>NC_135536.1:186844835-187452329 GCF_045843805.1 Urocitellus parryii
AGTACCCGCCTCCCGGAGTGAGGGTGCGAGTCAGCGAGACGCTGTGAGCAGGGCCGGGCACCGTGCCTGCCCCTGGCCATTCTTGGCACTTGGTGCGTCCTCTCACATGCCAGCCCAGCCGGGAAGGAGCCAGAGGGGGCACCCACCCCGCGGCCTCTGCAGGGGAGCACCAAAGGGAGGGCAGGCCGCGCCGGGGAGGCCTGTGAACTTGGAGCCACTCACGAGGGAAGAGGGTGCCAAGTGAGAGGGACCTCACTGTGCCACAGGAGACGGGCTCGGTCACTCCTGAGGGACGGCCGTGGGCACCACCACCCCCAGGGGAGACTTAACGGAGGGGAGTAGCAGGAGCCGCTCCATGTCCCCATGATGAGGACAGGTGTGACACTGGACTCCGTGAGAGAAATGCTGGTTCTCTCCCAGGGCCCTGTCCCTTGGTGCCCCTGAGACCCTGAGCTCAAACTCTGGGCCCTGGGGACAGAGGCCAGGCAGAGGCTTTGGCTCTGCAGCTCGGCACACTTGCTGAGTGTCAGCGGGGGGTGTCAGCAGGGACAAGGGATGCTTTTGTCCCTAAAAGGGTGTTTGTGACAGAGTGGGACTCTCTTCCTGCCCTGTTCTGAGCTCTGGCTTCCGTTGCCTGCACATTGCAGGCGGGGGCTTGGCTCACAGGGGTAGATGTGCCCTGGGTCACAGGGCTCAGCAGGCACACGTAAGGGGACAGGGCGGCGCTGGTCAGACTGCACCTCGAGGTGTCATTGGGACCCGGGGCTGGCAGATGCGTTGGGAGAATAAGACCCCAGCCCTGTTGTTCCTAGCTGTGTGACCTGGGGCACCTGATCCCCAAGCTTCCTGTGTTTACCTGAGAATGCTCATGGTGAGTGGTGTCCGTGAATTTGGACTGTGGATAGCACCGCCTACCGTCCTGCCTCATCCCTCTTATCTGTGACCAATGGCCATGAGTCCTGTGGTCACAGCTCAGTGACAGCCTTGGTCTGAAGGGAATGGTAGGACCCACCCATGGTTGTCACAAAGTGGGCATTGACTTAGGACGTCTGTGCTTCACATCCAGGTAAAGGGGTGCAGGCTGTCATATTAGGGAAACTGAGGCAGGATCAGGTGGTTCCATATGTGACATTAGTAGCTGAGTGACATGCAGCCTAGGTATCTGGTTTTGGCTTGAAACTCTTGAATGACTGCCGGGTCTCAAGGGCGAGTGTGACACTGGTGGCCTTTAGGTTCTTTGGAGGGTTCAAGGATGTGGCCACACCTGGACCTGCCCCCACGTGGTTCCCACTCCTTTGCCGGGGCCATGAGGCAGCTGCCCAGCTCTCCAGCCTCCCAGCCCCGTCCTCCCAGGCCGGCCTCCCTGTGTCTTGTGAAACAAACAAAGGGCTCAGAGGACTTCTGGGCGTCGCGGTGGAGGGATGTGCGCCTCCTCGTGCTGTTTCGAGTCCACCCCGAGGCCCTGGAGGCGGGGGAGTGCTTCTCTTCCCCCGTGGGCCTCTGCTGAGCCACTAGAGAGCGGTTCAGAGGAGCGCGGGGACTGGTGGAGGAAGAGGCTCCTTCTGCACTCTGTGGCCTGCCGTGGGCACAGGCACGAGCCCTGGAGGCAGCGAGGTCCAACTCGGGGTGTTGGCAGGGAGCAGGCAGATTAAGACAGGGTGTGGTCCGTGCCGGCTTTGTGGGGCCAGGGCCAGGGGCCAGCACCAGACCGTGTGGGTGGACACCCACAGCTCCTTTTGTTTGATGCCAAACAGGAACATAGTTGAGGCCAGGGACTGTGGAAACGGAGGGCATCCAGCCACCAGTTGGCGGCCTCGACCAGCGGGTGCTTGTCACATGGTGCACTTCCTGAGGAGGTGGCTCCGGTGTCTGAAGGCGAGGCAGGTGTCTCCCAGGTGTGCAAGTGCAGCAGAGGGGTGGGGGCCACAGCCCCCCGGCCCACAGCCAAGGGTTGACTTAGTGGACCCAGCCGAGGGCCCTACGCTGCTGGAGTGGGATCTGGGTCTGAGGCTGACCTGCCTCCATGCTCACTGTGTGGGAGAGCGGGTTCAGCCAGACTTGGAGGAGAGTTGGGGCCCCATCCCGTACCCATGACACCTCCACGTCGGTGTCTACCCGGGGGTCCTGCCTCCAGCTTCTGCCAGGAACCCTCCTCTATCCCCTGGGCCTCTCCCTGTGACTTCCACGCCAGGGGGCTGCGTGCTTGGGCCCACCTTCCAGGAAGTCTCCCTCCACCTTCCTGGGATGCTCCTTTCTGTTTCCAGAGCATCTCCGCGGGCTGCTGGGGGGTCCCTGTGTGCCAAACGTGTCCTGCACACGGCTCTGCCTCTCCTGCGGGTCCCCTACCCTCTGCCTCAGCTGCCACGCTGACCTGGTCCCTGCGCCAGCCTCGGGAATTCCCGTGACCCTCTCTCCCCTCTGGGCCTGGATCCGGGCTGTCAGCTTGCAGATGTAGCCCGGTGGCTGGTCAGTTTCTCTTTTTGGATAACTGTCCCCTCTGCCTCCCTTATGTGAGTTTTCTGGGTCTGTGCCCTAATGGGGTCGGTGGCCCAGGGACCCAGTAGCCACGTTGTGCTTGTTTCTGGGAGTGATCCGCCACTCTGGACGGGTGCCCATTTTGTCCACCCCACCAGGCCTACATGGGTCTTGGTCCATGTGCTGCCACCCACTGCCACCTGGGCCCCAGACCACCCCAGGAGAGGGCAGCAGCCCAATCTGGGTCCCACAGCTTCCAGGGCCTGGGACAGGAACAAAGCAGGCCACACCACCCTCCCTCCAGGCCCAGCGTGGGCAGAGGCCTGGAGACAACAGAGGGGGTGTCCCTGGCCGGGGTGAAGAGTGCATGGGCTTCAGGGGCACTGCAGGTCCTTCTGGGGTGTGGGTGTTGCACAGAGCAGACCCTGTGTGTCCCTGAATGCACGGCTTTGTCCTGGACCTAGCAGACCAGCCCGAGCTCTGCAGAATCAGGTCAGGATGCCCAGGCTCTGGACACGCCTCGCCGAGGGAGATGGGCAGGGTGACCACAGTGACCAGCCCAGCCCAGCCTCTGCCCTCCCTGTGGAACCCAGGCAGCCCGGGAGCTTCCCGCCAGGAGGAGCCCCGCCTCCTCAGGGTCTGCTCTGCTCACCTGAGCCCTGGGTGCTGCGTTCCCTCGCCTGGGTCCTCCAGGGTCAGATGGGGCAGCATCTAGCCAGGAGCCGTGGCCAAGCTCGGGGGGGAGGGCCTGCCAGCTCTGGGCTCTTGGACTTGGGGATCCCACCCCGCACCTCTGCGTCTGCAGGGGCATCGCCCTTGGGGCCTGACCAGCCCTCAGTCCTCACCGTGCAGGTCTGGCGGGGCCAGCTGAACCCGGATGGAGAGCTGGGGTGTCCCCCGACCAGGGGGGTGACAGAAGCACTCGTGTTTAGGACGTGCCTGGCACGGGGCTCCAGGGGCTATTCTTTGGCTGGGGTAGTGTGGCTGCCCAGTGGGATCCTTGGCCCACTCCAGACACCATCTGACTCCCAGCTGTGATATCATAAGTGTCTCCAGACACTCTTCTGTGTCCCTTGGGGACACTTACCCCAGTCAGAGGCACTTCCTCGATGGCATGATGTCCCATGGAACCAGGGAGCGGTGGTGCACGTGTGTTCTGACGACCTTGAGGGACACGGTGGCGGGAGGTCAGGGCTCAGGAAGTGGTCTTGGGGAGAAGCTTCTCTGACATGTCCCCTAGAAGGGGACGCTCTTGCCTGAAGCTCTAGGGAAGCCGGGGCTGGTGGCAGGAGAGTCCCCGCGGGGTCTGGAGCCTGGGCCCGGTGGTGACGTTCAGTCCCCTGCGTCCCCTTGCCCATCTCGGAGCAGAGCTGAGGCAGTGGCCTTGTGTTGCACCTGTGGCTCGGAGCCGGGCTAACTGCTGCGAGGCCCGCACAGCACCAGAACCTTCTCCCGCCAGGTCTGGGGGAGGCACATTCCTGCGCCGTGGGCCTCCTGGGCCAGCTGCTGCCCCTCTGCCAGTGTCACTTCCCAGGCACCCGGCATCCTGCCCGTTGCTGGGGGCTCTGCTGGCACCAACTGCAGCCAGCTGCCGAGGCCCAGACCCGCCTGAGTCAGCAGAAGCTGCCCGGCTTGGGCAGGATCAAAATAACCTCCTTCCTTTTCCAGCACTTGAGGGTTTTTCCGCCCTCCAGGGGAAAACACGCCCCCTGCCAAAAAAAAAAAAAAAATCTAAAAAATGAGAATTGTCACATCTGAGCCATCTGGAAGGTGTTTTCTGAGGCCTCTTGGTCAGGGGGGGGGTGCTCACAGCCCTGGCCTGTTCATCTGTGTGTGTTGGGGCGTGTGTGGGGGTGTGAGGACATGGGGTGAGCTCCGGTGTGAGCACGCCCGTCTCTCTGTTCTGCCTGTTTCTCCCACACCCAGTCCCAGGTTCCCCGTAGAGGGGAAGGGGCCCCACCTTTTGCTACAGGGGGCTGAGAACCTAGGGCAGTGAGTCCTTCCCCAACCGCGCCGTCCCCACCCCCCACCCCCGCCATTGCACGCGGGTCTCACCACAGCCCTGGGCACAGGCTTTGAGCTGCGTCCCAGGCACACAGGACAGGGTGTCTCAAGATCCCACCGTCCTGAGTCTTCCGGCCTTCCCAGGCCACAGGGGCTGTGGGCATGCAGGGCCCTGCGCCGGCAGCCTGGGTGGCCTGGTCTCACGTGTCCCTTGTCCCCACAGCGGAGCTGGAGTTCGTCCAGATCCTCATCATCGTGGTGGTGATGATGGTGATGGTGGTGGTGATCACCTGTCTGCTGAGCCACTACAGACTGTCCGCGCGCTCCTTCATCAGCCGGCACAGCCAGGGCAGGCGGAGAGAGGACGGGCTCTCGGTAAGTGTAGCCTCGGTGGCATCCCGGGCCCCCTTGGCAGTAGGAGGCCCTGGTGAAATGCCCTCTGTGTCCCCACCATGGTGCTGGAAGGAACCGAACTTCAGGGACAGAGGACAGGGCTTGGTCCCCTCCTAGCCTCCGCTCCCTCCTGTTTATAGGAGTGAAGACACCTGCCTGGGCACAGCCCTGAGTGCCGAGGGCCTGGGAGACATGGGGAGCAGGTAGAGGCAGGGCTGGGAGACCCCCTTGCTTCTTGAGCCTCTGCCATGTGCCACAGGTGGGACGTCGCAAGGGCCAGGGTGGGAGCAGCGCCATGAGGTCCATCTTCCCGTCTGTCCCCACTGTGGTCCAGGATGTTGTGCAGGGACAGGCCTGCAGGGGGAGCCAAGAGCAGGAGGCCACTGGGGCAGGTGATGGCAGGACAGGTGTTCGAGGGACATTCAGAGACCAGAAGGGACAAGCAGCTGGCATTTGACTCTGCCCAACAGGATTGGGTGGCAGGAAAGGTGGGTGCAGTCCTACAGCCATGACCCAGACTGAAGGGGTGGGTCACAGGCCAGTTCCTGCCAGCGTGTGGTCACAGTGCCCTGGGGAGGCAAAAGGACCCTGGGATCGACCCTTCTGAAGCCTGAGTCTCAGCCCAGCTTCACCAGTCCCAGCTGGGCACTTTGGCCAGTTCCTGATGCAGAAAGCGGGGCCCTGGCTCCCTTGGTGTGAAAAGGGTCACGACGCCCACCCCCGGGACGCAGGTCTTCCCCACCCCCAGGACTCAGGTCTCTGTCCTTAGTGGCTGGAAAGCACTTTACCCATTCAGTCCCTCAGCCGACGACCTGTACCCAGTGTGCGCTGTGCACCTGGAGTCCCCCTGGCCTGGAGGAGAGCACGGGGGCCAGTGTCCCGCAGCTGCTGCTGGTGGCCACGCACCAAGACAGGGAACTCTCAAGCTCTGCGGAACCAAGGTGGCCATACTGGGAACCCCAGGGCAAGCCAGTCTACGGCCAGGTTGCTGGGGACAGAGGGGGATTGTGGGGGTGGGAGAAAGACAGCACGGCCCCTCCGCACCCTCAGACTGAACCAGCCTCAGATCAGAGATAGCTCGGGAAGAGTGTGTGTCTGTCCTGGACACAGCCGGTGGCTTTCCCTCTGACATCCCCTGCAGCTGAGCAACCACTTGCTCAGTTGTTGATTAGGCCACCTGGAGGTGACATGGGGAAGGTGTGGGGGTCCAGGCCAGTGCCACGCCATTGTCGGTGCCCAGGGGTACTCGGGGCCAACTGCGCTGCACAGGAGAGCGCTTGCTCTTCGTCATCATCCTCTCTCTGACGCTGGAGCTGTGAGCACCGCTGGGCCTTCTGAAAACCCGGGCAGTGTCCCCTTCGGACTCAAAGCCTAGCCTGAGGGGGGAGCCCCCAGAGTAGGAGCACCCAGCTCCCTGGGGTCTGTCCTGCTGTGGGGGTGCTTTAGCAGGGGCAGGCTTGTGCAGCGTGTGCCTGGGACGCAGAACTGAACACCGTGGGTGGGAAGCAGCTGTCTGAAAGGCAGGCTGGAAGTGACAGGGAGGAGGCAGCATGTGACAGTTCCAGGGCAGTGGCCTGTCCCCAAGCTGGTGTTCGCAGGTGCCTGGAGGGTGGTGACAGTCTAGGCAGTGGTGGGCAGGGCTCCCCAGTTCCCAGGGACTCCTGGGGCTGGCAGTGGCACCCAGAGTCTGGGCTGAGCCAAGTTGGTGTTGGCCGAGGCCCAAGCCAGCAGGTGTGGACATCTCTGCTCACGTCAGGCCCAGCCTCAGTGCGTCACCGGGTTGTCAGGGCAAGAGCAGTGGCTCTGGCACTTCTGACGGGGACACCGGGCACCCCGGGGCCCAGCGTAAGTCAGGAGGCCGACCACGTCTTCTCTGAACCTGCCGCCTCCGCTGCCCGGGGCTCTTGGTGTTTATTTGCTGTCGTCACCCTAGCAACGGCAGCTGCTCTCTGTGGAGCTGTGGAGACCTGGAGCTCACCCTGCTATGCAGAGGAGAAACCGAGGCTCAGAGAGGTGGAACACTTGCCCCGGGCCACACAGCCTGTCCGTGGCTGTGTGAAGAGCCCTGGCCACTTGGAGAGGATGGAGTTAGCTGAGCTGTGGGAGGAGCAGCACCGAGGCTCTGGGTGTGGGGACTTCGATGCCATCATCAGGAGGCACGCAGCCCTGCAGCGGCACCTGGGGCTTGCTGGAGGGACAGCAGGATCCTGGCCATTGCTTCCCAGACACCTGGGCTAGGAGTCTCCCCAGGGAACCTCATGGGGTAAACAGGAGCCCGTTCAGCCTGAAGCAGGAGGCGGCACCTCCCCTGGGGACCCCCTGCCAGACAGGGCGCGTCTGAGGAGTCTCTGGGCCCTTGACCTCCAGGGAGCCCTGAGCCTGCCTGGGGCTGGGCCTGCCTCTCCCCTGCCCACCCTGACCTAGTCCCTGGCAGAGCTTCTGGCCATGGTCCCTTTTCAGGTGACCCGGGAGTCCCCTCCTACCAGCAGCTCTCCTCGCCTTCCTGCCTCATGGACAGGTCATCTCTGCTGTCCCGGGATTTGAGGGCCCCCCCCCTCTTGCTGTCCTTTGGTGGCTGTTTCCTCACGTGTCACACAGGGCAAGACAAGTGGTCAGGGTGAGGCCGGAGTGCCGGCCGCAGCTGGCCGGGGAAACCAGGACGGACGCATCGCTGGATACAGTGACATCCAGCCACAGTGACACAGACCTGGGTCAGAAGGGCTTGTCCAGCTGGACAAGAAAGTTCGTAGGCAGCGTTTTCACCTCCTGACGAGAACAATGTTAGAGGAGGAAAACCTTATTGGGGGCCCACGGCTTCACAGGTCTCCGTCCATAGACAGCCGACGCCATTCCCTGGGGCTCTCGGAACCCAGTCACCCCACCTCCACACTTTCTTGCCTTGACTCTGGTGAGCTCTGGGGGGACTCCTCCCACCTGCATCATAACAGGAGGGGATTCACCCATAAAGGCAGTCAAGGTCTCACCTGGGAACAGGTGTCACCGGGTGGAGACCTGTCGGGGAGGAGGCGCCCTCCTGCCTGTTTCTGAACATCCCCGAGCCTTGCCCTCGGGCGCCAGTTGGGCAGGTGGGCCCTGCTCTGGGTCTCCTTTCCTGCTCTTGTTCAGTCTTCATCCCCCCCGCGAGCAGCCATGCCCGCCCAGCCGAGGTCCCCGCGGAAAACCTGTGCAGAAGGCCGTCTAGGACCCAGAGCTCAGCCAGGGCCTGGGATGGAGCCACCCTTTGTCCTCTTTGTCCCCCAATCAAGCCACAGCCTGATCTGCTCTCTATGGGGGCCTGCCTGCCAAGGTCCAGTTTCCCAGGGGCAGGGGCAGGGTGCAGCCAGGCGGGGTGGCAAGCAGCCAGCCGGGAGAGGGAGCCAGGCCCGGGGAGGCCGCCGTCCCAGAGCCAGGCCCGGTGCTGGCCAGAGGCATCTTCTTTCAGTCTGTAACAGCCCCCGCTGTGCACCTGCCAGGTGTTTGGCCTGCAGAGACTGTTACTGGAGAGGTGTCAGAAGTGCTCCCCCCGACCATGTGGCACTGAGGGCCCCTGGGAGTCTGCCGAGCAGCCTGTGGCTCTCGGTCTGGAACTGAAGGCAGGTGGGGGTCATCAGGAGCCTAAACTGGCCCTGAGGGCCAACCGCCTGCTTGGTTTTTCTGGATTTTTCGTGGTGATGGTTTTGTTTTGGGGGCTTCTTGTGGGGTTTTTTGGTAGTGGGGATGGAACCCCGAGGTGCTGACGACTGACCCACATCCCCAGCCATTTTTATTTCTTATTTTGAGACAGGGTCTTGCTAAGTGGTTTAGGGCCTTGCTGGGTTGCTGAGGCTGGCCCCGAACTTGCCACCCCCCATGTTTGGCACGTGTTTGGCACCAGCAGAAGAGCTGAGTGGTGACAGACCAGCAGGCCCATAAAGCAGAAAACCTCTTCCTCTAGCTCTTTGCAGAAGTGATTGGCGGGTCCCCTGTCTGATGGGGTCTAGATGGGGCAGCTGTGGGCAGTCTGGATGTGTCCATTTACAGAGAGTGTTTGGGGAGCAGAGCACACAGGAGCCACAGGTGTTGGGGAGGAGGGGCAAGAGGAGACTGCAGGGGAGCAGGTGGGAGGGGAAAGCAATTCTGTAGGGGAGCCGCTGGGGCCTGTCAGTGGCTGGGCTTGGGGTGGTCAGAGGGAGCTGCAAGAGTAGCCCCCCCCCCCCGCTTCCCACCCCTGACTGCCAGAAACCATCAGGGATGAGGTTCCAGAGAATTCTGAAACTTGTGTCTCTTCTGTACCCCAGGTCACACTTGGACCTGGTTCTACCCAGCAGCTTATGCACTCAGATGGTAACCTGAGCACCTGCTGTATACCATCTGGATGCTGGGCACTGGGGACAGGCAGTTATGGGCCTGGTGGGGCTAAAGGGGAATGGGGAGAGGGCTTGCGTGGCAAGTGCTGACACCAGCCTGCTATAGCGACAGGAAGACCTGCTGGGGAGCCACTTAGGGTACAGCAGGGCTCTGCAGGGGTGTGGGGTGTGGGGTGTGGGTCCCAGGGAGGAGGTGGAAATTTGGAGGCAGCAGGAAGCCCAAGGTTTTCAGCAGAGAGGTGGTGGGTAGAGGTGGGTTGAAGGAGGTGACCCCAGCTTCTGTGAGTAGGAAGGGCCCTGGGAGTGGGGGAGTAGGAAGGGCCCTGGGGTTGGGGGAGTAGGAAGGGCCCTGGGGGTGGGGGAGTAGGAAGGAGGCAGAGCCAGCCGAAGCAGCAGCCCTTCTGCATATCTTCAGGGACCTCACAGACCAGAGCACCTGCAGCCTCTGGGCCTCTGGGAGCTGTTAGACAGGCGTCATCCCTCCTGGCCCCGGGGTGGAATCTGCATTGTACTAGGTCTCAATGGGCTTGTCTTTGGGGTCCAGTCTGGAGGTTCTGGTTTAGGTCTTCCCTGTCTCCCAGATGCCAGGGACGGGGCTGGGGGGACACAGCACTCTCTGTATATTGGAGGAGGAATCGGGAGGTGGGTGAGATGAGTATGGCCAAGGAGGAGGGTCAGGCATGGCCTGGGGTCTGCCTTGTGCAGCCTGCAGGTGCCGTCCATGTGCTAGATCACAGGCCAGGATGAGACCTGACCTCTGGTTAAGTGCATTCCTGCAGGGACAGTTGTGACAGCCAGCGCCCCCAGTGGCCTACAGGAGATTGCGGCCTTCTTTCCCGTCGTCGTCGTCCCCCCCCCCCCCCCAGGCTGCCCATGAGGCAGGTGAGGGACCTACAGGAATCACGGCTCCAGCAAACCTGAGGCCATACAGGAGCTCATGATCTTGGTTGTGACGTCGGTTCTTGGTGTAGATGTTTGCCCAAACTTAGCTCATTGTGTGCTTTGACTATACAAGTCGAGTGCACATCAGTCACATCTTCGTGAAGCCCCTCAGTGCCATCTGGGGCAACTTACACAAACTGCTCCTGGCAGTTCCACTTTCCTGAGAGGAGCTGCTGCTGGCCCAGAATCCCAAAGCAGGGGACGGAAGCTTCTGGGCCCAGCACTTGGCACCATGTCTACATGGTGGATGATGATGTTGAAACCTGTGGAGACGCTGGAACTGGTAGTCAAAGGAGTTGGGCACACAGTGGGCAACCAGTACAAAGGCCCTGTGGTGTGTCCAGTGTGTTATGGCATGGCAGACCTGTCTGTGTGTCTCCAGGGAGTGCGGTGGTGGCACCCAGCACTTCTGCACACTCCTGGAGAGCACACAGGCTCCAGTGGCTTTTATGTGCAACTTGTTAAATTCTTTAGCAACTCCACACGGCAAGTATTATCATTATCCTCATTTCCAGACACACAAAGTGTGGCCTGGAAGTTAAGTACTTTTCTAAGGCCCCACAGTGAGCGAGTGGGCCGGAGGGGAGGAGGCAGGAAGGCATAGCACCCTGGGCTTCTTTCTGAGCCATTAAGGATTTATTTTAAGGTCTGCAGAGCTGCAGGGGAAAGGGACCAGTCAGATGCATATTCTGGAATTTTGAAAAGCAGGAGATTGACGGGGACAGCAGTGTGAGCTGAGAGGGGTGGGTGAGGAGTCCACTGTGGCTGTGTCCTCCAGAAATCTCCAGGGTGGAGGCTGTCGGGCCCACCCTCTCGTTCCAGAGCCCAGTCGGTGGGCCCTCCAGCCTCTGACTCTGCCTGTCCATCTCTGCCCCTGCAGGAAGGATGCCTCTGGCCCTCGGAGAGCACCGTGTCCAGCGGTGGAATCCCAGAGGTGAGTCCCAGCGCTGCCTCCCCTCCGACACCCCTAGCACTCCAGCTTCCCCCGCTGCCACAGAAAGGGTGTCACTGCATAAGGCCCATCCCTGGGCCCTGCTCTATAGATTGCCCCTGGGTGGCCCGGACCCCTGCCCCAGGGAGAGCCTTTTCCCACGTGAAGTGGTGCTGCCCACGGGCGAGGCCGGTGGACCCCAGCGGAGACCCCACCCCGACCTTGTCCCCCCGCCCCTGACCCGTCGCCCGCCCCCCAGCCGCAGGTCTACGCCCCTCCTCGGCCCTCGGACCGCCTGCCTGTGCCGCCCTTCGCCCAGCGGGACCGCTTCCACCGCTTCCAGCCCACCTACCCCTACCTGCAGCACGAGATCGACCTGCCCCCCACCATCTCGCTGTCTGACGGGGAGGAGCCCCCGCCCTACCAGGGCCCCTGCACCCTCCAGCTGCGGGACCCCGAGCAGCAGCTGGAGCTCAACCGAGAGTCAGTGCGCGCGCCCCCCAACAGAACCATCTTCGACAGTGACCTGATGGACAGCGCCATGCTGGGCGGCCCCTGTCCCCCTAGCAGTAACTCGGGCATCAGCGCCACGTGCTACGGCAGCGGCGGGCGCATGGAGGGGCCGCCCCCGACCTACAGCGAGGTCATCGGTCACTACCCGGGGTCCTCCTACCAGCACCAGCAGAGCACCGGGCCGACCTCCCTGCTGGAGGGGACCCGGCTCCAGCACCCGCACCTCGCCCCGCTGGAGAGCAAAGAGGATAAACAGAAAGGACACCCCCTCTAGGAGCCGGGGGCCAGGCCGGGGCAGCGTGGCTTAAGGCAAAACACTCGGCACTTCCTAAAGGAGAAGAGAGGAGGGCAGGGTGACACACCCCCTCCGTGTATAAATATTTACATGTTATGTCTGGTCTGAATGCACAAGCTCAGAAAGCTTGCAAAAACAAAACAAAACAAAACAAAAAAAACACGTTTCTTTGTTGAGCTGTCTTGAAGGCAAAAGAGAAAAAAAAAAATTCTGCAGTAGTCTTTTGTTCCCAGTTGAGCTGCGTCGTGAATGCTTAATTTTCTTTTGTTTATGATGATTTCACTTAACTTTAAAGACATATTTGCACAAAACTTTTGTTTAAAGATCTGCAATATTATATATATAAATATATATAAAATAAGAGAAACTGTATGTGCGAGGGCAGGAGTATTTTTGTATTAGAAGAGGCCTATTGAAAAAGTTGTTTTCTGAACTAGAAGAGGAAAAAAAAAATGGCAATTTTTGATGCCAACTCAGAAAGTGTGTATTACCTTGTAAAGAAAAAAAAACCTACAAAGCAGGGGCTTAGAGTTATTTATATAAATGTTGAGATTTTGCACTATTTTTTAATATAAATATGTCAGTGCTTGTTTGATGGAAACTTCTATCATGTTTGTTGAGACTTGGAGGAAGACAGGTCAGAGCTTCAGAGTGGACCTCAGGCAGAGGGGTGCCCTGGGGTCTGGAGAGGCCCACCAGGGTTCTGCAGCGCACATGCTTCTGTCTCGATAGGTTGTTGCCACATTATACATTCCCTACCGAAGGGGACACATTTCTTCCTTCTGGGCCAGAATAGCCTTTGGATGGCAGGGGAATCAGGAAAGTTCCCCCGGAGGCGCCAGGTTCCAGCTGGTGGATTTTGCCTTTCCCAAAATGAAAATAAACTGCTAACGAAGGAATTTTAGTTTTTCTTCCTCTTTCTTAAACTGCAAAGGTCCCATGGGAAGGGCAGGGTGCTGCTGGCAAGCTGGGGCTGCCCGCTGTGCGTGCTGCTAGGGATGCTCTCGAGGGGCCCTACCCGGCTTGCTCCTGCAGAGTGCTTTGGTGATTCAGCTGGCCCCAGCGTTTGCAGGCCAAGGTCAGTGCCAAGGTCAGTGCAGCGCACTGACTCCTAGGAAAGGCCTCAAGCGTGGCATTTGGCGTCCTCCCCATGGGCTCTGATTCACGTATCAATTTTGACCTAAGGGGCCAATAAACAGACCACCTGAGGTGACAGGTGACAGCCAGGTGTCTCCCTGGCATATAAAAGGGTTAAATTGGGATGATGGTCAGACCAACAGAAAGCCTGCTCCAGGCTTTAGAATTCCTTACCTCCCTCCCCACGTTTGCATTCCCTTCCCCATGGAAACAGCCACTGCCGAGGGCTATCTGTGTCCTCACCTGCCTCTTTCTCTGGTCAGCTTTGTCCAGCAAGTCCTTACTGCACAGACTGGGACTGGCCGGACCCTTGATGAGGAGTAGGATTGGGCACAGGTGAATAGAGGTGACAGGAGACAAGAGGGGCCCCCGGGGTCCAGCAGGGGCTGTGGCGGGAGCTCGGGGTCTTCTCACAGTGGACTTGCTACACAGGAGGGACCCCGACCCCTGCGGATAGGGCAGGCTCCCACACTGCCGTCCCCTCTGGGCCTGGGAGATGTCCCCTCGTTTGGGGCAAATGCTACCCAGTCAACTGACCTAAGAGAAGGATCTAGGAGGCGGGGGACATAAGCCACTTTGTACCTGAAAACGGCTCAGAAGTTCTGACCGCTGGGCCTCTGTTTCGAGGGGTATTTTAAGAATGTGATGACCCCAGAACCCGGGCCCGAGCTTTCCGCAGAAAGTCCCCATACCTCAGTAGCGGAACCTGCCTCTGTGGGGCCTTGAAGAGGATTCTTCTCAAGGTCGGGCGGAGAAGTCAGTATAGCTTGCCCTGAAGGGTCCAGGGACACCCAGATATTCCAGCGAAACCTTCCTTGACGGGAAGCGTCTCTGGTGCCTTAGTAAGGAAGCAACCCCCCTCTCGTCCCCTGGCGGGACGTTCCTGGACAGTGCCTCACTCCCCGGGACTGGCATCCTCTCCCTTGGTTCACAAAGGGCTCCCCGTCACCCTCTGGCGTCTTCACCCCTCTGTCCTGGACGGGCCCACTCGGCGAGGCACCGGCCTCCTATCCCTGTGGTCTTCTGGGTCCAGGACTGTGCGTAACTCCCATCTGGGTCAAAAACCTAGGAAAGTGGGCTTCATTTGTACCTGTGTCCTCAGCCACAGCCAGGGGAACCGTCCTGCTGTCCCTCTTGGGACAGGCTGTCTGAATCTTGTTGCTTCGTGGGGTGGCCTGTGCTGTAGTGAAGAGGGAGGGCGAGAGCGTGGCTTTGACCTCAGCTGGCCTGAGGGCAGGGCCCATCCCCACCCCTCTGGTTCCAACCAGTGTAGAAGTCCAGGGTCCCTGGCCTTCATGCCCATGGATGACTGTTGCCTAACTTCAGGGAGAAGGGGGTTGGCAGGGCAGTGAACACCCGGAAATCCGATGGGGGGTGTCCATCTGGAAACCAGTGCTGGAGAAGCTCCCCGCTTCCCCGCGGGCCCCCACAGCTCTGGGCACACTCTGCTCGCGGTGTTGGTGGTCACCTCATTATCTTTGAAGCACCCCTAGGAGACCACCCTTTTCCAGTGGGAGGTTAGGTGGGGTCCTGGGAATGGCTGGTTTGAGGGGGACCAGTTGGTTTTGGGGTGCTGCTTCCTTCACCCCCCCCCATGCCCATGGGCGACCCCGATGTTTCCTTCAGAGAAATACTTTCTTCTCTGCAGAGCCGGGGTCTGTGCATGGACCTCCAGAGTGCACCAGGAGCCCCCATCTTTTCAAAAGATGTTTTTTGCAAAGAGTAAGCGGCCCCTTTCCCCTCATGTAACAAAAACCAGGGCAGGCCAGAACCGGGTCCGTCCCCTGTCCTATCCGCTGTCCCCGTGAATTGTACGTTTCAGATAATTTTTTCCCCCGTGTGCAACACAGCTTCCAGAACCTCAAAACGTCCGATGATATGGAAGGAAATGTGTCTGTTTTGTTTTGTTGCTTTGTTTTTTCTGGAAGCTGTGCTGGGAACCTCGCTGGGCCCTGGAGCTCAGAGGCCACGCGACTTCCCGCTGCCCGTCGCCCGCCATGCTTGCACGTTGCCTTCTGCCGTTGACCGCTTCCTTTGCAGCTGTTTCCCGCGTTCTGTTAAGTGAAACTCCTGTAAGCTCTCCTTGCACGCCGGGTGCAGCCCAAGTGGCTGCTGCCTAAGACTCTGTATCTGGACGCCCATCCACAGGCCTGGAGAAGCTGCTTGTTGTGTATCAGTGATCATTAGTGGCAATGATGACACTCTGAAAGCTGCAATACTTAGACAATAAATTTTACAATTCTTTGGAGCAAGGCTTCTCAACTTCTTTGGGTGTATTGCTCTTCTCCCTTCCAAACTCCCACCCCCTGCCACCTTCTAGAAGAACCCCAGGGTGCATTTAGTGGAGAGAGAGAGAGAGAGAGAGAGAGAGAGAGAGAGAGAGATATCTCAGCACTGCTTTGCAACTTTTAGTTGAGTGGCTCAACCTTTCTGTTTTAGCTCAGGAAGCCCAGTGAAAACACCTACTCCAACATTGTTCCAATAAAAAAAAAAAAAGGGTGGCTACTGGGGTTAATAGTTTCCAAAACATTGTATGCTTTTCCTCCCTCTGGGGAGATCATTATTTACCAATGCATGATGAAAATTCAGACAAGGTCTGAGAGCAAGGAAGTATCTTAAGTGGGTTTCTTCCAGAAGAACCGTGAGACGTGGCCTCTTGTGCAAGGGATGGATGGATTTAGGATGTGTCCTCCTGGGTTCAGGGGGTTGACTAAGGGAGGTCAGAGGGGGAAGAAAAGTGAGGGAAGGAGGTGGTTTTAGGTCAAGCCCCAGCTCAGCCTGTCCCTCTGGGGCCTGTGGGTCTCTGGGGTAGCTGCGCCAGGAGAGGTGGACACCCAGGCCCTCTGACCTCATGCATAAGTTGGAGCAAAGAGGTCCCAGAGTGGCCCACCCACTCGCCAGCCCTCAGCAATGCATGCGGAGTCTGGAGGAGGGGTGTGCAGACCCCTATAAAGGTTTCCAGGGATCCTGAGTGGGACCCCACAGTAGAACCCCACAGTATCCACTATAGAAACTGCACTACAGAAACTGTCTTAAATAGAGTCATCTTCAAAGTCCCATGAAGCCAGTTCAGAGGTGGGGGCCAGGATGACTGCTATCTGGCCTCAGCCAGGTCGGAGCTTCTGGACCTCGCGCCGTGGGAGAACGCAGCCCACTGGACCAGGGCAGCACTCAGCACCCTTCTGCCTTGGCTTTCCTGTTCCCTCTTCCTGGTGGGAGAGGAGCTCAGAGATGAGGATCTGGGGAGAAGCCAGACCTCCATCTCTAAGCACTGAGCCAGGGCCATGGGCGGTCCCTTCTAGCTTTGGAGTCTGAGTCACTCTGAGCTGCGAAGGTCACCCTGTCTGTGGACTAGGGTTGATGGCGTACCATGAGATGCTTGCCCTTGTGTCCACAGGTAAGGCCTGCAAGTGCCCAGCGGGGGAGGCACCAGCACACGGGCGTCAGCTGCTCTTTCCAGGAACTCGGGCTCTGCGTAGGGTTCCTATGCTATGAGCAAAGGCTCCCTGAGCCTCCTGGACCAGTTTGCAGGCCTTTCTTCCAGGAGTCAGGACGGACCAGGGAGCCTTTTCCAGCCATGGAGGGGAGTCTCGGGCTCCAGCCAGGCGGGACCCCTCCCAGAAGGACAGCTGGAGCAGTCAGCGCTCAGCTCCAAACTGGCAGTGAGGGCAGCTGAGACAGCACGGGCAGGGAGCTCCGGCAAGGAGCTCAGGCAGGGAGCAGGGACACGCCACCCTTCCCAAAGCTGGCGGCTCCACATTCCCAACAGCTCGCCTTTCACTTCCCTGGGTTTTTTGTTTGTTTCTATTTTTTTTTAACACTCTGGATGCCAGGCTGGCCGCAGGGAGGGCCCGTGCCACAGACCCCCAGGCTTTGTGCTGGTGTTAGAGATGGCGGCACCTCTGCCAGCAGGAGAGCGGCCACAGGAGCCAGTGGGTGGCCCATGGAGCTGCATTCCAAGCTGGGAGATGGTGCTCCCCCACCCAGGGTGGGGGTTACCTCCAGATAAACCCGGGTAAGCTGAAAATACTGTAAGCGTCTGGTGCCTTCTGAGAAACTTCTGGGGTCTGGTCGGAGCAATGAGCAATGAGCTTGTCCATCTGGCCAGAGCCCTGTCCCCCATCACTGCCTCTGACGTCCCTCTCCCTTTCCTGGATGTGGGTGGGGAGCACCTCCTAATCAGCAGGGGCCCCTCCTCGCCTCCACCATTCGGCCTGGGGCCAGACTGACACCCCCACAGGGGTACCCCAATCTGGTGGGGGTTTGGAACCCCCGCGGTTCCTTGGAGGAAGCCTCAGGAGGATGCTGACACTCAGGAGCCCACAGATGCCCCAGGAGAAAGCAAATGGGGTGCACCTCTGGGCTTTCTTACCACATGCCTGTGTCACCACTGCCCTCCTGCCCAGAGGCCCTTCACTCAGCCCCTTGGCTGTCCTGACCTCCTCCCAGCATGGGGACCCACTCAGCCAGCACCTCCTCCAGGAAGCCTCCAGGATGCCCAGGCTTCTCCACGCCATCGCCACTGGCACTTGCTGCATGTGGCATCCATGGCCCCCCAGGATGCTGAGCTGCCTGAGGCCAGCCCCAGACTCCCAGCCATCATCCAGAGGGGACACACCCCCGGGCAAGCAGGCCTGCACTCCCCAGCTGCCTCCATCCTCCCACCGCCCCATCTCCACCCAGGAAACCAAGGGCAGAGCACTCAGCCGCCTGCCTCACCAGCTTCCAAGAGTTGGGTGCACTATCCCAGCGTCCCATGCTGCCCCCCCCCCCCCCCCCCCCCGCACTTCCTCAAAGTCTCCACGTGTCAGTCAGGCCAGCAGGCGTGCACTGCACAGCTGCCCCACCCTGTGAGCCCTCTCACATTCACCCTGGGGGCCAGGAACAGCTCTCTTAAGCTTTGTCCAGGGCTGGAGGCTTCTGGCTGCAAATGATGGAAAATAAGCGTCCAGTGGTGTGAGCCCCAAGGAAATGCGCTAGTTTCAAAGGGAGTGCACGGCCTGCTGGACCCTGCTGTGTGCATCTGCCCTCTAGAACAGGGGCCAGCACACTGCAGCCTAGACACCAACCCTCCAGCTGCCCACTGCCAGCCTTTTAAATAAAGTTTTATTGGATACTAGCCACAACAGTTTAATGATTCAATGTTTACGGCTGCCTTTGTGTTTCAAGGACGGAGTTGAGTAGTTAACTACAGATACCACGTGGCCCAGAGAGCCTGAAGTATTTGCCAAGTAGCCCTTTGCTTTAGACTCCCACATGGCTGCAAGCTGGCTGCTACTGCCCCAGACATCACGCTCAGACACACAAAAGGGGGCATTCTTTCTTCTCGGCAACATTTTAAAGAAAGTTTAAAGACATATTTTATTTTCAAAACAGGGTTCATATTTAACAGAAAAATTGAGACGATAAGGTGTCCCTATATCCAGTTTTACATATGATCAACACCTGGAACCAGCGTGGTATATCTGTCACAATTAACAAATCAATATCAAGATGACCTCGAACTAAAGCCCCGACTTTATGCAGAGTTCCTTAGTTCTTCCCCTTCTGTGTTCGAGGGTCCCATCTAGAAGTTTCCACTGTGGTTAGTTCTGTGTCAACCTCCAACCTCCTCCCGCTCCTCTGGACTGTGACAGCCTCCCAGCTGTCCCCTGTGTTTGAGGACCTAAGTCCCTCTTGGCACTGCTTGGCACCCCGCGGAAGCCCCTGACTGTCTCTTTACCTTGGGGTCATGGTCTGGGGAGGAGCCAGAGAGGGGGACACCTTATCAATGTGCCCAGGACACACGGCGTCCATGTGGCCTGTCACTGCGGAGGTCGGCCCTGTTCCCCTGAAGGAAGCGTCATCTGCCGAGGTCGTCACCTTCCCACTGCACTCTTAGGAAGGGAGTCACGGAGCCCTGCTCACTAGGAAGGAGCGGAGGGCGGATCCCCACCTCCTGGGACGAGGAATCTGCACAAATCGTTGGAGATTCTTCATAAGCCACTCTGCAATCACTCCTACCCGGGTGGACGCAGCGATGCTCATTCTGTTCCTCTAGTTGGAGCCCAACGTCTTCATTCTGCTGCTCTGATCACTCCAGCTTTGGCCAGTCGGCCCCTCTGTCCCGGTGACCCCAGTCCACCTCGTGAGCTGAGTCGTCCAGGCCAGGTGCTGTGCTCAGTGAGCACCCTGACTGTGGGGCATCCTCCCGTGCCCCAGTGTCGCCTTGACCACAGTTTCCCCAAGGGCTCCTTTGACAGGGACATGGTGTTGGGAACCGAGGTCCAGGTCCTGGGTGTGCTTGTGGCAACCGAGGCACCTTGACTTCCAGGCCCCCTCAGGTGCTGGGGCCAGGAGACACGGGTGCGTCTGCTGACCTGGGTTGGCCCCCCGGTTGGCTTGTCTGCACCCTCCCCGCCACGGTGGAAGGCCATTCTCGGCTGATGGGACTGCTCAAGACTGTTAGTAGCATCCTTGACCCCCAGGGAAAGCACGTGGACCGCCAGAGCCAGAGCTGTCCGGCAGGCAGGGCTCTTGCCTTCGCCCTGGCAGACTTCACTCATGTCTGAAGTCACTTAGGTTGGTAGCTGTCCCCTTTCCGTGAGGCTGTTTTGTACGCTTGGCAAATTCTGCCTTCATCATGGGATCCCCCAACATCCTGGTTAAAAAAAAAAAAATTAAAAAGGTTTACATACATTTAATTTCATTCTTTTTAAATTTTTCTCTTTTAGTTATAGATGGACACAACATATTTATTTTGCTTATTCATTTTTGTGTGGTGCTGAGGATGGAGCCCAGTGTCTCACACATGCGAGGCGGGCGCTCTGCCACTGAGCCCCAGCCCAGCTCTCAGTTTCCTTCTCTGTGTTGTAAAGATCTACAGGTTTTGGTAAACACGTAGGGTCATTTATCTACCACTACAGGGTCATTACGGAATAGTGAACTGCCCTTTAAAAGATCCCTTTCACGTCACCCATTTAACCCTCTCCCCCCCAGGACCCTGTTCTCAGTGTCATTGTAGTTCCACGTTTCAGAGAATGCCACGTCCCTAGAGTTATATGGTACGTGACCTGTTCCCACCAGCTTCTTTCATTTAATAATATGCATTTTAGATCCATCCGTCTCCTTGTCATGGCTTAGCAGTTTGTTTCCTTTCATGGCCAACAGCATTCCATATGTGCCCTATTTGATTTATCCCTTCACCTGTTGAAGGACATTTTTTTTGTTGCCACTTTCTAACGAGGACCAGAGCTGCTAGGACCCTCCCACGCAGAGTTCTGTGGGCACAGGTATCAAGCCAGCTAGGTCGGTCCCAGCTACATGACCTCCGGATCATACCATCTGTTATGGTGGACGCTACCATGTCTGCTTGTTCCAGCACTCTCTCTCCTACATCGAGCCACCCTGATCCTTTGTCCAAAATCAGTTGCTGGTATGGGTCTTTCTCTAAGCCTTTATTCTGTTCCACTGATCAATTTGTCAATTCTTAGGATTCCTATCGCTTCCTAGTAAGTCTTCAGCTCAGATGCCCCCGACTGTTCTTGTTCTCTTCGGTGCTGCGGGTCTATTGCTTTCAATATCTGTTAAATAGTTCTCTGCGATGGAGATTGCACTGAGTTGATGGGTTGAGCTGGGAATCCCTGTCTTCTTCAGGACCTGGGATTCTGGAATCTCCTGATCCATGAACACAGGCTGCCCATTTACTTCGATCTTCTCGGATCTTCCATCAGAGTTCCACAGTGTTAGGCATAGCCGCCTCACACACACTTCATTTCTCTTACAGATGGGGCTATTGTTTCTTCATTTCCAACCCCAGCTGGTCACGGTAGGCGTGTGGGAAAGCCGCTGCCTTTTGTACGTTTTGCTTGAGTTCTGAAACATGCTTACTATCACCTGTGGGTTCTGCGAGGTTTTATTTTTGCCATTGTCATTTCTTTGGGATTTTCTACACAGATCCTCCTGTCAGCTATGAGCAGAAGCAGTTTTATTTTTTCCTTTGCTATCTCTTTCTTTGTTTTTTCTTTCTTTCTTTTTTTTTTTTTTTTTTGTTTCTGGTTTGGGTCTTATCACGCTGCCTGAGGCTTCCAGTGCAGTATGGAGCAGAGTGGAGTGGGGGGGGGGGCGCGGCAGCCTTGCCTTGATCCTGATCTGGGGAGCAGTTTTTCACCACTAAGCATCATGTGAGCTTACAGCTTTTGTGTAAATGTTCTATGTCAGCTCGAAGTGCTTCTTTTCTCGTCACTGGGCTGCTTTTACAAAATACCACAGGCTGGGGGCTTATAATCAACACATTTATTTCTCATAGTTCTGGAGGCTGGAATTCCAAGACCAAGGTGCCAGCAGATTTTGTGCCTGGGGAGAGCTCTTCTTGGTTTACAGACCGCTCTCATTTTTCCATGTCCTCTCAAGAGGGAAGGGTCAGGGAACCATTTTTCCAGGATCCTCAGATTTCTTATAAGGGTAATGCCAATCTTGGGAGCTTGGTCTTTATGAGCCAGTCACCTTCCATGGACTCCACCTCCTAAAACCACCACCTTGGGGATGAAGGTCAACATATTAATTCAAGGGCCACAAGCATTCGGTCCATCAGACCTTCGATCCTACCACCTTTTATCAAAGATGAGTGATGGGTGTTGCCAGATGCCTTTCCTGTGTCCCTGGTGTCTTCCTGTGGTTCTTACCTTTCGTCTGTTGATGTGAATGCTGTGGTTAGAACTGACCTTGCATACCTGCAGTACATCTCTCTGGGTTGTGGTGAATACTGTTTTTATACGTTGCTGAATTTGATTTATTTTTGTTTGGCTGAAAAGCTCTGCTTCTATCTTCATTAAAGATTTGGGTCTGTAGTCTTTGTTTAGGGTAATCATTTCCTATTTCTGTTTAGGATATTGGCAATAGGAGAACGGTAGCCTCATAGAAGGAGTTAGCTAACTACTTTCTGGAAGAGATTGTGGGAAATTGGTATTTCTTCCTTAAATGTCTGGCAGAATTCACCAAATAACCCATTGGGGCCGGGGTAATTGGTTATAAATTAATTAGGTTATTAATTATAAATTAATTAATTTATTTATCAATATAGGCATTCAGGTTAGAGAGGTAATATATAGGTATTCCATCCAAGTTACCAAGCATGTAGAGATAGGTATTCCTCTGTACAGGAGATTAGTAATGATGACACTTCTTTTTTTCTCTGACATTGGTAGTCCATGCCTCCTCTCTTCTCCTTGGTTAGCTTAGCTAAAGGTTTGTCAGTTTTGTTGATATTTTTAATGAACCGCTTTTTGGTTTTGCTGATTTTCTTTATCGCTCTCCTATTTTTATTTCCCATGGTCTCTGCTCTTGTTTTTCTTGTTTCTCTCCTCTCTGTGCCTTAGGCTGACCCTGATCTCCTTTGCATAGTTTCCTGAGGTGTTAGCCTAGACTATGAATTTGAGACCTTCCTTCTGTTCTGATCTATACATTTGAGTGCTATGAATATCCCTGAAGGCACTGCTTTAGCTGTATCCCTTACATTTTAGCTTATATTTATTTTCATTCATCTCGAATTATTTTCTAACTTTCCTTACATTTTTTTTCCTTCATGCATTAGTTATTTAGGAGTTGTATAGTATCTAATTATATGGGGATTTTCCAACAATCTTCTGTTACTGGTTTCTAGACTAATTCCATTGTCATCTAAGAACCCACCTTGCATGATTTCTATTTTTTTCAATGTGCTTAGATGCATTGCATGGCCCAGACGTGGTCCAGCCTGGTGAATGTTCCAGGAAAGCCTGAGAAGAATTCATTATTGGCTGTTGGATGGAGAATTCTACAAAATGCCAATTATATCAAGGTGATTGGTAGTTGTACCTATCAACTGTACAATTGTTGGTTTTCTGCTTTCTTGATTAATCAGTTATTAAAGAGAGGTACTAAGAGTCCTACTATAATAGTTTATTTCTAGTTCTTACTTCATTTATCTCAGTTTTTGACCTACATATTTTGATATCCTATGTTAGGTGCATGCATCTTGGGAAATTATCCCTTTAACTGCTATGTAATGACCCTGAAAACCTACCCTGTTCTGAAGTCTATGTTTTTGAAATGAATATGCCTATTCCAGCTTTCTTTCAACCAGTGTTCATGTAATATATATTTGTCTATTCATTTACTCTTCGACTGAGGCTTATGCTTCAAGTGAGTTTCTATGGACAACATATAATATTTTTTAAGTTTATCCTGGCATTGTTTGTCTTTTAATTGATTTATTTAAACCATTCATATTTAAAGTGATTATTTATATATTTGAACTGTTATCTACCATGGTGTAATTATTTTCTCATTGCTGTACTTATTCCTTATGTCTTTTTTAGTCTTTCCCCTTTTTTGACTTCTCTGGTTGTAATTGATAATTACGAAAGATTTCATTTCCCTTAATATATTAACAACCCTTTATTTAAGAAAAAAATAGCAATTGTCCTAGAGTTCATGATATACAACTATCCTCAGTCCAATTTCTGAAAATGCTATACCACATTTTTAGAAAATGTGGTTCTTCATCTGCCTGGGCTGCCATAATAAAAAGTCAGAGATGGGAATAAACAGTAGAAATTTACTTTCTTGGATTCCAGAAACTAGGAAGCCCACGACCAAGATGCTGACCGGCAGGGCTCCTGGCCCGGGCTCTCTCTTTGGGTTGCAGATGGTTGACCCCTTGCTATGTCCTTACATCTGCCTCGATCATCTCACAGGTCAAAGAAAAGTTGCTGATGACCAGTTTGCTCTACTTTCTCTTATTGGAAAGACAACAGGGATCACATCCAAGTTGTTCACACGTCAGAGCTAAAAACACAAGCTCCCCTGCATCTCTCTCTTAACTTTTCATTTAAACCATTAAGATATAAGTCACATACCATAAAAATCACGTTTCATAAACATGCAATTCAACAGTTTTTAGTATATTTACAAAGCTGTGCAGTCATACCCCCTAGTTCCAGAACTTTCTCAACATGAACTGCCCCCCCCCCCCAGGGCAGTGCCCCCTCTCTTCCCTCTCCCAGCCCCTGGCAGCCAGGAGTCTACTTTCCATCTCCCCGTATTTACTTATTCTGGATATTTATAAAAGTGGAGACATGCACGATATGGTGCCTTGTGTCTGGTTTCTTTCACTTAGTGAAATATTTTCAAGCTTTGTTCATGTGGTCCAGTGAAACAGCTCTTTATTTTTGGTTGTTGTTGAATAGTTTTCTGTTTACCATATTCTGTCTGTCTGTCCATTCATCAGTTGGTGGGCATGTGGGCAGTTTCCACTTTGGGGCTGTCTTATAAATAATGCTGCTATGAACATTTATGGAGAGTGTGCCCATGACAGATGCTGCCTTGCTCTTGGACGCAGACCCGTGAGCAGACTCCGTGGATCACACGTTGATGTTGCGTGCAGCGTCCAGCAGCCCCGTTCACAGCCCACCAGTGAAGCCAGATTTAAAGTTAGGTGGTCAGTGTAGTTAGGTAAATCGGGTCTAATATCGAGTGAAATCTAAAATGGAGGCCATGCTGGGAATGACTCAGGGAAAACAGGACAACTCATGGAATGTTAATAAAGTTCCGAAAAGGCCCTAGGCCAAAGTCCACCTGGAAGAAATGTTAATGAACAGCCCCCAACAGATTTGAAGACAGCCCATCCCAAAGAAATGTTAATGAAGCCCAGGATACAGCCCCCAACAGATTTGGAGATAGCCCATCCCAAAGAAATGTTAATGAACAGCAAACTTGACTGGGAAATGCCCAGATTACTTCTTTGGCCCACCTGTGTCCCAACCCTTCCCACCTACATTCCATCACCAAACCTATAAAAGGGGAACACATTGCCCGCTAACTGGATTCCACCTTTTGGGTCCCCTTCTTCCTCCGGGAGAAGTCTTTTCTTCTGTCCTTTAATAAATTTCTAATCTCTACTCTGGCCTGGCCTCGGCGTGCTTCTTTGGTGTTATTCTTCAGCATCGGGGAGCAAGAACTCGTCACCGGTCAACAGCGGTAACACCAGCAGGGAGTAAGGAGTCCAGCTTCTCCACATCCTGGCCAGCATTTGCTCTCTCCCCTTTCTTCTTAGATGGCCATCCGAGAGGCTGTGGCATTTCAGTGACATTTGGGTCTGCGTTTCCCTAATGACCAATGGTGCTCTGAATCTTCTCACATGCCCCTTTGATCTTTTATACATTTTTGTAGAAAAGTCTCTTCAACGCTTTGCCCACTTGGACAGTTTGTCTTTTATTGAGTTATTTGCATACTCTGCGTGGAGCTCCCTGGTGCAGGGGACAGGGCCACAATCAGCACAACCGAGGCTTTGATGGGCCTTGGCTCTGGAGAAAGGGTCTCAAAGTCCACCCACACAGGACATGTAAAACATCAACCGGAAGTGATCAAGAGAGCCGTGTGGGCAAGCTAATGCTACCTAAGAAGCCACCTCGGGACTCGGTGGCTTCAGCAGCCCTCACACTGCAGAGGCAGTTCTGCTGACCGGAGCCCGTGCGCCCTCTCCTCCAGGCTCAGTTGTCCTCCTGGTCAGCTCTGGGATGGTGGGTGCTACTGTTCCAAGCGGGCCTCAGCACTGCCTCTGCTCCAGTGGTCCCTGGCCCTCCAGCGGGCCTTTCACATGGCATCTGGGCAAGGATCCCACAGACAGCAGAAGCTCACAAGTCCCCCTGATGTCTAGCTGAGACCCAGGACATTCTGTTTGCCAAGGAAGCCCCAGGCTGGCCCAGGTCTGAGGGAAGGGAACACAAGCCACTTAATGATGGAGGCTCTATAAGGTCCTCTTGCTGAGGGCACAGGGTGGGGGTGTTGCTGCCCTCTCCTCTCGGGAACCAGCACTTTCCATGTCAGTGCAGCCCTGTACCAGACCCAGGGTTCGCTGACCCCTCCTGGTAACTGGCAGGCAGTACTGGCATCACCCACAGTGTCCAGGTCAGGTCAGGAATCCTTGGCCCAAAGAGCTGCTCAGTCTGTGCTCTGAAGCCCAGGGGGAGGTGCTACCATTCTGATTTTGACTGTCCCCAAATGCCCACATGTTAAATGCCTGGTCCCCAGAGTGGTGCCGCTGGGAGGCACCAGGGAACTTGGGAGGTGGAACTTGATGCAAGGTCCTTTAGTCCTTGGGGTGTGCCTCAAAGGGAGCTGCGGGACCCCATCCCTTCCTGTTCTCTTTGTCCTTTGCCTTGTGACAGAAGTTTTGCTTTCCCAGTCCCACCCACACACTGCCACCCAGCCCCCCACCCAAGGGCAAAGCAATAGCCCTGCTGATCTTAGACGGAAACTTTAGAACCGCGAGCTGGATAAACAGTTAGTCTTTCTAAACTAGTTGTCTCAGGGGTTTTGTCACAGTGTCAAGAAGCCAGCACAGGAGGCTTCTGATTCCGGGCCCATAATGGTGTCGTAGCTCACTTCCTCTGCCATTTCCTCTGAATTGGTGTCACACTGAGCACTTTCCTGGAGTAGCACGTAGCCCTCACCCCCTAGGAGGCAGAGATGCCACTGCCTTCAATTTTTAGATGAGGAAACTGAGGTTCAGTGTTGAGAGCCACAGCCAAGTTGGGATGGCGCCTAGCATTTTGCCAATACTTTGGAGTTCTCGCAGAGTTCCCGTTGAGTTCCGGTTGAGCTCTCGCGGGGATTCCTGGAGAGTTCGGGGGAGTTTGGAAATAAAGTTTGTTCCTGCTTGAGTGGCTCGTGATTTGTGCCCAGCCAGACTGCGGCAGTTCAGGGAGGCGAGTCTCCTTGAGCATGATCAGGTGAGACAGAAGACAGGATGGGGACCCGAGACAGCCTGAGCCTGACCCTGGCACTCTCCCCTCCACCAGGTTCCAGGGCACACCCAGGTGGCAGACAGAGCTCTGGCCACCTCCCTGTGGTGAGCTGGGTGTCCTCTGCAGTCTGAGTCCTGGCTTCCATGGGCCTGGCAGGCACATCTGTCCAGTTGTTCCCCCAGGGAGTGCCACACAAGGACCCTCGTCCCTCCCAGATGCAGGGGCCATGCGGAATTCTGCTTTGCAATTAGTTTTATGAAGGTAAAGCATCAGGTGCCCAGCTGCCCCCAGGCCCGTGCTTCATTCTCAAGGAGGTCCTGCTTCCCCACCTCTGAGGGCTGCCACTTCCTCTTCAAATAACAGAGTCCCTCCAGCTGTGGCTCATCAGCTGGTGCCTTCCTGCTTAAACAGAGGGGGGTGGGCAGCCCTGCACCCGCCCTGCTTCCCAGCACAGACCCACCCTCCCTTGGGATTCCTTTTGTGATTACCTTTGGGACTCCATCTGCATCTCTATTTTTGACTCCACATGTGGTGGGAAGGTGACTGGACTCCCTGCAGTGACCTGGCCTGGCCTTGGCTCACCAGGGCCACCACCTGCCTCACTTCCTGTCCACCTCAGTCCAGCTCCTGGGAACCAGTGGTGATCAGATTCAACCCTGCAGTGTGGTTGAGTCACCTGTGGCTCTCCAGGGCTTGTCCCAGCTGTGTAAATGACCAAGTTCAGGCAATATCATTATCACACAGGGCTGTGGACTGGATCGCATCCCCCAGATAAGTTCAGATGTCAAAACTCAATCCCACGGTGATGGCATCTGATGATGGGGTCTTCGGGAGGTGACTAGGTGAGGATGGGAGATAGGCCCTCCTATCAGGTCAGCACCCTAATCAATACAGACACCAGATTCTTCCCCATCACTTGAGCACTCACCAAGAAGGTGGCCATCTGCAGGTCAGGAAGAGCACCCTCATCAGACCACCCATGCAAGCACCCTGATCCCAGACTTCCGTTCTCTAACACAGTGAGAAAATAAATTTCTATTGTCTAAGCTACCCAGTCTAAGCACTTTGTTATAGCTGCCTGAGCTTTACTACGCACACAGGTAATCCATGTTTATTGTAGAAAGAAATTAGGAAGTACAGAATACAAATCACTGAAAGGTGATTCACACTCTTCTGTGATACATAATCACAAATATCTTAAAATGGAAGTATATTTTCCCTCAAAGCACTGTGAATACCTCTCCACACCAATAAACACAGTTCTACATTCAGTTTTCTTATAGCTCAGAGCATTTCATTAGGAATGAATTCTATTCATTAGGAATAGATTTCCTAATTTGGTACCTGATCCCCCTAGGTTGGGTATCTAGGTTATTTGTATTTCCTCCTTCATCTTTATAAACACACCTGTGATGGAGAGCTGGTGTACACCTCTCAGGATGCACACAGTATTTTCTCCTTAAGAAACTCCCGGTATTAATACTGCCATGTAACTCCTAGTGGAGCAGCCCATGCCTAAGGGTGAACAAGTAGAAGCTACAACGAAGCATGTGACAGAGGACTCTGGACTGACTATATTCTCTCAAAACTACTTCCGGCCCTAGATGTTCCCCAGTGATCCTGAACCAGCTAAGGCAGCCTTTTGGTTTCTTGTCTGATAAAATAAGTTTCTATACCATTTTGAATTAACGGTAACTTATTAATCAATTCTTTCTGAAATTGATGACCAAACCCAATTATCCTTGGTTTTAGCAGAAAAGGGAACTAAAAGCAGCATGCCAAAGTTGAGCTAGATCCTAAGCTGCCAGGCCCATAAGTACACAGGGCTACACAGGTGACTGTGTCCACCATCCAAGTCCCGCCCTCTGGTGATTTCCGGTTTGCCTCCTTACTCTGAACTCCAGGGGAAGGAATTGGTCAATCCCCCCAAGCAACAGTCCCAGAATCCAATCTCATTGGCCCGGCTTGGGGCGTGTGCACCTCCCTGAGCCAATCACCGCAGAGGAGAGAATGGAGTGTTCTGATTGGCCAGGCCCTGACCAATCAGAACCCTGACCAGGCTCCTGGAGGAGCGCGCTGAGAAGGCAGAGCCGTCTCCGGCTCCGCGAGGAAGGTACCAGGCAGCTCGCCCGGCGGACCGCACCATCCTGGGCGCGATGCATCCCGTGGGAGCGAAGCGCTTGTCCTTGTCCCGCCGCCACGCCGCTCTCGCCCGCGCAGACCGGTCCCCAGGGTCTGCTGCTCTTCCGCGGAGCTCGCGAGGATCGCGCGCCGGCTTCCCCGCGCAGTAGGGGCCCGGGCGGAACGTCCCGTGGGAGAAGAACGTGCCAGCCAACGAGTGAGACGGAGCACGCGGGCGCCCGTGCCAGATCCCGCAGTGTTTGCTCAAGCGCTTTGTACAGTTGCTTGGAAGAAGAGAACTTCTAAAAATAAAACCTCCCGAAAGCTTCGCGATCGGTTTGGAGCAAGTGATGGGTTTCAGTGTGCAAATAAATTCAAACAGACACATCTATACGTGCACACACATGAGCCACTGCGTGTGTGCATGTTTCTGCGTGTGCACATCTGTGTGTGTGTACATCAGTGAATGTGTGCATGAGTTTCTGTAGCCGTGGAGTGCAGCACCTGTGTCTCTGTGTGTGCATGCCTGTGCACACACACTGTGCACCTTCCCCTCTGGTTCTTCTTCCCCCTCTTGCCCTCCCTGGTGGCCCCTCCTTGCCGTGCCTGACAACTCTGAGAGCAGAGGCTGGAATCATGTTCAACTTATTAAAAAGCTTTTATTGAGCTCAAAATAGTTGTTTATCTTTAAAAGCATCTAACCTGGTTGAGTTTTAAATGATTTTTTTTTTTTAACTTCTGGAGAAAGATTCCTTCCTCCCTGACCTTTACAGGAGTCATCCAAGCATGGGGTTGGGGACTGTGGCTCTGTGGTCATTTGGTCTGGATTCAAATCCTCCCTACTGCCTGACGCACCCAGCTTTCACTCCAGGGCGTTAACCACTCAAGGCCTAAATTCCAAGAGGAGTAATTGTTCATGATAAGAACTGTGACAAATACCATCCGTGCCCATCCTTTCCCCTTGGCCTTTTCAGTTTCTGTCCTTGTGGGACAACTTCCCACTGAGATCACCTGTGTCTTGCTGCCTGGGGCCCCTCTGGCCTCAGGATCTTCCTCTGCCTATCACACATCAGACCAGAAGGGCCTCATTTGCCCAGTCCCTTTGCTCTTGTGGGTCACCCAGGGGTATTCTCTGAACCGTCTGGCAGTCTTGAGTAGGACTGAGCTCTGGCTGCCCACAAGGTGGCCAGCTGACCATACCCTGTATTGGTCTGGCCCTGCCCTCTCCCTCACCTCCCTCTGACCTCTCAGCCTTGTCTGGGGCCGCCTCCCAAACAACCCAGTTCACTCAGATGGGTGCCCAGCCCCTTCAATGAACAGGAAAGGGAGGGAGAAAACCTGGCTGAGAAAGGGCTCCCGGAGAGGCACCGAGAGGGTCGTGCAGACGTGCAGTCTCCATGTTCCCATTTTTTTAAACATGAATGATGTTTTCATGTGACCCAATATATCCCAAATACCATTCCAACATGAAACCAGTATAAAAACTTATTAGGAGAAAATTCTTAAATACCCCCTCTCTTCTAACTGGTCAGTTATCTACACTTCCACAGCCTGGGGCTGTGCTCCTGGGCATGCTTGGCCCGGGCATCTTCCAACAGTGAGGACTACAGCACCCTCCTGATGGGCCTCAGGTCCTGCCAGGGAGCAGGGTGGTCCAGCCCAGGAAGCCCGCTCTGCATCTGTGCAGAACTGTGACCACACCCACATTCCATGCTGGACCCTGCCCAGAGGCCTAGCCTTGGACTTCATCTTTGTCACCCACCAGCTCTGTCATGTCAACCAGTTCCCTTGGCAAACTCTCCCGGCTCCTGTTTTCTCATCTATAAAATGCAGACCCGCTCCGCTGGTCAGGGTCACTCTGAGACTTTGGTAAAATCAGGAGAGGCCAGGGGAGCAGGCATGGACAAGCTCCAGGTGGAGACACGTTCTGTCCTTTACCAAGTCTCTCAGGGAACACCTTGTGTCAGATTTCTGAGCAGGAGACCCACTTTACACGGAAAGCCACCTGTGAACATGCGGAAGTGCTCACAACGGCAGCACCAACCCCGCCCTCAGTCTGGAGAAACCAGGGCCCTGCTCCATTTCTCCATCTTACCTCCAGGCATGGAAGTCAGAACACCAGGCCCACATGAGGGTCCCCCAGAAGCTCGTGTGTGGGACCATGAAGAAGGCTTGGAGGTGGCGTGATTGGATTATGAGAGCCTTAACCTGGTCGGTGAACTGGGTGGTAACCGCAGGCAGGTGGGCTGTGGCTGGAGGAGGTGGGCACTGGGGGCGTGCCTTTGGGTTTATACCTGTCCCTGGTGAACAGAGCCGGTTCTCTCTTCTTGGTGGCCATGCGTTCTCTGCCCTGCACTTCGGCATCTCCTCAGGCACAGAGCAAGGCAGGCGGCCATCGGGGCTCTGAACCTCTGAACCCTGAGCACCGGAGCTTCTCCTCCTCTAACTGTTCTTGCCGGGTCTTTTGGTCACAGTGATGAAACCGGCTGCTGAAACAGAGGGACCGTCGGAACCTCAGGCCCCCTGATGCTTCACGAGCCCTGGAAAATGTCTGAGCTCCGAAATAGAAAGAGAAAAGGAAAACCATCACAGAATCGGAATCAGTCGATGTCTGATTAAACATGTAGAAAACCTAACCATGAGTCAAGTCCATTAATTGTTCCATTTAGTCAGGGAAAAAATCTCACAGCACTCCATGGTAGTTGAAGAGAATTTACAGGAGAGATTTTATCCTTTGCTAAGAATTTCCAAGAAGAATGCTCAGTGGAGAGATTGTGCCAGTGGAATTAAACGAATTTCTTTAGACAAATAATTTGGAAAGCAAAATTATTTTTAAAAAAATCAATTTTAAAATAAAAGTTTTCAAATAAAATTTAAGATAAAAGCTTTGAGTTTATTTCCTCACAGTCATTGTAAAAAGAAAAGGGGAGAAGGAGGTGGCTGTGAAGACTGTCCCTCCATGGGACACCACCTCCTGCCACCTGCTCCCCCAGCATCCAGGGCCACCTCTCTGATCCCCAGCTTGCCCTTTCTTTGCCCCAGGTGATCTCCAGCTCTTCTCAGGCCTTCAGGGCCCTGGCCTGTCCACCCCCAACCTCACACTCACCTGCGGCAGGTACTAAAGGTGCCCACCTGGGTCTCACTTACCAGCCAGTGCTGCTGGGGTGGCAGAGCCCTCGGGCTTCAGCGGGTCACACTGTTTATCCCAGGAGGTGGGCCACGTGGCCTCTTCTGCAGCCAGAGTGGGCAGGAGCCAGGAGCCAGCCGAGGAGCCGCTCTCCCGCCCTGCAGGGTTCAGCAAGTGGCCTGATTAAAACAAATAAGTAAATAAAAAGGCCCAGGAACTATCTTGTGAGTGAGGAAATAGACAAATGAGATGCTTTGTCACCACAGAGGAGGACAGGCTGGGGTGGCACACAACAATAGGGCCAGCTCTTGTCTACTGAGCAGGGCTGTGTGCTCTGTGCACCATAGGCCCTCCCACGGGGACTTGCAAGGACCCCACGGGCAGGCACCACAGCGAAGCCACTTCCAAAGGGAGCCTCTGAGGCCCAGGAAGAGCAGAGACTTGCCAAGGCACAGAGCTAAAAAGTGGGGGGCCCAGGACCAGAAACTCAGGTCCATCAGACTCCAGTGGACTCGGGATGCTGGAGTCCCCACCCACAGCTCTGCCGTGACGGACAGAGAGCAGAGCCAGGGCCACTCCTTTGGGGACTGCCAACTTGCCAGTCTTTGTTCCTTGTTCTCCAGGAGAGCCAGAGGCCTTGGACAACCCAGGCCCCCCTCAGGTCCTGGCGCTCCGACCTTTGCCCCTGATCATGACCCTCTGCTGTCCACACTCGGTGCCTTTCCTCCTCCTCCCCTAGCCGAATTCACAGAGGAATCTCAAGATAACTCCCCGCTGCCCGGTAGAGGGTTGGGTTTTGCCAACACAATGTGAAGTAAAAATATCTCTCTTTTAAAAAAGAGTCGGAGAAAAACTCAAAGACTAGAGATGGGTAACATGTAATTATCATCTGGTTTGGGCGGAGAGTTCTAATAGCTTCCAGAAAAACACCAGCCATGGAAAAGGAGCACACTTTCCAAGCAGAGAGAGGCCCGCTCAGCAACAGCAGTGCCATCTTGAAGTCTGGACTTGCAGGCGCTCTCCAGGTGGCGAGGAGGAGGGGCCGCCCTGCCTGCTCCTGTCCTCTCTGGCCACCCACATGGGAAGGGAGTCTCTGAGCAGGAAAATGCTGCCTTGAACTCAGCCTCCCTGGGCCTCCATGGGCACAGAGCAGATTTGCAGAAGAGCCTGAAACACCAGGAACAGCCAGGCCTCTGCCAATAGCTGCTGTCCCCTATTTGAATGTCATAGAATCCCAGTTTTAGCTGGGCACATGGTGGCCCAGAATACAGACCATCTATCCCAGCATCCCTTGCAGGTAAGGATCACAGAACTAGTCTCTGACCAACGGGATTATTAGTGGAAGTATGGGCAATTTGCAATGTGTGTTCCAAAAAGGGAGATACCTGCCCTTCTTTTACTCCTTCCTGCTGGAAGGAATGCAGATGAGAGGTTTGGAGCTCCAACAGCCATTCTTGAACTTAAGGCAAACCTGGGAATGGAGGTTGCGAAATGTTGAGAAACACAGGGAGCACACCACTCGTGGACTGCCCTCTAGACTGCGAGAGGAAAAAGAACGACATCTGTGCTGTTGAAGCCACTGCTATCTAGGCTTGAAGACAACTCTCATGGTCAAAATTAGCTCCCAATTTTCTTAAATTGAGAGGAGGAACACAAGCTAATTCAAATCTTTAAAAGTGAGCATCCCACTCAGTGTCGTAGACGCTCCCAGCAGATTCATGGCTTTAGCTGCAGATGTGCGAGGAAGGCAAAGGTGGAACCCGCCCACATTAAGTTGTTTTTGTTCTCTTTCTTGCTTCTTGCCTGTTTGTGGCAGGGCCTATAATTGTGTTATGGAGCTGCATCACATACATTTCCAAATTTGGGCAAATTTTATGAGCACACAGTAAAGGCTGATGGAAATGTTTTTCTTATTTGTTATCTCTACTTAATAGCTAAAGAAACTGGGGCTCAGAGAGGTAGCCACCCACTACCCGGGAACAGCAGAGTTGCAGCTCAAAACTGCTCTGGAGAAGAGGGTGAGTGAGACAGGATCTTTGTCCCCAGGGCACCTCCCCAGGCGCTTGGCCTTCCTGGCACAGTGACTCATTTCTGGCTTCTAGGAACAACTGGGAGAGGCAGGGAAGAGGCTCCATGTGGCCGTCCAAGCTGTCCAGACGGGCCACGATGGGCCCTGGCCTCCTCCACTGAGTTTAGGTGACCTTCCTAGCAGCCAGGCTGACTCTCGGGATGGCGCTCAAGTCCCTCGGCTTGGCCGGGAGCCCACCAGAGACCTGAGCTCCACCACCGGCCTGGGACCCCACCCTAACCTTAACCCTAAGCCTAATCCCTTCTCTCTGAATCCCAGTCTCTCCTTTGATCTGGAAGAGGTCACGGCGAACCGGCCAGGAGGCAGAGGGGCATTGGGAGGAACGGGGCGGCCCTGGAGGCGGATGGAGGGAGGGTCTCTCCTGGCGGAGGTGGGTTGTGCAAAGGCTGAGGACGGAACCGACCACAGGGTCAGCCAGAGAACCACCGGGGCGCTGGCTCCCAGGGCAGACGAGACAAGCAGCGGCGGTGGGATTCAAGGAGGGCGCAAGAAGGCGAAGGGGTGAAGCCCTGGGCCCGGAGGCCACGAGGGCGGGGGGTGTGTCCCGCGGCCGGGCCCCGGGCGGAGGGCGCGCGCCCCCTGCTGGCCGTCCCCCGCCCGCGCCGCGCCGCGCAGGGCCGTCCGGGGGCTCCGCGGGGAGCGCGCCGCCGAGGCTCCGGCGGAGGGACCTGGTCACCTCCGGCGGCCTTGCACATGCCTTCAGTTCTGCAGGACAGGGCAGTGAGGGCCCCTGGGGCGTGCTGTCCTGACGGACCTGCCCGGCAGCGCTGGCTCTGCACCCGGAAGCAGAAGCGGTCACCTGGAACTGAAAACGTCCCCCGCTTGGCCGCACGAGGTCGCATTTGATTGGCCTCCGCGGTCCGGCGCTGGGACTTCCTTGAGTCCCCAACTTGCGTCCGGCTGAGGAGGAAGCGCCCGCTCGGTGCTTGCTGTGCAGGCAGTGTCCAGGCAAACCCCGGCCGCCTGCTGCTTCGCAGCTGGGCGCAGAACCTCGGGGCGAGGGGTGGGGAGGGGGCGTGGGGACCGGCACGCCCCCCAGCCCTCGGCCGCGGGCCACCAAGTAGGAACCTGCTGCACCCCAAACCCAGAGACTCCAGGGCCCAGTCCTCCGCAGCCCTTCTCCTCTCTGAACCCCAGTCTCTTCTTTGATCTGAAGAGAACCGAGCTCTGAACTGCTTTGGGGTCACTGGCCCCTTTGGAAAATTGTGGAAGCCATGGGTCCTTCTCCAGAAGCACATGTGCGGTGCCCAAGTGCTCTCGTACCTGTAGATGACGCCAGGGGCTCTGGCCAGACTGCTGGATCACCCCCTTGGTTCTCACCAGCACCCCAATGAAGTGGTGCTCTCAGGACCCCGTTTTACAAATGAGGAAACAGGATAAATAAGTTGCCCGAGGTTACACAGCTAGTACGTGGTAGGGCTGTTTGAACCCAAAATCCTGGCCTCTGCTGGGAGTCCCTAACTGCTGAGCAGCGCTGTCCCAGGTGCCACCCTGTGGCCGGTGGGAAGTTGGTGCAGGAAGGCAGTCATCCCACCCACAATTCTGAAATTATGGAGCATCTTCCCATGAGCGTGGGGCCTCAGTTTGGTGTGTGGGCTGGGGGTTCACCATGCCTGACTTCTGGGTATCACAGATCAAATCCCTCAGTTTCCTCTCTGAAGAAAGAAGGCAGCCCTCCTCTGTAGCAAAGCTGGGGAGGCCAATGCATTGGAATTCACATACTAGGTGCTTCTTAAAGTGGGGCCCCTGGATAGGCAGGAACAAATGCAGAGAACCCACCCACCGAAGCATCCTGTCCTCCATGTGGGGCCTGGCAGTCAGCACTGGGTGCTGGGAGGGGAAGGAGGCCATCTCAGAGGCGCCCAGCCTTGCCAATCCCAGCTGCTTCCTGGCCACATCATGCTGGGGTCCACCCTCTCTCCCTCATGGGTCCGGCTTTCGATTCTGTTTCTTTCTGAGAAAAACCACACACAGTTTCATTTTCTCTTTCTCCTGATGGGGTGGGGCGGACTGGGCGTTTGTCTTTGGAGTGTGAGTCCTGACAGCTGTGGGTCGAAGCTGACAGCTTCCCTGTGGGTTCAGAGGTTCCCCGAGTGGGGGCTCAGATGCCCAGCCTCCTGCGGCTCACACCCGCAAGGCCACGGCACAGCCACCTGCTCCCAGGTCCACTGGGCCCCTTGCCTCTGCTGTGAGCATGGCCGAGGCTCCTGCTGACCCAAGCAAGAGAGGTAAGGCTCTTCCTCCTCCAGGGAGCACGCGTAATTCCTGGGGCTGGGGGCGGGTTCCTCCTTCTTTCCAGAGGTTGCTTGGCCCAGGTAACAGCAGTGGGTTGGAGAACAGGAGTGGGCCAGGGAGCCGAGCCATCCCTCCAAAGGCTCCTGTGTCTAGGTGCATGAAATGCCGCCAGCATCAAGAGCAGTGCTGTCCCATTTCCTAGATGGCACAACCGGGGCCCTGCATCGTGAAGTCCCCGGCTGTCACAGCCGCCAAGCACCAGTGGCTCTGCACAGTCATCCTGAGAACCAAAGCTTGGTGCTTGGAAAAGAGGCACATGCTCCTGTTTTCTGTGGGTTATATTCTTTCCTTGGTGACCATCTTCCTCCGGAGGCCACCAGGGAGAACTCCTCAGCCAGCATGGAGGACCGCTCCTTTCTAGGGGCCCCGCTAAGCGCCTGCGCACATGGGTGGTTTTCATTTTTTTCTCTCTCTTGTTCTGTGTTTTGCTGAATCCCTAAAGTCGCTGCTGTTGCCTCAGTTCCACCTGTGGGGAAACTGAGGCACGGGGCATGTGCAGCAGGGGCTCAGTTCACCAGAGATTAAAAAGGAGAAGTGAGCGCTGGGGAGGACTGATGGCGGCCGGCTGTGACCCAGGAGCACTGGCCATGACTAGTGCCCGCTCTTCCTGGTAGGACCCTGTAGGCACCGGGCAAGGAGGTTCTGCCTCCCCGAGCGACTTCCCTTGTTGCTGGGCTTGTCCCCTGCCCCTGCTCTGGTCCACAACCTCCCACTGTCAGACCCAGAGGCTCTCAGGCTGGCTCTTCATTCACCTCCCTGACCCCACCTGTCCTTTGGGGTCTGGGTGGCCCCGCAGCGCTCAGGGTGGGCTCCCCAAGAACTTACACTTTTTGCAAGACAAGGCAAAGCCAGGTGCAGAGTTGGTTGGGTGCCCCTCCCCTGGGTAAACTTGGTGGGTGAAGGAGGAGTGGGTGAGCCTGATCCTCTCATTGCTCTCCACCTGCTCCCAGCAGGGTAGCAACATTCTGATCACAAGAACAAGCCCCAGCCCCAACTGTGGGGTCACAAGCTCATTACTCTGCCCCACAAGGGCCTCTGCTGGGGCCAGGGCCAGCTGACTGTCTGCTGATCAGGAAAGAAACCCCAGATGCAGAGGAAGGGACCCAGGCAGTCCCAAGGAGAACCCTCCTCTCACCACCTGCAGTATTCTTAGGGGCAGAAACTTCCTGGTGACAGGCCAGGCCACCACCCATGTGGCTCTCCCAGCTGCTCTTTCCTGGGCGTCACCTGCACCTGTACACAGCGTCTGTGTCATGCTGTCAGCTGGCAGCGCCCTGGGGTTTTTGTTTTTGTGTTAATGATGGGAGGTGATGGCTCTGATTTCCAGGCCTTGCCCTAGGAGGAGTAGGGGCTGTTTGCAAAGTTCCTCCTTGAGTCCCCACAAGGCTTAGGGCTCCTTGTGCTGAGACCAGGAAGCAACATGCCAGTTGCCCTGGGCCAACTGGGCAGTGTCTGTCCAAGCAGAGGACAAAGCATTCACTCATTCACTCACTCATTCATTCAACTTCCATTCCATGAGCACCTACTGTGTGCCTGGTCCTGGGCAAGACATCAAAGGTCTGACAGGGAACCAGGCAAACAACAGGGACCTTGTGGGGATGATCTGCAGGGGACCCAGCGGCAGCCAACACCAGCAAGCGCAGGGAGGAGGCTTCCCAGAGGAGACGGCTCTGAGCAGGGGTCGAGGAGATGCTGGACGGGTCTGAGAGGGTCTTTCTGAGTAGGGCCACATGCAGGCAAGTGGACTGGGAGGAGCACAGGGGCCCTTGGAGAGAAGCTGGGGTCAGGTGCAGAGGAGACCCCCGGGGAAATGGCTGCATTTGGTGGACCCCACCATCCTGGAGATGGTGGTGGGGGCAGAGAAATGGGGAAGCCCAGGACTCAAGAGAGACCTGAGTGTGGCATTTCAGGACTCCGTGATTGGGCACCCGAGGAAAGACCTGCTTCCGAATGTCTGTGGGGCTTGTGGCTCGGATCATCACGGCACCACTGAGGTTGACGACAGCAGGGGCATCAGAAGCACCGATGGCAAAGGCCCTGGGCCAGACGTGCCTGCCCCCCCCCTCCACCCCCTGCTCCTGGGACGTGGCGAGCTGAGCGTTCCCACCTGCCCTGGTGCCACGCCTGGGAGGGCACATGGAGAGGGTGTGCACCGCCTCTGTCCCCGTCACCCTCCAGCCCACGTGCTTGTCTCTCCACACACAGGCTCTACTTGCTGCCATGGATGGTTTCTGCCCTGGACCCTACTCAAGAGGGGGCCTCCCTGGCCTCCTGGAGTCTTTGGCCCTCTCCACCCAGGGGACCTGGGGCTCAGTTCTCTCTGCCTTCCCCTCCTCCCAGGCCTCCTTGAGCAGAAGATCCTGCAGGTGTTGGGAGATGCCAGCTCCCCTCTGAAGTCCTACCAGCTGGTGAAGGAATGCCAAGTGCCCAAGAAGGAGCTCAACTCAGTCCTCTACCGAATGGCCAAGGAGGGGACAGTCTCCCAAGTTGCCCCTGCAACATGGCGCTTGGGCACAGGTGATCCCGGAGGTGTGGATCCCACCCAGCCTGCCCAGGACAGCCATGGTAAACTGCGTTCCTGGGTGGGTTGGGCCCACGGGAGAGATCTGGGCAATAGACAAGCACAGATTTGGGCCTGGGTTTGAATCCAGTCTCTGCCACTTGGGGACATCTAATGTCCCTTGATTTTTTACTTTTTCTGGTCGATGGTGATGACAGTAGGGCCATTTCGTAAGAGCTGCTGGGATGACTAGGTGCAGAGAGCCCAGTATCAGCAGAATAGGTCACAGCAAAGCCCACGAGGTAAGAAAAATAATGATGGCAACATCACAGTGACCATGATGGTGGCCGAGCACACCCAAGGACACCTGAGCCCAGTTCTGGCCCCAGAGCCCACGGACACCAAGCCTGACACTCAGTGGGCTCCTACGCTCACCTGGCCTCACACACCCCAGAGCTGGAGCCTGCTCTCCCAGCCCGTGCCCAGCCCCGACCCGCCTGTCTTCCTCCAGCCCAGAAGCCCCAGGAAGAAGCACCTGCCGCGGCAGAGAGTCCTGGCCTTCAGCTCAGCGAGCTGGGTAAGCACAGCCTCTGCTTCGTCCAGCCCTGCCTCCCCCACCCCAAGCCCTCCCAGAGGTACAAGGTGTCACCAGTGCTGAGTCCAGTCCTACCCAAAGGGCTCCTACCAAGGGTCCTGAGGCCAGAGTTGGTCTTTGTGGCAGCCCAAGAATCTAAATGGCCAAGAAATTGTTTCTCTGCCACTTCTGTGCACCTGCCAGGCGCAGGGCTGCGGCACCAGGCACACATCCTAGGTCACAGCTGCCCGCGGGGTATCCCTGCTGCTCCACCCAGGTCGCGGGCCCCTGTCCCCAGATACACAGCCAGCGAGCAGCGGGGCAGACCCACACTTGGGAGCAGGGTCTCCTTAACCACCTAGTCGCCCTGCCTCCCAGAGGAAAGGATCCTCGGGTTTCTGAAAGCCAGCGGGCCCTGCAAGGCCCTGAGCATCGCCCAGGCCCTGGGAATGAAGACAGCGAAGGACGTGAACCCAACCTTGTACAAGATGAAAAGCAAGCGCCTTCTGGACCAGGACCAGAAGCTGCAAGTGTGGCGCGTCTCTGCACCAGGTAGGCCTCCCCCGCTGTCCACTCCCACGCACGCAGCACCCAAGAGAAGCCATCGCGCCCAGCACCCAGTCCTTGGCGAGGGCCCTTCTGAGCACTTTGCCTGCTCCCCTTCATTAGAACCTGCCAGAAGCTTCTAGAGGTGGCACTGACCATCCCCTGGAAAGGGTTCCGGGAGAGAAAGTGCTGGCGGGCTGAGCCGCAATCTTGGGATTTTAAAGTTGGCCAAGAGAAGGTGAGGCAAGGCTCAGGCCCCTCAAGTGTGGCATCCAGGGCCACCTGGCCTCAGGCACCCAGGGCCTAGAGCCTCGGTCACCCCAGAGGCTGCAAAGATGTTTCCATTTTGATTTTTTTTAAGTCAGAAGAAAACCAAACATTTTAACAATAACGGGCATCTGGGAATGAACGCAGCCTGGATGGTTTTGTCTTCCTACAACGCAGTCATAAAGTGTAATTTGATTTTATTTCCATATGGATGAAAGAGCCCACCCACAAAGACACCACCACGGCCCAGGGTCTTGGAGGTGGGGTGGTGGCTGGTGGGTCCGCAGAGCTGGGGAGGGAGCCTCCCCACACCCCCACAGTGCCCCTGTGGGGTCAGCAACGTGGGGAAGGATCGATGAGGTGGGACAGCAGCTGGAGTTCAAATCAGTGACAAGTTCAAATCCATGTCACTAGTCAGAGGGGGCATCTGAGTGTTTGATCCAGGGGACAGGCCCCTGGGGTTCAGGGCCTGGAGCTGTGGGTGCCTCCCAAGGAGGGGGACAGAGGGTAGGGAGAGAGGACATGGGTCCTGCAGTCCTCCCAGGAGCCATCCTGGGCCTGGGTGGCGGGGCAGCAAGACACCAGGAGGGCCACCTGCCATCTTGACCCTGAGCTCCCTCTGTGACACCCGAGCAGCTGTCCACCATGCAAGGCTGGAGTCACCCAGGCAGGTTCCCAGGTTCCCAGATGGGGTGCCTGGGAACCCTTCTCACAAACTCTCCAGGGAAGTTTGGTGCTGCCAACTGGCATCTGGAGCCTCAGACCCCTATCGAGGGGCAAAGGGAGAGAGTGGAATATTATTTTGCAGAAGATTCTGAAGAAAGAAATCCATCTGCTGTAGCAGTGCACCAGCAGACTCCAGTCTACATGATCTGCCAGAGTGGACCCAACTGCCACATCACCATCACAAACTCCGAAGGCATCCAGATCGGACACGGGAACGTCTTAATGAAGCAGAAAGTCTTTGAGGGCAGCAGTAAGTCATCTGACAGGTACCCAGGAGGGCTTGTGGGGCACTCAGTCCTCCAAGGAGGAAGGACAGCTTCCTAATGTCCACGGCCCTCCTTTATAGCTGTTGTGAGAATGAGGGAGCCTGGATCAAACCTCTCCTGCTATCCCTTCACTCCAATACCTTTTGCTCTTTTTAATGGAATGTAGTATTTTGAGAAATAATTCAAATTCTTCTTTGTCAGCAGAACATCACACGTGCACTGTGGAGATATTTCATTTTCTCTGGACACACTTCTTTCCCCACAGCAGCATGTGTTGGAGGTTGGGGTACAGGTCAGCAGAGACATGCTCATTTTGTTGAAATGCAGAGCTGCAGGCTGAACATGCTCCATGCCAGGCACTGGGGCACAAGGGTGCCAGCCTCTTTCAGTCTAGCCCGGCACCCCGTGTGAGAACACCAGCCCCAAATTCAGATGCATCCTGTAACCTTGGGAGAGCCTGGCTCTACCCTGGGCCTCAGTCTCCCAGATGTGAGATGAGGAACTTTGTTCCGACGTCTTGATGATCATCTCCCCAGTGTGAATCCTCCCACGTCACCTCCTCGATTTTGGCTACGTCCCTGTTTGTTTAATCAGGGCTGTTGAGTGGTTCACTCCCCACCCCCGACTTGAATATATTTTAAAATAAAAATTTTAGCTTTCCCCTGAGTTGAAAGCCATGAAGTTCACCATGAAGGTAAATGTCCAGGAGATGAAATGACGTGTTGAGAACACGCTTACACCAAGGAAGGGTCTCCTGATGGGATCAGAAGGCTGAGAAGGACCAGGAAGCAGGCAACGGGTGACTACTGAGACTGCAGGTGTCCCCATGGGACCCTGGGCAGGGCCCCACTCGGGACATCCTGGCTGCAGCTCCTTGGCTACCTGCTCTCCAGTCCAGACATCCTGATGCCCCTCCTAACACTGTGTCACTGTTCTAGGTCCCACAGCTCCCAACCAGCTGCCCCCAGCTGCCCCAGGTGATTCCTCGGCTCAGGGACCCCTGGCAGGTGGCTGGGGGTCCCAGGAAATCCACATGGAGCGGTCCCTGCTCAGACGGGTGCAGGTGGGACACAGCAACGAGATGAGCTTGCACAGCGACCTGCCGGAAGGCCCTGCCCACGGGCTGTCAACCAGCCCCCCAGGTAACTGGCGTCCTGTGGCCACGTTCTCCCCCGCCCCACTCAGTTCCTGGTGGGGAGGGACAGGAGCCAGAGTCTTTTCAGGGGGTCTTTTCCTTCCAAGAGACTGAACCACTCTGTGGCACAGGTGGGGTATTTAGAGATGGCACTGACCAGCCGGAGACCGGTTTCCCCATCTGTAAGACCAGCACGTCCTCCCTGAGAAGCCGAGGCTGGCCAGCTGAAGCAGGGTCAGCACAGTGACCAGAGGCCCTGAGCCAGGGCCTCCCAGGCAGGGACAGACGGGATGGGAGGGGCACCGCAGGGGCCCAGGAGCAGGGGCCCAGCTGGGGGAGAGGTCAGCCAGGGGAAGAGTGTGGGGTTCTGCCAGCAAGGGTCGGAGGTCGGGAGGGAGGCCAGGCTGAGCGTGGACAGCTCTTTCCAGAAGTCTGGGTGGAGGAGCCAGATGGCAGGAGCTGGGGCTGGGCATGAGCAAGACCAAAGGTGGAGACCTGACCCAGCCCTGCCAGGAAGCAGAGAGATGAGATGAGGAAGGAATCACTGGGGTCCAGAGAAAGGCTGAGGTGCCAGGTCCTCTGGGGGCTCTGGAGGGCAGGAGGAGTGGCTGCCTGGTGGTGAACAGGGCATGGACCTCGGCTGTTGACCGAGCCAGGTGGCCACTGGTGAAGTCAGCAAGGAGGACTTGGAGCCAGGCTGGGAGCTGGGCTCTGGGGCCACCGTCCAGCTGCCCACTCCTCTGGGCGTCTCTTGGGCTGGTCCGCAGTCTCAGCCACGGCCGGTGACTCGGAAACTTCATTTGAAACGCGAACGCCCCAGCCAGACCCTCACCCCAAGGCGGACGCAGTCCAGAGAGTCCACATCAAGTCCTGCTTCCTCGAATACACCAGCATCGGCAACAGCAACAGGATGACCGTCCTCCCGGCAGGCCCAGGGGCCACCAGCCCAGGCTCAGCCGCGGGGCCTGGAGATGGCCAGCAGGACCCCGGGGAGCTGAAGGAGGGCGCAGGTGGGCTGGTCCCCTCCCCTGGCCCCCAGCCGCCCATTTCCCAGGGCTGGGAGGCAGGGTGGGTGATGGCGAGGACAGGCGGAGTGGCAACTGAGGTCACCTCTTCCAGCCCAGGGCCTCAGTGACCCCCGCAGGCCTCCTGAGGAGGGGATTGGATGAGCAGGTGAAGCGCTCAGCTGCCTGCCCAGCCCAGGGCACGATCAGCAGCAGGAGGTGCAGCTGTTAATGTGGCCTTGAGAGGCGCTGGACACCACAGCCAGCGAGACTTTTGGGGGGTGGGCGGCCCTGCAGCAGCCACAAGGCCCTGGGCATGAGTGTCACCTGCCCAGAGCTCAGGCCTCTCTCTCAGGACCTGCTGGGGTCCCGGTTGGGTTGTCCTCGAGGACATCTACTGACCTGAGTCCTTCTCTGCTGATGCTCAGCTGTCCCAGGACTCTGTCCTGACTGTGGGGGTGAAACCGCCGTCAGCCGGGAGAGGGAGGAGTGGTCACGGAGCGCTGGCCACCCCCTGGGAGGGAGCTCACCTCCCTCTTCTGCACCCACTCCAGGGGCCTGCCTGTGGCCCCAAGGTGGGCTGGGCAGCCTGGGCCCAGCTGAGTGTCAGCAGAGGGGTCCTTCTGCCACAAGAAGAGAAAGGACGTGCGCAGTTAGCAATCCTGCATGTTCTGCCCCTCGGGACTTGACCCTCTGGCTCAGAGCCGGGGGTTCCACTGTGCAGAAGAAGAGGGTGCCAGGGCTGAGGGGACCGCCCGAGGTGGGCACAGGGTGGGGAGGGCGTACCTGCTGGGCAGAACAGCGCAGGCAACAGCCTAGAGGCCAGGACGAGCGGGTGGGGGTGTGCGTGCGCCAGAGCCCAGCTCCGGCTGCAGGGGGGGTGCTGGAGTCGCCCTGAGGCCGTGGGAGCCAGAGAAGGACCTGGAGGGGGGGGGGCGGCCGAGGTGCTGCCTTCAGTGTGGAGAAGGCGGTGCGGGGGGATTCAGCCCCCAGGCTTCCAGGACCTGGGACAAAATCTCACCAGTGGTCACAAAACCAGATTGGCAGACTCTAGTGGACAGGCCAGCCTCCATCCGCCAGCCTCTGCAGTCGAGGGTCATAGATCCCAGGTCCTGAGGGTCCAGCCTTTAAGCCCCAGCCCAGTGAGGAGACCCAGGCCTCACCCCCACCTTCCCACTTGTCTCCAGGACCCTTGGGCGTCCCGGGGATGAGTGAGACCACGTCGGGCACGGGGGAGGGGCAAGTTCCGGGGCCAGGCAGGGAGCCTCCTGCAGATGCAGAGGGGCAGTTGGGGAGGCCAGGGGGCGGTGACTGAGAAGCTCCTGCCCAGCAGAGACCTGGGAAAGCCCTGGGCTGGGGACCAGGGTGGTCGGCTGGTGACCGGGCAGAGGCTAGGGAGCAAGAGGGCTGACCCCCCTGGGCCCAGGGCCGTGGCTGTGACAGGGGCAGCTGAGGCTGGAGGCCCAGGTGAAAGCCACATCTTGTTTGGAGTGAGCAGGGGGGCAGCCGCTGGGCGAGCAGGGACCGTGGTGAGGCCCGGGATTTTACCGCCCCACTGGAGGCCATCTGGGCAAAGCCAAGGGCCTGAGGGGAGCTGGGAGCTGCCGCAGTGTTCAGAAAGGGCCGGGCCTGGGAGCGAGGACGCTCAGGTGTCCACTGGGCCAGCAGGGGACCATGGCCTCAGTCCCCAGTTCTCTGGATGGCCTTGGTTACTCCAGGGGCCTCGTGCTCCTTCGATGATGTCTTCTCCTCCCACAGATCCCACTTCTGAAGCCGAGCCGTCCACAAGCGAGGTCCCCGAAGATGGGGGCCAGGAAGCCCCGGGCAATCCTGCGCAGCTCACCCCCAAGCTGAGGGAGATGACTCTTGGAAACGGCAGTCTCCCGCCTGCAGAGCACAGTGTCCCTGTGGGTGGACGCAGGGAGCTGGAGGGGGGCGAGTAGCAGGGACCTGGGGCTGCACTTGGGAGGCGGCAGGTGCCGGGGAACCTGGGCAGGGTGCCTTGTCTCATGGACTCTGGACCTGCCCGCTGCCCACATCTGGCCAGCAGGAGCCAGCTTTCAGGGTGGGGAAGGGCTCAGGCTGAAGACTGACCAGAAACAGCCTTGGTGCCGCCAGGAGGGCTGGCTGGGTGGGCTCTCTGTTTTCTCTGGGGCCGGGGCAGGTCCTGCCTCCTGGCCTTCCGCCTTGGCTGCCTGCGCGGGACGTCACCAACTCACATCTAAGTCCCCCAGAGCCGCAGCAGTGGGGGGGCCTGGAAACAACAGACCCCCATCAGAATGGGCGCCCTTACAGGAGGCTGAGGGAGCTGGTTTCTCCCCTTGGCACACAGCTTCCCTCCCTGGGAGGAACAGCAACAAGTGCCGTCTTCAAAACAGAGCAGCCCTCGGCACACGGAGCTGTGGCACCTTGGTGTCTGCCTTCCCCCCTGAGCTGTGAGCATTAAACCTCTGGTGTTTATAAAGTGCCCAGTCAGAGGTGTTTTGTTACAGCAGCCGGATGCACTGAGACACCGACCCACACTCTTCTCTTCCCTGAAGTCCTGCCTTCAAGCCCTGTCATGCCTACCTGACCTTCTAGAATCTTCCCTTCTCTAGAATCGATCTAGGATTTCTTAGTTGAACTCTCAGAGAGCAAATTGCTCCCTGACCTCCTGCAGTCCCAAGCAAGTCTTTGGCTGGCCCAGGGGTCAGGTGACCTTCGCTGACCCATCAGCAGGGACTGGCCAATCTGAGTCACAGGGCTGACCCTTGGAACAAGGAGGCCGTCAGCGGGTCCCCCTGACTCAGCCTTCGTGGGACCGCTGGATTGGCAAGAACCTCAGAAGTCCCTTGCACAACCTCAGGGGTCCCCTCCAAGGCTGGGGACTTTATGGGGCTCTGTGGCCCTGTCTGTCCACTTTCACACCTCCAGGGACAGCGACTGTGGGACAAAGCTCCTTGCCGGCCACCTGCTGCAAGCCGAGCCCTGCTTGGGGCTGCAGATGGGGAGCAGAACCATCCTCACGGTGGACCACAGTCAGGAGCCGTGACCGTCACAGGAGACACGGGACAGTGAGGCACACAGCCCAGGAGGCCTCTCAGGGAGCAGAGAGCCCTGGAGCCCTGTCTGCCAGGCCACACAGAGGGGCAGTTGGTGGGACGGGAATGGTGCTCCAGGCAGGGACAGCCCTGGCCGAGGCGTGGAGGCCCGACGGGCGACTTACGCAGAGAACCACAGAAGAGCAGGGTGGCCGGGAGCCCTCAGCCAGGAAAGCGCGGGGAGGCTGAGGGCCAGGGACGGCACCAGGCCACTCCCAGGAACCAAGGGAAGCCAGAGACCACCCTGCGGCCGAGAACCCAGCGGCTCTGAGCCTGGGGCAGCTGGGGTCATCACGGGAGCAGGGCTCCTGTCCCCTGAGCTGGACGGCACAGCCCTGCTGGGCAAAAGTCACCGCAGCCGCGCCGTGGGCTGGAGCCTCCAGATCGCGTCCTGGGGGGGAAGCCCGTCTCAAATACCAGCCACCCAGGCGGAGGGCTTCCAACTGCCTTCCGCAGGAGCTGGGGACCCGGAGCCAGCCTCAGCGCGTTCCTGAGGGCGCAGGTCCCCCGGGCTGTGGGAGGCGGGAACACCACGGCTCCCACTCCAGCCCGGACCGGAGCATCCATTTTCCCTCCGAGACCTGCCCTCTCTGCATGATTGATTTGTCATCGACACTCTGGCGAAGCCTTACTGGCAGCTGATGGGGGCTGGAGGTGAAGGTCTGCGCTGGTCTCTTCGGGAAGGAAATTGACTAGTCACTAGTAAAAGCAGAGAAGGAGCAGGTTGTCCGTCCCGCCCTCGTTCTCCCTGTCTGCCTGTCTGTCCGCCCTCCCTCCAGGGGGACACCTGCAGAGGAATCCTGCAGCCCCGAGAGGGACGGGAACTTGTTCCGAGAACCGGAAATGCTTCTCCAGACCCACAGGACCTGCTCAGAGGACGATCCTGCGTCTCCTCCCAGCCCTGCTCCCTCTCAGGGGGACCTCCCACCTGTGTGTCAGAAGACAGCTGGGACCAGAGGCCTAAAGCAGGAAGAGCCCAGGGAGGAGTTAAGGAGCACTTTGGTTCATGTGACAGAAGCCTCGATTACCCAAGCGTAAACCAGAACTTATTTGCTCATGCCACTGGGAAGTCAAGGGACTCCGAGGTTCAGGAATGGCTGGATCCAGGGGCTCAGTCCTATGCTCAGGCTTCTTTCTTGCCATCTCTCTAGAGACTCTCGATGTGGCTCGGCTGCAGCACCCAAGCTTTAGGCCACCAGCTTAGCGACCCCAGCAGAAAGAGCCGTCATCAAATCAAACACTGTCTGTCATGTCCCAAGGAAGATCCTGATTGGTAACTCTAGGTCACATGCCACCCTTTGAGCCAATGAAGAATGGAGTGCTCAGCTTGGTTACTGGGGTCACCTGTGCTCCCCAAGGTTGTGGGGGAGTCACCCTGTGGGCTATGTCCCCAGGAAAGAGAGGCTCTGTTACGAGAAAGGGGAGGAGGAGCCAACTAGCAAAACCCAGGCCACTGTAGCCCTGGATGAGGGTGTTTCTCCCAGAGTCCCCCTGCCCAGCAGCTGGCTTTACTGGAGGGACGACTGGGAGGTGGCTCACTCTGTGGACCCGTGTGGCCTTTCCACGGGTCCCTGTGAGGGAGGGGGCGGCAGGCTCCCGCCCTTCCTGGGCCTGAGGCTGGATGCACAGGGGGACGGAGGCCTTACCCAGAGGTGGCAGATGCCATTGATGGCACAGGACAGGGACTAGGTTCTGTCAGTGCTGCCCAGCCTTCCTTGTGACCCTCCTGCTCCTCTGTCCCCACTAGGGCAGCACCGAGAATCCTCTTTGTCCCCTTCACAGACGCTCTGTGGGACCAGAGTGGTCATATGGGGCTTTCTTTCCGTCTTCAGGGCTGGACATGGAAACCAGGGCCACGGGCATGGGACCCAGCACGGGGCGCCATCCCCAGCCCCCGCCCCCCAGGCGGCTTTAAACTGGGCAGTATGCACGGTGGGATGGGTGGGGCGGGGGTCGGTGGTGACCCTCCTCATGCCCTCAGCAGCGCGGGAGGACAGGCGCTGCCCCCTCGGGGCAGGGATGGCCGCTCCCAGGGGAAGCTCAGGGGGAGGAGGAGAAGTGTTATACGGACACGGAAAGGCTTTAGGCAGTCGAAGGACTAGAAGAAAAAGCCGAGAGGAGGCTTCCAGGGAGCGGGTGAAGGTGTCTGGTGGGACGGACAGTTCCAGGGGAGGGGGTTTGTGGGGTGGACGGAGGAAGCCCTGAGTCTCAGAGGCCGAAAGCGCAGGGAGAGTGGGGGTGGGAATGATGCAGAGGACCGTGACTTTGTGGAGGGAAGGACGCTCTGGTGCTTGGTCCAGGAGCCAGGCCCTGGGAGGGTGAGGCTTCAGAAAACCAGGGGCAGGTTCCAGACAAGTCCAGAGGTGAAAGGAGCGAGGTCACTTGCAAAGGACAAAGGAAGAAGGAAACCCGGAGTCCAAGGGGTACAGGGCCCCACGCAGCCACGTGGCCAGTGGCGGGGAGGGTGGACCCCAGAAGATCTGCCCGGGAGGGAGGGGGGCTGGGGGTGTTCCTTGCTGAAGCTGCTCAGTGACTTTTCTCCCAGGCTGCTTTGTCAGGAAGAGATGGTGGTGCTCCGTCCCCATCCAGGGGCACGTGGAGAGGGACCACTTAGGGAGGGACCCCGTGCGGGGCGGGGTGAGAAGCTGGGGGCCTGACCCTGCCAGGAAACTGTAAAGCGCCCGGGGCCGGCCCAGTCTGGAGGCTGGCGATTGTTTAGAAATTCATCTATAAACGTGGTGGGATACTGCACGTCTATCGGCAGTTTTGAACGAAAACAAAAAGCAGGACTTGCAAACCCACAGAGCTCAGGTCGGGCCTCACCCAGCAGCTCAAGACCAGGTGGTCAAGCACGTGCTGTCCCTCATCTCTGGCTCCCTCAGACTCAGCTGTCTCAGGTTCCAGATGGAGATGCTCCAGCCACAAAGAGTTCTGCCCTGCTGGTGTCAAAGTGGCTGCCACGGTTCCAGACTTCACACTCCCAGCAAAGACCAGAGTGGCTTCTAAACCACTCCAGGACTGACAGTCTCCTCCTGGCCACGTGGATGAGAGTCATTAGCTGTAGCCAGTCTGGACCTAATTCTGAACTTGGGGGAGCTTGAATACATATGATCTGTGCATTTTCAGAGTACCTTTATTCCCCCTCTTAGAAGCTGAGGAAATTGGGTCTGGGGTGGTGGGGAGTGGCTTGGCCAAGGTCACACGGCTACTAAGTGAAGCTGCCAATTCCAACCTTTGAGTTCACAATCAGACTTCCCTAGCCCCGATGGTCAGCCCACCACCCCAGACCAGCCCTCCCACCTACCAGTTCTGCTGAGGACAGCACAACAGGGCCAGCCCATGGACAGCCAGGCTGTGTCCAACGGGGGGGCAGCAGGACTGGCATCTTGTCCTCTGTGAGACACTCCTCCCACAAGAGGCCATGGAATAGGGGTTCCCTGACAGGCAGGCTGTGCAGGGTGGGTGGTTCTCAGGGATCCACTGCCCAAGGGGTAAACCGAGGCTCATGGAGTCAGAGCCATGGTCCAAGGGACAGAGACCGGTCTGGAACCCAGGCAAGTTCTGAGGATCTGGAAGGACAGGGCCAAGGCCGCAGCCTGGCTCTGCCCACCTGCCCCCACCTTTGTGGTCAGCTCTGCCCCTGTGTCTCGCTGGCTCCTGCACGCGAGGAGGCTCCTGCCCCACCCCCACCAGGATCCCCCGAGTGGCCTCCATCAGTTCTGTGTCCACCAACCCCTGGAGAAGCTGCCCAGCAGGAGAGGGTGACAGCCCTGGGAGCAGGAGGGTCAGAGGGCAATGGCTGCCCAGCTGAGGCTTCAGAGGTGCCTCTGGGAAGGCCGTGCCCACCCAGCTCCCATGGCCTCGGCTGGCAGGTCGAGGCGGCAAACCTGCTCCTGCACCCCCTGAGGCCCCCAGCAGCCCAGGTGAGGGCTCCGGCCTCCTGCCTCCCTCCCCAGGGACCCTCCTGACAGGCGGCCTTGGGTGTCCCAGGTGATCCACTGCCCCCCTGGGTTTCTCCACCAAGGGGACCTCGGGGCAGCCTTGGGGACTAGGACACAAGTGTCGTGGGAGGGTGCCCAGTGCACAGCAGAAAGAAGGCTCCACCCCAAACGCCAGCCCCAGACCGAGGACGCGGGTGGCTGGTGGTATGGCGGGTTGCAGTGGGTGGGCATGGTATCACGCTGCAGGGGCACGTCACTGAGCATGACCACATCAAGTGCCGTCCCCTCTGACCCTCAGCTTCCTCCTCTAGGAGGAAGAAAAGCACCTTCTGCGAGGTCAGATCAGAGGGTCTCTTGTAGGGATCCCAGGTCACCCTCCAGCTACTGACTGACAAAGGTCTCCCGGTGGGGGCCCAGGCAGGGCTTCCTCAATGTGCCTCGCCTCCCCAGGTGGGGACCTCTGTGCCTGCCACTAACTGGCACACCAAGCCTCAGCGGTGACCCTCAGCAGCTCTTGCTGGGTCCCAGAGAAGGCGTGAGGCAGAGCCGCTTGCCACCCAGCGCCACCTTCTGGCGACTCCATGGCAGTAGGCGGCTGGAGGCGGGGAGACCTGCTGCCACCCGCCTGGCCAAGCACCACGGCGCCAGCATTTCCACAGCCTTGGGCCGAGCGCCACCTGCTGGCCGTTGGCTCCCCGACCGCCACACACCAGGCTGAACTCGGAAACTTTGAAAACCAGGGTCAGGGAGGGGCTCCGGGACCCCTTCTGCTCCTTCCCTAGCAGTGGCCAGACACACGCCATGTCCCCATGGCTTTGGGGTGTTGCACACCCCCAAAGTGGGCACAGAGCCCTGGCCAAGCTCCGGTGTCGCTCTCCCACTGGCCCCTCCAGCAGTGCCAGAGCCCAAAGCCCAGGAAGGGTCCCAACCCAGAGCCACTCTAGGGTGGTTTTCTTCCTTCCTGGGGACACTCCTGCCACCTGCCCGGCTCCCGGGGAGCCTCCACCACAGCTCCTGCAGGAACCACGAGGAGCTCACCGCAAACTCACTGGCAGCCTGGCGGCTCCCCCAACCCTTCCTTCCACCAGCTCTGCAGGAAAGGTTTCTTCACCCCCTTCACCTGGTGCAAAAAGTGAAACAGAGAGGTCGAGCCACTTGCAAGGGTCACACAAGCAGAGTCGAGCGCACTGGGATCAAATCCAGGACACGGGAGTGAAGACGGCTGTGGTGGGGAGAGCCCCGCATCCTGCTCCAAGATGCCTCTTCTGGGTGGTGAGGAAGTGGAGCTGGGGGTCCCCGCTGAACCCCAAGGGCACCTGATCAGCCCATGCTCTCCCTTCGGCTCAGCACACAGGGGGACATTCCCCGTCCACACAACAGCGCAGGGACACGGAGGACAAAAATGGGGCCACCCCAGGTCCAAAGTCCAGAACTAGCCTCCCCCAGCTGGATGGCCTTGGGCAGGCACCTAGTCTGTCCTGGGTCTCCCCGTGTGTGACCTGGGGTGATCGCCACCCTCTTTCTGTGATTGTCTTGGGAGGGAGGGAACGGTGGCCACTTGGAGTGTAGCAGGGGGCAGTGAGGTGGAGGTGTCTTCATCCCCTGCCACCTCGAGCTGCCCCACCTCAGCACCCCTGGTCACTGCCTTCCCAGCACTGGTCCTCCTCCTTGGCTCCTGCTCAGCCCCGGTTTCTTCCCGCCTTGGGCTCAGGATGGAGCAGCGGCCGCCCGGTCCTGCTGAGCCCTGGTGACGCAGCGGCTTCACTCTCTGGGCTCTGGTGGGGCTGAGTGACCCCCCACGCACCTCTCACCATGTCATGGCCATGTACTCTGCTGACCACCATCGCCTCCCACCCCGCCCAGAGGTCATGGGGTCACTGACACAGAGGCCACCCCTCGACAGACCTGCCCAAGTGGCAGCCAGGCCCAGGGCTGGAGCTCAGCCCCTTCCTGCCCACTGTTGGGTGTCCACCGCTGGCCGAGTGGCCTCTGGCAACAAGTCCCCCTGAGCCTGAGTGTCCTCATCTGCAAAATAGGGGCTTCAGAGAGCCCACCCATGGAGAGCCCTCGAGCGGTGCCCGTGGGTGGCCGTGTGCCTGTGGTCCCCGGCACAGCCACAGCCCAGGCAGCACACAGCACATCGACTGGGGGCAACTGAGCCACATCCTGTTGGTCAGACCCCTCCGTAACCTCAAGGTGCCTGGGCCCTTCTACAGGTGGAGAGGACAGGCCAGTGGGCTTGGAGGGCTTCAGTCAGTGAAGTGGACACAGGCCTCAGCTCCCATCAACCCTCCAGGGGTGGCAAAGGCTGATGCTGACGAGGACTGACCCCACGCCCTCCAGGCACAGGGGTTTGCAGAGCCACCTGCTGAGCCCCCCGAACAGCCCACCTCCATACAGCCCATGAACTGGGCCAACTGCCTGTGCCCCCCGGGGGGGACTGGGGACCCTCTCTGCTCCGACTGGCCAGCCACCCACACCTCCTGTGTCTTCTGCAGGCAGTTGGGACCTCCAGAGCCAGAGGGCCCCGGGCAGGCCACAGGTCATTGTCCGGCCTCTCTGGGCTCCCCACCGCAACTCAGGGGGACAGGGTGGGCTCATTCCCCAGCACCATGGTGTCTGTCCCCAGCGTGCCCTTGTCAGAATCCCCTTCCCGTCCCAGTGCAGAGGACTTTCAAACCCCGGGCTTCCTCCAGGGAAGCAAACCAAGAACGGAAAACTCACCCTGCTCCTAGTCAACGCCACCTGCGGGGGTCGCACGTCGAGGGCGTGTGCAGCTGCTGAGAAAGAATCCTCCCCGACACGGAAAAATCCACCCTCCAGTGGTGCGTGGGAGCCAGCCCGGCAGACTCCCTGTGGGGTATGAATCACTTTGTAAATTTAAAAGTATCTGGGTGCGTGGAGAAAGATCTAGAAGGAAACCTGAGCGCAGGTGAAGCGGAGCCTTCCCCCGGTGCGGGATTCCCACCGAGGGGGTTCTTTAGGGCTTAATGGGTCTTCTGCCAGGCCCATGGGGCAGGTGGGTGGGCATGAGCATCTACCAGAGGAGCAGAGTCCTGCTGGGACAGACCCCTGGAGCCCGGGACAAGGTGGACCCTGGCCTGGACCTAGCTGGCCATGGCCGAGACTCTGACCACCAGGTGGCGCCCCTGGTCTTTTTTTGCAGCGGAGCCCAAACTTGAATCCACTGGGCAGAAGGGCAGGGGTCAGTCTCCACTCAGCCCAGCACCCCTGGGTGGGACTGACCCCCGAGGCGCGTCCCTGTGGACCACCCCCCTCGAGTTAGGCGGTTCCCTGGCCTAGCGTGGGTGGTCACTCCACGTATGTGTCCCCCCTGCCCAGGTGTGTAGCCTCAAGGTACTTACCTTCAGCTTACGTCGGAGCAGGGGCCACCGGGGGGTCCATCCGTTCAGGCCACCTCCAGCCGTCTCTGAGACTCCTGCTCCCCGGGGGCTCCTGCCCTGTTGTGCCCTCCCCGCCACACCGGGGTCTGCTCTGCCACCCTGACAGCTTTTGCCTTTCTACCCTACCCCACAGGATGACATCTCATTGTCCAGCAATGTCCTAGACAGATGCCCAGGCCCTGGCCCTGCAGATCTCAACCCAGCAGGTCTCTGTGGGACCCACGAATCTGTATTTCATGTAAATACCTCACTGGAGACCCTCTGAGATGAGCTCTGCTCCTCCTGGGCTGCCGTGCAGGACTGGCCTGACCCCTCTGGTCCCTCAGCTGCCCCTCCTGACCTCATTCAGCCTCCCTCCCTGCCCCGGCGTCACCCACGCCCTCCTGCCCCAGGACCCCTGCACGTGCTCCACCTGTGCTTCTTCCTCTCTGCATTTCCTGGCTCATCTTCAGGGTGTCAAGAGACCCTCCCTGTCCCCCCAGCCACTCTCTCCCAGGGCCAGGCATGTCTCATCCCCAGTGGAGACTCTGGGTGCTGGGCCTGTCACACGGGGCTGACCCACAGCTCAGACTCAGCCCTGACGTGGTGGGATCGGTCCCCGGGGCGTCCGGTCTCCCCCTGGACTTGAGCCTGTCAGTTCCTACTCCCAGGACAGACCTGCTCCAGTCGGGGCAGCCCCTTCTCCTGTGCTCTGCGGCTGGACCCTGCCTCCCCTTCTGCATGGGCTTCTGGGCCTCCCTCAGTAGAGCCTCGTCTCTGTCCCATGGACTGTGTCCCACACTCACTGGGCCCTGGTGATCCCCCCAGGGACTCGCAGTGTCGACCACGGGGCTGGGCAAGCCCGCATTGGTGGGCAGTCCTCAGACCCCAGGGGGTCGCACCTGCCGGTGGAGCACGTGCAGGGGTCCTGGGGCAGGAGGGCGTGGGTGACGCCGGGGCAGCTGTCCCCAGGAGGCCTGGTACAGGCCAGCCTCGGGGCTCACATGCCACTCAGCCCAGGGCCAGTGCAGACGGGGCTGGGGTGACACTAAGAACGGAGAAGATCTGACCTTGGCCTTTGGAGGACTGAGAGCTGCACCCTAGATGCCGGCCCCCTGGTCTGTCTGGCCCTGCAGCTGCCTTGGTGGCTCAGCCTGACCCCAGGCTGTGTGGCCTTGGGCAAGCACCCGCCCTCTCTGTGCCTGGTGTCCCTTGGGCATTGACTGTCAGGATTGCTGTGGACATGTTTGGACGGGCCTGGCACAGTGAGGCTGAGGGAAGGAAAGGGTCAGTGGGGAGTAGAGGCCCTTGAAGAACCCCCGCCTCCTCTGGCCAGCAGCAGGTGCACAGTGCAGGCCCCCTGGCTCCCGTCCCCCTCTGCCACCTGCTGCTCTCTCAGCCTCGGTCCCCTCACCTGTAGGGGTCCCCACCCATCCAACCTCATGGCTCACATGGCCCAAGGACTGACACTCAGGTCCCTTCCCCAGGGCAGTGGCCCTACCTGGCACCTTTGTGCCCTCATCCAGGGCCCTGGGACCTTGTCCCTGCCCCTCCCTCCTCTGATCCTTGGACAGCCAGGATGTCCTGTCCCCTGGCCCGCTGTGATCCCTGGACAGGAGCCAAAATGCACCTGAGACTCCTCAGGGCTGTGGCCAGGCCCAGGAGGACGGGGCTCGGCTGGACCCCCGTGTGGAGCCCCTCTCATCCATGAGCACCCTGGTGCAGAGCCGGGTGGGCTCCAGGCCTCAGCTTGGGGACTCCGGGCAAGGACTGCAGTCGAGTGGGTGTTTCCGGAGACCGAGGTCCAGGTCCCCTGCTGACGTGCCGAGGGCCCTGTTGGAGTCGCCGGGTTAAGCATTGATTTTTCTGGATGGTTCCAGTTTGGGACAGCAGTCACCCAAGTCCACAGATCACCCGGGACTTTCTGCCTGCGATGATGGGGGGGGGGGTGACGGCCACCCTGCTGACATTCAAGGCCCAGACCAAGCTGCCCTTGGCCCTGGACGTCCCCAGCCCCAGCCCCAGCCCACAGCCCCTCTTGATGCCCCACCCCCGGCCCACCCCATCTCCCCACTAGCTGGGGACGGCTGGGCAGGGAGACCCCCACCTCCTCACCCTGCCCTGGCTCTGAGGGGCGCCTGCCTCCCCTTTGCCGAGACGGGAGGTCTCAGGCCTCTGGGTGCTGAGCTGCTCCTGGTCTCCCAGAAGCAGGAAGGGGCCGGGCCTGGCGGTTCTGGGTGTCCTCGACCCCGGCTCACGGTGCCTCCCTGGGACTAGGCAGACCCTCTCTGTCCTGGGGAGCCTCCCTGGGCAGGTGCTCCTCAAATCTGGAGCCACCCCTTCTCCCTCTCGCTGCCTGTGCCCGGCCAGGTGAGCGACGTCTCCCTTCCCTGCAGCAGCCCCCAGCCTCTCGTCCCTCTGCCCACACTCTGCCCAGCACCCAGGGGACATCGGGGCCAGCCCTATCCTGTCACTCCCTTGCCCCCACCCCAGGATCAGGCCTCGACCTCCTGCCCGCTCCACCCACTCCGCTGCCCTCCCTGCCCGACCCCTCACCTGGCCGTCCACTCTGCTGAGGTGGCCCTGCCAGGACATGAGCCTGGGGCAGGGGCTGGGGCATCCCCCTGAGAGGGGCAGAGCAGGGCAGCAGGGAGAGCTACTCAGGCACGGTCCCTGCCAAGTCCCCGGGAAGAGCGCACCTCCATGTCCACCACCCGCTGACCCTGCATCTGGCTCAGGAGGCCGAGGGGCTCCCTTCAGCCCCTGGAGCCAGACCCTGGGACAGCCCACCCTGTTTCCCTCCTCATGTCCCCCCTGGGAGGGGACATCATAGGAGTTTGTGGGGAAGGCTGGCCAGGCAGGGGTGGGGTGGCCAGCGCGTGTGCCTGGTGTGTAGCAGAGGCTCAGTGGACACGATTCCTAACCCCCACCTGCCTCCCCAGCTGCTCAGCCTCTGTTGGCAGGCAAATGGCCTTGTCCTCTTGGGTCCACAGAGACTGACCTCTCAGGGGGCTGCAGGGGTCATCACCGGGCGGCCCAGGTTCAGTTGGCCCCTCTGACCCCTCCCAGCCCACCAGGTCTGAAGGGGTGTGAGGATGTTGGGGCAACTTGGGCCCCAGGGAGTCCCCTTGAATGCTGGACAGCGCCACCTCTTGGCCATGGCCCCTTGCGTGGCAGCTTCCTCTGCAGCTGGTCCCTGGACGGTCACCAGAACGCCCCGCAGTGTCCACGAGCGGTCTTCGTGCTGCCCCCTTGGCCTTGTGACGTGAATCCTCGTCCCAGCACCGTTCAGAGCCGCAGGGAATGATTAACAGACCCGGTGGGGTGGACCTCCTGCAGGGAACTCCGGATCCCAGGGACTCCGGCTTCCGGTCAGCCGCTTCACCCCGCTCCAGCTCCTGGCTGCTCCGGAACACGGGGCCTTGTAAGCCACCCAGGGAGCAGGCGATAGCCAAGAGGACACGGGCAGACACCCACCAGGACAGCAGAGCCCCACACCAGTGGCTCCCAGGTGGCTGCTGGCCCAGGGTTACATCTAGAGGCGTCCAGGGGAGGGGGCTGCTCAGAGGCCAGGAGCCCCATGGACCCAGGGCTCCCGTGGGAGATCAGCTCCCCCCGCCCAGACCTCTGCCCTCCACCCCTCCAGCTTCTCCTGCCCAGGAGCCCAGGGATGTGGACAGACAGGGTCAGGATGGCGCAAAGCAAGAGCGGGGCTGCGAGGGACCCCCTGTGGGCCCCGCTGGGCAGGAAGCCATGTGCCTTGACCTGCTGGGCCAAGGGGCAGGGAGCTGGGAGGAGCCAACCAGCAGGGCACAGGCAGGGGACCGGCAGGGCAGAGCCCCGACCAGACCAGCGGGCTGGGCCAGCAGGACCAGGGAAGCTGGCCTCAGCTTGGGGACACCAGCCCTGTCACACAGCTGGAGAGCCACACAGCGGCAGGGGAGCTGGCAGCTAGGCTGGAGTGGGGTCCCCACGTTTCCCCATGGCCTCCTCCCCCTCCAGCAGCCCCTCCCACTGACGTGGCCTCAGCGCAGCCACCTCCAGGCGTGTCGCGGTGTGGGAATGACAGAGGGTGGCCTTTGGGACCCCGCTGTGACGTACCACTGCCTTTCTGCCTGTGGCCAGGGAGCACTGACATTTTGCCGTTAGAGACCTGCATTCGAATCCTGCCTCCCCGTGAGGCCGCAGGAGGGTCTCCTGTCCCTGAGTCTCGGTGCCCTCGTCTGCACATCAGGACAAGGTTGTTCGACCCTCTTTAACGGGGCGTGCTCAGAAAGCGACTCTGCGAGGCAGCCCCCACAGCTGCTCTCCTCGCCAGCACCCTGTGCTGACCACCATGTGGACCTCATCTCCGGGCAGCGCTCGGGAACTGCGTGCAGGGTCGCTAACCAGGGTCCACTCCACCTGGAGCCCTGGGTCGGGGCTCAGGAGACCCCCTTCCAGCCCAGCCCCTTTTCCTCTCTGGCCTCTGTTTCCCCGTCTGTAAAAGGGGTCCGTGGGGACTGTCCTGCTCCACCGGCTTCTGAGCCCTGCACACACCGTACCTCATTAATTCCCACCACAGACCCGGGAGCCTCCCCCAGTGTGGGGTGCTGGCCGCCCCTAGGGCCACTGTGGATGGTTGGGACTTACTGGTGAGGGGCTGGGATCCCTGACCTGGCGAGCACTGTCGCTGCCCCGAAGACAGTGGGGACTGGATCTGCGAAGACCCCCCAAGCCTCCCCAGGACACAGTGGGGTCTGCAGGGCCAGCCGAGGGTCTGGGCTGACAGGTGGGTGCCCCATCCTGACATCCACTTGATGTCCGGCAGCATCCGGGGCACTGGGCTGAGACCCCAGAGGCCACTGCCCAAGTCTAGGTCTGCTGTGGGCAGCAGAGGAGGTCAGCAGGGTTCCAGCCCCCAAGCAGGAACCCTGGGCCCCAATAAGAGCTGCTTTGCTCTGTGTGTCGTGGGGGGCGCCTGCGAGTGTCTCCTGGGACCTGGACCCAGCACTTCGGGGCCCAGAGCGGCCAGCTGCTGTGGGCCCCTTGAGACAGAGCTTCCCCACAGCTGGTGGAAGAGAGGAAGGACACACAGAGTGGGGGGGGGGGGGTCCCTGTCCATGGTCCTGGCGGGAGGTGGGGCCGGGCAGCCGCGAGGTGGCGGCTGGGCAGTGGAGTCGGGCAAGCCTCTCTGGTTGGAGCCGCAGCTCTGTGCTGGTCACAGCACCCAGGCTGTGTTGGTATTTGAAAGTCCCTTCTGGTCCCCTGTGGCACGAAGCTGTGACTCACATACCCCCAGGGCATCTGGAAGGCACCAGGTGAGAAAGGCCCACTGAGGAGTCCGCAGCGTTCCCAGCCTCAGTGCCCTGGACATGGGATGAGAACAGAGCCCCCTGGGGAGAGGGGCATGTGTCACAGGAAGTCTGATTGCTTTTTGCAGTGAGGCCTCCCGCAGGGGAGGCTGAGGAGGACCAGCCACGTGCCCAAGGGCTCTGATCCCTGCCCAGCAGTTTGGCCTTGAGCAGAATCGGCCGAATCCTGACCCCTGCCTCCTCCGTTGTCTGAATTCACCCCACGTCTCCTGTGAACACAAGACCTGGGCTTAGGGACACCGGGGGGGTCTTCTGGGGCCCTCTGTCCTCTGCCAGCCCCTGATCCAGCTCCGAGATGAGCACCCCCCCCCTCTGCTCAGGGAGCTTGGGGGGAGGTTCCACGGTTAAAGCCCCAGCAGCAGCAAAAGCACATCTCTTCCTTCCAGAAGAATCCACAGGGCGGCTGCCAGCTCCCTGCGGCTGAGGACTCACCCCAGCTGCCCAGGGGCATCAGGAGCCCTGGGGCGCTGCAACCTGTTCCCCAGGAGCCCCGCGGCAGGTGGTCAGGACTCACCCTGGCTACAAGTGGGTCTCCTCCCGTCTCTGGACCTCCACGACCCCCGGGGACGGTCCCTCAGCCCTTTCCTCCAGGCCAGGGACGGCTCCCCCTCTGCCCCCTCCTCTCCGTGTGTGCAGGGGGCTGTTGGCCCCAATTAACAGAGTCAGAGCCACCGCCCCAGGGGACTGTCTCTTCTCCTTGCTGTCCATCCTGAGGCCTCCTCTGCCAGTGCTCCCAGTCTGACTGCCCTGGCCACCCAGCTGGCCCCGGGCCTCTCCACTGAGCTCGCAGGCAGCTGCCGGGTGAAGACCAGACCCAGGCCCCGATCCCTCCAGGCCCCGCTGCCGTGACCTCCCGCTGGCTGCCGGGGGCACCCTCTGACCCTCACTCTCTCCCAGGTCTCCCCTTCATTCCAGATCTCTGCCAGCCCTGGACGTCCCCTTCTTCCCGGGCTCCCTCGGCCTCCTGTGGTTCCCGGGGACCGTTCCCCCAGGGTCTGAGCACTGCACGAGTCAACAGCAGAATCATTTTATTGACAAGGATCCCCTGTGGTTGAACCAGTCACGGGTAGGAGAATAACCCCGTCCTCCAACACGGATGTTGGGGGCAAGGCTGCTGGCCCCCCAGTCCTGCTGGCCCCCCTCCAGGGACAGCCAGGACGCCCCCTCCCTGGGGATGGCCAGGAGGCGGCCTTCCTCAGGCCCCCTGTTGGGTGGACAGCCATGGCGCACAGAGGTTGAAACTCAGCCATCGGATGGCCCCCAGCACCAGGCACTCGGGGTGTCATGGAGGAGGGAGGTCAGGGGTGGGGCATCCCCAGCGTGACCATCTCTGTGGCAGCAGAGGTTCCCTGGGCCGGGTGGCCCCCACACTGCCCCCCACAGGCCGGGAGCCATCCTCCCAGGCAGCCCTGGCTCCAGGGTCCGGATCACGCAGCCACCTCTTGCTCAGCCAGCTGGAGAGCCTGGGCTGGGAGACACGGGGCCAGAGAGGGGCACAGGGAGGTGGCACGGTGGCAGCCCCTGTCCCCCTGTCCCCTACCCGTGCATGGGGCCTGAACTGGCTCCCTTTGTCCCCCCCCACTGCCCCTCCCTCCTCAAAGCCCTCCTCCCACCATCCCCTTCTCCATTGGCGGGGGGGGGGGGCTTCTACAACCGGATGGGATCCTGTCTACACTAGGGGTCCTCAGAGCTGAGTGTGCTGGACAGTGTCCGGGAGACGGTGGCCCCACGAGCCTGGATCAGCAGGTGGGAGGCGCATCTCCCTCCCTGACAGCGGCCAGGGCAGCTGCAGCTGCTGTTCCAACGGTGTCCACTAGAGGGCCGTCGGCGCGGAGCCCGGCTGACTCAGATCTGGAACCTACTGGAAAGGGGCCGCGGGCAGGGGGCGAGCAGACGGGGGCCGGGGGCTGTCTGCGGCTCAGGCCGGTCCTGAGCCAGGGCTGGGCCTCTCTGGACCCATCGGGTTTTTTTTTCTTTTTTCAGCTGTAGGTGGACAGGATACCTTCACTTTACTGGGTTTTATGAGGTGCTGAGGATCGAACCCAGGGCCTCAGCCGTGCTGGGCGAGCCCCACCACCAGCCCAGCCCCCGCCCCGCAGCTGGGTTCCTTCTCTGTAAACTGGGAGCAAGGGGGTCCCTCCTTCCTAGGGTCACTGCGAGTCTTAAATGTTCTGTTCTGTGATTCTGGCTGGAAAGTCCCGGAGAAACCAGGGGACAAGGAAACGCAGGATCCCAGAGAGGCCAGCAGAGGGAGGGGGCGTGGGGGGGCGAGGGGGGAGGGGGAGCCGGAGGGGCAGGCGGGAGCCAGCCGGGGGCCTGTCCTGCTTGGACTCTCCTGGACAGCCAGCGGGAGACGCGCCATCAGTAACCTCAAGCTCAAGGCTCCTCCAGACTGATCCGCTGTCCTTGGCTGTCCTTGGCTGGACGCTGCTCCTGGGGTGGGCAGTGGGAACAGCTCCAGAAGGCCCCCAGCCCAGGGAGCCCCCGGCCTGTGCTACTGGCCCCAGGAGGCAGGGGGTGGGGGGAAGTACTGGCCACCGAGGCCATGCAGGCTTGGCCTGGCCCAGCAGGTCTCCTCCCAGGCTGGTCCGCCCTCCCTGGTCCCTTATTGCCAGCAGCTCTGCATGGCCACAGCCTCAGCCTGGAGCCCCCAGCCCACTCCTCAGGCCTCCGCCCTTCCTGTGTCTCCTGAGCCAAGCCCCGACTCTGTCCCTCCTCTCGTTCCCCAGGTCCCCTCCACCTAGTGTGTCTGCTTCCCTCTCTGCTGGTTCGTGGTCTGTTTTGCCTCAAGACTCCAAACGCAGTTGGGTTTGTACCCTGAACCCAGCCTGAAGAACAGAGTGGGCACTGGCTGGCTGGATGGGTGGACAGAGGGACAGATGGACAGGTGCAGGGAAGCACATGGCTGAGAGTCAGGAAGGTGCTCTGCCACCTAGGTGATGCTGATTCATGAACTTGAATTCCAGCCTGCTCCTTGCCCCGTGACCATCCTCTGAACCTCAGCCCTACAAGTGGGACCATGAGTGACCCCAGGATTTAGGCAACTGACCTTGACAGTGGAGGTGGGAGTTCCTTCTAACCAAAAAGACCCAGGGGAGTCACTGATCTGAGAATAGCTCCCTCTTCATCCTGGGCAGGCCCTGCAGCCTAGAACACTGATCAGAGTTCAGTGTGGAGCATCGAACAGAGACTCAGGGGAGGAGTAAGTAACTTCAGTGAAACAGTAGATTATCTCACTTGTAAGTGATAAAAGACCAGAGGAAGGAAGCTCAGGGTGAGTTAGGTACCTTCTAGAATTCACCAAAGATCAGATTCTTTCTGTCTTGGCTGCCTCTCCCTGCTTAGCACAGAGCTCCTACCTCATGGACCAGGTTGGCTGCTTGTGCTCCAGCCATCAAGTCTCCTTCCCAGTCATTGGGATTTTTTTTTTCTCCCTATAAGGACACTTCCTAGAAGGCATCACATAGACTTCCACTTACGTCTCACTGGCCAGCCCTAGCTCCCACATCCGTGTGCTCAGGAGCTAAAAATGGAAGAGCTCTTTCCTAAAGAACATAGGGAGGGAGGATGGGTGGCGTGGGGCAGCTGGCAGTGCTGCCCGGGAGCTGGGCTGTTTTTCCCTGATTTCATCTGCTGTGTGCCCGGGGCGGTGCAAACAGCAGGCAGCAAGCTTGGGAAGGCCCGCCCTGTGGGCCCTCATTCCAGGGGCGGGGCAGACGGGAACCCTGCCGCACCACCCAGGTCTGTGGGGACCGCAGGAGAGTGAGGAGGAGAGCAGAGACCAGGGGGACGAGAGGCTACCCCAGCCCAGGAGACTGGAGCCCTCCGAGGAGGGCACATTCACACGGGGGCTCAAGGCGGGAGGAGCCCAGGTCAGTGCCAAGGCCACACAGGGGCAGTCCACCCCTGGGCAAGTCACTGGACCTCTCTGAGCCCCAGTTTCCCACCCACGACGTGTGGACAGCAGCTGCCCCCTCCCCAGGTGGTGGGGTGGAAGTCCTGCTCACAGAATGGGGTCTCCGTGGAGGACTGAGGTCCCGAGAGCCTGAGGACCCTGCCCCACCCCAGTGGGTCTCAAGTGGAGGAGACACCCAAGTGCGTCAGGGTCTGGAGCTGTCTGTGGTGGGGACAGCTGGGGAGGGGGCTGCTGCTGGCATCTGTGGGTAGAGACCAGAGATGCTGCTCAGCATCCTGCAGTGCCCAGCACAGCAACCACAGCAGAGAAGCACCCATCCCCAAGGTCAACGGTTTGGGGGGACAAAGGCAGGACCCCCAACCCCAAAGCCCACTCCTCATCTCCTGGCGTGGCTCAGAATCCCCAGGCCGGGCCAGCAGCCCAGGCTGAGGATCGAGACGTCTGGTTTTTGACAGACATCCACGATGACTCACACATTCAGTGAAGTTTCAGAAAACTAAACTTCTTTGTGCTTATAAAGTGCCAGGCACGTAGTAGCCACCCCCCCACACAAAAATCCATTACAAGTTTAAAGTACAGCTATTATTTTTACAGCATTGCTTAGAAATGGCTTGCAATCTCTAATTTGCTAAATTGATGTGTATATTGACTAAATAAATATTCGGCACGAAGCCCAAGTCCCCCTCCACACTTATTAATCCTCAGGAAATGGAAACACAAGACAGAAACGAGCTTTTGCTCAGAGCTGCAGACAGGAATACATTATGTTGTTTTTCAAGCGTTCGGGGACTTGACTCTGCAGCAGAGAACGCCCAATCACCGGCTCCCAAGTTTTCCATGACGCACGCGTCTGCCCGGGAGACGTGCTTGTGTTGCTAAGGTGCTTTCTCAGACTTTAGAGTCTGGGATGAGAAACTTTTACCTCCACAGGGGGACATCTGGGGTGACTGCTTTGGGGGTGGGTGACTCGGGGTGTTGTTGGTGGCACCCATATGGATAAGGGAAATCAGGGCTGCTGGCAGGACCCCCAAGACCCCCGGGGCTGTTCTCTTTGTTCAAGGATGGGTGCTGTAGGGCTCAGCTCTGGGGGACAGGGCAGGCTGCTTGGGTGGGGAGCGGGGTCTTCGATCAGCAGCCCCCAGGACGGAGCCCCGTGCCGCGCACAGCTCCTCGGGGTGTCTGCTCTGGGTCTCACCAGGGCTTTGTCCTCTGGGCTCCTGGGGGGCCTGGGGGCTGGCCTGCACCCGGATGCAGAGGCGGCTCCCGACAGGTGGGGACGGGGTGGGGAACAGGTGGTCTCAAGAGACTGCAAAAGCCCCTGACCCTGGGGAGGTTTGCCCAGCGGCCAGCCCGGGGCTGGGAAAGAGGCTGGCCTCTGAGTTAGGAAATGGGAGGCCTCCAGCAGAGGAGAGGCCAGGGCTTGCCTTTGCCCCACTGGAGGGGGGCTCGGGAGCCAGGGGCACTGCGCATGGACTTGCCTCTGCCCAGACCAGAAGCTCCCTTAGGAGGCGAGATGCCGTTCACCCCAAGGAGGACAGGACACAGAAGCCTCCAGGCTTAGGCAGGTCTGCTCTCTGCCCCAGCCATGGTGCACCCTGGGTAGCTGGTGCCCTTGCTGAGCCTCAGTTTCCTGGAGTGTAAGGTGGAGTGTGTGACGGTCCCTGTGGTGACTGCTCCCAGCCCCTAACCCAGAGCGAGCTTGTCACTATGGAAGGAATCAGAGCTCCTCCCACCTGGATGCCATCTAGCAACAGAAGGGCTGGAGGATGGGGTCCAGGTGGGGGCCACAGCCAGTGCAAGGGTCCTGGGGTACAACCAGACTCCACACCAGTGGGCCAGAATGTGGTTGATTAGCAGGTGGGACGTGGGCTCCAGATGAGGGCAGAGGGGCAGCCAGGGTCAGATCCCACGGGGCCCTGTGGCCAGAGGAGGACTGTGGATTGTACCCCCAGTGCAGTGGCAGCCATGGGAGGTTTTTAGGAGCATATCTGAGTCTCAGTCCTGGTGCTCCAGAACAAGTTTCAGCCCCGTTCGGCAGCAGCTCCCAGGAACTCAGCCCCAAAGATGCAGGTGTCCAGGTCAGCTCAGGGGGTGAGGGCAAGGCCAGTCCCCTCCAGGGCCTGCAGAGACGTGGTGAGCGACACAAGGGGGTGGTCTCAGGGTGAGACCCGCGGCACGCACACCTGCCTGGTGCAGAGGGACAGGCCAGCTGAGCGCTGGTGGAGGTGTGAGTGGGGAGTGGGAGGTGCCGGGCCACGCTGCCCCCTGCTGGCTGCTTCTGACGGGCCCAGCCCACAAGTGCTCCGTGACCCCGTGGGCGAAACCCAGAACAGCCGGGTGGCCCTACAGAGGGGTGGGCTCGTGCCACAGCAGCAGCACCACCAGGGGGCCACCTCAGTGCAGCCCCCCAGGAGGCCACTCGGCTCCCTGAGGAGGGTCCAGGCCACCACTAGCCACCTGCAGGCACAGAAAGAGGAGTGGATCCTGGGGCTCAGGGGGCTGGGGGCTGATAGGGCCAGGCACAGGGAGCTTTCCAAGGAATGTTCTAGAACTGGATCTGGGTGGTGTCCACCCCCCCCCCCATGTTCCTCTAAAGACCTGTGCGTGGTTCTGCGGGGAACTGCGCTTCACGTGGGGTCTGAGCGGGTCTGGGGGCTGCAGCCCCTCGCCCCCCACCTCTCTCCAGCTGCCCAAGTTTCCGGGGCTGCAGAAGTTGGGGGTGGGTGCCTCCGAGCTCTGGGAGGGCTTCTGAGGCCACCGCTCCCCGCCTATCCATCCTGATCACCGAACGGGGATGGCTCGGGGCGGAATCTTGAATATTCATCTGATTTACAGCCGCTGCCCACAGCTTTATGAATCCGCCCACCCGTACCTGCAGCCGGTCATCAATCTTCCCCGAGACTGTGCTTCTGCCAGGAACTCAGGAATTAAAGAGGCCCCGCGGCCCCTCGCCTCGCCGCCCTCCCCCGCGTCGCGCCGGGCTGGAGGAGGACCTGACCAGCAGTCAGAACATTGTTGTCGTCTTGCCGCCGCCGCGGCTCGGCGACCTTGGATGACTCCTGCAGACAGTCTGCAGTGAGCCCGAGAAACTCAGGGGGGCTTAGGTCCGCCTCTCCCAGCCTCAGTTTCCCCACCCGGGAGGCCTGGGGGGTCTCGGCCGCAGGCTCGCTCTCGCTGCTGCCCGTGTCGCCGGGCTCCGAGGGGCTGGGAGGGAGGGGTGCTGCTCCGGCAAGTGCCCCTCAGATTCTCCCCAGCAGCCTGGGGACGAGGTCAGCCTCCCCGAGGGCTTGCAGGAGAGACCCCATCCCCGGGGAGCCCCGTAGAGAGTGGGTCCTGCACAGGGGAAGAGCCGTCGCTGTGGGCTGGGGCGGGGGGCACCCCTACAGCGTCTGTCTGGCCAACTCTGGACAGAGACCCCGGACAGCAAGCTGCTGCACGAGGCCCGGGGGGGAGTCCAGCAGCCGGGAGACCCCCACCCCGGCCAAGGAGCTGGCCCTAGAAAAAGCTCTGGGTTGAGCATCCTGGGCCCCCCAGGCAGGAGGAGAGGGGCGGGCCAGCCCTGGGCCAGTACCAGGACAGGAGCTGCATCTTGGAAACTGGGCCTCAGGTTCCCTGTGCTCTGCCAGCAGGACACTGGGGCCCGGTGGCCTGGGAGAGGAGACTGGGGACCCTGAGAGAGGTCTGCTATGGCCCCTCCTCCAACACACGGGAACCTCAGGAGGGCCAGCTCCCAGCCCTGTCACCAAGCATCCGTGGGGCGCTGGGCAGCAGAGTGGGGTCATAGTACAGACAGCCCGTCCCTCAGGGGCCACCGGGCACTGCTCCTTCATCCCTTTGGGTCACAAAGACCTCATAACCCCTGTCCCCTGGGCTGGGGCAGTTGGGACATGCTGAGGGGAGCCCCCTCCCCAGGTCCCTGCTCCCAGCGGTCCCTCTGCAAGGCGGCTGCCTCCCGGGACCACATTTGCCGCCAAGACCAAGAAGCTGCCAGCCTTCGGGGTGCCCTTCCCGGATCTGAGTGACAGCGATCGGTCCTCATCGCCCGGCTCTCCAGCCTCTGCGGTGGGGCTGCCGCAGGGAGCCTGCTCTCAACCACAGGGCTCCGTGTCCAGCAGACTTTCTGCGAGAACTCTGGGGCACAAAGAAGCAGCGGCCATAGAGCCGACATCTGTTGAGCACTTGCTGTGTGCTGAGGGCATTCAGGGCACTTGGTGTGTACCCCTTCTTTGAGCCCTCCCTTTGGGTCTCTTTTTTATCCCCTCTCACAGAAGAGGAAGCTGAGGCACAGAGAGGTTGAGTGACTCCCTCAAGGTCACACAGCTCAGCAGCAGCTGAGGACCATGCCACCCACACTCACCCCATATGCCACTGTCGTCAGCCTTCAGCCACTGCATGCTGATCTATTGGGGTTCAAGCTGACACTCTGCTCCTTGCAAGTAACTGTGTGACCTTGTGAGGGTCCTTCGCCATCATGAACCTTGGCCTCCTCCTCTGCAAAAGCAGAACAGTGCACCCTGTCCCCACTGAGATGCTGACGGGACTGGAGCCTATGGCCTCCAGGCTGGGCCCCTGGGCCTCCACCAGCACTTGAGAGCAGCCTCCTCCTGCTGGGACACAGACTCAGCCTGCAGTAGGCCAGAGCCAGGGCATCGAGGGGCCCAAGCCACCAGCCCAGCTCTGGGAGGCGAGGGGCCTTGGAAGTAGGTGAAAGTTGACAATCAGGAATGAGCGTTTCCCTAAACCGGGTCAGAGGAAAGAGGCCAAAGCTCACGGGTAGCAAGGCCTCTGCTTCTGGGAACAACAGCCGGAGGCTCCTGACCCATGGACTTTCACCCTGGCACGGGCTCCTGACCACGCTGGCACTGTTTACCCTGTGGGAAGGGAAGGGGTGGGGACAGGCAGGTGGGGCTGGGCGGGTGCCCTGGGGCAGAAGTTCAAGTCGGGCAACCGAGAGCCCCAGGATCCTGGAGTCTGACTCTCAGGGCCGACACGGAGAGGTGGACGGTGACAAGACCCACTGCCCCCTCTCTGCAGACAGGGTTAAAATCCAAGCTCTTGCCCTCGCCAGCAACAAGACCTCCCTCCCACCACCTCTGCGGGCTAGGGGTGGTGGCCACACAAGGGACGGCCTTGGGAGCAGCCCTGACGAGGCTCCCAGCAAGCTCGCAGGAAGTGTGGCTACTGTCGGTACAATACAGGGTCACCACTGTCACCGGTTAGACGGAGAGAGGGCAGATGCATAGATGGGGGATGTTGGAAGGATGGACATGTAGGTGAATGGGTGCCTGAATGGAAAGATGGAGGCGGTGTGCACACCCACGATCCACACTTATCCTCTCTCCATCCTCCATCCATCCATCCATCCATCCTCCATCCATCCTCCATCCTCCATCCATCCATTCATCCATCCATCCATCCATCCTCCATCCTCCATCCATCCTCCATCCTCCATCCATCATCCATCCATTCATCCATCCATCCATCATCCATCCATCCTCCATCCATCCATCCATCCATCATCCATCCTCCATCATCCATCCATCCATCCTCCATCCTCCATCCATCCATCCTCCATCCTCCATCCATCATCCATCCATTCATCCATCCATCCTCCATCCTCCATCCATCCTCCATCCTCCATCCATCCATTCATCCATCCATCCTCCATCATCCATCCATCCTCCATCCTCCATCCATCCATTCATCCATCCATCCTCCATCCTCCATCCATCCATCCATCCTCCATCCATCCTCCATCCTCCATCCATCCATTCATCCATCCATCCATCCATCCTCCATCCTCCATCCATCCATCCATCCTCCATCCATCCTCCATCCATCCATTCATCCATCCATCCTCCATCCTCCATCCATCCATCCATCCTCCATCCATCCTCCATCCTCCATCCATCCATCCATCATCCATCCTCCATCATCCATCCATCCATTCATCCATCCTCCATCATCCCTCCATCCATCCTCCATCCTCCATCCATCCTCCATCCTCCATCCATCCATCCATCCTCCATCCATCCTCCATCCTCCATCCATCCATCCATCCTCCATCCATCCATCCATCCTCCATCCATCCTCCATCCATCCATTCATCCATCCATCCATCATCCATCCTCCATCCTCCATCCATCCATCATCCATCCTCCATCATCCCTCCATCCATCCTTCCTTCCAAGCATCCAAACACCCCCTGCCCCTCCCCTCCTCCATCCACATGCCCATCTTCCCACTGTGAGTGTGTGTGTGTGTGTTTGCACACGCGTGGGTGGGGTGTGGCAGGTGGAGCTGTGCCGACAGGTAGATGGATGGGTGAATGCATAAGTCAGTGAGTAGGTGCTGGCTTCGTGCGCGCCTGGATGACGGATGGCCAGATGCTCCGACGGACAGCTAGATGAATGGACAGATGGAGGGAGAGATGAATGGACAGATGGGTCGCTGAACGGCTGGGACCATGAGCTACATGCTAAATTGCCTCCCTCCCAGAGGTGGCAGATCACAGTTGCTCCAGCTCTGCCTGATGCCCCCGGTGAGCCCGCCTCAGGGGGCCACCACTGTGCCCACACAGTCTGCCCCTCAGCCCACACTCCGCTTTCACCCCTCTCCAAACCCCCCGGGCAGCAGCCTGACACTCAGGACCTCCTGGAGGCAGGGCTTTGGTCCTTCCGGAAGAGGCCTGGGGGCTGTGGTTCGCCCTCCCCAGGAAGGGCCCAGCCTCCCCGAACTAGAAGGCCCTGTGCCCCCGAGGCCCCGGCCCTCCCCACTGCGCCACCTCCCTGCGGCAGTGCTGACAATTACCTTAATTACCCTTCAGTTAGGGGCTTAATTTATAATGTGGTGGCAAGGAAGTGCTGGCGAGTCTCCCTGGCAACCGGGTTTTCAGACACAAGATTCTCGGTGTTTCCAAAGCTACTTTTCATCTAATTTCCCCCCTGAAAATCAACTTGGAACTTTTCAGATGCCGGAAATTTTAGCCTAACAGCAGGCAAGCACTTACGTCTGAGACCATCAAAGACCTTGATTTCTCCCCTGCCAGAGAGACGTGGGAAGTTGTTTGGTTTTCTCTGCCCCTTTGTTCCAAAATGGCCATTATGAAATGGCCAAGGCAGTTAGTCAACCTCCGACAAAAGCCTGTCTTCCAAGCTGAGGTCATCCAAGTTCACTGTGGCTGGAGTTTCAGATGTGAGCCCGAGAGGGGACCTGGGACAGCCAGGTGGTCCGGGCCTAGACCCAGTGGCACCCACAGCCCCACCGCCCCAGCTGGAGAGCAGCCCTGCCACCACCCCCAGAGCAGGGGACGCCATCTCAGGCGGCTCTCCATGAGGGCTCACTCCCAGACACCCCAGGGTTACCCAGCTTCTGCACCTCCTGCCTCACCAAAGGTCCAGCTCGGAGGTATGGCCTGCTGGTCCATTGTCTGCCCCTTGGGGGAGACGGGCCACACTACCTTTCTGGTCTCCTGTATCCGTTAGTCCAGCCAAAGCACACACCTGCTCTCCCAGTGCCCCACCCTCTGTGTTGGTGTCTCCCTCCAGTGACCCCTGTCCTCCCAGCCACGCACCACCCTGACCCACCCTGAGCCCCACTCCCACCACGGAATCCACCTGGGATTCCTATGTTTTTCCTTTAGATCATGACTTTGCAGATTCCTTATGGAATCCTCCGGACACTACTCAAATGCTTCCTTTGAGGACGTTTCCTGACCCTCCCAAGGCACCCAGCTGGCATGCTCTGATTTAGCAGTTATTTTGTGGACTGAAGGAACATGGGGAAAGGAGGCTGGTTCTCAGTGACAAGATGGGGGGCTGTCCGAGACTGGAGGCAGGGGGTATGCTTGATGGACAGGCGAAGGCCAGATGAGGACTGAGTGGAGGCCGTGGGTGAGTGGACCAGTGGAAAGGTGGATGGAGGGCATCTAGAGGCTTAGGTGATGGGAAGATGAAAAATGCCTACTTAAATAGAAGGGTGACGTGTTGGGTCTGTGGCTAAAAGGATGGATGGATGAAGGGGTGGCTGGGTGGATAGATGGAGGAGTAGGTGCGTGGGTGGGTGAGTGGGTGGATAGATGGATGGATGAGTAGATGGGTAGGTGAGTGGGTGGATGGATGGGTGGATGAGTGGGTGGGTGGGTGGATGGATGGATGAGTGGGTGGGTGGGTGGATGGGTGGATGGATGGGTGAGTGGGTGCTGAGTAGGTGGATGGATGGATGGATAGATGAGTAGGTGGGTGGATGGGTGGATGAGTAGGTGGGTGGGTAGATGGATGGATGAGTAGGTGGGTGGGTGGATGGATGGATGAGTAGGTGGGTGGGTGGATGGATGGATGGATGAGTGGGTGGGTGAGTGGGCGGCTGGGTGGGTAGATGAAGTGTAGTACTAATGCACCATCTCTCCAGCTGCCCAGGCAGAACTGTAAACTCGGGGGGCAGCACCAGGGGCTGACCTCCAGAATTCTGACTGCAGCAGAAAAGTGAACCTGTGGATTCTTGCCCACAGGAAATATTGCTCCTGATATCTTGAGGCTCAAAGTTTTTCAGTGACCCTGGGAAAAGGACAGGGCCTCCTGTGGGACCAATTCATTAGGAAAGACAGTCCTGATCAGCTCATCTAAGCACTTGGGCTGACTCTAAGTACCAGGCAGTAGGACGACATCCAATAACTATTCATTGGAAAGTGATGGATGGGTCTTGGAGCCCGGCCATCATGGGGAGGACTGGTCGGCTGGGGACACTGCAGACACTTCGATCCTCAGAGCACGTCCTCACATCCCCAGCCACAGGGACGTTGACCCCGCTGTGACCAGAGTGGACCCCCACGGGGTGCAGTGACTGTCCCCCACTGTTAGAGGGGTCCCAGAGGACGTGTCTCTTCTGCTGGAATTGACACTCAGGAACCCAGGAGAGTCGACCCTTCTGGCCCACCTTGGTGCAGGGTGGGACGGACTGAAGCTCCCCAAGCTGACTCAGGGAACTTGGGTGGGACCCCAGGTCCTGTGGGTCTGTGTCCACAAAGCCAGGGAGACCCAGTGGCCAGAGTGCCTGAGCCGGGGTGGGCCAGGCGGTACTGCAGCTCTGTTCTACACCAAGTTAGGAGGACATCGGACCCTGTCCCTTTCCAGGATTAGGTTAGGGTTGGGGTTTCGGTTGATTCTCAGATTCCAAAGGCCTCTCGAGCCCCAGAGCCCCTGTCCAACCTTCACCGTCTCTTTTAACTTAGAAGAGGTTCCCAGTAGGACTTGTGCTTATTACAGTTCCTCCGGGGCGGGGAGCGGGGGTGACTTGCTCAGACCCTTGGTCACATACCAGGAGTCAGGCTGGGTCGTCACCCCGGGGGGCTCTGAGACCCCAGCCTCCCTGGTATCCGTCTGAAGGACTAGTGCAACTTCCCAGCATGACTCAGCTCTCCCTTTGTGCTGCTCCTAAAAACTTCAGCTCCCAGCTTCTCCCTCCAGACTCCCTCCCCAGCCACAACGCAGACGGGGATGGAGAGGGGAGAAGACAAATGGACCTCTTCCTTATCTACAAAGTGCTTAGCTGACTGCCAGGCACATAATAAGTGCTCAATAAATAACCATTATTAGGGGAAGCTGTGATGGAAGAAATCGGACAGATCAAAATTTAATTCTGCCACCCAGATTGATTGTGCTTCTGCCCAAGGAGAAAGACAGAAAGTGGATCTCCATCTCTTCTCTCCCAGACCGACATTGCAGCAGTGTCCTCCCGTCCCCTTAGCCTGCAGCCTGTGGAAAAAAATAAAAAAGCAAAGCCGATCCGGCATGGTTGGCTGAGCCCTGCCCCTCCTGTCTCAGCTCCCCCGACTTCATGTTTAATTTCCCTGGGCTGAGAAGACGCATTCTGGTGATCTGAGTTAATCCAAAATGTACATCTCATCTCCTACCGGCTAATGGCTCCGAGTTCCGCTTTACATAATGGGGGAGCAGCTGCCGCATGAGTCACCGGTGCCTCTGGCTCCCTAGGCTCTGTCCTTCATGGTGATGAAGCCCTGGCCTCGCTTCAGAGGGACCCGCGACCTCCACGCCCACCGAGGCCAGCCCCGAGTTCACCTCGGAGGGCAGTGTTCCATTAACCAGCGGGACGTGGGGCAGGGGTTTGTGCCAACTCTGGGGGGCTGTGCTCAGCCTGGGAGGCTCCAACCAGACCAGACCAGTGCCCTGCAGCCAGTTCTGGGCGGCCCAGGCCCACTCCACTAGACCCAGAACTTCAGCCTTGGCAGGGGACTTCCCGGCCACCCAGGCTGGACGCCCCTGGGTTCAGGGAGCCGCCTTCCTGCAGCCCAGGCAGGCTGCCCGGCTCACGGGGGCCCTGGCAACAGGCAGCCCAGGTCTTCCTGATGGGGAAGCGGGCAGAACAGGCCCCCTTCCGCCTCCCTACGAGATGCTAAGGGCTTTCTTAAAGCTAGTCCAGTGTCCTGTGGCGGGAGTCAACTGTCACTCAAGCCCCTGAAGACAGAGGGGCAGCAGGCTGGGGCCCATGTGTCCTCTGCAGGCCGTGGGCCAGGGTGGAAGGTCTGGGGCACTTAGAGTGTGCCCATGAGGGTGTTGCCCCCATGTCCTGGGCCTGGGACTGAAAGATCTCGGCTGTCCCTGGGGAGCAGATGGTGTCATAAAAGGGGGGAGCCATGGGGGCAGCGGTGGGGTTTCAGGAGTGGTGCTAAGTGCCATGGAATTTCAGCGTGCAAAGTGCCTTGGCTGTCGCGTCTCCATGAAGTCAGGCTCTGCCTGGTCTCTGATGAGGGCTCACTCACCTCCAGTTCCTCTTCTTCCTCTTTTATTTTATTCTGACAGTGCTGAGGATGGAACCCAGAGCTGCTCCCATCATAGGCAACCACTCCCCACCGAGCTATACTCCCGCCCCCGAATCCTAGACCTCAGAGCCCCTCCAAAAAGCCAAGTGACTCTCCCCTTCTGGGAAGGAAAGACTTCTGAGAAGCAGGACAGAGCACTTGTGCAGCCAGGGAAGCTGAGGCTCAGGGACAGGCAAGGCGCCCAGAGCACTTTAGGAGTCTCAGGCTGCAGTGAGTTCCTCCATCACTGGACTCTGCTACCAGGGACGGGGAGGAGGAAATGGGACCCTGGCGCCACTGATGGACCCCGAGTCCAGGACCCTGCCCTGTGCCTAGACCTTTCCTCCTGCTGTGATGTGAGCCAGACCCTCCCCTCTGATGCCCGTGCCAACCTAGGGGGGCTTCCTGGCGGCTGGCGGGGCTGGGTGAGCTTCCCGCTCTCCTGACTCCAGAGTTCTTCCCTCTGTCGAGCACCCATCTGGGGTCACAGCCATGGCTCAAGATCAATGCCATCAGGATGGAGATGGAGGCTCCTGAGGGTCCCAGCTCTGCCACCTGCTGGTCAAGTGGCTTTTGCAGCCTCCGTCTCCTACAGCCTCAGTTTCCCCTCTGGTCATCGATGAGGTGACGTGGGCAGCGCTCGGGATCCAGGAGGCTCCCTGGCCTGGCAGTAAAGTGGCGGTGGACCTGAATGAAGAAGTCTGTGCCCCTCGGTTCTCTGCTGCGCCTGCTTCTTCCTTCCTCCCTCCCTCCCTGCTTCACACGGCCCTGGAAGGACACTGGTTTCTAATAAGTGAACTTTTGTTGTTGTTGTATTTTTTTTCCTCTTTTTTTTTTTTTAGCAATTTTATGGAGCAATAATTCACATTCCATAAAACTTGCCCATTTAAAAATGCATAATTCAATGACTTTTAATAAATTCACAGGATTGTGGAAACTTCACTACGATCTAACTTTAGGGCATTTCCATCACCCCCAAATAAACCCTGTCCCCGTTAGCATCCCTCCCTCCCAGTTTCTCCCCAGCCCCTGGCAACCTCTGACCTGCCTTCGGTCCCAGCTGGGGACATTTCCCATGAACAGGGCACATGGCACCTGTGCCCTCTGTGCCCTCTGTGCCCAGCTTCTTCACTTGGGACTGGACTTGGGCGGCTACGTTAGCAAGGGGTGGGGTGGGGGTGGTTCTGGGTGTTGATTGGCAGTTCTGATGCAGTTTTCTTAAAGCAAATGTCTAAATAAAGAGATAAAAGCAGGCGTCTCTCAGCCTACCCCTCCTCTCCCCCTCACCTGGGTTCATCACCTGCTCAAGTCGCCCCTGTCTGTGGGAGGTGGGGCGTGCATGGGACATTTGGAAACTGCTAAATCCTGCCTGAGGGTCTGGATGCCCCCCCACCCGCCGCTGGTCCTCTGAGTAGGTGGCCTCTTCTGCTCCCTCCACACTTCAACACCCCTTGCATTTTCCTCCGCCCTCCCTGTCTGTTCTCAAAGTTGCCCATGGAAAGCCAGGCCCCAGCGCAGCCTGTGAAGAGCAGCCGGTCCCTCCAGTCAGGGAGCTCGCAGGGACAGCTGTGGGCTCAGTTCTTCTCCCCCCATCGTTTTGTCCGGAAGCAGCATCTACCACGAGTTTAATTATGCAATTAAAGTCATTTTCCTGGGCTGAACAAATATTTACAGCATATTTTGCTGTAAATTGCCTCGCCTGGAGAAGAGTCCTGCCATTCCGCCTGGCAAAGGCGCACGCGTCTGCATATCCCATTACCCAGGGGCTCCCAGCCCAGACGGTCTGCGGCGTGGGCCGCGCACCCCCAGGAAGCAGCCTCAACCCACAGACGCTGGCAGGTGTCCGCGAGGCAAACGCGTTCCTGGCCCCACTCCGGTGCTACTGTGGACCGAATGACGTCCGCCACTCCTCTGCGGCGGCCCTAAGTCCCAGCTCTGAGCCTCAGAGAAACCTCTGAGCTTTGTCCTGCTGCAGAGAGGCCCAGATGGCCGAGAGAACATGGCGGGCGGCGAGGGCTCTGCTGTAATCATGGGCCCCACATGGGCTGTGCGCTGGCGGCTCTTCCTGTAATCCAGGTGACCGTCCTAGGGGGGCCTCCACAAGAGCCTCTCCCCAGGTCCCCACTGTGCTGAGCTCCTGTGCCAACATGAGCAGGAAAAAAACCCAGGACCGTGGCAAAATCACTCTGCTCCACTTGAAAACAAGTTTCTGTCCCAAGTCCCCGGGCTCCCCATGGACGAGACCTGATGGCTGTCCAGGGAGGTTGAGCCAGGGTCTTCTCAGTGTAGGGCACGCCCCTGGCCCTGCCAAGCTGCCTGGTTTGCCGCAGAGTCCTGGGGGGCACTTGTAGGGCACAGGGGAGGGCTGTTGGGGCCACCTAGGGACGACTCCCGAGCAGGGTGGGAGGCCCTAGCTTCCTGGTTATTGAAACTAGAAATCTCAGCCTAAAAACCAGGACCTGGAGACACATGGAGGGCTCAGAGGTGTGCTTAGGGAAACTGAGTCAGCGGCCAATGACAAGGGGTAAGTGGCAAGTCCTTTGTGTCCCCAAATCTCTTATTGTGTCTGAGTCACCTCCTAAGCTGCCCCCGACGTCCAGGGCCTGGTGGCAATATGGTCACCCTGGAGGCCAGGCAGGCCATGCTGTGTAGAAGCACTAGCAGTTCGGGATCGGCCAGCTTTGCCCCCAGAGCCAGTGGAGACGGCCGAGGGGCCAGGATAGGATGCCAGGGCAGGGCACGCACTGCAACAAACTGCACCTGTTTTTCAGGGCTCAAGAAATGGGCCCAAAGGCCCCCAGGGGGTGGCTGTGGGGCCTGGTGCCCACTCCGGCCAGCCTCGGGCCAGCCGCCTCCTCTTCTCTCTCCTTCACACATTCGGTGTTGGAGTCGGAGAGCACGTCCAGAGAGAGTTCCGGAAGCGGGATGAGGGATGGAGTCTGCAGCCACTGATCCAAATTAGCACCGCAGAGAGCATTTCATTCCATTAAGTGGTTTTTCCCCATCACTGGTTTTGGTCTTACAAAGTGCCAATTTATCTGAGGAGCCAGATCCAGTCAAGCATCCCTTAAAGGGGCAGGACTGTGTCCAGCCCTGGAGGACCCCTCTGGATCTGTTTCCCCACCTGCAAACCTGGGGTGATCTCGGCTTCGCTGTCCAAGTGGAGCCTTTGGGATGACCACCAGGAAGGAGCACGTTGGGGGGGCGGACCTGAGAACAGGCCTGGGGTGTGGTGCAGGGTGAAGGCAGAACCCTGCCCACCCCAGAGGGAAGAACAGCCAAGGGGAGTAGTGTTTATCTGCAGACAAATGCGATATAAAGTTTATGGTTTGTTTGGAGTGTTCTGGAACAGCCAATAAACCCCAGGAGCAGAGGAGACCAGGCCAGGTCTCCAGGCCCACCTGGGGCCAACCCATGCCACCTCCCTTCTCAGGCAGCCCAGTGTGCAGCCACAGTCCACAGTATGCAGAAGGAGCTTAACCAGTGCTCTCAAAGCAGAGCTCTCCTTGGCCTTTCCTTCTGAAAGGCATTTCTCTTCCACGGATGACACAGTGGGAAAGTATTGCTTAAAAAAAAAAAAGAGTCAAAAGAAAAGAGGCTTTGAAATTGTCCACAATGCCATTCTTAGGGACAGCTGAGTCCCCAGACCAAATTTTTTTTTTTCAAAAAGTTCACATTAAACACTTCAAGTACAGCCCTGAAGCAGCACTGCTATTCCTAGCCATAGGGCGCCAACTAGTGGCGCCAGCAGATCCTGCAAGCAAAGCACAGCCTCGTTCCCATCCTCTATGCTCCCTCCTCCCACCACCTCCTCCCTGGTCTCCTCCCTGGTCTCCTCCTGGTCTGCAGTTCACCTGCTTCTCAAAGTGGTTCTGTGCGCCCCCACCTTCCTGGGCATGGAGGTGAGATTGATTAAGAAGGATTCAATCGGAGCTCTCTCTTTGGATGGTTTAGGTGAGAGAAACCAAGCAAGTCGAATCCATCTTTCCTATAAAAGTTTATTGTGTAATCTTTTCCGAGAAGTGGTAAGGGTGCTGATTACAATTACATAAAGGTAAGGAACAACAGTATACAAAAATAATTTAGACACACACATTAGTAACAAAGCAACATTTCTTTCCACTAACAACTAGGAGGTAATCTTGCCTGAGATTTTTCGAAAGGTATTAAATATGTTTTAGATAACAGTACAAATACACAATGCACAAATACACAATGCTCACACACACACATGTACACATATATACAGCTCAAGTGTTTTCTACTGTGCATTCCAGCTAACTGGTATAGCTAACGTGGAAAAACTTAACAACTAGATGCCCAGGTGACCTTAAAGTTGAACAAAACATGCATCGGATGCAATTTTTGGAGACTTGCTAAGATTTCTCCCCCAATCTCCCTGATTCCTAGCCTGGTCTCTGTGTTTTTCATCTGAACAATTAAATGTGCCTTTCTGATCTGCTCAACAGTGTGCTCATTGTGCTGTGGCTGGTGCCGATTTGGGAAGACTCGCTTTCTCTTGCCCTGAGTGCATCCTATGGAATGGAAAGGGAAGGTTCTAAAGCTAAAGCCCTTAGCTTCTGATTACATCTGGCTTATTCGTTGTTTTAGTGCAAGGACCTGTCTGGTGATCTCGGAGGGGAGGTCAGCATTGACTTGGTCTTCCAAGTATCTCTCGATGTCTTCCACTTCCTCCTCCCAGAACTCCTTGGAGATGTCGAAGAGCTCCTCCAGGTCGATGTCCCCCAGGCCTTGCAGGTTCAGGGCATCCTTCTTGGGGATGTAGCCGATGGGTGTGAGCTGGGCGCTGTCTTCCCCATTGATCCGGTTGAACATCCACTCGAGCACCCTGGAGTTCTCCCCAAAGCCTGGCCAGAGGAACTTGCCTTCCTTGTTCTTCCGGAACCAGTTAACGTGGAAGATCTTGGGCAACTTGGCTGCTGGGCGCTGGGCCATGCTCAGCCAGTGATCCAGGTATTTGCCAAAGTTGTAGCCAAAAAAGGGCCTCATGGCAAAAGGGTCGTGCATGATTACTTTGCCTATTAAAGAGAGGGGTCCTTTGGTAAGTGATGTGTCCAAAGGCTTAACAGGGACTGTCATTTACTGTGGATAGAGCATGCCTACTTCCCTCTCTTCCTGCCCCCGTCTTTCTCTCCACAAACAGACACAGAGGGGGGCAAAGGGGGGCTGCCCAGAGCGCTAATCACCCTCCCTGTGGTTTCAAGTCCTGACTTTGTTTACCTTTGTGCTCTGCTGCCGCCGTGGCCTCTGATCGCATGGCAGCGCCCACGAGCACACCATGCTGCCAGCTGAGGGCTTCGTAGACCAGAGGGACACCTTGAGAAGGACAGAAAACTCCTTCAAGCCTGTGACATTCAGACTCTAAGACCAGCGAGGTCATCGCACACAGGAAATGACTTGGCAAAACGGCGTCTTTTTAGTTGAGCAGCTATAGAGAAAACTGCTAAGGCACCGCTGTACCAACTGGGGCCACAAAGGAGTCAGTAAACTCCAATCCAGCCACCTTAGGTCACAGATCCAGGAAGCCAACGAGTTGGCTCTACCTTGGAGCTTGCAAGTTTTTCTGGATTGGGGGAAAGAAAGCCCCAGCTCATTGGCACCCTCTGACAAGGTCATGGAAAAGGAGAGATTCCAACTGTGCTTCAGTTCCCAAAACCCCGTGCCCCCGCCTGAGCAGGGGAGAGCTCACCTGCAGGTCTGCGGCCTCCAAAGATGATGCCCTCGATGGGCACGCCTTCCGGAGACTCCCAGGCAGCGTCGATGATGGGGCACTGGTTGGCAGGGGTGCAGAACCTCGAGTTGGGATGGGCACAAGGTTCCCCTACAAAAAGAGAGAGGCCCTTTAGCAACCAGCCCAAACAGGCACCTGCAGCCCAGAGCGCACAGCCTCCGGAGGGGGCTCACCATCCTGCGGGCTCCACTGCTTGTTCTTCCAGGAGGTGATGGTGACTCCCGCGGCCAACGGCTCATCAATGCCTTCCCAGTAAACGCCCCCGTCACTGGTCTCGGCCACGTTGGTAAAGATGGTGTTCTTCTGGATGGTCTTGATGGCATTGGGGTTTGTCTTCACGGAGGTGCCAGGAGCAACACCAAAAAAACCATTTTCTGGGTTGATAGCCCTTAAGTTACCTGCACAGGTCCAACCGGAAAAGCGGTGGTAAATCCCAAGCCGGGGGCAGCCTGGCATCTGCCCGCTGGTTTCCGTTCCAAGCTCCCCCACCCCTTTCCCTCCCTAGACTACATGCCTGTTCTCATCGGGCATCTCTGAGACTGTGCATCTCTGAGACCCTCACAACTCTTTGTTCCTCTTCCATCTTCCACCCACTTATCTTAATGAATGTTTGTATATAAGCCATCAGCCATCCACGGCCTGTTTGACCCGGATGGTTAAAGGATGCTGGGCTGGCAGAGGACAGAGTTCTGAGGTTTCGCAGACTCTGAACTAACTGAACGACACACCCAACGCTGGATTTGGGAGAGCTGGCCGTGTTCGAGGTCGATAACCCACAGGAGTCCACTTTTTATCACCGGTGGGGCCCAAGACAGTCACCTTGGTTGTCAAACTTCATCCAGGCGATGTCGTCGCCCACACACTCTATCTTCCACCCCGGGAGGGAGGGGTTCATCATGGCCAGGTTGGTCTTCCCACAGGCACTGGGGAAAGCTGCCGCCAGGTACTTCTTCTCCCCCGCAGGGTTGGTTATGCCCAAGATCTGCAGGAGACAAGGTCATTCACTGAGGTCTCTGTTCTTTACTACCCTGAGGTCTAGGGATGTGCCTAGAAGTTCCCAAGGGTAGACCCTCAAGATCTATCTCTGTTCAAAAGAACGAAGTCCGCAGGATCTCCATGGTGGCCATTGTGCCCAAGGTCCTTCAGAAGGGACATAGACTGTGGAGTTCATAATTACTTAAGAAGTTTCCCTGTCTATGAATCTCCCACGCAGACAGGAAATTGAATGGACTTGCGTCTGCCACCCCAGGCCTCCCAACACAGCCAGGGGACGTCCCCACCTACCAGCATGTGCTCTGCCAGCCAGCCTTCCTCCTTGGCCAGCCGGCTGGCTATCCTGAGAGCAAAGCACTTCTTCCCCAGCAGCGAGTTCCCGCCGTACCCACTCCCGAAGGAGACGATCTCTCTGCGGTCCGGCAGGTGGGCGATGAGCGTCAGCTCTGGGTTGCAGGCCCAGTTGTTGACCAGAGGCTCTGTAACAGGCGCAGCCGCGTCAGCGTGTGAACATGCGGAGCGCAGGGGCTTACTTTTTATCAACTCTCGATTCTGAAGTGGCATGCTTACTTTTGAGAGGCAGGGGGCACCCCACGGAATGGAGACACTTGATGAACTCCCCGTCGCCCAGGGCCTCAAGGACAGGCGTGCCCATCCGCGTCATGATCCGCATGCTGGCCACCACGTAGGGCGAGTCCGTCAGCTGGATGCCGATCTTGGTCAGCGGGGAGCCCAGTGGCCCCATGCTGAATGGAATGACGTACAGGGTCCGACCTGGGGAGGGGCCAGTGGGGACGGTGAGCCGTGACCTTGGCCTGCAGACACAGCTGGCATCATTTTCCGCAGGGATCCTTGCTATGGCCTCCCACCATCGATATCACCCTCATGGCCGCCAGCCCCAAGGTTTAGCAAAGTCCACCACCGCAAAGTGGACAAAAATGCCCAAATCCATGTTCTCCCGGGCTACGATTAGGCTCTGCCAGGCTGCGTGAAATCCACACGTGTGGAACCCTGTAGGGCTCACGCAAGACGTCTGAGAACAGAACGGGGCGCGTGTCACACAGAGTGGGAGACACTGAGGCCGGGGGCAGGGCTCCCTTGCTGTCAGGATCACCATCAGGGCAGGTGTCATGAGGACAGGCGTGCTGTCAATCTGCCCTGTCGGGAGAATGGCTGCTCACCTTTCATGCACCCTGGGAACCTGGCGTTGAAGGCTTTCTCAAAGTCCTCTTCTGACATCCAGCGACCCAGCTGGCTGAGGCCAGTTTTGGGAATGGGCACCGTGTCTCTTTGCTCCTGGGTGATGATGACTGTCTTGCTTTCAATCCTGGCCACATCCCTGGGGTCAGTGAGAGCCAACCAGCTGCAAAAGTCCCAGGGTCCCCTTCAGTCAGGAACAGACCCATCTCGCATTGTCACATTTCTCCCACACCCAACAGGACACGGAGCACACTGGCACATTGTAGAAGTGCAGTGGCCAAGCCAGCCGGCACCTTGTCAGGACATGTTGACTAGGCCACTAGCTAGGGGCGGGGACTGTCTTTCATCGTGATCCGGAATCTAGGCGGCAGAGAGCATTGGCCTGCCCAGCTCAATTAGGGCCTCGGTGGCTCCACCAGTCATGCTGTCTCGAAGGTTCTGACCATTTATTAAGGTTCTAAAGCCTCTGCAGCCACTGATGCCAAGGAGAGGGCGGGGTGGGCCACAGGGGGGGCTCACCAGTTGTCGTATTTGCTCAGCTTCCTGATGACGCCCTCCTCCTGCATGCGGCCCAGCAGCCGTCCGTTCTCCTCCTCGGAGCCATCGCAGATGTGGATGTGCTCCGGCTGGCACAGCTTGGCGCTGCTCTCCACGAATTCCCTCACCGCCTGGGGCAGGCTGTCCAGGTTGCCCTGGATGACTTTGGCTGAGAAGTCCAGGCCGTTGTGCAGCTGAGGAGGCATTTCTGCAGAGCTGTGGTCAGGGGCACAAATGCCAGGGTCACCTGAAACAGAAAACAGCCTTCCTGGTCAAGAGGACCAGGAACATCTGAGGGACAGCGTGTGGGTTGCACATGGCCAGAGAGCCATGGCCCCCAGGGAAACTGAGTGAGCGTTGTTGCTGGAGTTTTTAGCCAGGTACAGAAGAAAGCTCGACCCACCTGCCTTCCTTTTGGGTGGTCTCCCGTCAGATCCAGGGAGGCTGGCCGTGTTCTTCCCGCCGGAGACTGTGAGTTCCCAGTGGGAAGGCGGTGCTTGGCGGTGGGGCCTCCTGCCTTAAATACCGTGGAGGACGGCCCTGCCCCTCTGATACACCCAGGGAGGCTCGCCTGTGACGTCGGGGGCAGGTCTTTGGATCAGCGCCACGGTCAGGGATGTTTTGGTCCAAGTCACCACAATAAATCCAGGGAGATAATCATTGAGCAGTTGTTAATGAGTGTTGGGAGGCCTCGGGCCGCGACCAGCCACAGTGAGTCCTTACACAACTTCTGATCGACTAAACTTTGACCCTGTTCACTGCTGATGCAAAACATACCCACCCTTTCTTTGACAGGCAGGTGGGGTCAAGGACAAGGCTGGCCCGGGAAACTCCTGGACCTCAAATGTTGTTGGCAGCACATTTTGTGTGCCAACAGTCACCGGTTGACAAGACACTACAGCTGTGAGATGTCAACCCCACAGCCAAAGCTCATGAGAAAAACACCCTGTGGCCAGTGTGCAACTCCTTGGCAAAGATCTGCACCTCTGAGATGATTGGGTGCTGATGACCTTATTGAGTGCGTGCTATATACCCTTGCCACCCCCAAATAGGAAGTCCAGGAGGGCCGGGTTCCTTCTTATTTGCTCATGTTTGTATCAACAGCACCTGGCATATAGTAGGCACCGAATACCTACACATCAAACCCTATTCTTGGTGCTTTACATCAACTCATTACCACCAGCCAAGGTGCCACTTGGAACAATCCTACGTACTGACAAGGACACTGAAGGAGAGAGGTCCAGTAGACTGGCAGGAGGCAGGGAGGCTATGAACACAAGCAAGCTAGGCTCCAGCATGTCACTCTGCATGAGGAATCCTTACCTCTTCTGGAACCTTCCATATATTCCCCCAAGAAGTGCTGGGCTAGGCATGGTCACTCCGGCAGCCTAGCAGGCACATTTCACTTCCCTTGCAAGTCTGAGTCTTGGGCGTGGAGGGGGCTTGGTGGTTTTGCTGGACTACACTTAAGCAATGAGACCTTTATAACAGTTGCAAAGAATTTGCTTTGCAAGCTATCAGAATCTCAGCGCAATTTAGTGCATCTCAAGGCTGTTTGCTGGGTTTCAAGAGCACTGGGTGAGAAGTCAGGAGCGGGGACCAGCTCCCAGGCCTGACTCCTCTAGGCAGACAGGGGTTCCACGGGAGCCCCCTACCTTAGGTGTGGCAGGGTGAAGACTGGGCTCACCCCCATGGGGTGTGGTGTGACTCAGGCCTGTAAAGAGCCTCGGCAAATTCAAGGCCCTGGGAATGGCCAGCTGGACCTATAGCCTTAATGAGCCGATCCCAAGGGCGTGGCCCACAGCCCAGCAAACGGTCGACCCACATCTCCACTCCCACCAAAATCATCAACCTGCGGCTGGGTTTCGCTTCTTCAGGTTTGGGGCGGGGGGGGGGGGGCTTTCGGTGCAAACACGGCATGGAGTGACTTGTTGGCGTGAGGTTACTTCACCTCCGGTTCACTGGCATTCATTACCAGAGGTGCCATCGGCCACAGGGAACGCTGCTGTGTCTACGCCCAACAGGAAGTCACGCTTGGCTGCACGGGGCCCTTCCTTAGCACCGCACCTGGGATCAGGCATTCCAGTGCACAGCCTCGGGTGGCGCGTGCCGGCAGGTGGGTGCACGCGGTTCACCCCACTGACTTGGTGCGCTCCCATTTTGTGGATGGGACTGTAATGGGCTGGTTCCCTGGAAGACCTCAGAGATGGAAAATCAAAACAGAAAAGCAGAGCCTGGAGTTTGGAACGTTCCCCACAAATCCCAGGTGTTTGTTGTGAGTCTTCCAGGAGGGACACAGCTAGTTCCATTCAAATGCAGGTCTGTTGAGTCACCATGACCTTCATCCCATGTGAATGACCCACCTGGGCAGTGCAGAGGGGTGGCCTCCATCTCCTGCCACTCTCCCTTGTCAATGTTAAAAAGCAAATATTGGGCTACAAACTTACCTCAAAGTACAGAGTTCTCTGGAAGAATGAGACCAAATAGAAGGTAGGGTTTTGAGGACACACAGGTGAAAGTATGGGCAAAGGTCCCTTGTCCCCAGTTGATGGCATCCTGGGGCCCACGGCTTCCCCTGTCCTTAGAGGCTAACACTTCTAAGGGGCTTCAGGCAGCCCCAGCCTCCCACTCTCCCACTGGACCGGAGTCTTGGTCGCCTGTGAACACCAAGAGTAAGTCCTCATGGTGGGTCTGCAGCTGCAGGGACCCGGAGTGGACGCTGGCTGCGTCCTGGGTGGGGGCTTCCGCTGGGTGTGAGCTTCAGCTGTGGTTTCTGGGAACAAGGCCACCGAGATCCCCTAGCTCTTCAGGGGCTACTCAGACACGTGCTTCTTTAGGTCCAAGCTCATGTAAAAAGCTGATCCCAGACACAAAACTGCCCTGGCAAAGAGGAGGAAGAAACCCAGTCCCTGGAAAAGGTGGTCTGAAGACTAAAACGGACTCCTTCCCTGCTCCTTCCCGCGGCTGCTGCACGGCCTGTCGGTGAGCCGCCTCGCTCCTCCATGCCAGCTGCATCCTCCACATGGGGTGATGAGGTCCGAAAAGGTGAAGGGGTTGTTTTGAATCCAATTTGCAAAAAATCACATTTCTCTAGGAATCCTCAGCACAAACATTTTTTAAATGTGCACCAGGTACCCAGCTTTGGGAATGAAGAGGATCACAGTGATGGGCTTCCTCTGCATGCCAGAAGGGAACATATTCCATGCTTCTGTCTGATGTAAGCACTTTTATTATCTTTCCCATTTTATAGATCAGGGACCTGGGTCTCAGGAAAAGAATCACACATATTCACTCAGCAAACACCAGCTGAGCCGCCATAACCGCCCCGGAGCTGGTATTTCTCTGGATATAGCCCCAAACTCTGAGCCTGTGACTCTCTTTTCCTTTCTATACCCTCAATACTTCACTGTTGAGCACACATTTTGTACTTCCTGCCTACCCACTTCCAGGAGCAGCTTCATGGGGCCATGGGCATGTCCTTCCCTTGGAGTTGCCTGCTCATGGTCACCGTCTTGAAGTCCCTAACAACATCCTCTCTGAGAGTGTGTGGACTACAGAACAGGCACCTGGCTCCCACGGGTCCTGCCTCCTACTGCCCCTCCACCTCCTTGGGACAGGTTTCTGGTCACTTGGTTTCCTGGCCCACCCTGCCAGGTGACCACGGCCATCCCCCATCCCCCTGGGGCCTGGGGCTAAGTGGGAGGACATCAGGTCAGGCCTGCTCCTGTGAACACTGCTCCCCTGAGTATGCCGAGTGCCAGGGAGGGCACCGTCAACTGGCAGATCAAGCACCCACGGCTGGTGGCCAGACCCTGAGAGAAAGGGGAATGTCTCCTGGTCCCTTTTGAACAAGGAACCTGCACTTTCATTTGCTCCTGTTCCCACAGCTGACTTGAGCCGTCCTGCACGTCGCGGTGCTGAGAACGGTGAGAAGCGTCCCTCAAGGACTGGAGATGGTGCTGGGTGTCTGATGGATCCTCAGCCCACGAGGGTCCACCGAAGAGCACCATGTCCACAGCCAAGGGACTGTCTCCCGGGTCTCCCGAGCCCCCCAGGCCAGCCCGCTGCTCTCGGCCTTCCCAGCATGCGGTAGAGAGGGAGCAGCGGCTGGCAGGGCGCGTCTCCTCCTCGCCCACGCAGCGCTGCCACCCACTCATGTCCTCCAGGCTGTCACAGGGCACCGGGAGAGGAGGGAGACTCAGAAGAGCCTTCGGGATGTGCTCAGGAGGCACCCAGAGACACGGGCAGGGCCTGCCTCGACTCCAGGGGACTCCGACAACCAGAAAAGAGGGGGCTGCGCCGGCTGCAGCCAAGAGCAATGCCGGCCGCCATCGTCCCCAGTCCGTCTCTCACCCGCAAGACCTGGACACCCTGCTCCACCCCACCCCTGATGGGATGGGCTCCTCCCGCCTGAGGCTGACCACAGAATGGCCCTCTATTCAGGAATCTGGATTCAATGGAAAGCATGGCTCTGGCAAAAAAAAAAAAAAGGCCACAGTGACTTCCCAGAAGGTGACAAGAAACAAACTGTGACTATCCCACGCCTGGAGCCAAGGCATTTGCGCAAACCGACCCTGGGTCTCCGCGGCTGCCTTGTGCGCCGTGGGCACCGCTGACCACACCGAGGAAGTTTCTGGCACAAGACAGCCCTGCTCAGCCCTGTGACGGCTGGCCCCGGAGTCGTCACCTGGGCGATTCAGGTCATCCACCCCCACTGTGTTTGCCGGGGACAAATATTTAGAGGCTGTGTGTTTACGGGGCAATCGCAGCCTCCTGGGGCGGGAAAGGATACTCACAGAGTGGCTCCGGCTCCTGTTTTGGTGCCGCATAGATTCATACAAGTGAGAGGGACCTTGACAGGTGGCACTTGTCTTGCTGAATACGTTGGGTCTCCTCTGGGGACGGTGACAGTGCTGTGGAACTAGACAGAGGGGTGGGTGGGCAGCACTGGGTGCAGCAGGGCCCCACAGTTGAGCGCCTTAAGGGTCCATTTTATGTGATTGGGCTTTCACCCCGGGGTGCTGCGTGGAAGTCGCCATGCCCACTGGTCCTCTATTGTGAGGTTGGAGGAACAGGTGGGACAGTGTGGTAGGGACATACCAAGCCCACCTAGCACCCAGCCAACCCTTGGTGCTGTCCTCCACGTCCCCACCCGGCCCTGAGGTCCAGGACGGTGGCCTCGGGCTGAGGGCTCACCCGGGGGTCCTCCACGGCTCCAGCAGGTACCTCCCTCCCTCCAGGGTCTTGCTGGCAGAGTTTTTCCAGAGTGAAGAAGGACAAATGAATCCAGGAGCAAAGCTCCCGCTCGGTGCGCTAATGAAGTGCGGGTTTTACCGCAAAGCTGTGTCTGGAAGACACCTTTGGGAAGCGCTGATGTCCCACGCCAGGCCCTCTGGAGGGACCTCTGGGGGGCTCCTTCTCTGTGGTGACCGACTCAGGTGACAGCCGCTCCAGGAAGCTCGTCACCTCTGTGGAGCCTCCGCCTGACGGAGGGGATGATGGCGCTCTGCCTGGGGGACGGGGCACTTGCTGGAGCTCACGTCACCCATCCCAGGAGCCATCGCCCCCTCAGAGTGCAGTGTCCCATGTCACCCCCACCCGAGGTTGACAGCTTAAATGGAAGCCACTGGGCAAGGTGACAGCAGGTTCTTCCTCCACCCCGAGGAGGTGCAGGCCCGAGGCCCCGAGCCTGGTGCCTAGTGCTCCTCCTCCCTGGACCCCAACCCTCTCACCTGCCTGGGATCCATCCGCCTCTCTTCTCCCCCTGAATCTGCTTTCACAACGGGGCTTTGTCTTCCCCTTCAGTTTGCATGTTGTCGACAAGGTGTACAAAGGCCATTCTGCCTGAATTTTTCACCATTCCCTTTTATTCTGAGCCTGAGTTTGCAGATGGCTTTCCATGTCAAGATGCTAGCTGCCTTACAGAGCTCCATGTGGCCTTCTAAAATGCAGGCCATCTGTAGTGAGACTCTAGCCTGATCGACAGTAGAACTGGCAGACAGACAGACGGCCCCCACTGATCGTCCCTGCACCTGCAGTCCCTGACAGCTCCCTGAGGCTCCAAGTTTCCTCATCTCTGAGACGGCCCTTCATACCCAAATCACTCTTGGCTTCAGGTACTACCGAGTAAGTCAGTCCGTTTTCTAAGAGTTTGCTTCAAAGAAAGTGAGAACGAATTTGTCACAGAGCACAGCTCCGAACGCACTCAGAAATGACAGGCCCATCAGGCAGAGCCAGGGCAGGAGGGACTAATTGTATAGTTACCACAAAGACAATCCAACACGCTTATTTCGCAGGGAGAAAACGGACCATTCTGTTACTCCACTGGAAGTAGCAATGATGGTTCAGGAACTGAACGCCACCTTCCGCCAGCTCCCTGGGATCGATGCAAATCGTCCCGTTTTCCTATGATGCCGCCACTCGGAACAGAAACATCTTTTCTGATGGGTGCTGGGGGTGATTCCTAAAACTCAGTGAAGTTAGCTCAGCCTGTTGGCTCTGCTCCCAGGGGGCAGCCTTCACAGCACCCAGACGCTGGCCACACTCCGGGGCTGGGCGTCTAACTCTGCTAGAGAAACCTGAAGTGTTTCCAGGTTGAAGTTTAGAGGGGACGGAGCCCCCTGGAGACGGCTGTTCCCGTAGCTGGAGCTGGAGCTGGGTCTGTGTTCACGCACGCGGGACGCACCGTCAACCACAGCTCTGCCGAGGAAAGGTGCCATCTGGAAGCCCCTTCCCCAAGGGGAGAGCATGGCTCAGAGAGGCCCCCACCAGGGCAGGGGGTAGGGGCAAGAAGCTTTCCCTTGTGCCTTGGGTATTGCAAAAGAAACTCGAGGAGCTGAGAGCTCTGCCCCAGTGAGCGAGGGACCACAGCCTCCCCTGTCCCAAGGGGAGGCTGTCCTCTGGGTAGGTTGGGGTCCCCGGCTGGAGAGCGGGAAGTGGGGGTCGGGGCACCTGTGCTTTCTCGCCTGTGCTAGATCCCGTCGTTCCTGGCTCCCCCACCGTTTTCTGCTGAAAGCCGGCCAGGCTTGTGCAAGTTTTCTTTCCCCGGCTTGGCGCGAGGGAGCTGTGAGCCAAGAGGCCGCTCACTGGATCCCTCCGTCCTGTCCCGTGCTGACCCCGCTGGGCCCGCGGGGGTAGGCAGGGTCGTCTGTTTGGGAGCAGCTCTTAGCTCCCAGGCTCTCCCAGTTACAGGGTCAAGTGCCCACTGCTGGGGGCAACAGGGCCTGGCTTCAGACACAGACCTCCCTGTGGAGGCCATCCATCTCGCTGAGTGGCTGACCCCACTTGGCCAGAGAGCGCGTCGGAAGCCAGGATGGGCTCCATCTGTGGGCTGCGGCGGGGCACAGGAGGGGCAGCGCAGCACGCCGGCCATCAGGGCAGACCCTCCCTCTGCCTTGACCACGCACTCCTGCCACTGGGCGTCCTCGGTCTCCCCACCTGTCAAATGAGGTGGATTTGTCCCTGCTTCCAAGGGGAGTCAGCTCTGAGCATTAGACGGGCTTAATGCAGATAGACACCCCGAGGAGAGCACCAGCACGCTCAGCCAGCACTCCCCAGAGCTACGGAGGAGCAGCACGGTTCCTCTGCTGTTGTGGGCAAACCCCTTCAGGGACTACTGTGGGCGGCTCTGGGGCACTAGCTGTGGGGGGAATAGGACAGTGAAGGCAGAGCCCGACGTCTGGGGGTCTGTGTTCTCACCCCTGTGACGTCCTCCTTGTCCCTAACGTAGCTGGTACACAGGAGGCATCCTCCTTACCCCAACCGTACCTGGCACACGGTACTTAGCAGATGCCTTCTGCACGCCCAGCAGGGAAGCCCCTTTGCCCACAGAGCTCCCCAGCGAGCCTGCAGGTGGCTGGGCCCCGGGCGAGCTGTCTGGCAGCAGACGGCCCTGTGGAGCCCCAGAGCCCCGCCTGGGTGCCTTCGACTTTCCCCGCACACTTTCCCGTCTGGACTTCTCTCGTTTCCCTGAACCAGATGCATGTTATCCCGTGGGGACGAACTGGCTGGTCCTTCATTGTGGTGCTGTGTCCCCATCATCCACAGCTCCCAGAGCACACATAGCCCCAGACTCTCTGAGGCCTCCCCAGCAGGTCCCCCTCTGAGCCACGTGGTTTACTTTTCTAGAGTCTCTCAGTGCATTCTCACACTTGTGAGCACCGGGAGGGCCACAGGATGCAGGCACCTCCAGCCAAACAAGCGCACTGAACAGCTAGAGTCACTTCCAAAGTCCTCCAAGTCCCAGCGGGACCAGCCCCTGTCAGCACAACTCCAGAGCTTCCTGGGAATGTGGGTAAACACTCTGGCAAGACACTCGCCCTGACAGCCGTGATGAATAGCTGGACTCGCTCTCCACCTGGCCCAGCTCGCTCCAAATGCAAGCTCTGGAAAGATCCTTTTCTCATTTGCCCTTTGGTAAGTGCTGAGGCATGAACAAAAGTCCATTCCCGAGCTGGGTACCTAATTTTTATTAATAATATCTCCACTCTATCAATCACTGCTAACTAACGGGAACACTTAAAGAAATTAATTTAAACCTGGCAAGAGGAGACACAGCAGTCCACCGCTTCCCCTCCTCGGTGAATTCTGAGACTTTGGCTGCACTGAAATGTGCCATGGGCTGGCCGGCCCAGCTTCCCCCAGCGGAGGCCAGCTTCTCTTTCTGCAACGAGGCACCCTGGACAAGGGGCAGTGTCAGCAGAGTCTCCTAATTACTTCCTGACACCCCACCTGTCTTCAGAAGTGCTGGAGTGGCCACAGCCCACAGGGGGCCTGGGCACAGGGCTGGCCCACAGGTTGGGGGAGCTGCCCATTCTTTGCAGGACACACCTGTTGCAGAGGTGGGGCCCCTGCTGTGTGGCTATTCCTGCAAGTCAGGCGTCTACATTTTTACCCAAAGGTAGAGACCCATGGGGCAGGAAGACACAGGCGAGATGCAGGAGTTGAACAACCTGAGAGGACTCTGTTCTTGCTTTGTCTTGCCCCTTGGTGCTGGTCCCTATCTAACCTGAAACCTGGTGCTCCAAAGATGGCTGGCTCTGGGCCGGTCTTCAGGGGCTCATGTTTATTTGTTCTCAGCAAAATCCCACGTCTGGGATAAAAGTCAAAGACAGCACTGGCGCATCCCCACACCGAGACTTCTTTCCAAACCACAAAACAAGGGAGGCTGGACTTCCGAAGAGCTGCCCAGGGTGCTGGAGGGACGGTTCAGGTGCTTCGGGCCAACACGTGTTTTCAGAGTGATGTATTTGAAGACAGGCAGCAAGTGCTTCTGCACTTGGATATTTCTGCATACATATTGAATGTGGGAAGCTTATTTGAGCAGTGTTTAAAAAAAACACTTTATCTTTTAATTTAATGTTTAAATTAATTGGTTTTATAACTCCTTTTAGAAGCTTCTTACATTTCCGAGAGCAGTTATTTTTTAAGTGGTGCTCTGTTTTATTTTTGAGTGACACATGATGATCGTATACATTGGATGCCTTGCTTTCTCCCTTTCATGTGGAAGTCTCAGGTGTCCTTTACGTTCGTGTGGTCTCCACAGCCTCCGTTCGGAGAGCGGAGGCGGAGGAATTCAGTGGGGTTGGATAATTGCATTCAGCAGGTGCCTCATACGGAGCAGCTCCTGTGAATTATTAATGATAAATTCTTTGGGGAAAAATAAAAAAAAACTTCTTGGACTTTCTTTGTCGTACTTTTAACAATCGAGCACGATGCTCATCAGACAGCTTCTTGCGAGCTGTCAAATTATTTAAATGACAGATGAATGTGCTGGGTATGTCAAGAAAAAAGAGTGCTCTCTGTGCTGGTTTGATGGGCACCGTTCGGGCTTTTCAAAATAAAGGTTCTGAGCACTTTAATTTTGGAGTGACTTGCCCGTGGTTCACCAAAGAGATTTAAAATGCTCTCAACGACTTTGGAAAAGAACAGAAAGAAAGTTTGGTGCTTCGTACAAACAGAGGAACACTCCACAAGTGACATTTGAAAAGCAGCCACGGTGGTAATCACTGCTCAAAATACACTCCGAGGCGCTCCGCTCTCATTGTTCCTGATGGATCTTTTTGTTCCGGGTATTGTCGTGTCAAAAGAAAGTTTCATGTGACATCTGTTGTTCCTTAAGAAAAACAACAAAAAAAAGCCCAAGTCAGAGATGAGATCCATCTTTGCTCGGGAAATCGAGGCCTACACAGGTCACCAGGGTGAACATGGAGGCCGCATGGTCTCTGGCTGCAGGCCCTGTGTCCCAGCAGATGGGCCTTGACTTGCTGCACTCCTGCCCCCGGCTGCTCCGGCCCAAGCTCTGTAGAGCCCCGGTCCTTCAGCAGCACATCCTGAGTGCAGTGCAAGGGCTGGGTGACATGGGCGAGCTCAAAGGACAACCCAAAGAATCCTGAACATTGCAGTCCTTGTTTGTTTGTTTGTTTTTTAATACACCCCTTCTGCTGAATCCATCCTCTGAATCAGAGGGTGGTCAGCCCTCGGGAGCTGCAAGTTCCCTTCAAACTGCAAAACGAGCTCAGTTTTGTGAGTTAACTTTGATTGTATCTCAGAGCCAGTCTCATGCCCACCTCGGGGCCTTTGCATGTACTGACTCCTGCCTGCAGCACCTGTCCTGGTTTGTGCATGGTTGGGATTTCTTGTCATTCCCATCCCAGCAGCTCCCACACCCTCCAGCACACCACCCCATACCTGCAGCGATCCCTCCCGGACCTCATTCACTATTCCACATTAGCTTCTCTGCTGCTTCTTCACCTGTTAAGTCAGAATCCCCGACTAGGACCTGAGCTCTGTCCTGGGCAACACTGTCTAGGTCAGCCCTGAAGACGGTCTCTGCCAGGGTGAGTGCTCGCAGTGTTGCTGGGTGAGATTGTTTTCAGCTTATTAACCAACGTCTCGGCTGGTTCTCTGGTCTGGGATTATGATGTGGGGTCCTAAGTTCCTACGGGTCAGAGGCGGGGACCTCTGGGTAGCACACGACCCTGTTTCCCTGCAGGCCAGCCCGGCGGTCTTGCCATCCAAACATCAGTCTCCAGGGTTCTGCTAAGACGAGGCCACCTCTGAGACCCCAACGGCCAGGTTGGCCATGGCCCTGGTCCAGGGATGTGCAGTTAGAGGTCCTAACCCTGGCATGTGGGAGGCTCAGCCTGGTGTAAATGTCCACACCCACCTCTGCACCAGGGACCCAGCCGTAGGCCCTGCCCAGGCCTCCGTCTCCGACTTCCTCCGGAGCTCACTTATTTGCCTGAGGTACTTTACCTCTCTCCTGGCCTGAGACCCCAGAGCCTGTTTCTGCCATAATTCTTCATTAAGAAAATGAAATACAAAAATAAAACGGCCTCCTGCCAGGCTTCACAGCAGCACTAAATTAGATCTCTGTGAGTAGCCAAGTGGCCACTGTAAAAGAGATGGATGGGCTTCTAGCCTCAGAAACACCCAGCCTCTTCTAGAACTTGGCAGAGCCCGACGGTCCCGACACACTCTCACCAGGGCCAGAGCCCTCCCCACCGCCGGCCTCGGAGCTGCCTTCGGAGATGTGGGGGAGGCTTTGAGGTTGTCACAGAGATGGGGGGTGCCCTGGGTGTTCAGGGCCCAGGGATGCTCTCCATCCTGCACAGGGCTGTACTGGGCCAAAGAAGTCCTGTCCCAAGGGCCAGGACATCTCCTGGGGGTCTCTGCACCCTGGAGACTTGGTGGAGGGCACTGAGAGTGGACTCTGCCCACAGGTGTGGGCATCCTGCAGACCCCTGGCCAGGGGAAGAAACACAACAGCCTCTCTTTGGTGGGCCACGTGTAGCAGCTCCATCTCCTCGAGGGTGGCCCGGGCCCTGAGTCACTTCAGGCAGCGGAGCACGGGGAAGAGCATATTTTATATTAGTGATTCATGTGTGTTTTTGAAATTAAACAATAACTTCCCGCCTGCTCCCCTCCTTTACATGACTACGCCAGCAAGACCTATTATGAGTCAGGAAGGAAGGGTTTGGGGGCTCAAGTTCATCCTTTATCACAAGATAATCAGTCACCGTTCACCAAATGCCAGCTGAGCACCTGGAACACGCAGCTTGAATGAGACTCTTCTGTGGTCATTTAATTAATTAATTTATTCATTTATTCATTAAACCTTTCAGGGTAATTTACCATCTGAACAGAGAGATGATGGCAGAAACACACGCGGGTTGGAGAAAGTCTACAATTTAAGCCTGAATGAGCCACTTTAGAAAATATTGAAAAGTTTTTCAATATTGAAAGTACCAAAATTAAGGAGGGGCAAAAAAAAAAAAAAAAAAGCAACAATCGTGGTGGTAAATTACAATATGCTAATATATAAGAAAGGCAATTACATACTCATCACTTGCAGTAAAATGGTTGTTATAATAATGTGGTATTATAAAATTGATATGGTTATTATAAAATAATAGGGAATTTATCTTACATTGTTTCGCATTGAGAAATAATAAAATTACCGTTGGAAAACAAATTATGCTTCCTATCGTCCTCGTGAAACATTAGCTAGGCCTGCACAGCACTCTAGAAACTTCCTTTGTTTGGTTGGGGGCTTCTAGAGTGGGGAGCTGCCTAGGAGCTGTGGGGCTCACAGCTCTTCTCCCAGGCCTAGCTCCGGGGTGCACAGAGAGCCCTGCAGGGGAGGCACAGAGACCCACACCCTCCTCAGAGGCCTGCACTGACTCCCTGCTTGGGTCAAGCTGTGGAAAGATTGCAGAGAACCTTCTGGAAAGAGGATGAATCCCTCCTCGCCCGGCTGCGGCTGCTACAGGGTCACATGATCGGCTTGGGCCTCAGAGCAGGGGAGGGGACCTCCACACTCCTATCTTGCCACACCCAGAGCTAAGCTGCTCCTGGAACCTGAAATTCCGCTGAACTTCCTCCGAGCCAGTGTAGCAGAGCACAGGGCTCTGTCTTCTCGTGACACTGGAGGCCCGGCCTCCGCTTGGGCCATGAGTATTTTGACTGAGAAACTCAGGGAACGTTGCCAAGGAGAGAGGGTTTGAAAGCCACCAAATGCCAGAGAGGACGGCATGTTCCCTATCTGGTGGCAGGACAGATGAAATCAATGTCATCCAACTCTAGGTGGCCCGTGAAAACCCCTCCCTGGGGCTGAAGACCACCCTGGCCCCGGGGAGAGGTACCCTGTGCCACTTACTTGGTGGCTTGGCAGGAGGCCCAGGGAGGGGCATGGCAGGGAGGTCAGGAGCAAGACGCCTGGCAGTGCATGTGTCCTGGGGCAGCTGCCTGCCTCACTTTCCTCATTTGGAACAGGAGGCCAAGAGCAAACCCGCTGCAGAGGCCGTCGGCCATGTCCCAGGCTCCATCACTGTTCTCTCTGGACAGCAGGACCAAGAAGCCCCGGAGAGCCCTCACACATGGCCTCCCTGACACCTGCAAACTTCGGCAAGTGCAGAGGAGTCAGAGGGAGCCACACGGGGGACCCTGCAGCCACCATCGCCCCCGCCCGGGAGCGCCCGTCCCAGACTGTCTGATCATGTTTCCAAATGAAAGTACACTTATAATTTGTCTGGCTTCTTAATTTCTCCTAAGACAAAGTGACAGGCTCCTCGGCTCTCCCCCTCTATGTTGGCTTTCATGATTTCTTTCTTTATTTTTCCATCTCGCCCACTCCTCCCCGGTGCTCAGCTCCCCGCGGCATTCAGCTGTCACTTTGGCATTAGCCCACTGTCTGCCTGGCAACCCACTATTATGCACTTATTTTATTACTTGGTTTCCTACCCTGATCTTGTGATTCATCCCTAACCTTTCCTGGCTGTAACATAACTCCTGTGCGGCTCCTTCTCCCCCCCACCAGCCCCCTCAGCCTTAACTTTCAGATGTCAGTGTCTGTTCAACTCCGGTGGGAAACAGACTCATCTCTAGCTCCAAGCCCACAGCCTCGTTCTCCGCTCATACAATCAGTTTAATCAAATCAAGTCCTGTTGAATAAGAGCTGAAGAGATCAACAGTCATCGGGAAGGGAAGAGGGTGAAAAATGGGCCCACGGGCCGATCCTGGACCCAAGGCAAAACCCAGGCCACTCCTCTTTGCAACCCAACCTCACCGGGTGAATGTGTCAGCAGAAAGTTATATAAATGGAGGTCGATGTCCACAATTCAGGTGGTATGCACATGGGGTTCTAGATGTTTCCAGAACTGCAATAGGATAATTCCAAGAAGGGTTAGGAACGTCCAGTTTGAAGGATGCCCCACTCAGAGGAAACTCAATGCATGAAGCACCCCAAGGGATAAGACACAGTAAGTTCTCCTCATGTGGGCACAAGTGAGGAGCTGTCAGGGCTGATCTTCTGGGAAGACACATCAAGGACTAGAGCTGGTCTCTGACTCCGAAACCCAAATATTTTCAGGCCTGTTTACTCATGAGTGTGAAGTTCAGATTGAGAAATTGGATTAAGGACTTTGAAAGTGCACGTGCACCTTGGTTGATTGTGGCCACACTCCCAGGTCCTTATCCTGACCTGGTGGGTCACAACCCCTGCTGGGCACAGCAACATAGGTTTCACTGCATCCCACAAGGTGAGGCATCTGTTCACAGCACCTGGGAGTGAGCTTTGGTAGCAGAGATCATTATCTAAAGACACGCAGTCTCCTGTTTCATGACCCTAACCTCTCCTAATATGTGTGCTCTCTCCCATCTCTTTCCGGTCTTCCCCATTTTCCATGGGTCAGTCTCTCTCTCTCTTTCCCTTCCTAACAGTTTAGCCGAGATAAAGTTCACACACCTTTAAAAATGTACAACTCCGTGGTTTTTAGTGCCCTCGAAAAACTGTGCAACCCTCACCTCCATCTCCTCCAGACCGTTTCACCTCCCCTGAAAAAGGCTTATCCCTGTTAATAGCCACTCTCCCTCCTCAGCTTCCCTCCAGCCCCGGAGGCCAAGGGCAACCACCGGTTGCTTTCCAGCCTGGGAGAATTGCCTACTCTGGAAATTTCATGCACGTGGAATGAAACAGCATGTGGCCGGTTGTCTTCCGTGGCAGGCACCTTCCTTGGATGATGTTCTCGAGGCTCTTCTGTAGGTGGGGTATCAGAGCGTCACTCGTCACGGCTGAACAGGATTCCATCGCGTGGTGGTGCCACGTGCCGCCTGTCCAGTGGTCAGCCCCTGGTCTTGGTGGCTTTCTCCTTTGGCTGTGATGAGCACACTACAGGAGCACTCCTGCTTGGTAGCTTCTCCTAATCTTGCCTGTCCAGCCCCCAGCCTTCCCATGGAGGATCAAAGACCATACATTGCTTGGCAATGTGTCTTCCTTGGCAGGTGCTGGGGGTCCTGCTAGAGCCTGACATACCTCCAAATGGCAGCATTTCTGATTTTGTCCCTGCCTCCTTTCCTGTGCCTCTCTTAGCCATCCCCTAGAGTATCCATGCGCCACTCCATCTATCCCACCTTCAGGCCCGCGAGACCTTGCTGAGAGTTTCTGTAGAAGGCGTCTCTCCTGTCTTTGGATCCCCAGCTTCCCAAACCCCACCTTTACAGCTCCCAGAGGAAGGAAACCCAAGGATTACTCAAAAACAGGGAAACTGAATTTCAAAGAAGTGAACAGAGCTTCTCAGAACCGAGGCCCAGAACGCAGCCTGGCCCGTCGACGTCTCGCCCCTGCGCTTCCCACGCAGCTCCTGAATGTGAAAATGAATGGAAATTCCCTGCTCAAAAATTCCTTCTTTGGAAGTGAAAAATCAACAAGTAGAAGAGGTCACAATTACCACTGGGCCTTCCCACTCCACAGGGTGAGGCACATCTGTTCACCCTGTGTCGGGACCTGAGCACTGTATGTGTGACAGCAAGGTAGAATGCTTTTCTTTTTTCTAGCAAGTTCAACAAAATGGAAATGAGCTAAGTAAACTTTATTGATTCTAGATGCCTCTAATTTATAGCAGTGCTGATAGCGGCCGGGTTAAATTTTACCTTTTAAGATCTTGAAGAAAGGCTTTGCTAAGCAAATTAACACTGTCAACAGGACTTCTGGTGACTCTTGCAGCTGCTTGAGTGCCAGGTGTCTTCGGCCCGAGGAGCAGGGCGGGGATCACACACACAGACCTCTAGATAGGTACTGTCTGGTCATGAACCGATAACCAGGACAGAGCTAGAAAAACAGAGTTCCGAATCATTCTCATCTGTTTACTTCATGTTTCCCTAAAGAATTTTTTTTTACCTCCAAGTCTCTTCTCCCAGCTGTTGCTGGTTTTGAAAGCAATAAAAAGTCTTTTTTTTTTTTTAAGTTGGAAAATAATTTAAACTTTTACTCATTTAGCCAGGTCCTCTCAGACCTCAGTCCAAATTATAATGGGACAAGCTATTCTGGTCATGATATAGAGGTTTCCAAACCACTGAGTTCTGCTGGTAAAGAACTTAACATTTTAAATTGGACAGTAACGCAGACAAATCAGGCTGCGAGATAACAGAGGAAAACACTTAAGTCTAGACACATGACGTGAAGTGTGGCCCTGTCCTTAAAATGCTCTTGGGGTAAATACCAAGAGGCCGCAGCGAGGGGCCTGTGCTATCTAGGATAAGGTCATCGTTCAGAGGAGAGAAAAGAGCAAGAGCTCATGAGCCTCAGCTAATCCCCTGGTGAGCTGCATGGGCGGGAATCCGTCATGGTCCCCATTTTGCACAGGAACCCAAGGTCCAGTGTGGTCAATTCATTCACCCAAGGTTAAGATGCTAGTGAGTATCACAGGCCCTGCACAGGAGAGAGGGGAGCTCTTGGAGAAGTAACTGACTGCACAGGTTTGTCACTGGGAGCCCGGCAGTGTCCTGCTGCAGGCTGCAAGGTGGCTCAGGAAGCTGCCGTCGGGGCACGGTTTTGTGCCACACCGGAGTAAGGCGAGGCCACAACAGCAGTGACTGTTTTCATGGCCACAGCCACTAAAGTTCCTCTCAGCAATGGTGGCTTGCAGTCACAAAAGCCCTGCCTGTACCCAGGCCCCAGGGTCATCGGCTGCCTGCTTGTCACACATAGCTCAGTTGACGAAAGAGCAGCAAGAGGCCTGGGAGGTAGATGACACCGTGTCCCAGTGTGGGTTTTGGATACTGAACCTCAGAAATCTGAAGCCACTTATTTGAGGCCATGTGTCGGGAGAGAACCCTACGCTGGCACCAAGGCTGAGCTCTTGACCTTCGCAGCAGTCCCGTGGGTTCTCCTGTGATCTTTCCAACAACCCCGACTACAAGAGACAAGATCTCCAGCTTCCCCACGAGGAAGGCCCAGGAAGGTTTAGGATAGCCCCAGGTCAAAGTGGACCTAGGACAAGGTCATAGTGGAACTAGATCAAGCCTTTCATACCAGGTCTGACTTGCTACTCTATCAGGACCGTTTTCCCACAGCTGTCCCTCATAGCAGCTGCAAGGGACAGTACCCTCTGGGTGGCATATTTGAAGTCTGTCTCCGTAAAACGGTGGCACTTTTCTTGTCAGCTAAGGAACTGGCCCCTGGGTGATATTTGAGTACCTTCGGAGTCTGGCTCATTCCCGTGGAGCCCTAAAAGTATCAGGCTTCTGGACCTCCATGCTGCAAATGAAGGCCCTTGAGGAAGAGCCTCATAGTGACCCTTAGGTGTCCATGACATTGGCTGTCCTGTGCTGTCAACCCCTGGGTGAGTGCGACAATTGCCAAAGCAAAATGTCACACAAACCATTGCAGAAAACCAAATACAAAAGCCACCTTATAAATAGTACCAGGCATGAGTCTGATGTTTTTGCAGATAGCAACTGTGTAGAAAAACTTCCATCTGCAGGTTAAAGCTTCTTGTGCAAAGTGCCCCAGTGATATCTTTAGACATTATTATCTAGAATAGGCGTCAATAGCTATTACATCTTTAATGTCGGTGCTGACAATTGAGACTCCAAAGTGTTCCATCAAATGAAGATGAACATTTTGATATTGTCGAGGACGCAGGCGTCCTTGAAGTTTGTTCCTCTCGTCAGTTCTGCAAGCTTAACTTCGGTGGCTGGCCCTGTTTGAACTCCATTCTCCAGCAGCCAAACTCTGCCCAGCACTGGCCCTGCATTAGCAAAAGGAGCCGCAAGCTAATGGGTTTCTCATAGGCTGGCTCCCTGCATTCATCACCGAGACCCAATGAGCAGCTCTGCCGCAGCATGGACTCATTTGTGCCAAGGCAAAGATCCCGCAGTCCTTTATCTCCATGTATTTGACAACTGCTGGTAATTAGAAAATTACCTCTAAATTCATCTTTCCAAAACAGCTAAAGTCCAGTCTAATGGCTGAAGGGTAGCTTAGTCTTCCTGACAGATTGCTGGAAAGACACCAGAGAAAGTTCTTAGGAAGAAAGCAATGACGCTAAAGGAAAGTTTAGGATCCAAGGTGCACTGACACACATTAACTATGGAGGGGCACAGAGCCTCCGCCTCATGGCCCAGGCATGGAGGTTCCAGAACATTCCATGTCATAGAGTCCACCAGCAGGAGCAAAACACTTCCTCCAGCCAATGCCTGAGCGGGCTGAGGTAGGAGAGCTACAACAGCATGTCGGCTGTGGTCAAGGTCAGAAGCACCAGCACTGCTGGGCTCCCGTCTCTGCGGGAGCTGAGGACTTCACAGCAGGCTTGACATTTGGACTTTTAAGGCCGTTCAGCAGGCGAACGCAAACAGGTATTGTTCAAGTCTCTGCAGAGAAGGAGAGAGTAGTCCCTGCCCTCTGAGTCTGCAAACTCATCCTCTGGCAGCTCACATGTAAATAAGAAGTCAGAGGAAAGAGAGCATAAAGCTTGGGGCCTCATCTGTGGTGGAGAGCATGCTGAGGTAGGGCAGGGTGTGGGAAAGAGACTCCATCCGACAAGGTGCAGCCTTCGTGGGAAGGAAGGGCCACACTTCTGCCTGAGGACGGTCGCCCACCAGGAGTGAGCCTGCCCTTGGCATCTGTGAAGGATGGGGGGCTGTGAAGGCTGCAGAGCAGGGAGCAGAGGGGAGGGACAGGGCAGAGGAAGGAGACCCCAGAAGCTGCGGGTGCACCAGCACTGTGATCCGGCACGAAAGGACACCAAGGAAAAAAAATGAGCCAACATCTCGGCCTCCTGATAGATCAAATTTTCAAGGTCAACCAACCAAAGACTAGTTTCTTTTTTCATCCGCCCAGTCTGTTTAGAAACAATGAAGACCAAGCAAATCCCCCAGGGACCTCCACTGAGGGACCCTGATGGGCAAAGTGTTCTGGCTGCCGTGACATCCTTTTCGCTCAGCGGAGGGAGGAGGGGGAGGGTGTTCCTGTGACCAGGTCCCAGCAGTAAGAACACACACAAATGTCAATCGCTGTCATTTCCAGAGTTCTCACTTGGGAAAAGCAATGACTTAATAAGTAAATGAAGTGCTGCTAGCCAAATTCCTCTGTGTTTTCTTGTTCTATGACAAAACTTAAATACAAAAGTGAGGACCAGTGGAGAAATACTCCAAGCAGAGGTCACCGGCTGGCTTGCACCACATTGGGTTTATGCACCCTTCTTGTTTGGTTGACAAGAGAACCTGACATTTGTTTTAATTGGTTGCCACTGTTTAACACTCAAGGGGATCACTTACACACCCAGGTCTGGCTTCTCCAGAAAATTGGGATGTGTCCCCATTGGGGTTGCAGTTGCCCGGACCAAAGAGCAACCGCTCCCTGGGGAGAAGACACGCATCCCTCTCCAGCCGCCAGAGCCAATGGCTGGCCCGCTTCCTATGTGCAAATCACTTCGCAACCCTTGTCCTCGGTCACCCATAATGCAGGCACCCTGCGACACCCCATCCCAGCAATTACAGCTGCCACCCCGACTGGCATGGGGGCTATGGAGGGAGGGGAAGCTGACAGGAGGTGCTGCACCACCTGTCCGCTGCCCTGTCCCTCTGTGGATGTCCTGGGCTCAGGGGCTGGGCTCAGAACTCTGCTCTGGTACTCTGCCCCACACTTGCCAGGTGCCAGGTCCTGGACCCTGCTGACTCTGTGGAATGAGAGGACTTTGGAGCAGCAGGCGGTAAGGATTAAAATCAGTGCTGTTTATCAGTGCCGGGTTAGGGTCCAGCAGCCCAGACCTGAAATGTCCAGATAAGACAGGAGGAACCTCCCTCGGGAATCTCCAGTTCCCCAGGGGTTTGATCTCTTGTGTCAGGCAGATGGGGCTGTGGAGGAGGGCCAATGTGGCTACCAAGGGCAGCACAAGGGAGTCTTGTGGTCAACTGCTCTACCCTGGAGCGTTGGTTCTGTGAGAGAACCATGCACCCCGTTACACATCTGTAGTGGGGACCACCTAAACAAACCCTGTGCCTTGTACTGACGTCAGCTTCCTGGTTTTGATGTTGTACCATAAGATGTGCCCATGCTGTGGTACAAGACATGTCATTGGGGAAACTGGGTCAAGGTCCCATGGGAGCGCCCTGCACACTTTTAAAATTTGCAATATTCTGTCAATCTATAACTATTTTCAAAACAAAATAATAAAAGCAAAATCCTCATGGTAGGCACCATCCAAGCTCCCAGTTCTGATTAATTCCACGGGTGCATCATTTCCCCCTCCCGTGATGTGGTCCTGCCCTGTGGTGACTCACACAGACGCGGAGCCCAGCCCCTCTGTGAGGCTGGTACCCACATGCACGTGCGCGCACACACACACACACACACACACACACACGCACACACGCACGCACACACCATCCCTCGCCCACAGGGACCTTAAAGATGCACACAGCTTGTCCTTGGTGAGGGGCATCATTCCGGCACCAATGGGTGGGCAGGAGTGTTTGGCGACTCTCTTTCCCTGTCCTGCCTGCCCTCTCCTTCCATGTCCCTCGCCTTCAAGAACAAACACACAAAAAGCAAAGTAAAAGCCAAACAAGACGAGCTGTTCTCTCAAAGGAGAGTAGCAAGCGGCCCTCTTGCGTTCCCTCCTATGCACCAGGAGCTTATCAAAGTGCCTCAGGACTGTTCTGCTGCCTGGTGCAGCACAGGGCACCCCGCCCAGTTGCACCACCAGTGTCTTCTCTCTGAGAGAGCCGCCCTCCAGGAACACGGGTCCAGTGGCCTCTCCAGCCCCTGCCCAGCTAGACCTGGCTTCCCAGGTGCTATTGACCTCCTATCTTTTCTTCACTCCTTCCTTTCAAAATATCTGGTCGCCCCCTCCCAAGAGCTGCACCCTGGGACAGCCCGAGGATGAAAAGAAACCATTTGTGCACAAGAGGCAAATTCTCCGGCAAGTGTCCCACAGCACCGAGGCCCAGGGCCGCCCTCCGTCTGCTTATCTGCCCACGCGATTCCCGCCACCCCAGCCGGCTCTTCCTTGCCTCCTTTTTGCCAAGTGATGGTTCTGAGTTTCTACTCTGCAGACAGTATGATTCGGAACATGAATCAGTTAAAGTTCAGGGGTACTTTTAACAAGCGAGATAAACCAGGAAGATAGTTTCACCTCCAGGTTGGGGACTTACTGTTGTTTTATTACAGGATGGAACCAGGAGACACTATATACTATTAGTGGCACATGACCATCTCTCTCTCTGCTTCTCTGGTCACCTTCCCTTCTGATGTGGACCTCGGACCCTCCTGTCTCCCCCTTATAAGGTCCTTCTATGACACTGGGCACCCCCTGGGTAATCCAGGATAATCCTCCCATTTTGAGAACTTTTTTTTATTGGGGGGGGGTACATAATTTCTGTGTACAATTTTAAAAAGTTAAGTGAAGCAGAAAAAAGTAGCTCTGCACATCGACTCTTTAGTACCCACCACCCAAATTAACTAACTGTCACTCATGGCTTAGAGAACACCTTTCCAGATCTTTCCTTGAGATGCTAGTTTTCAGACTCCATTTAAATAGACTAAATGTAACAAAGCTCTTATTTGTCTATTTACCACCTGCTTCTCCATATGGAAGCAAGACAGAGTGGAGGCTATAATAATTAGGTACCGGAGAGTTCCAAACCCCACAGGGCTTACTTAGTGGTCAGCCCCCCACCCTGGGCCCTGCCTCTTCAGCCACTGACTTCCCAGTTTTAAGAATCCTATTTAGTATCTCATTTGTCCTCAAACTCCTCAGCCTGTGGCCAAATTCAAGAGTAACGCTGAACCACCATTCAATCAGAGTACATTCTCTGCGTTCACACCAAAGTTCAAAGTAGAATGATTGGTGTCAAAACAATGTTTTCTCAACAGGCTGCTCAACACCTTCCAAAACGGATGCCCGCTTTGCAACCTAGCGCTTGAAATGAGGGTGACCCCAGGATCATCCTGGGCAAAATCAAGCTAAGCTGTTTGCAAATTATCTTCACAACCCTTGGATAAGCCAGGCTTAGCTCGTGAGGATGGATTCAACAGCGGTGTTAGACCAATTGCTGGTTCATCTTCAGAGTAATGATAAATAAACACAGAAACAACCAGCCATGCAGAAGAAAAGCCTGGCATCGAAACTCTAATCCCATTGCCCAATAATGAAGCAATCAACTCTCCAGCTCTTTCTGTTTAGAACTGAAGGTGAGGGTGGCCCAGCCGAGGAGGCACTGGGGAAGCTGGGTAGGGAGAGCCTCCCGGCCTGCTAGGGGTCACCTTCTCGCCACCCTAATCTCTGCCATATCCCATCTTGGGAAATCACACACAGCATTCAGGCTGGGAGTCTCAGGTGCTGGCCTGCATTTCAGAAGAGCCTTCTGAGCACCCCAGTGGCCCACAGTGTAGGCCTCAGAGTGATCATGAATATGAATTGCAGGAGTGAGCTACTGTGAGGAGACACAAAAGGCTCCTCAAATCAAGAGGACAGTGACATCACTGAATGGTCTGGGTAAATGCCACATAGGACAACAAGAGCAAATCCCCTGGGACACTTCCTTGGGGACAAAGCCAGAGGTACCCTGCACACATGCCAGAGAGGCACTGAGAGTGACCACTGGGCTCCAACACTCAGCTGCCCCACAGAGAGCTGAGGAGGACGCTGTCCCCAGAAGCGTCCAGGCCCTCTAGATACTGTCAGCACGAGGAGGAAGGTCCCTGCCCGGACAGAGCTGTCCCGTCCCCCCACACACACACACACTGCACAGACGGGAAACACGTATAACTCTGTGCTCATGTGTAAATACATTTTTACACCTCTCAACGCTGTTATAGTTATATGTTAAAGTGTAAATACACAATACGCAGATATTAAAGAAAATATTTTATGCATAATTCCCCCTGGGGCAGTAGAGAAGAAACATGAAGAGATTACACGTGGAAGAGGCGGGAGCTCCGAGCTGCAGCTCCTGCCTCCCAAGCTAGAGTCCTAACCCCGCCTCGAGCTGTTCTGGCGAGCTCCTGCAGGTTTCCCAAGGCCCTGCGTCCCCTGCCTTTCATTATCCTACTCCTTACTCATCTGGGAACCTTAAAGACTGAAGTGCTTACCCAGTGCCCCAGAAAGAGTCTAGGCCCACGTTCAGGGCCAGGAAACCATAGAGTGGCAAGCCCCGTGATGCTCACTTTGGAGCCGTGAGCAAACGGAGCCCCTTCAGGACTGGGAGAGCCACGGCTATATCCTTTGTGCTCCCCACCCCATGTTTTGTTTCAGTTTTATCCTTATCCTTCACGCACCTCCGGTGAAATCACCAAGGATGATCAGGAGATGGAGCAGGATGGAGCAGGGATGGCGCTCGGCGGGAGAAGTGATTGGAAGGAACGAGGGAGTGGGCCAAGGAGGGACCAAAGCAGGTGGAGGGGCACAGGCATAGGCCTTCCCTGTTTCCCCTCAACTACATGGACAAGACGCAGGCACCACAGGGCAGAGACCAGAGCTCGGCTGGTAGATACCACTGTGCACTCAGCGTACAACAGAATCCCACCTCATCCTCAGCACCTCCGGCCTGTTAGCAGGAAACCCACCATCTCTTTGTTGAGATGCCTCACCCCCAAACAACCTTGTCCAGGAAGATGGGGAGGCGGGGGGGGGGGGAGTCCAAGGGCAGAGCAGTGCCCATGTGTCTCCCGGCCTCCGCCTCCTTCCAGGTCTCTCTCTGGCTTCTCCACCCCTGTCCAGCTGTCTCCCCTGCTTCACCCCACACTTTTCCCTTCTGAATCTGACTCAGTTTCCCCTTCCATGTTCCTCCTCCTGGCCTCACACCCTTCTATTTTAGTACTGGGGATTTAACCCGCGGCCTCAGCATGTGAGGCAAGTGCTCAACCACTGAGTTCTTCTATCTCCTTTAAAAAATGTACTTTTAATCAGTTTTTGAAATTTCAAAACACAAAAATCTATAATATAAACACTGCAAAGGCTTTCTAGCTGCATGAGTATTACAGCAATAATGCGAAGTTACCCAAAAAAGGCACGAAATAGGTGGTAACTGTTCAAGCAGAAAAGCTCATTTAAATGATTTAGAAGAAGTTATTATAACACACCATTTTCCTGGTGACCTTCAAATATTTATCTTCTCCATGTGGTACATAGACTGTAATAGAATCCCCAGACACGGTGGCGAGACTAGTGATCCACGAATCACCTGCAGATGCATTACTGCTGGTACATGAGTTTCTTTTAAAACCGAATTTAGCTCTATCCTTTATACTACTGAAAATGAAAAAAAAAATATTCTGCACAAATAAGAGAGCGACAACAAGGGTGGAGGATGGGCGAGGATATGGAAAAGCACTTGTATGATATAGAACATTTTCTGGCTGTGGTGGGAGGAGAACCCTTCCCTGGTTGTTGGAAGAGCTGCTTAAACAATGGAAGGCCAAACAAAGCCACTTACTTCCTCCTTAGAGCCATTTCTCATTGCTCAGGGAAATTTGGAAGCCTCTTCCCCCAACTCTTTTCTCCTTTGAGTTGTTTTTCTCCTCCCGCCCAGCATACAAATACATCCACAATTAGAAGAAAATCCCTTTATAATTTTAAAATGTTTTGAATTTGAAATGTTGTGAACTACCTAAAATAAAGGAACTGCAACCCCCCTGACCACGCTTTGCCCATCCCTTTCTTATTTTTCACCTTGAGATGGGTCTGCTAAGTGGCTCAGGCTGGCCTAGAACTGGAGACCCTCCTCCTCAGCCTCAGGAGTGGCTGGAACTGTTGGGTTGCAGGTGTGTTTGGAATTCCAGGTGTGCATGCAAAAGCCCCACTACTGTATTGACCTCCTGGTTCCAAACTTGCATTTATTTTGTGTCTAGTTTAAGGATGATCACCTGCACCCACCCCTTTCCTCCCCCCCAGATCATCAAAATGATTAATTTCCACTAAAAAAATGAATTATTGAGGTGAATAACACACAAAGTGCACTCTGTTGTTGTTTCTGGGTTTTTATTGTCTTGTTTTTGAGGTGCTGCAGGACAAAACCAGAGCCTCGGGCATGCAAGGCAAGAGCTCCACGCAGATCCGCCCCCAGCCCTGAGGCGCACCATTTGAAGTGCACAGTTTGGTACCATTTTGATTCTCAACTCGTCCCCAGCACTCCTGTCTTCTCACACCCGTTTCCCCTGGACCTCCCACGTGCTTGAATGAGACAGTTCTGGAATTGCATGAGATCGAAAGAGCCAGAAAGACCTAGGGCTGCGCGTGCCCCAGTCGTCTTGCTCTCTTGGCTCCCAGCTCTCCACCTCTCCACCCTGTCCAGCAGCACTACCCTGTTTCTGTTCCACGAACTCTTAAGGTCCACCCTCCTCCACTCGGCCCCCTTCCTCACCCCCGTGGCTCTTGGCGCCCCCTTCAGGGCCCCCTCCACGTCCATCATCCTCTCCCCCCAGCACTCTCGGCGCCCCGTTTAGGGCTCTCCTCCGCCTCCCTCTCCTCCATCTCTCACCTCTCTCCAGCTCCTCCCTCCATCCCTACTCTCCATCCCACCCGGCCCTACCTGCCCCTACCCTGGTCGCCCCCCTCGCTCCATCCCCCCAGCTCCCCCTGCCCCTGGCTCCGCCCCCTCTCATAGCCCCCTTGACGCTGGCGCCTGCGCACTGGGCTCACCCTCTAGGTGGTGGCGGCGGCGGAGGCGGCTGCAGCACGCGGTGCACGAGGCCTGGACAGGCGGGCTGGCCCCAGGCCACGCCTCCCGCGGTGAGGGAGGCCGGGGGCGTCACGAGGCAGCCTCTACCAGCACAGACTGTACCTTAGGGTGGGAAGGGCAAGGGCGGAGGGTGCCAGGGAAGCGAGGAGGGGGGCCCCTGGCGCTGGAGACCTGGCCTGTGGGATGGGTCAGGAGTCACCAGGCCGCAGGCTCCCTGCTCCTGAGGGGTTGGGCCAGTGCGGTGCACGTGGAGGCCTGCGGAGTGGAGAGGGCATGCATCCCACCTAGGCCTCACTGGGCAGAACGCCCGGCCCCCCTGCGTTCTAGAACATTGCTTCGGCCAAGGTCCCTCCCATGCAGCCCTCTGGAGCCACGCAGGGTCACTGTGGTCTGACCCTTTTGAGCCAGAGCAGCATCACCCCTGAAGCCCCTAGGCCCAGCCCTTTGTGCCCTTCCAGACCGCTGGCTTCTTTCCCAATCAGGCAGCGGCACCATGGCCGCCACCGAGGTCTCGGGCCCTTCCGCGCAGTTTACCAAAATCAAAAAGCCTGATGTGCTGCCGGCTCAAGTCCCAGAGCAGGGTATGCAGGAAGAAACGGTGCGCAGATCTGGGAGCCCGCAGGGCGCCAGCGAGCTGCAGGCCAAGCACCTGGAGGGAGAGCTGTCGCTGGTGCCCGCCCCAAGCGAGAAGCACATCCTGACACTGCAGACCGTGCACTTGGCTTCTGAAGACGTGGAGATGCGGGAGCTGGGCTGGCTGAGTGCACAGCCGGCAGAGGAGGTGCAGGTGGTGGTGCAGGCCGACAGCGGGCTGCCGTCGCTGCTGTGGCTCCGCGAAGAGCCCCAACAGAGTGCGCAGCAGTGCCTGGCCATCAGCGTCCAGGAAGAGCTGTTCCCGCTGCAAGGGGTGGAGGTGATGCAGTTCCACCTGCTGGAGGAGAACGTGTCCGCAACCGGCGAAGAGCGCCAGTTAGCGGCCAGCGGGGCCCAAAGCACAGGATTGACCAAGGTACAATTGTTAAACCGACCCTGTGCACAAAAGATGAAAATAAAACCGTATTGTAAAACTCGGCTTTGTGCAATATTACCAACGGACAAGCTAATTTGCAGTTTAAGATTAAACACAGTAAAAAATAATTCCCAGGAAAATCCTGGGAGACCTTTGTTTCTTTTTTTATTAGGGGTTTTAAAGTTATGCTAACTCAAATACTATAGGTGCATCGTGTTTAAAAAAAAAAAAAAAGTTTGTTTCACCGCAAAAACCCTAGCGATAAATTATTACAGCTGAAGCATTTTGGTTGCACTGCATAATCTTTTATTTTTGCTTTTCTTCATATATTCTATGGTTTGTCCAAGGCAGAGATTTTAGTTGGACTGTAATTAATAGTGTTGCCTTTGTTTGAATGCTCGTTTTTTGTTGATCAGCTTGAAAAAGGTGAGGAAGAGGAGCAGCTGGTGGTGGAAAACCGATCAACTGAAAGCACAGAAGAGCAATTCTTTCTTGTGGAAGCAAGGCCAGGAGACGAAGGAAAAGATGAAATTGTTCTGACAATTTCCAATTTAAACGTGGAAGAACAGCAAGATAAACCTGCATCTGGTCAAGCAGATGTCGAAAAAGCCAGCTCTATAAAAAATCAAAGAAAAACAAAGGGTAGGCCTGTCCATCTTGCATAAGAGACTACAAAAACCGGGCTGCTTTTTCTTTGTGGGAAGGCAGTGGTAATTGAAGTTTTAAGTGGCTGACTTTTAGTTGCTTTCAAAACGTCAGGAAATGGGGAAAATTTTAACTAATGCTCTGTATTGTGAATCAAATTCAGAAGTGTTTTGCATTTTGCACACAAGTTTTAAAAGCACAGTAAAAATGTTCTGCAAAGTATTGTCCCCATAAATAGGAGACTGAGCTCCGGACACTGCTGTGTCGTTTGCAGCCCCAGTGGAGTCTGAGAAGGGGGCCAAGTAAGACCGGGACAGCGGGGTGAGCCCTTCCCCCATTGAGGAGGAGCAAGAACGACAGGCCCTGGAGCTGAGCAGACTCCTTCAGGAGACTGTGAGGCCAGGGGGAGGGACTAAGAAGCCACAGCGGTGGGGACCACTGGCCTAAGCAGCAGAAAGTGCTCTGTGCTGCGCGTCTGTCCTACCTGGCAGCACTCAGCATTATTCTTTTCCTGGCAACAGGTGGCCCAGTGGGAGGTGACTCAGTTAAGAAGCGTGCTGTCCAGGCACACTGCCACCACCTGTGGCTCTCACGTGTGGCCGAGGCCATTCCGTGAGGTTTCTTGCCTTGGGCTTGTGCAGGAGGTCGATTCTGCAGCCTGTAGCTTCGTGGCCCTTTCTCAGGCATGTGCTCAGGAGACGGCCTGCTGAACTCCCCAGTTGTAGGTCGTTTCAGGGTTTTAGCATATTCACAATTTTGTGCAACCTTCCCTGCTGTCTGGTTTTGTCTCTCCCAAAAGAAACCTCTGTCCACCAGTCATTTCCTGCCCTCGGCCCCTGGCAACCCCCAGGCCACTTTTTGTCCTCCTGGATTGGCCTGGGTGTGGACATTTCACGCAAGTGGGGTCACTCTCTTGTCACATGTGGCCTTCTGGTCTGTCCGCTTTCACTTCGCATCTGTTGTTGAAACTCTCCTACATTGGTGAGCTTTTAATGACTAAACGGTGTTCTGTTGCCGAACACATCACATGGTGTTCTTCCAGTCCTCCTTTGCTGGACATGGGTTGTTTCCACTTTTTCATTAGTGCAAATGGTGCTGCTTTGACTGTTCATGCCCAAGGTTTGGTTTGAACACCTGTTTTCAATTTGGAGGTGCACACTTAGGTGTGGAGGTGCTGGGTCATGCAGATGCCCTGTGCTTGACTTCTTGTGGCCCTTCCACACTTCCACAGTGGCTGCAGCCATCTACATCCCCAGCAGGGTGGTGGGGCTCTAGCCTCTCCTCGGCCCCTCTAACACTTACTTCCCATGTGGCTTTTAAGTTATGGCCATCTTGTGGGTGATTGACATCTCTCTAATGACAGATGACGAGTGCTTCTCACACCCTTGTTGCCCGTGGTGTGTCTTTGGGGACTGGATTGCTCATTTCTCAGTGGGCTCCTTCCCATGTTAGTTTTCCAGGGCTTTTGTAGGCAAGCACCACAAACTAGGTGGCTCAAAGCCACAGAAATGTCATCTTCCACAGTGCTGGAGCTAGGAGTCTGAAATCTAGTTTTTGGGAAACCGTGCTCCCCAGGAAGACTCTGTGGAACCATACGTTCCAGGCCTCTCAGCCTCTAGGGCTGCCAGCAGTCATGGCTGTCCTTGGCTTGTCAGTGCCACATGCCCGTCTCTGGCCCTGCTGTCCCTGGAGTTCTCCAGGACCCTCCTGTCTCCTTTCCTCTTCTTGGAAGGACACCAGTCATATCAGATCAGGACCTGCCTTCGTCCAATAGGACCTCATCTTAACCTGACTCCATTTGCAAAGATGCTATTTGCAAATAAGGACAAGCTCACAAGCACCTATTTGGGGGCAGGGGGCGGTTACAGTTCAACCCATACACCTTCTATTTCAAGCCCCTTGAGTACTTTGTCAAGAGAAGGGCGTGGGGTTCTGTGAGACTGCTGAGATGCCCGTGTGCGGTTGTCTCCTTCATCCTGTCATGTGGGTGCTATACTGAGTGATCTGTACCTTGAACGGCCCTCTGTTCCTGGGCAGGTCCCACCTGGCCTGGCGCCCCGTCCTCGCCATTGCTGACTCGATGTGCTAGTGTTGTATTGGACGTTTGGTCAGAAGGGAGCTTGCTCTGCGGGTTTCTTGGGATGCCTTTGTCTGCTTTCCCGTCAGAGCGATGCTGTCCTCTTGGGATAGCTGGGATAGTTGGGGAGAGAAGTTTGAGGCTGGGTGGGGTCAATGTTCAGATAGTCACTAGAGTTAATCAGCACACTGGTCTTGTCCTGGGATGGTCTTTGTGGGAAGCTTGTGACCAAGTCAGTATCTCTGTCTCTCTCTCTTCTCTCTCTTTCTCCCTCTTTTCTTTGTTTCTTTTTGGCAGTGCTGGGGATTGAACCCAGGGGTGCTCTACCACTGAACTACATGCCTCCCTGGCCCTTTGTAAAAATGTTTTATTTTGAGAAAGGTTTGGCTGAGTTGCCAGAGCTGGCTTTGAACTTGTAATCCTCCTGCCCCAGGCTCTGGAATCGCTGGGATGGAGGTGTGTCCACTGAGCCTGGCTGGACCCATCCCTTTACTGCTGTATGTCTGTGCAGATTTTCTGTTTCTCCTTGGTCAGTTCTGGCCATTTGTGTGCTCCTCGGAAGTTTCCACTTCATCTGGGCTATCCCATTTGTCCACAGTGCTCTCATGCTCATGTCCTGTGTACTTCTGCAGATTGCTAGTAATGACCCCTCCTCCTTCCTGACTTTAATTTGAGTGTTTCCCCTCACCCCTTGGTTCAGAGTCTAGGTAATGGTGTGTCAGGTTGATTTCAAAAAATCCACCTTTAGTTTTGGTTGGTCTTCTCTATTTTCTGTTTAATGTTTCACCGCTCTCTTTATTATTTCCTTCTACTAGCTTTGGGCTTAGATCTATCTTCTTTTTCTTGTTTTTCAAGGTATACAGTTATGTTACTGATTTTAAACTTTTCTTTTTTACAGTGTCAAGTGTTCACCGCTGAAATTCTCCCTCCAAGCGCTGCTTTAGGTCCATCACGTGAGCCTTGGTCTCTTCCATTTCCCTTTTGTTTATCGCAGAGTATTTTTTGATCTTCCTGTGATTTCTTCTTTGACCCATTGGCCTTAGGAGCGTGTTGCTGAACTTCCACATATTCATGAATTCGCCTTGATAGGGGTTTCTAATTCTATTCCCTATGGTCCGAGGCGTGCTCTGTAAGATTTCTGCCTTTTAAAGAATTCATCCAGCCTTGTATTGCAGCCTGCCATTTGCTCTGCCCAGAGCCTCCTGGGGTGCTCCTGGGAGACGCAGAGCTGCTGCTGTGCGGTGTTGCGTAGCTGTCGGTCATGCCTGCTTGGCTACGGCGCTGCTGAAATCTTCCGTTTCCTTGCTGATCTGCATCGTCTGTAGTTTAAAGGGTGGCGTCGAAGTCTGCAGCTATCATGAGCTGTTTCTAGTTTCAGCTAAGTGCATGTGATTTGTAACTGTCCTGACTTGATGACGGATGACCCTTTAACCTTATGGGATGTCATTTTTGACACCAGTCAGTATTGTCTGTTGTCTGTGTCACCACTCCAGGCCTCCTTTGGTGGCTCTGCCCGTGCACTTTCCCTTTATTTACTGTCAGCCTTGTTGTGCCTTTGAATATAAAACAAGTTCCGTGCAGAAGGCAAGTGGTCGGACCATGTTTTTTGTCCTTTTTTGCAAATATCTGCCTTTTAATTGGAGAATTGGATCTACTTATTGATAAGGAAGGATTTTTTTTTCTTTTTCTTTTTTTCTTTTTCTTTTTGGTAGTAGGAATTTAACCCAGGGGTGCTTAATCACAAAGCCACACCCCTCCCAGCCCTTTTTATGTTTTAAATTGAGACAGAGTCTTGCTAAGTTACCTCAGGCCTTGCTAAGTTGCTGAGGCTGGCTTTGAACTTGTGATCCTTCTGCCTCAGCCTCCCGAGTCACTAGGATTACAGGCATGTGCCATTGTACCCAGCTCAGTTTTTTTGAACTGTCATATTTTCCCCCTCTGTTCTTCTATGACTGCTTTCCTTCATGTGGAGTACTATTTTCTACTCTGCCTTCATTTTAATACATTTTTGATTCATTTTCATTGATTGTCCTTGGAATTGCATTTAACATCTCAATTTATAGCAATCTAATTCAAGTTAATGCCACTTTCCTTTCAACAGTACATTTTTAGAAACAACGCTCTTCGGTAATTTTACTTTCCACTCGTCCATATCGTTATTTTCCCAGAACAACGTTTATACATTGTGTGCCCATTAACACAGATACATGACTCTGTTTTATGCTGTTCTGTTTTAGACCAACAGGGAGAAAGAGGAGTCACACAAAAGAGGATGGCATTTCTAGTGAGCCTGTGTTGTTGTGGATTCGAGGTATATCCAGTGTCCTTCTGTTCAGCCTGTGGAGTCTCCGTAGCAGTGTTTATGGGACAGTCTGCCCGTTGCAGACTTGCTCAGCTTCTGTCTAGCTGGCAGGGTCTGAATGTCTCCTTCGGTGCTGAAGGATGCTCTTGCCCACTGTGGAATTGCTGGTTTCCCTTGTCAGCTCCTGACCACGGGTTCCACTGCCTTCCAGCCTCCATGGTTCCAGTGGTGGTCAGCCGCTCATCTTGTCCAGCCTCCGTGTGGGCGAGAGTCTCATCTCAGGTTCTGCTTTCCAGACTGCCTCTGTCTTTCAGTTTGACTCCAGTATGGGTGTGGTTCAGCGGGCTCCTCGGTGTGTAGAGTTTCTCATCACATTTGGGAAGTTTTCTGCAGTTATTTTTGCAAAAAAAAACTTTTCCCCTGCCCTTGCTTCCTGGATGTCTTAGTACCATTGAGGATGTCCCACAGGTCTCTCAGGCTCTGCTTACTTTCTTCCTTTTTATTTCTATTTCCAAACAGTGATCTCACTTGCCCTCTCTTCAGATTCACTGATTCATTCTCCTTTCTGCTTGGAATTGCTATTGGGACACTTTATGTATTTTTCATTTCAGTTACTGCATTTTTACATTCTAGGATTTCTATTTTTTTTTTTTTTTGGAAGTTTAATCTTTTTATTGATATTCTCAATTTGGTGAGATACCATTTCGTGGTTTCTTTCAGCTCTTTACACACTGTTTTTTTAGGTATTTGAACATGATTAAAATCATTGATTCAAAGTCTTTGGTACGTCAGGTGTCTGAACTTCCTGGGGTGCAGTTTTTTTTCAGCTTTTTATCTTATGAATCATCGTATTTCCCTATTTCTGGACATACCTTGTCTTGCTTTGCTGAGACCCATGCATGCTTTCTTAAGGGGGCAGCTCTGTAAATCACATTCTTTCCCTCCCCAGGGCTGTTGGTGGCTGCTCCTTGTATTTGCTGGGCTGGTAAAATGTCTATTCTTTGCTTTGTGTGCCTGCTGCAACCCTCTGCTAATAATTGGGCAAGGATTTCCTTCAACACCTGAAACCAAAAAGTAAAATGAAATCTGTTTGGGTCTTGCTGAAGAACATGTGTGTGCTGGGCCTGGCCTTCCCAGTGTTCACCCAGGTGATTGACAGCTCTGCCTCAGCCTTCACTTCCCGATTCCAAGAACATCAAGGTCAGCCAGGGCTGAGTGCTGAGAGCCTTTTCCAGTCAGGCATAAGCCCTGGGCATGTGTGTGCCCACCTTTTTTTTTTTTTTAAACAAAATATTTATTTTGTTAGTTGCAGTTGGACACAAAACCTTTATTTTATTTATTTGTTTTTATGGGGTGCTGAGGCTGGAACCCAGGGCCTCGTACATGCGAGGCAAATGCTCTGCTGCTGAGCCACAACCCCAGGCCTGTGCACGGCCTTCTTCATTCCCAGGTCTTCAAAGCCTGTGTCCCCAAAACACCTCACCCCTCCGCCTGTTCCCCAGAGCTGCTTTTCCCTGCTGCCTGTTGCTCAGGAATGTTTTCAAACAATGTCCTCCTCCCACACCACCCCAGGTAGCCTCTTTTGCACTGGGTGATTCCAGATTAGGGAGGCAAAGACAAGTCTTTGGGAAGCCACTGGCCAGCTCAAATGAAACAATTGTAAATTTTATGAATGAGCCTGGCGTTGCTCTCCCTGGTACTGGTATCAAGCATTTGGACTGAAACGCCGTCAGCGGTTTGTAACTGCAAGTGTGAGTCCAGGGGCACGGCGTCCCTAGCTGCTCCCGCTGGCTCCTAAGCTGCTGCCTGCCCTGATGTGTTTCAATAGCCCTGGGGCTGCTAAAGGAAGACTCCGGTGACCAGGTGCTTTCTCTTGTCTCCCCACAGCAGCCAAGCGGACCTTCCGGACCTTCCGCTGCAGCGCCTGCGTGTTCACCTCCTCTAGAGTCTCGAGTTTCAATCGTCACATGAAAACCCACACCAGCGAGAAGCCCCACATGTGCCACCTTTGCCTGAAGGCGTTCCGAACCGTCACTCTGCTGCGGAACCACGTCAACACCCACACAGGTGCAGTGGCCCCGGGGCTGTCCCTGGGGCAGGCCAAGGCTCATGCAGAAGGAGAAGGGGCTTTTCCTCCCCTCCTTCACTCTCTGTGGCTTCAGTGCCCTATGGTCACCTGCAGTCCAGAACTGCTAAATGGAACATTCCAGAAATAAACAGTTCATAGGTTTCAAGTTAACTTTTATCCCAGTGTGTTATTACAACTCTATTTTATTATTAGTTATTGTTGGTCTCAGCCGTCGTTAGTTCATCTCTAACTTGTGCATTAAACCTTCCGTAGCGGTGTCCAAGGTGCAGTGTGCGCAGGGCTCCTACCGCCTGCCGTCTGGCAGCGTCCTCCCAGGGTCGTGGGCTGCGGTCCCGGGTTGTTTTGTAGTTCAGTTCTGCTGGTTCCGGTTGTTCTTGCACTTAAGTTAAAAGCACTGAACGTTACCAAGATTTCTCCCACAGGCGTCTGTGATATTTATAGCCTAAAGAGCTCCTCCTTGATTTTTGAAGCATTTTGAGTTTGAGTGTAATTTAGAAGTTATGAAATCCTGGGACATTTTGTGGTTGCAGCTTGTTAAGGTGTGAACACTGTGATTTTGTAGGAACCAGGCCCTACAAGTGTGGGGACTGCGACATGGCCTTTGTGACCAGCGGGGAGCTCGTCCGGCACAGGCGCTACAGACACACCCACGAGAAGCCCTTCAGCTGCTCCTTGTGCAAATACGCGAGCGTGGAGGTAGGTCCCCTCCCACCCACTGCCTCGGCCAGCGCCAACCCCGGGGCCACTGGGAGGACCCAGCCCAAGAGAGGTTTTCCTGAAGACGGGGCTTGCTTCAAATTCATGCAGGGAGTACTACGCACTCTGTTTTCTAAGCAGAACACAGAGGATTGGATTTCATTCCCTCTTTGATTACTCATCAGTGAAAATAATACTTGAAGTTATACAAATCACAAATGAAATTACTGTGGTCAAGAAATAATTCTCCAATTTGCTGGAAAGGTCCACCTAATATGTCATTCTCGGTGCTACAAAATTGAAATGTATTTGCTCTCACATAAAACACAGATCCAATCTAAATTTTTTTTTTTTTTTGTGGCAGTTCTGGGGGATTAAGCCCAGGGCCTTGCACATGCTGGGCCCGTGCTTGCTCCCTCACTGGACTAAGACCCACCCCATCTGAATTTTTGCTGAAGTTTTTGAGCTGACCTCAGTGTCCCTGCCTCAGATGCAAAGCAGCGTGCTGGAAGATGTAATCACAGCCTTTTCCACTCTTAATTACAGAGGGAGCGCCCTTTCCAAACCTGTTATTTTCAAGGTCACTCAAGGAGGCAGTTTTATAGAGACCTGTAGCAGGTTTAGCAGATGCAACCGCATTTACTTTTCAAAGTCAGTTAAATTTCGGGACTCGCTCGGTTCAGGAGCATGCTGGGTCCTGGCTGGGCCTGGTCAGTTGGAACTGAGCTAAAGGGGACAGCTAGTGTGGAGATCCAGTCATGGGGCAAGAGCGTTTCACAAGGGAGGGAACTGATTCCAGGCATTTCTGCCTGCTCTTGCTGTCTCTAAAGACTCTCACTCATGTGAGTTAAAGGTTGTGACATGGGACGCAGACACAGAACGAGGTTTCAAAGCACAGAGGTGCCCGAGGACCCTGAGCTGGGGATGGAGTCTTGTTGCCCGGTGGGTTCTGGGCATGAGCTTCCAGCTCCAGAGCCTCCATGCTGCCTGGCCACCGGGCTGCTGCTCTCTGCTCTTCGGAGCCCTTTCCAGATGGTGCCTGCTGGTCTGCGTTAGGGTGGGGAGGCTCCATCCCTGTGCACACTGGCCGGCTGGCCGGGTGTGAGGGATGCACTGTTTCAGAAGGCCTTTGAGGTCCCCTGGCCCATCCTACGTTGAAAAGTCATTTCGAGACATTGCACACGGCCTTCCTCGACCAGTCAGTCCACTTGTCTGACTCAAACCTTCATGCTGTGATTTTTAAAATTCTTTTTGCTTGGCTTTCTAAAATGCTCAGAGACATCCACTCTTCTCCTGGATAATTAAGCTAAGTCGTTCAGTTTGGTTCGTTTTCCATCCTACACTTCCCCTGTTCTTGAAGGTTCTCCTGGCCTGTGCATAGCTTTCACTCTCCTGGGAAGCAGACTGAGTGTAGCCCTAGGTGACCATAAGCAGGATGCTGTGGGCCTTGGTGACCACCCTCTGTCTCCTGCAGAACACACAAGCAACACAGCAGAAGAACAGTTCTAGAAGGAGGGAAAGCAGGCAGCCAGAAATGACCAAATGGGGGGTTCCGTGTTCACTATTTAACTAACTAATCAAATTCCGATTTATTTTCTTAAAAAGAAACCAGTAACACACATCCCTACACTTGTGCTGCTGTGAGCGTCAGTGGCCTTGGAAATAAACCCACGTGGCTCTGACCGGCGAGGTTCCCAGTGTCCCTTTGTAGAGTGAGGTTGAACAGCAGAGTGCCTCCAGCTGTCTGTCCCCAAAGGTCTCACACCTCGAATGGAAAGTGCCCACAACCAAATGCCAAAGGCAGCGGCTGCTTGATACTTTTGGGGACATGGGCTCTGGGGCTCAGGCCTGGTTCCCTGAGGTCTCTGCTGTAAGCTGGCTGAGCTCCCGTTTCTCAGCGGCCTTCCCTCTGCTCCAGGCCAGCAAGCTGAAGCGCCACATCCGCTCACACACGGGGGAGCGCCCCTTCCAGTGCCGCCTGTGCAGCTACGCCAGCAAGGACTCCTACAAGCTGAAGCGCCACATGCGCACACACTCGGGTGAGGCCCGCCCCGTGGCCACGTCCGGGCTTCTTTAGAACGTGGATTTCTGTGGCCACGGGGCTTTTGAACTGTGTTGAGCGTTGAAGGGGAGGCACAGAAGCGCCCGCTGTACCCAGTGCGGCAAGCTCCCCTAGCATTTATTCCTGTGGGTTGTTCAGGTGCCTCAAAGTCCACCCCTTAACCCATCCTTCAGCTTTAAGGCCAAACATATATAACAGGTTTGCCGGCCCCGCGGTGGACACGCTGTTGGGTTGCATGAACAACGTGTCTGTTCCTCTCTGTGCCTTTTATGACCCTGAGGATGACAGCCGTGCGCCCACCTGAGTGGGCCAGTAGCCTCCAGGTCTGGGCCACGTGGACACAGCTGGGCCCAGTGGACGCTGTCTGGCTTGATTTAGGGGCTCACACCTGTGAGAAAGGGGTTGGTGGGGAAGCTGCAGGCACCAGGCATCTTTTAGAGGGGTGAGCCGCGCTCCAGGGGGTGGTTCCGTCCCTGTCGTAGGTGAGAAGCCCTACGAGTGCCACGTCTGTCACGCCCGGTTCACCCAGAGCGGGACCATGAAGATCCACGTGCTGCAGAAGCACAGCGAGAACGTGCCCAAGTACCAGTGTCCCCACTGTGCCACCATCATCGCGCGGAAGAGCGACCTGCGTGAGTGTCTGACCCTCCCTCCCTCCCAGCATGGTGCTGGCGGCCCCCTCTGGGCACAGCCGGCAAAGGCAGAGCCGGTCTGGAGCCTGCCCGGCCGCTCTGGTCCAGGGACCAGTTTTTTTCCAGAGGTCTTGTGGCGCCATCTGGTGGCAGGCTCCTCAAGTGCAGCCTCGGCAGGTTTCCGTGCTGGGCCTGTCCACACGTGGTGGGTCCCAAACCAGGGTCTCAAGTGATACTTTAGTCCACGTTGACCTGCTCTTAGGGAGGAAGACACTGTGGCTCAGAGACCTAGAACGGCCTGCCCCAGAGTCCCCTGACCCTGGTGCTAGGGCCGGTAGACTGTCACTCTAGCTCTGCGGGTGCTCTCTCCCCAAGTTGGGGGCCAGCCGGGCACCAAGGGCACAGAAGGCTCCCTTCAGGGGAATCACTTCACTAGGGTGACTCTGACACAGAGGCCACACTCCTCTGCTGAGCTTCGGGGACACCACAGGACAGGAGGGACACTGGGGGACTGCACACCAGGGATTCAGCCTGGGGACTGGGTGGGAGAGGAGACCGAGCGCCTGGCTCCTGGCTCCTTGGCCTCCCTTCCGGTGGCCTTTTTTCTCTTTCCCGAATTCATGACGCGATGGCGCTCAAAATGTGTTGGCAAAAATAAAAATTCCGCAGTTGGCTCTGAGGAATTCTAGAGGTGAGATAAAATGTTTTGAAATAGTTCCCCAAAAATAGTAGAAATGTTTGACAGATCTTTTGTTTTTCATCTGGAACATTCTGTCGATCTCGACTCACCCCAGACACAGCCCAGTGGGACTGGGGAGGAGCCCAGGATCACGAGCCGGTTGCTGAGAGAGGCTAAAAGGCTTTCTGACACGGTGGCAGAGGAGCACAGTTATGTCACATGCCTGTGGGTAACACGTTCCACGTACCCCGGGAGGCTCCATCCACCATGAGAAACCACTCTGGAGATGTCCGGGTCGGACCTCGCAGGGTGGCCCTCCGCCACAGCTGTCTGCTCTGGTTCAGCCTTTCCCACGGTGACAGAAACGCCACCCTGAGACTTAGTCCAGCAGAGATTGCTCTGGAGCGTGGCCAGACAGTGTGTGTGCCCCAGGTCACTCTGGATGTGAGGAAGGCAGGGCCTGACTCTCCGCAGGACTGTTGAGTCCGAGTGCGGAGGGGCTGTCTTCATGATGTGCGAGCCTTAGTTATCCTGAGGCCGCCCCCCACCATGGGTCAGTTCTCGGGAGCTTGGTTAAAGGGACACTCTGGCTCCCGCAGGACCAGCCTCATGAGACCCTAACCCACACTGGAGGGGGTTAGATGAAGGTCCCGTAGCTGCTCCTTGACAGCAGCGGCTCTCCGCTGGAAACAGGGCACACAGGGACGTGGGGCACTATCTGGAGGCATATGGGCTGTCATAGTGGAGGCGGGAGGTTGCTGGTGTCTGGCAGGTGGAGGCAGGGAGGCTGCTGGTGTCTGGCAGGTGGAGGCAGGGAGGCTGCTGGTGTCTGGCAGGTGGAGGCAGGAGGCTGCTGAACACCCTCCAGTGCACAAGACAGTCCACCCGCCCCACCAGGGAAGCCAGAGGTCAGCACCTGACAGGAGGTGACAGTCTGGGGCGGCTGTGTCCGCAACTCTTTCAGGTGTGCACTTGCGCAACCTGCACACCTACAAGGCCACGGAGATGAGGTGCCGCTACTGCTCCGCCGGGTTCCACGAGCGCTACGCCCTCATTCAGCACCAGAAGACCCACAGGAACGAGAAGAGGTTCAAGTGCCAGCACTGCAGCTACGCCTGCAAGCAGGTACCGCGCTGGTGCCCCCGGGTGGCAGGAAGGTGGCGTGGCGGGGCCCTGGAGGAGGGCGGAGCCGGCTTCCCTCGTTGGGAAACTGCTGAAGGAGCCTGGCACATCCAGAGTGGCCAGAAGCCAGTGTCAAGCAGCAGCCCGAGGCCCCTGGGACCAGTCAGGGGCCCACCCCAGCCAAGCCACTGTCATAAGAATGCCAACACGTCCCTTTGAGCTGTGTGGCATTTGCACTAGGTGCCAGGGCCATGGTGGTGTCTGGCCCAAAGCAGTGACCCCATGGGCCTGTGGGTCACTGTGGTAGCCTCGGGGCACCAGCAGCAAATGTGTCAACTTTACAGAATCGCCAAAGCCCCTACACTGATACTTTCCAAGTGACCAGTCCAAGGTGTTACAGAATCATGCATGGACAGAAGATCCAGGGCACAGTGTAGACCAAAGGGTTTTCGGGACAATGGGACAGAAAGTTGACAGGCACGGTTTCAGGTTCCACTGCAACTGAACGTGAAGAAACACCATTTTTGGGGGGGTGGGGGGCTACCAGGGATTGAACTCAGGGGCACTCGACCACTGAGCCACATCCCCAGCCTTATTTTGAATTTTATTTAGAGACAGGGTCTCACTGAGTTGCTTAGGATCTCGCTAAGTTGCTGAGGCTGGCTTTGAACTTTCGATCCTCCTGTCTCAGCCTCCCAGCCACTGGGATCACAGGCGTGTGCCACCGTGCCCAACTAGGAAACACCATTTATTGATTTTGGGCATAATATCAAAGAGCAATATCCACACTTATTTGAAAAAAAAACTATTAAAATTCTGCTTCCTTTTCTAACTACATATCTGTGATTTCCTCAGTTACTTCCACACACATCAGGGTAGAATCAGGGATAGGATTCCACCTAAATTCTTTGGAAGATTGTCAGATTCAGCAAATAAAAAAAACACCAGACAGTTAAATTTGAATTTCAGATAAACCATGAATAGTTTTGCATTTCTGATTGTCCCAAGTATTGCAGTGAGCAACCTAGACTGTTAGACAGACATTAGTACTATTTTTGTTTTGCTTTGAGAAATATATATTTCTACAGAAATATGTTAACGAGTCGTTGGTTTGTTATTTTTTAGCGAATTGATTTTATTTTTACTTTTCAAAATCCCCTCCTGCCTCAGCCTCCTGAGCTGCCGCGGTCACAGGCATGTGCCACTGTGCCCAGCTGATACCAACGGGATATGCTTGGCGTGACTTGCGCCTGTCTCCCAAGTCACTCCTGTGGTCTTACTTTTGACACATCTAGTCCTTTCTTCACTAAGGACAGTTATTCCCACCGTCATGCTTTAAGACCAGCGTGAAGACCTGCGGTCGAGCTCTGCAGGGTCTAGCAGGGGCTCTGTTGGGCAGTAGGTGGACAGAGGTTCAGGCACGCGGTACTTCCTGTGCCGCAGGTCCACTGCCTGTGAACCTGGGTCTGCAGTGCTGTCTGCAGGTCACTATAGGGGACTCTTTGTGGATCATGGGGTCATCATCTCACCACTCACCCCCAGGGTGGACTCGGAGCCCACACAGAGCTGACTAGAGCACCAACCCCGTGGCGGGGTGGGACGGTGGCACTGTGCCCACAGCGTGCCAGCAGTCTTGCTCGTTTGGTGGCCCTTCTGCTGGGAGGGGGGAAGCAGGGCTGGTGGTGGGTGGAGGCCTTCCACCAGCTGAGCCCTGCTCCTCCTGGCCCTAGGAGCGCCACATGACCGTCCACGTCCGCACCCACACGGGGGAGAAGCCCTTCGAGTGCCTTTCCTGCGACAAGCGCTTCCGGCAGAAGCAGCTTCTCAACGTCCACTTCCGGAAGTACCACGACTCGGACTTCATCCCCACAGTGCACAAGTGCCCCAAGTGCGGCAAGGGCTTCTCCCGCTGGGTAAGCCCGCAGCGCCGTGAGCCCGGGAGGACGCAGGCTCAGGCTAGTGTCCACCACCAGCCAGGCGTGGACGCCGCAGCCTCTGTCACCTTGGGAGGTCAGATCTCACCAACAGGCCGTCTCCTGTCCCCCAAAGCGGGCAGTCCCTCGCACCACGCCTAGCTGGTGGTTGGGGGGAGTTCTGACTCCGGAAGGGGCCTCAGCTCTCGAAACTTGTTTTTAGATTGTCCCTGAGAACTAGATGGAGGCCACCTCACAGAGGGATGTGGCTCTGGGCGTTTCCCGGGTGCCCTGCTGGGAGACAGACTCGCGCCTCCTGTCCTTCTCCCGGGTGCTGTGTTCGTCCGTGTCTTCATGACAAGTCACCCCAGAACTTGTGGCTTAAGGCGGCGAATGTTCTGTGGGTCGGTCGCTGGGGACAGGCTCCTCTACTGGGTCTGGCTCTGGGTCGCCTGAGGCTGCCGGCAGGTGGGTCGGTGGGGGACCCACTTCCACCTCGGCTCCTCCTGCTGCCGGCCTCAGCTGCATGGGGCCACTGCGTCCTCCCTGCCCAGGGCACGTGGGGGAACGGGAGGGAGGCCAGTGCCTGTCGCCGCCTCGTCTCGGGTGACACAAGTCCCTTCATCAGAAGTGAGTCACGGAGTGTACCACCCACAAGGGGTGCACAGCCCTCTGTGAGAACAGGACTGTGGGCGAGTGGGCGGGGTTTTAAAACCAGCACGGGTGGCCAGCGAGGTCCGCGGAGGATGTATGCTCCAGGTTTGCTGGGCCCTCGGTTATCTGTATTTGACGGTTTTATGGGGAAACTGTACTTTCTGTGAAAATAGCTGTGTAGCTGTGTTTTTCTGAGCAGTGCAGTGGATAGTTCTGGAACCTCAACCCTGTTTGTGCAGGATTTCAAATGAAAGTGGTGGTGGTGGTACAGGTGGCATCGCCCACACCGAGTGCCCGAGAGCAGCATCCTCAAGAGCAGAATGGCCCCGGGTGCCCCCGTGTGAGCGGGATGGCAGGGAAGGGGCGTCTGCCACGTGGTCCCAGGGAACATGGCGTCAGACAGTGTCTGTCTTCCACGCAGGAGGCTCGTGGGGGCTTGTATCTAGAATATCTGAAGAACCCTCCAACTCGAGGAGACAGACACCTTGCTAAAAACAGCAGAACCCAAGTTTAAAGTATCTGAGCAGACGTTTTTGCAGAGGAGCCGTGCAGGTCACCCGTAGATACATAGAAAGTGTCAGGGAAAGTCCGAGCACAGTGAGAAGCCACCAGGGCCACCCAGGGGAGGCCCTCAGCCAGGCGGCAGGGGGGTGAAGGTGGGGGACAGGACTCTCTTGGGTGGCCGGTGGGTTGCAGCATGGGGGAGCCACCCTGGACAGGGCAGGTCCCCGCCAGTGACACACACAGTCACCACGTGATGCAGTGCCCAAGAGAACCGCCAGCCCCCGAGGGCCCGAGTTCGTACCCCCAGGTGGAGTCCCCTCGAGTGTCCAGCAGCCAAAGCTGCTGTGCTGGATGAGGTCGCCTGTCCTCAACTAGGGGCAGAGCGGAGGGTGGGCACCTGCTACGGCGTGAGGAGCCCTGACTGAAGCCAGACCGGAGCCGCTGGGGCACGGTCCTCCGGGTGAATTGTCTGGGATGGCAAATCCACAGACGCAGAGAGTAGACCCATGGCCGCTGAGCACTGAGGGGCCTCGTGGGTGTGGGGCTTCCTGGGGGTGGTCAGAGTCCCTGAAGTTGGCTGTGGTGGCCTCTGTGAGTGAACCACAGCGTCTGCGTTCTAAGTGGACAAGTCCCGTGGTCTGTGGATTTTATCTCTGCAAAGCTGTTAATCGTAAGATAAAGCGTATCTGGAAACCGGAATCCAAAATGATTTTTAATAATTAAATCATTCACAGACTTCTGTTCATGGACACAGTCACAGTGATGGGGTCAGGGGCCAGAATGTCCCAGACCCGTCCTCCCCAGTGAGGACCCTGGCCCAGTGGATGCTGGTGGCTCCTGGCTGGGTTCAGTGCTCTCTCAGGCACATGGCTGAGCCCACCCCCCACAGGGCCAGGCTGAGAGCGTCCCCCCAGCTGCTGCTCACAGGCTGGCTGAGCCTGGGGTGCAGAGCCGCCGCCCGGCCCTGAGTCTCAGGAGGTCGCGTGCTGGTAGCACCTTTGCTTTTCTCTCATTTTCAAAGAATCTTTGGCCTCCCAAAAGGCGGAGCACTCCTGAGCACCTTATCGACCAGGGAACGGCCTGCCACAGCATCACACTGGCCACCACCACCGCTGCCACTGTGGGCAGTGAGTGACGGACACAGCTGCACTCTGATAGAAATTGCAGGGCAGATGGGACCCCTGGTCAGAGGGTGCCAACCTCATTGGCCGAGCCCAACCGGGAGGAGCCGAAGGGACCTCCCGGGCCTCCTCTTAGTGTGCTCTCCTGCCATAGAGCAGGACGCTTCTGGCAGCAGGTCCACGTCAGGGCAGAGGCGAGGTGGGGCGTTTCATGTGATCAGCAAATTCGAGACAACCAGCTTTCACGTTTGCATGGGAACTTTAGAAATAGTGACAATTTTCTCGCTGATTTTAAGTCATCCTCTGTGCTCATTAACTAAGAATGTGTCGCTCTTGGGCTTGACTGGGCAATACTTGACTTTGTTTCCAATTTTGAGTGTCAGGTACACTTTCATCAGTAGCCACCTGTGTCCTCGTGCCCAGTAGGTCCAGGAGAGAAGCTGGCAGGACAGCCCGGCCCCCAGTTCTGTAAAATCGACAGGAATCTGTGGTTATCAGTCCTCACTTAGAGAGGAGCGGCTTCCAGGCTGCTGCCGTCTCGTCGACTCCTGTTATAAAAACAATCTAGGCCGGCGAGCTGGGCCAGACCGGCTCAGCAGGAAGGGTCCCTGTGAGAACGTCCTCTTTCCCGTCCAGGGTCGTGAGGGCGCCCGTTGCCTGCTGTCTTGCCGAGGCTCGTCCTCCAGCTGGTGTTCAATGCAGCCGGGGACGCGACCTCACGGTGCCTCCGTCTCTCCCGCAGAGCAACATGCACAGACACGCAGAGAAGTGTGACTCGGGCCAGGAGAGGGCGGCCACCTCAGGGAAAGGAAGACGGATGAGGAAGAGGCGGCCGACAGTCCCCCAGGAAGCAGGAAAGGATGACGGTACCTCCTTTACTCAAACTCGTTTTCCCTGGGATGGTGACCTCTCTGAACTGAGGGTCACTGCAGGGGACATGGCCAGAAACAGCCTGTCCACTCAGGTGGAGGGCTCCTGGCTGCTGCCTCTGGCCACGGTGGGCAGGTTCTGTTGGTGACGCAGGGAGGGTGCCCTGGTTCTGCTGGGGGGTCTGGAGGAGAGAAGGGCCACTTAGGCCCTCCCAAGCTTGTCTGTGAGGCTCAAGGACAGCTGCAGAGGCCAGAGGCCCCACACAGGCTTCAGCAGAGCGTGTCCCTCAGGGCTGCAGACCACAGTCTCTCCTGCCTCTGGTGGCTGCCAGCATCCCCTGGCCGGTGGCCTCCTCCTCAGGTGGCCTCCTGCCCTCTGTGCCTGTGTCTCCTCCTGTAAAGACACTTGTCTTCAGACGGAAGGTCTGTGGAGAAGCCCAGCATGGCCTCATCTGGGGGGTCCTCACCCTCCTCCTGCCCTTTGTCCATGTGAGGGTGGTCACAGGCTGGACTGGCCCCTGTGCACGCCTTTCCTGGTTGAACCTTTGAGCTGAGAAGAGGACCCGGAGCAGGTGGCCTTACCCCCAAACACTCCCCTCTAAATGTCCTCATTGTGACTCCAGCCTCCATCCATGACTGGTGGGTGTCCCCATGAGGGTGGTGCCACCCTTCGTCCCTTCAGAGCTGCGGGATCACATAGCTGGTGCCCAGGCCATTCAAACTGCAGATGAGCCGTGAATCATCGTTCAGCATAAGTCTGCCCCGCACGCTACTTGGGATATACTTGTACTAAACATTTATCCACCGTTTCCAGAAACTGCCGCTGAACAGGTGTGCGCAGTCCTTACCCTTCCGGGCTTTGCGCAGGGTGGGTTCTGGGCCCCTCGGAGCAGCCCACGGATCTCCCTGCCCTCGCCCACCTCTCCACCTGCAGAACTCCACAGCCGCCTGCTCCAGGCCTGGAATCCAGGTCCTGCCGGGCGGGGTCCTGGCAGACAGAGGGGCCCCAGTGGAGCACCCTGGCCAGCCTCATAGGCACTCCCCAGAGTGGCTCCTCTGCCCCCTGGAGCACTGTCCCTTCTGGAATTCACACGTCCACCCAGGGCTTGCACGAGTCTCCTCCTGCTGACCGTGGCCCTGCACGGGTCTGCCCTCCCACCTAGGACAGAACTGAGGCAGTAAGGAGCAGGTGCCCAGCCTGCCGGGTCCAGGAAGCAAGCTGCAGCTGGGCCCCGGGGTCCCCACGCTGAGGTCCTGCAGCACAGCCTGGCTGTGGATGTCCAGTGTCCCCAGCCCAGACTCCCTCCCCCTGCCTCGGGGCAGGGGCTCCTGACCTCTTCTCAGGCAGGTGGGCTGGGTGGCTGCTCCTCAGCACCCTGCATCTCCCCATTCCCAGAGGACTTCCTGCCGTCACCTGCCAGCTCTGGGGGCTTCCCCCTTGGGCCCAGGGCACGGGGCTGCCCACGGTGCTCGCGGGGTCAGAACAGAAGGAAAGGGTGAGCAGTGGCAGACCTGGCCTGGCCTGGAGATGTCTCCATACCAGTGACGGTGTTGAATGTCACGTGGCAGAAGGCCCCAGTGTCCTGCAGGAGCGCCCTGCCGCTAGACCAGGTGCAGGTGCTCTCCTCGGTGCTCAGAGCGAAACAGCACCCACCAGCAGGCTGCTCACCCCAACTCCCACTCATGCACACCTGGCCCTGCCGCCCGATCCTTGTGTGACAGCTCCTGCTGGCACCTGGCCTGGGATTTGAGCTCCCCAGAGCTCTGACCATCTGTCTCCACCTGACCCAAGACATGGCCTCTCGGTGCCCCTGCTGAGCCACCTGGAGACCTTCCAAATGTGCACAGGAGGCCCCATCCCCACCCCATCCCAGCCCCTCCTTGGCCCCCAGGGCTGTGAAGACCAGGCCCTCGTGGCCATCACCCTTTGCTGCCCGTGCAGTGGCCACCCTCCTCGCCCTGATCCTGTGACTGCTATGCTCGGGCAGGTCCTGAGGTCTTTCCCCCCGGACAGGGCTAGCCTTGCTCCTCAGGAGCCCAGGACCATCCTGCATTGGTGTGACTCTGTGCTGAGTGTCTGCTCCCACGTGGACCCTGGTCTCCTCCAGGGCAGCGTGTCCAGTCTGTTCCTGTAGCACTGCCCGGGGCCTCCAGCTGGCATCCCTTCTTTCTCCACCTGCTGGGTAGGAGAGTGACCCACAACCTGGCCCCTGCTGGGAAGAGGCTGAAATCCTACCCACAGTCCTCCAGGGCAGAGAGGCCCATCACTCTACCTGAGCTGGGACCCGTCCTAAAACGCCATAGAAATACACGGCTTCCCTGCCAATCAGGTCTCTAGCAGCTCCTCCGCAGTTCTCCCTCTGCACATATAATGTAGTAGGTCCTTTAAAAGTTATCTGTGAAATCCCGATACACAGTGGTGCAGGCCTATAATCCCCACAGCTCAGGAGGCTGAGGCAGGAGGATCACGAGTTCAGAACCAGCCTCAGCAACTTAGCGACACCCTGTCTCTGAATTTAAATTTTTTTAAAAGGGCTGGGGATGTGGCCCAGTGGTGAAGTGCCCTGGGTCCATCCCTGGTACCCAAAAGAAGAAACAGTCATCTGTTAAGCCCTTGAAAACCTTGGGCAAAAATCTGTGTGAACTAGAGTAACCTTCACTGAAATTCTGAATGGCTTGGTTGCCTTTTCAAAGTCGGTGACATTTTTGCTGTGGAGAAGAGTCGGACAGAACAGCAGCGTGGGCAGGTGAGCTGGTGACTCTGGGGAGGGGCCCTCCTTGTGCGGAGCTGAGCTCAGACCTGCTTCCTGGACACCGAGGCCAGGGGGAGCTTTGCCCAGCTGGACAGAGGGCCCTGTCCCCCTCCTCCCTACACTCACCTTTGGAACTGGAGTCACGCCGTCCAGGTCAGGAAAGGGGCACCCGGCTGGTGCCCTGAAGGTCCACGCTCCAGGAGGGCGGGGACAGGAAGCTCTGACTGTGGCTGAGGAGGGGCTTTTCCGTGTTAGGGGACAGCTGTTAAAAGCAACGTGTGGTCTTAGACAAGGGACCTGGCTCACGGTAGCAAGAAGCATGACGTCACCTGACTTCAGGTCTTGGTGACCTGGGCTCTCGAGACAGCTCTCGCTGTGGCCCACAGCACACTCGTGGCACGTCTGCCCTCCCCAACCCCACGATGCCGGGGCAGAAACACCTCCGGCAGCCGCAAGCTGCCGCCATACATGCTATTGGTGTGGGTTCGCAGCTCCTGGCCCGGCCGCTGGGGAGTGGCTGACTGGGGCCTGCGGCCTGCCGCCGCCACTGTCCCTCTGCACTGCAGGGAGCTCTGTGAGCAGGTGGTGGCCTGTTCCCAGCAGGGCTCCGACGGGCTCCTCGGTGTCCTCGGATCCAGGGACATGTGCCGACCAGCAGCTGGCTCTTTGCTGTGACCTTGTCCTGCTGTGGGCTCTGCAATAAGACTGGCAGTCAGGGGGCAGGACTGGTCTCTGAGCCACATCCTGTATAGCAGCATCTCTGGTCAGCAGCCATTTGTCCCCTGCCCACTGTGATGCCCACATGTGCCCCTATCTGGAGACGGAAATCTCACGGGGAGGCTGCTGCCCACTCCTGCAGTGACCGTTCTGAGCTCAAGGGACTGTGACTCAGGCAGAGGGCTGGCACCAGGGTGAGTTAGGAGATGCCTGTGGGTTGGAAGACGTCCCTAACAGGCCCTCTCCCCTGTCCCCGCAGAGGCTGCTGCAGCAGAGGTCTCCGTGGCCAGCGGGGCCCTGCTCCCGGGCCAGGCGGCTCCTGTCCCCCGTGAGGAAACAGCAGCTGGCGGCAGGGCCCTGGGTGAAGACATGACCTGCGAGATCATCCTCAACATGATGGTCGAGTGACGAGAGTCCCCTGGCCCGCCTTCTGTTCTCCCAGCCCCCTGGCTCCTCCAGCTCTTCTCTGAGACAAGTTCATGACAGTGATGTCCCGTTTCCCCAAAGTTTGAGTGGTTCTAGGAGTGCTGACGGCGAGTGTGGGCAGGTCACAAGACTCACGGTCGTTCATAAAAGACAAGCCCCAGCCGGAGGGCAGCAGCTCAGACCTAGGAGTCCCCTCCTCCTCGAGCTTGGCAGGGTGCCCGTGAATGCCCAATGAGTTCTTGACAGCGGTCATTTCCGCGGAGTGGACCAGCTGGTGCTTCCACCGTCTGAGCTGGAAGACTTCACGTTGAACTGCCCACACCCGCCCTTGGTGGCTCTGATCCTATGATTTTAAACTCGAGAGACTTAACTTTATGTCCTTTTTATGCATATGAGTTTTCCATGAGATTTAAAGCTACCCTAATACTTACAATTAATTCTAAATTCAACAAAAAAGATCCCATTATAGAGGAGAAAACGGAGTAGGCCATGAAAGACGAGGTCAGAGTAGACGATGAGGAGTGCCCTGTCCCACTGGCTCAGGAGCAGAGCGTGCCCCGAGGTTTGTCTTCTCTGTGAATGATGGAGCCAGGCAGGTAGGAAATTGCTCGTTATTGCTGTTGCTTGTTGGGGTTTCAGTCGAGACCCCTTTGGTTTGCTAAAACGGCCTGGTTTATATGTTTAAAATAATTGGCGGAGTTGAGAAGACACCCAAAACCCCCAGGATGAAGATGTGCACGGGTGAAGGAACCTGTGGCGGGTGAGCCTGTCTCTTGCCCCCTGGGGCCCGCACCCCAGCAGCATGGCAGGGGCCTCCTGAGCACCCCAGCAACCAGGGCCGCTCTGCGGGAGCCCGTTTCTGTCTTGGCGTAGCTCGCAGCTGCTCGGCTGTGGGCCTTTCCTTACCCCTATATTTCAAAATCATTGATCGTTCCCAAGTTCAGATTCTTAAAATGCTGATCTGTTGTTCGGATTATCCCAAGTTCAGAAGCCCCGCACAGTGGGAACATGTGGAAATAATTTCCGAGCAAGAAAGGCCTGGCCTCCCCTCCGTGCCGGCAGATTAATTCAGTTCACACAGTGAATTTAAATTCTGTGTCCGTCGTACTCTGTCATGGTGACTGTATTTCTCTCGTGGTTTACTTTTGATTGTTGTTTACAGATGTTTTGCATCTCAATGAAATGAAATGACTTAAACTTGCTCTCTCTGTCATGTTTCAATCATGTCCTTTAAAAATGGGTTCTTGGGCTGGGGATGTGGCTCCATGGTCGAGCGCTTGCCTACTGTGTGCCAGACCCTGGGTTCCATCCCCAGCACCTCTCTCTGTAGGGAGGAGGCGGGAACTGCAGCCCTGGCGCCTGCTGGTGGGAATGTGAGATGGTGCCGTTGCTGTGGACACCCCCGTGCAGATCTTTAGGAGTTAGAATTCCCACCTGAGCCAGGAATTCCACTTCCGGCTCATGCCCCAGAGATCTGAAGTGGGTTTCAAAGAGCCACATCCATCGAAGCCTTAGCCACAGTAGCCAAAGATGGAAGCTGTTCAAATTCCATCAATGGGTGAATAGACCAGCAAAATGTGGTAGATTCATACCGTGGAATATTATGAAGCCTTAAAAATGATGGGAATCCTGCTTCAAAATGGATGAACCTTGAGGGCATTTTGCTGAGTGAAATCAGCCACACACAGGAAAAGCACTACATGATCCCACTGGCATGGAGACCCTGGAGTGGTCAGATTGGTAGAGATGGACAGTAAAATGGTGGTCTCCAGAGGCCGCAGGGAGCAGGCAATGGGGACTCGGTGTTTAATGAGGACAGCGTTTCAGCTTTACACGGGGAGAGGATTTCTGGAGTGGATGGAGGGGTATGTCACCTGACGGCATGAATGGACCCGGCTCCACTGTGCTGTGGGCTTAGGAATGGCCAGGATGGTGCACTTCCTTGTTATTTTACAGCAGTTGATTTTTTAAACTTAAGAACAGATAATACAAGAAACATTTTAAGAACACAAGTCTTGTTGGTATCCTAAGACACCAGTAAAAACCCATGAGGGCTTTGTAAGAAATCACACGTTGTGCGTGTGGAACAGGGAAGCAAAACTCACCTGGGAAGGTTGACGTAGGTTCCCTCCTGCACCCAGAATTCCACCCAATGCCTGGATTCGAGGTTGCCCCTGGTCCTGTGGTGCCCCCACTGAGCTGTGGTGCTGGACGGTCATGGAAGCAGTGCCCGTGGTCCCCACAAGGGGGCAGGCGATTCTTTCTTTTGCGATATTGAGACCAGTGAAGACTGGAATGAGGGCGCAGTTATTGCTAAGTCTGGGCCAGTTTATTAATTCAGCACCGTACTGGAATAAATAAAAAGTGGTTTGCACTAGTAACAGGACATCTTGCTCTTGAGGTGGCTAAGGAAGAGAGGGGTGTTTGTGAAATCCAGCAGTGTGGACGCTACTGGCTCGGGGTCTCAGGAAGCCTGGTGGGGGACGTGCGTGCCTTTAGGACAGTTAGCCTCAAAGGGTTTGGAGGTCCGGCAGAAGGTAATTCCAGAATGCACATCTCTTGCCCGATTTAACATCTCTGATTGGTGGGGAGAGGGGAGAGGGTTTTAAGTTGCAGTGCTGTTGACAAGGGATGTTTTTAAACCAACCTGAGGCGGTTCCTGGGCAGGCAGGGGCGGTGGGAATCCATCCTCAGGAGCCCCTGTTTTTGTTGATGACATCTTTATAGTTATACGTAGTTTGGGTTCATCCTGGGGAGCCCGCCTCTTGATGTGACAAGACTCTCTTGCTCCCAGATACTATTGCTCTGTCACTGTTTAATTTTTCCTGGTAACTCCCTTTCTGATAGCCCCATGGGACACTCCTTCCTGACGATCAGTCCTAATGGGCGTTGTGGTTTCCACTGACCCACGTCCCCTGAAGCTTGGGGTGGGTGGTTTACCTGGTTGGTCATCTCCACTCCTGTCCTTTGTTCACTTATTAACTGAGCGGGTCAGAGAAGCCCAGTGTTGGTGGCAGCGTAGCGTGGGATGCTACTTTCGGCAACGGTGACATGGTTTCCAGGGCACCGCCGTGGGTATGCACCTGGTCCCTGTGAGTCATCTTTGGGGTCTGGAAGGTGCCTGTGCTCACCTTTCTGTGCCGTGCAGGTCAAGTGCCCCCTGGACCCACGCCGCTTGCCGGGGCACAGGGTGCTCTGAAAACCCCTGGAGTGGAGGGCAGCAGGCCACCAGGGAGGGACAGGAAGGCCACCCGGGCTCCTGGCTCACGGCTCCCCTTGAGCTCTCATTTCCTGTTAACCAAGTGACAGTGTGCGGGGGAGTCCCAAGGAGAGGCTCATCCTGACAGTGACCATAATCACACCCCAAGGCCCAAATCTCAAAGCAGTGACACAGGGTGTTGGGGGTGTCACCTGGTGGCAGAGCATGGCCCAGCAGGCATGCGAGCCGGGGTTCCCACCGCAGCACCCAAAGAACTAGCAGGAAAGGACCAGGAGACAGCCGCTGGTTGGTGGGTGACTTGACGGTGAGTCCATCGGTGACGGCCGCGTGTCGTGGGAGCAGCTGATGGCTCTGCTGGTCCCGGAGCCTCTCCACAGCCCTTCGCATCTGGAAGGACACACCGGGTGGAGAGGGCTCCTTGGGGCCTCGCACGCAGCCTGGGACCTGCTTCCCCCAAGGACAGTACCACCCCTGCCGCCAGGGATGGTCTGAATGCTGACGGAATGGTCTCAAAAGGGACCCGAGGACATTTCTACTGGATAAAAACAAACATTTTGTCAATTAAATAACTCGTCTTCTGCAGGCCTGCTTGGGTCTAGGTCGGCTGCAGTCCAGGAGCTAAACAGGCTGCCCTGGAGGTCACAAGTCACTTGAAAGTGCAACAAGGGACAGGCCTGCTTTTCTCTCTGCTCCAGGCCCCACCAGGGCAGCCCTGCCAGGCGGCTCTACAACAAGGCTCCTGCTTGAGGGAAGCGGCCTTCATCCCTGGCTGGATCCAGCTGCAGGGTTTGAGCCACAGTCCTGAAAGACAAACCCAAGGACGGCCTTTTGTTCTGTGGGAATCGCAACTTGGGGATCTGGGCTTTCGGGATCTCAACCCTCAGGATGATGGCCTTGGAGACTGCATCTCTTGAGATCATGATGGACATGGCCAGTATGTGGCCGGCAGAGCCCTGGCACCTTTACTCCCAGGATCCACTGGAGGCCACAGGGTCAGCACCCCTGACTTCAAGGCCAGCAGTGTCCCCCAAACTGGCCATGACTCCTGACCCCACTTTTTTTTCCACCTCGTGTCCCTGCCTTCTGGGAACGTGATCCGGAGGACGCTGCTCCGCGAGGCTCGCTGAGCTCAGTGGCCATTAGCTGAGGGAGGGGGAGCTGCCACCCCCCTCCCCGTCCTGGGGCCGTTTCCAGGGGAGGGTGGGAGTCAGGGGAAGTAGCTTTGGAACAGAGGGGCGGGGGCAGAGGGGGGCCCAGCTGTGCCAGGGCTGGTGGGCAGCATCCTCAGGTCCCGGGAGCTTCCTGCTCTGGCAGCACACAGGACCCTGGACCCTGCCCCCTGGGTGTGCACTTCGCCCCATGGCAGTCCCTGGTCACTTCACACACATTGAGGCACCAGCGTGGTCCCTCCTGATTCATAGCTAGGCTTAGCTCTGGCCAAGACACGCCCGGCCTGCGTCTGACCCCCCGTTCCCCGTGCAGGCCCAGGGACCTCCCTGCCTGTGAAGCCCTGGCACCACTGCTCATAGACCTCTCTTGGCACGCCCCACCCCAGGACGTGTGAGGACCGGCTGTGCCACATGTGGCTGCACCTGGGGCCACCTGCCCCCGGCTGGGGTTGTCCTGTGCACTGACGGCGGGGAGAGCAAAGCTCCCTTCCCTGGCCAGGCCCCGGGCACTTTGTTCTGGATGGTTCTGCCTCCCTAGTGGCCTGTCAGCTGACTGTCCCCGAGGCCAGGGGTGAGGCAGAGCCCCTGCCTTCAACATGTGACCTGGGGGTGGAATTGGCCAGCCTCCTCCAGGCAGGTGACGGGCCAGTTTGCCAGCTGCCCGCAGTGACAAACAGGAGTCACTCCACAGGATTCACTGCAGGCCAGCCACACACCAGGGCCCGCGAGGCCCAGCAGGACTCGCTGACCACGGAAAGTCCTCTGTCCCAATCTGCCAGCCCCTTCTGTGCTGCCAAGATGGTGCTCCACCTGGGGGAGACCCGCTGTCAGGCGGGGCAGCCGCGATTTCCACAGGCGATTCCCACCATTGCTTGCGGCAGGTAGCAGCACAGAAGGGGCTGGCAGATGAGTGGATCTGCACACAGGGAATTTTGGCATTGAATGAATTATTTTTAGCTGGGCTTGGTGGCGAATGCCTGTAATCCCAGGGGCTCAGGAGGCTGAGGCAGGAGGATGGCGAGTTCAAAGCCAGCCTCAGCAAAAGTGAGGCACCAAGCAACTCAGTGAGACCCTGTCTCTAAATAAAACACAAAACAGGGCTAGGAATGTGGCTCAGGGGTCAAGTGCTCCTGAGTTCAATCCCTGGCAACTCCCCCCACAAAAATTTTTTTTTTAAATTCCAAAAAAAAAATCAGAAATTAGACATGAGATGCTAAGGCCTTCAAACGTGGGCCAAATGGAAAGTAGTGTGTGATTACCTGGGAATGGATGACAGTGTTATTAGTGTTATTTTCCAACAATGCATTATTTATAGATTTTTTAAAATTTTTTCAAACATTTTTAAATATTTTGAGGCCTAACCCCAAACTGTAGTAAAATCCCCTTTTCAAGTCCATGAGTTCTGACAAATGAGCCTCAGTGTCACCAGCACTGTAGTCCAGAGGTGGTTGGCATCGTCACCCCCATGTCCCCCATCCTGCTTTGTAGCCAGCACCAAACCTGCTCCAGCCCCTGGCAGCCTCTGACTCAGCCCTGTCCCCAAAGTTTGGCCTTTTCCCGAACATCACATAGATAGGCTCATCCACTGCATTCAACAGAAGCACCTGGAGATCCAGCCCTGCACTCTATAGGCCCCTGCTCCTTCCTGTGTGCTGCTGAGTATTTCCCCCTCATCTCTCTGGATATCCCACAGTTTACTCATCCACTCACCAGTTGCCTCAGTCAGCTCTCTGTCCCTGTGACAAAATACCAGAGGCAATCAACTTAAAAGGAGGAAAGGTTTATGTTAGCTCCCAGTTCCAGGGGTCTGAGTCCATGATAACTGGCCTTGTGGCTTTGAGCCTGTGGAGGCACAGTCCATCACGGCAGGAGCATGTGACAGAAGATGGTTGTTCCCCTCATGAGACCGGGAAGGAGACACAAAGAGGCTGGGGTCCCAATATCTCCTTCAAGGCACATCTCAGTCACCTCCGATCCTTCCACGAGGCCCCGCCCACGGGGGGTTCCACTGCCTCCCAGTGGGACCGCAGGCTGGGGATTGCACACAGGAGCCCCACTTCAGATCCACACTTGTGACACCCACTCCGGGACCTTCACCTCCTTCCCACTTGGGAGGTCAGGAATCGGCCATCACACGTCTCCATAGAGGCCGGGCGTGAGCAAGTATTTCCATTTCTCTTAGGCAGACACCGAGGGGTACATTTCCGGGTCACAAGGGAGCCGTGCTACGAGGACGTCAAACACCTCCCAAGTCCCCCGGCCTCCCTGCGTTTCCCCACCAGGTACAGGCGTCCCGTGGCCCCAGAAACGCCCCCTCCCTGCCGTGGCCGGGCTTCGGCTGGGTGTCCCACCCAGCAGGTGGGCGAGGCCTCAGCGCGGTCTCACTAAAAGCCAAGATTCTGCAGATCTCTCCCTGGGCTGATGGTCCATCGGCATCTTTTGGGGTGACCTTTCCGTTCACCTCTACTGACCGTTTTTTACCCTGGGTTGTTTGGGAGAGAAGCTGACGTCAGCTTTTTCACGCTGTGACTAAAAGGACCCGGCAGAACAACTGTGGAGGGGGAAAGCTTTATTTGAGAGCTCACGGTTTCAGAGGCCTTCGTGCATAGAAGGCCGGCTCCATTCCTTGGGGCTCGAGGGGAGGCAGGACATCATGGCAGAAGAGTGTGGCAGAGGGAAGCAGCTCACGTGGTGATCAGAAAACAGAGTGAGACTCCACTCGCCAGGTAAAAAATATAAACCCCCACAGCCACGCCCCCAATGAACCACTTCCTCCAGCCACACCCCACCTGCCTCCAGTCACCACCCAGTTAATCCCATCAGGGGTCAGTTCACTGTTAATTCACTGATCAGGTCAAGGCTACAACCTAAACATTTCTCCTCCAAACCTTCTATTTTTTGAGGGTGTGGCGGATAACCAGGCATTGAACTCTGGGGCACTCAACCACTGAGCCATATCCCCAGCCCCATTTTGTATTTTATTTAGAGACAGGGTCTCACTGAGTTGCTTAGCCCCTTGCTTTTGCTGAGGCTGGCTTTGAACTTGAGATCCTCCTGCCTCAGCCTCCCGAGCTGCTGGGATGACAGGTGTTCGCCACTGCCCCCCACCCGGACTCCCCCAAACCTTGCATTGTCTCACATGCTAGCTTTTGGGGGACACCTTACATCCAAACCATAACAGATATTTACATATTCTGGACACAAGTTCTTCCTCAGCCATGTGCTTTACAAATACTTTCTCCCCTCTGTCTTTTCATTCTCTTAAGTGTCTTTCAAAGAACAGATTTAAAAAAAAAAAAAAAGAAAAGAAAAAAGAACTTGATGAAGTCTGAATTATCAATTTTTTCTTTGATGAATCATTCTTTTGATATCACATCTAAGAAATCTTTGCATAACCCGAGGTTAAAAAGATCTTTTCCGAGGTTTCCTGCTGCAGGTTTTATGATGCGTGCTTCACACTTGGGTCTGGGATCCATTTGGGGCCACACCTTGATTCTGGTGCAAGATGTGAATGGAAGCTTGGTTTTTGCTTATGAATGAACTCGCTGAGCCCTCCCCAATGACCCCACACCCATCCTTCCTCCACTGACTCTCCCCTGCAGGTGTGGGACCTGGCCACCTGTGTGCGGTCTGTTTCTAGACTGTTCTGTTCCCTGGAGCCCATCCCTCAGTACCACCCTGTCTCCTTTGCCACAGCTTCACGGTGAGTGCCGAGACCAGGCAGTGCGGTCCTCCAGTGTGGTTCCTCTCCAAGACAGCTCTGGTTATTCTAGATCTTCGCCTTTCCATTAAAAAAAAAAAAAAAAATCCAAGCAACATTTTTGTTTTCTTTTCAGGTCTGCTTGTTGTTTTATGCAAAACAACAAAATGTTGCTTGGATTGTTGGAGAGATGATTTAGATCAGTTTGAGAAAGATTTCCCTCCTTAACAATAGTGAACCTTGCAGTCCACGGGCGCAGGAATGGGTCCCGGTGTGTGGTTAGGTCTCCTTTGGTATTTTTCGTCCTCATTTTGTAGTTCTCAGCACACAGATCTCCTACAAATGGTGAATTTATGCCAACGTTTTTCATAATTTTGGGGGTGCGATTATAAATTGTACTGTGTTAAAACTTTGTTCCCAGTCGTTCTGTGCTAGTGTGGAGAAGCACACTGGAGTTTTGCGGGTGGCCCTGCGCCCTGCAGCTTTGCAGAACTCACTGGTTCTCGCAGCCTGCAGGCTCCTCGGCGTGTGGTGTGGACGGCCATGCCCCGTGCCAACAGAAGCGAATTGGTTTCCCCTTCTGGTTTGTGTGTCTCTCTTGTTCCTTCCTCGCCGTGCGGCACCAGCGAGAATCTCCGCTGGGATGTTGAATGGGAAGTGAGAGTGGGATCTCTGGTCCAGCCCAATTTCCCAGGGCCCCTCGAGGGTGGGAGGGGGGAGGGAGCCCGGGGCCACCTGCTGTCGTCCTCAGCTCCTGGGTTCTCAAGGTCGGAGGCCACCCACCTCCCAACGTGCTGGCATCGGAGCAGGGGAGAGAGGGCCACTGTTGTCTTTTTGAGTTAGAGGGAAAGCTCGGAGCCACTGACAAGGAAGGGCTGGGTGGCTCCCGGGAAGGGGTTCCTCTGCAGCCACTCACCGCCATGGGATTGCGATGCGTTTGGACGTGTGCCCCCCACCCTGCCCCAGGTGGGTGGGGCGTGGTTCTGCTGAGCCCCATTTCAGCTGAGCAAGCTTGGCATTGGGTCAACCTCTATAATAGGAACCAACCAGCCCTCAACCTTTAAAAGACGGCCAGGGCTGGCAGCCTCTGCCCGGAGCTTTCCCTGGGGTCCCCCGAGTCTGGGCCAGCTGGGGGGCTTGATGGACAGCTCGGGGAAGTTCTCCCACGGGGGCCCTTGGACAGCCACACAGCCCACTGCTGTGGCCTCCCCCTCATCCTGACCATCCCAAAAGTACCATGAGACTCTGGCCACGTACGTGGCATTGCACGGCGCGTGACAGTTTCTTTCCCGTGGCTACTGTGGAGGCAGCCACTGAAGAGCGAGGGGGAGAGAGCGTGGAGCATGCGTCCTACCCGCACTTCTCATTCAGCTCATTGAGTGCAAGTGTATACAGTCAGCCCCACTAGAGGCTGGGTAACCGCCCGCACACACACCCCTGATGCACTACTGTCCAGCCTTCGTGGTGGGGGGCAGCTGTCTCACCCCCCTGCCTCCTGGGCTTGCAGCAAGAGCCCTGTCTTGGGGCTCCGCAGTGCATGCTCAGGGGGCCCCTCGTGGCTGAGTTTTCCTGCATCACTCGGCCCTGATGGACTCTCACCTCCTGGGCTCCCAGCAGCTCCAGGCACACACCATGTCCAGGGGCCCAACAGGCTGCAGGCCCGGGGCACCTAGCAATGTGCAGAGCCAGGGCATGCTGCCCTCTGACTGGCCTGCCTGGCCACACCCTCCCTGGAGCTGGAGGTGGGTCAGCATCCCGGGGACCAGGGCCCACCGCCCAGCCTCAGCCTTGGTTCACTATGAAAACCCATAGACGCATTCCCTTGAAGCTTTTCAATCTTAGGGTATTTTTGAACTTTTTGATGCTTAAGGCTTTCCAATCGCAGAAGAAATGCAGAGCTATTTGAATAAGGAAACAGTAAATGTAAGCTTTGCGTAAAGGCAAAGTCAGTCCCCCCAGCCCCTCCCACCACCTGCCCATCCTGCACCCCTGTCCATGGTCAGCGGCTGTCCTCTCCAGCCGGCCGGGTAGGTTCCAGCAACGTTTTCATGTGGGGCTCGCTTTGCCTTTCCTCGGGCTGATCCAGGCCACACACGTGATCCCACGTCCTTCTCTCTCCTGCTCCTAATCCCGGGCTTCCCCAGCAGTCAGCGGACAGCCCAGCTCTCCCACGGCTGGCTCCAGGGCCGCGGGGCTGGAGGCTTTTCATTCATTGTGCCTGCAGCAAAGACTCTTGAGATTTCTAAATTTGGTCAGAGAGTACAGGGCTGTGCGGGTGCCTGTGTGCTAAAAATACCTCCTGGGTCTGGGCGGAGCTGCACCCCAGCAGGGGCGGGGGAGACAGGCAAGAGCATCTGGGGTCCTAGCCAAGTGTCCTCGGCTCCTTCCAAGAGCCCGGCCTCTCCCACATCCACAGTCCCAGCAGGGGATGGACGGGCTGCATCCGTCCCTAGGGGCCAGGGCAGGGTTCTCGTAGCTGGCTCACCTGTCCAATGTGTGCAGCAGCCTGAGAGAGGCACGCCAGGTCCCCTGGCACCTACAGCCTCGTTGTGCAGATGAGGACAGAGGCCAGAGCCCAGGTGGACAGGCACCCCCACATCCCGCTGTGCTGGCAGGAAGGTCCCCGGGGCAGAGTCTGAATTGTCACTCATTCCCTCACCTGAGAACCTACCACGTGCCCCGTGCTGGGGGCGCATCCTCTCCCCACCCTCCTCAGTGAGGTTGGGGGCCGTGGGGGCTGCTCTAGCTGGTGGGTGCTGGGTGCCTCAGTGCTTCATAGCGGGTGGGAGGTGCTGTCGTTTGTCCCCAGAGGTCCATGTGCTGAAGGCTGGTCCTCACCCTCTGGCCCACGGAGAGAGGTGGGGTCTGCCCCAGGCCTTCTGGGCACTGGGCGTGTCCTGGAGGGGACCGTGGTCCCGTCCTTCCTCTTCCTCTCTGTTTTGCATCCTGGCCACGAGGTCAGCAGCAAGGCAGGACTGCCCTTGCCCACGTGATGGCTGCCTCCCCACGGGTCCAGAATCCACAGGCCTGTCGGACTGAAACTCCCAACCTGTGGGCCACACGGGCCTGTTCTCTCTACGTCGGTCACCCCAGGCCTTGGGGACAGAGAGCTGGCAATCACAGTGGGAACAGGGGCTCTCATACTAGGTCCCCAAGCTTTTAAGTACAAGCAGGAGCCAGGAAGCAGAGAGGAATCAGGCGATTCACACTCGTGACAGGATTGGGGAGGAGGTCCCGGTCATCTCTGGTCCCCACCGTTGCTGACAGACTGCAAGATTTCCACCCTCTCCTCATCTGGAAGTGGGAAGATGGGCCCAGCTCCACGCAGGGTGGAGGGTGGGCACCACGCGGCCGTAGAGCCCGCCAGAGAGCTGCTCAAGGGGTGTGCATTACAGCGATTGTGTCTGTCATGCTTTGGCAAGTGACGGTGTCATCCAGTGACAGTAGTAGTGTGGCTAGGTTTATTTTTTAAAGTGATTTTTTGGTTTTGGGTATGGCACCTGGGATTGAACCCAGAAGGGCTTCACTGCCGAGCCACACCCCCAGCCCTTTTTAATATTTTCTTTAGAGACCGGGTCTCACTGAGTTGCTTAGGGCCTCGCTAAATTGCTGAGGCTGGCTTTGAACTCACGATCCTCCTGCCTCAGCCTCCTGAGCCCCTGGGATTACAAACATGCCCTACCACGCCCCACTGTGACTCATTTTTAAAGGTGAGTTTCAGAGCGAATGGAAAGCAGGGGTAGAAAGCAGCAGCTGGAGGCAAACTCAGGCTGGCCTCCCCAAGATGGGCTTCTCCTCAGCCGGTGGGCCTAGAACTTTCCGAGCCGCGGTTGACCTGTAGCTCTCGGAGCTCCTCTGATCCTTGAGGTGGGTGGAGGAAGCGAGAGCTTCCTTCTCTTCAACAGGTAGGATTCATTTACCTGATGGGAGATCCAAACTCCTCGCCAGATGGGAAACGCTCGGTATTTCTAGCCACACGGCTCTCCGAGGGCCTCCCGAATCTGACGGAGGCCAGGCCTTGACCCTCCACGCTGAAGTCCTGTAGAGAGGCATCCTGGGTTTGCTGGAACGTCCACTCGGGCCACCTGCCTCCACCAGAAGAAGTTGTGTTGTCCTCTCCGTCCACCCCAAGTGCATTCACACCTCGTGGAGCTTGTGGCCTCAATAAGAAGATGGGTGTCGGGGAACTTTTTAAATCCTGAAATATTGTTTCTTCAGGTGGCGGAAGAAAGAGCCAGGACCCTGAGCAGGGCGCGTGGGTGACAGCTCTCCGACGCTGCCACAAAATCCCAAGATGGTCACCTTAAAAAGAGGAAAGGTTTTCTGTGGCTCAGGGTTTCAAAGGTCGCAGTCCAAGGTCACCCAGCTCTTGGCGAGAAAGCTCACCCTGGGGGCTGATGACGGAGGGTCCAGGGTCCGAGGTTCCCCTGACCTGGCTGACCCCGCTGCAGTGAGGCCACCGAGCAGCCCGGGGACCCGCGCCCTGCAGATCCCGCCGCCACCTCCGTGGGTGGGGGTCGCGCTGCCCTGGCAGGCGGGGGCTCTCTGTAAAACAGCTGTCCCTGTGACTCTGGGAATCTTAAAATGAGATATCATAGGGACGTGTGCCTGGCACAGACCCACGTCCTTAGTGAGTGCTAAGCAAATGCTTCCTGTGGTCATTAATGTCATCTCTGCCATCGTCTATGGAAAGGGACCAGCTACTGCAGCCTCAAGGTGACTGGGGTCACGTGGAAGAACTCTGGGTGCACGGTAGGACCCAGCCCCCACAGCCACAGGCCTCATGTCTCTGGGCTCAGTCCTTCTGCCTGCCAAAGGACAAACCCCTGCCCACCACAAGGACACAGCCCCAGGGAGCTGTGGGGACCTGGGCAGCCCACGAGCAGGTGTCCGGGGTGCGAGCGACTGTGAAATGGGGTGGAAGGGCAGAGGGAATCCCAAGGAGAGAGGCAGAGGGGCAAACCCGGGAGGAGCCAGTGTCCCCCACGCACGGAGCTCTGCCCTGGCCACTCCACCCTGAGCTGCACCCACCTTGGTGCAGCAGCGACGGCAGGCCAGAGCCCAGGTGCCATGCTCCTGGCTGTCCCCAGGCTGGGTGATTTCAGCAATGACACCACGTGGGCCTCACAACCTGAGGGACACCATTGTTCCCCTCTCTTACAAATGAAATCAAGGCACAGAGAAGTTAAGAAACTTGCCCCAGGTCACAGAGCTCAACCTGACCCTGGGCAGGGAGACACCAAAGCCCATGGACCCACCGCCCAGAGCCTGCCCCACACCTGTCTCAGAGTGGGTGCTGCCTGGGGGCACCTCGGCTCTGCTCCCTGGGCTCTCGGGCCACTTTGTCATTCGTGCTTAGCCCACAGATCTCAAGCTGTCCTCTCAGACCTCAGGGGTCTGGGGCTGGGAATCTGCCTTGGGCCCAGACTCTGAGTATGGTGGGGGCCCACTAGCCAGGAGGTGTGTGCCAGGAGGGGCGAGCTGGCCTTGGTGAGCCACCCAGGGACCTGGGCTGGGCAGGAGGAGCCCCAGCACGGCAGGCCTCTGGGGCCAGCGGGAGACGGCGCTGTGCAGGGTCACTTCCAGAGGTTCTTGCGACCCAGCCCAGGCCAATCAAGCTCCGGGCAGTGCGGTTTGAAGCAGGTTCCTGAAGACCATCTGTCTCTGACAGCGGCTTCCCAGTGCTGCCCACCGTCCACCCTCGAGCAGGCTCGTGGGGCAGGCAGAGCACTCCTGCCGTCCCCAGGCGGCGTCTGATCTGGAGCCACGCTCTGAGCCCTGCAGCCCCCCACGGAGCATGAAGATGCTGTGTCCTGAGCCTCGAGAAGGTGCAGACAGCTTGACCCTAACCCAGGGAGGCCTGGTCACACTGCTGACCTCCAGGACGACCAGGCAATGAATCCACGGTGATTAAGCCACTGAATTGATGGTTTTTCACTGCAGCAGCCGCAGGAAACCAGTGTGATTCCTGTTTTGTTTTTGTCAGTGAAGATAGCTTCCTGGTGCAGCCGATGGCAGTAAGTGACACCCTGCTCTCTGCCGTTACTCGTCCAGAGCCAGCCCCCAATCTGTGAGGGCCTGGCTCAGGAGGGGTTGACGACCCCAAGGCCCCCTCCCCCAGGACACAAAGCCTGGCCACGCAGGCAGCCCTCACTCCATCTGCAGCTCCAGGTACTGTCTTTGGCAGCCAATGACACGATCTTAGCCCCAAAGAAAGATCCACGGAAAGAGACGTTAGAGACAGGTGGTTCCACGTTAGTTGTTTTGAAGACCAGCAAAAAGTGGCCTGAAGGGCTAAGTGCCTTGTCTGTGGTCACACCCAGAGTCACCCCTGAGAGCCCCGAGATGAGCTGAAACCAAGTTGTCTCGGGGCTGTGCCCCTGCCAGAGGTCCCTGCCCTCCAGGTCTAGAAGCCATCTGCGTTCCTTGGCTGGAAGCCTCTTCCTCCGCCCTCCAGGCCAGCCAAGGCCAGGCTTGTCTTTCTGGCCCTGGTGCTGACCCTCCAGCTTCTCTTGTCCACACCGAAAGGACCTTGTCACCCCCCACAGGCAGCTGGAAAGTCCACCGCAACTTCCATGCAGCCAGAAGTCCACTGGCGGCCTGGGCTCCCCTTGGCCTGTGGGCACGTCCGTCGCAGGACGCAGGGTCAGGTGTGGACACCTGGGGGCACCACCCACCACAGAAGCTCGACCTCCACTTCCCTCCGAGTCTGCCTCCTCGTCTCTGAGGAGAGAACAGCAGTCTCTAAGGCCGGGTGCCACAGGGAGCAAAACTACCATGGACGCAGAGCAAAACCCTCACCTGGCCCTGTGGGCAGTGGTCACCTGTGGGCAGGGTTGCTCCACCCCTCCTCCCAATCTGAATTCCTGCTGATGTTTGTAAACTGGCTGACTTCACACTGAAGCTCAGCTTCCCTGATTTTCTAGAATCTGGAAGGTCCCGCCCATGGGGCCCGCTCCAGGGACCTTGCCCACCAGCCACCAAGTCGTGGCTGTTCCTCTAAGACATTGGCTCCCACCCACCTTGTCCCCCGTCTGCACCATTCCCTGTGGCCTTTCACCACCACCCTGCAGCTCCAGCCCCTGCCTGGCCCTGGAGGGAGCTTGGTGTGTGACGTTTGCTAAGAGCATCTGCACACAGGTCTGACCCAGGGCAGTTACCACGGTCCCCCTCGCCAGATCCAGCGGCCTGTGGTGCTCAAGCCTGGCCGTGCCTTGGAATTCCCCGGGAACCCTTGAGAGATCCTGGTGTCCATGTCACACCTGGACGGATGACTCCACAACCTCGGTAGAGCCTGGCTCGGGGGCACCCAAGCCCCCCAGGAGTTCCAGCCAGGAGAGGGAAGGGGAGATGCGAACAGCCCGCCCCTCCCGAGAGGAGAAGGCTCGTGAGGCCGAGAGCCGAGGGGCTGGGGTGCCTCTGACCCTTGAGCAGTCCTGCATAGTGACCGGCTCCTTGGCATGTGTGTGGAGCCCACAGCTCCGGTGCCCAGCGGCAGGGTGGCTAAAGGTTCTGGCGACGTAGGTTTGAGCTCCGTTACCAGCAGTGAGCAGCAAGCCACACCATTAGCAAACAAGCCAATCGATTGGACAAATATTTGTGGAGCCGCCCTTGGGGCAGGCCCTGGGTGCCAGGGATGGAGCACCGAGCTCACCCGGGTAGGGCTGGTGTCACGGGAAAGTCGGCCATGAGGAGGCAAGTGAAAGGTCCCGAGGGAGCCCGCATCACACCAGAGAGGGAAGCAGGATGGGGGTGGCACAGGCGCCCTGGGAGGGAGGCGGACAGCCAGAGATCAGAGAGTGGGCACAGGAGAGTCACGGGACCCAGGATGCTGGGCAAAGGCCCTGGGGTGCAGTGGGAGTGCCAGTGATGCCCGGGCACCACAGGATGGCCCACGTCACAAATATAGAGGCTGGAGGGCAGAGGGACGAGGTCATGTTCATGGGATGCCAACCCAGATTCACATATGGCTCTTGTACCCCGAAGCCCGAGCCGAGCCTCACCCTGTCTGGGGGCTTCCTCGAGCCTCTGCTGAAGTCTAGCCTGGCCCCTCTACAGGTCAACAAGCCCCCCACCCCCTCGGCCAGAGACCCTGCCCTCGCCCCCCACCCCCACTGTCCCCAGCCCTACTGGGGGTCGGGGCTTGAGCCACCTGCTGAGAAGCAGGCCCGGTGGCCTTCCTCTTACCCATCCTCTGCTCTCCAGGGCTTGTCCACTCAGAGGCCTCTTGGGAAGGACAGGCGGGGCTGCCCAACCTGCCTTCATCAGCCATCGCGAGCCTCAGGCCCAGACGCCCTGCCCCTCGCCACCCTGGCTGCCTGGGCCTCCTCCGCCTCCTGGGAGAGGAGGCCCCAGATTTCCACACAGACACCCCGGCTAGGGTGTCTAGGATCCTGGGGAGGGCCCCCCTCGGGGATGGACTGGGCTGTTGGGTACAGGGTGCCTGACCAGGCTCCCAACAGGGAGGGCCAGCCTGGGATGGGCAGGGGTTGTTCCTTGTCGGCCTCAGTATCCCCCACGGTCACTCCACCCCAGTGTCACTCTAAAGAGAGAGGGGACGCCCCAGGAGCATGGTGGCCACAGCCCTGGCTCCACTGGCCAGCCCTGCCCCTGCTGCTCCCTGGGAATAGAAGTGGAGAGTGAGTCCGGCTCAGTAAAGTGTGTCCTTGTCACAGTCTCCAGCCCACCTGCAGTTAGATTCAAGGGTCAGAGGAGCCAAAGGACCCACATCAAACTGCTGCCGCTTGTGACAGCCGGGGGGTGACCATGGGGTGGGTGGGATAAGAAGGAAGCCAGCCTCGCCCGTCCCTTCACACCCAGGGCACTGGGCCTCTCTGATCTTGGAAGGGCAGCCCTCGGCCACAGGGGCTGGGCCACACCTCTGCACACACAGGCTCCTTGTCCAGAAGGGCAGTGGAGCCAGGCACCGGGACCCTGGGGACAGCTGTGGGGGTTTCACAGAGACCACACCCTCAGTGGCGTGGTCCTCAGACAGCCTGGCACTGACCATGCTGGCCGCTGGACCTTGAGGCCAGGCCTGTGGCACTCACGCTGCTCCCAAGAGGCTCACCTGAGGAGGGGGACAGAAGGAGTGGGCACAGGACTGCAGAGCCCCGGGGTACAAATGGGATTAAAATGACCAAGAAATGGGCTGCGGGGACACAGGGAAGATACGCACCCCACGGGGCAGCTCAGCTCCCAGTGTGGACCCTCCCCGCATCACCCTGGGCCCACACAACCGGCTGTGAGATTGTCACTGGCCCCATTTATCAAGTTGGGGGGCCGAGGCTGGCTGGTCGGAGCAAGACGGTGGAGCCTAGGATGCGGAACTACGGCCACTGCGCGCCCTGGTCAGCCCTGCAGGGAGCCCTGCGGAGAGCTCTGCGTGTCTGCAGGCAGTGGCCACCACCACTGCCCGTGCACCTTGGCAAGGTCCTTGCTCCTCCTGGCACTTGAGGCCACTTGATGGGCAGCTGTGGGAGGAGCTCACACTGGGAAGGACAGGTGGTGCAGTGGGCGGAGCTCACACTGTGGGAAGGGACAGGCAGCGTGGACGCAGCTGGGCCACCGCAGGGCTGTACCGCCTTCTTTCTTCTCAAATTAGCTTTCAACACTGTTTTAACAGAGAAAAAGAGAGACTCCGAGGGACTGGGCTTCTCTGGGGGAGCCGTTCCCATCAAGGGAAGCCCTCTGCCGGACAGTAGGGTGTGTGCCGGCCTCGGCCTCCTCATGGTCCACACGCAGTATGACCGCTCTTGGCTGCCCCACTGTGGTGCAGTGTGTTCCTGCCAAGACCTTGTCAAGCCACCAGGCCCGCCCAGCAGGAGTCAAGCCATGCAGGCCGCAGCTCACTGACCTTCGGGCCAGACAGGCCAGCAGCCCAGATGGTGGACAGGAGGCAGCCCCGGGACTCGCCTGCCCTCACTCCCGCTGCTCCTGCGCACAGGCTGCTAATTTGAAGTTTGTAGACTCTCCTATCTGCAGGGGATCCCCCTGCAGTGGGGTCTGCCTGTGGGCCTCTGTCCACCCTCGGGTGTCGCGGCTCTGGGCTCCCCTCTTGGTCTCCCTGAGAACAGTCTGTCTCTCTGTGGTTTTCCATAACCCAGAATAGCCAGAGCAGGCTATTTTTATGGACTGAGGGCAAGGGTCTGGACAGCCAGGTTGTGCTGGGCTTGGAATCCCTCCTCGTGCATCCCTGAGCGGGAGAGGGTGGCGAGGCATCTGAGAAGCCCCAGGAATGTCCCCACTGGAGACTGTCTGGGGAGAGTGGGGGCAGCCCGCGGCTCCCTATAAATAGGACACTGAGTGCAGGTGGGAGGCCGCAGACAGGCAGCCTGTGGGGAGGACAGAGGTCCCCCCCCAGAGCCCAAGGACCCCATTTCCCTAACATCTGCCTGGCAATTGTTGGAGTCCTCAGGCCCCGAGGCTTTGACCCTCAGTGGGCACTGTCCCAGGGGAGCCCCGACTCGAGATGCCCGGGGAGAGAGGGACTGGTGCTCTTTCACTCCCCAGGGGGCGTTGAGCACCTACTGTGTGCTGGGAGACCGTCTGGGTCCTTGACCCACTACAAGGCCACGATGAGCCACTGGACGTCCCACGGGACCAGAGGCTGGGATGAAGTTTGGGGGGATCATGTGAGAGTGCTTTGAGCAGCTTATTTGTGACATGCCCAGATCAGAAAACCATCCAAATGTCCACCAACCGGGTCTGGAGGGACATCCAAATGGCGGCATCTCAGATGACGGCATGTTCTAGGCTGCTGAGAACAGGTAAGGCACTGGCCACTGGGACACTTACTTCTTCACCCAGCGTGAGTGGAAGCCCAATCGGAACACACTGTGGTCATCCAGAGTGGGGAGAGCTGGAGTGTGGAGTTGAAAGAAGGACAGCTGTTGCCCTCGAGTGTCAGGGAGGCCAGCAGGGCACAGAGGACTCCTAGGGTCACCCTCCCCTCCAGCTGATGATGGTGACCTGGCGTGTTTGTCACACATCTGGGCCCTTTAGTGTTGTGCACTTCTCCGCACGTGGCTTCCCCTCTTCATTAAAGCGTACACAAAATACTACAGGGGCAGAAAGCACCCTCCCAGGAAAATGCAGGGCACCCGGTTCATCGGAACTTCCAACAACAACAAGCCAGTCTTTGGGGTGAGCACGCCGGAGTGTGGCTGGGCCTCCGGCTGTGTGGCCCACAGGGGGCTGTGTCCTCAGCCCTGTGCCTGTCCCCCAAATGGAGGTTTGCAGACAGCACCTGGGCAAGATGCTAACCCCCCACAGCAGCAGATGGGCCTGGCTGGGAGCTCAGGCCTCCAGGGACGCCCCAGGGCAGCCCGGTCTGCAGCAAGGCCCTGAGCTGGGCACCAGGGACAGGGAAGCGTCGCCAGTCGGTCCAGCAAGGACAGCTGGCGTCCAAATGGAAACCAAGTCACTGAAAAGGGCCATTATGCACCTCTGGGCAGTGAACTAGCCTCATCCTCCCCTGTTATGAGCACCAGCAGCATTTATGGAGTACCTGCTGGATGCCAATGCCTGAAATAATCCCAGCATGTAACACAGAGCAGGGGCTTTGTAAGAAGCTGGCTGACTGATGACCTCTGCTCCTCTCACAGTGACCCTCCGAGGGGGCTGACATGGCCCTGCCACCCACCTCTGGGTGGTCATTCTGGAACTTCCCCTCGCTAAACCCCAGTCTCTCCCCTGACAAACAGGGACCGTGACAGTGATGGCACCCTGGCCGTGCAGGGGGCCTGGCCTCAGCACTTCTGACGTCCAAGAGGTGACCCTGCTGCAGGCCTGGGCGGCTGTCCAACGCAGTGCAGGGATTTATGGCTTCCCTGTGCCCTCCTAAGATGCCAGCAGCTCCCTCCCCAGGACGACAACCCAAAGTGTCTGCGGATGTCACCCGTGTCCCCTGGGAAGAAAATGACTGGTTGAAAGCCAGAAGTTGTTAGGACTAAATGAGACTTGGTTGGGACGTACTGGGACAGTCCAGCACTTAATAACCAGGGGTTACTAAACTGGGACCAGATATGGATACAGGTCCACTCACTGGTGAGGCCTGGGTCGCACCAGCCTTCTCCATACCTGGGTCCCGCAGGCCAGCGTAGGCCAGAGCTGCCCGGGCTCCCAGCCATGCCCTGGGGGTGCTGTGGTCAGCACCAGGGTGCTGGCCCTCTTCTCCACTTCCCTGCCCACTGGACCCTACCTTAATAGAAATTGGGGGTGGGAGGATCCACGCACACCTTGGAGACTGGAATCTTCCCACTTTGGCCTGCGCCCAGCTGTTCGAAACCAACATGCTTCTGGAACTGGGCCTGGGGGGCGCGGAGAGGGCTGGCGGGGCTGCGTGGTGTGGGAACACCCTGGACTTTTTTTTGGTATTCCAGCAGTGTTTCTCCTGGGCCGAGTTGTCTGGTCCTGAGGAGAAGGCCTGTCTGCCCTCCCCTAACTCCAGCCCTGCTCACAGGGATCTGGAGAGGCTGTGTGGCCCCGAGGAACACACGGCGGTGTCAAAGTCCTCCTTCTGCCCCAGGCAGGCTGTGTGGCTCTGGGCAGCCGCCTGAGCTCTGGGGACATCAATTTCCCTGTTGACCTGAGCCACACCACCACCTGGCAGGGATACTGTGGGCATTAAATGAGGTGATACATGTAGAAGCCCCTCACAGGGCTTTAGAGTCCGGGTCCTGTCCCCTGAAAAGCAAAGGCCAGATGAGCCAGTGCCCCAGGGACCAGGAGGACCCCTGGGGCCAGGAGGACTGGGGAGCTGCCAGGGCTGCACGTGCCACTAGGCTGGTGTGACATGGGTTTGATGAGCAAGGAGAGTGGGCAGGGAAACCCAGCCAGCAGCCAGGCAAGGTTGACTCAGAGCGCAGCCCTGGGGACAGTGGTACCCGGCAGCAGGGACGCAAGCCCTGGCTCGATAGGCTCCCGTGTTTGCCAACTGGCAACTGAAATCCATTGTCACTGTGACCTGGCAGGTGGCAGCGGGTAGCGGTCACCTAGGCCAGCCGCGCCCAGCACACACACCACACCCCAAACAAGCACACACGGCTTTCTGAACACCATCTGATTGCGACATTCGCTCTTGGCAGGTAAGAACATGAAGGTGTCTGTCTGAGCCCTCTGAGCGCCTGGGCCCAGAGGGAGGGAGACCCGCCCAGGGGGTATGAATGCCAGGGGCAGAGTGGAAAATATAGAGCAGGGGACCTGGTGTAAGGGACCAGGAACCCCCTCGGCCTATGGGAAACCCCAGCTCTGGTCTGCTGGTCCCAGAACCAAAGGACACGTTGCGACTGATGGGAAACAGGGGTCCTTCCAGCATGGGGGGCGGCTGGTCAGGGTGCTAATCCCCCAAACCTACCCTCGAAGCCCTTACCAGGGGGAGTCCCACCCACCTAGAATGTCCTTGGAACCGGGAGCAGTGGGCTCAGCCCCAGGGAGCCCCAGAGGCCAACACTGTCCCGCTGTCCTTCCAGCACAGCACCGCCTCCGCGGATGCATCAGGGGGACCTCTGAGCGGTGGCCTGGCTTCTCGTGACCCTCGGCCATCACGACAGGCAGGGGTCCATGCAGAATGGTTCTTAACCCACCTTCTCCCCAGGGATGTCTCAGCCACATTCCCCCAAATATGCTGAGAATTCCCCTCGCTGGCTCCCTGCCCGAGAGAACAGAAAGGCCTCTGGACGTGCCCCGAGTGCCCGGGACCACACCCCAGCGCTGCCCGCTCCACCGCCCGAGCCCGTGTCGACAGGGCACTGGGCTCCGTGCCGGGGACCAGGTCTGGTTTCAGCAAGGAAATTGGCCAAGTCAGGTTGCAGGGTGTCAGAAACGCTTCCTCGAAACCCTGTCGCAACAGGGCAAAGCGGGGGGCTGCACCCATCAGGAACTCCGTCCTGAGGAAGCCCGGGCGAAGGGGGCGTGGCTGGAGGGGCGTGGCTGGAGGGGCGTGGCTGGAGGGGCGTGGCTGAGGGGCGTGGCTGGGGCGTGGGTGGAGGGGCATGGGTGGAGGGGCGTGGCTGAGGGGCGTGGCTGGGGCGTGGGTGGAGGGGCATGGGTGGAGGGGCGTGGCTGAGGGGCGTGGCTGCCTGAACCCCGCCTGGCCGCTCAGGGGGGAGGTGGACACGGCTTGGCTGAAGGAAAACCGTCCTCACCACCCTGGCTCCCGTGGTCCTTTCCCACGTCTGCCACAGAAAAACCCCCACCAGGGGCCAGGTTGTTGAAACACGCTCCCTCAGGTGCCAAAATCAAGGTGGCACAGGGTCACACTCCCTCCTCAAGCCCCAGCGGGAGGATCCTTCCTGCCCCCCCCAGTTTCTGGACGCTCTGGGCTTTCGCGGCTCGTGGCCACACAGCCCTGGCCTCCGCACGGCCCTGGCCTCCGTGAGGACTTCACACCTCCTCCTCCTCTGTCGCTTCCCTTCTCTTCTCTCCCAGGGACGCTGGCCTTGGGCTTGCGGCCCACCTTAATCCAGGATGGTTTCATCTCAAGATCTTAATTACATTTTCAAGGGCACTTTCCCCGAGTCAGGTCACACTTCCAGGTTTCAAGAGCCCACATCCTGTGACAGTCTTCACAGTGTTCACGGTCCTCACCACCCTACTCAGACTCGAGCTCGGGAATCCCTGCTGTGTGCTGAATCCACGGCTCTGCGACCGCAGGAGATGTGTAGCCACACACCCTCCCACAGGGAAGATGCAGCCCTATCCAGGCTCGGTGGCCATGCCTGACTTTCCACACTCAGGAGGCTAAGGCAGGAGGGTTGCCAGTTGGAGGCCAGTCTGGGCGACTGAGTGAGAACCTCAGCAACTTAGTATCAGCCTGTCTCAAAAAGTAAGATAAAAATGACTGGAGATGTCGCTCAGTGGTGAGGCACCCTTGAGTCCTGGGCTACCTCTGGGAGATGGAATATCAGGAAACCCACAGAGTCTGAGCTTCCCCTCTGCTCCTGCACCACCCCACTGCACAAGAACTGGCTTTAGCCCACATTTAAGAGGAGGAAATTGAGGGTCTGAGGCCCTGAGTGGTGGGGCTGGGATTGGGGCCTACTCCTTCCAGTCGGGCCTGAGTGCCCGCTTCTCCCACTGCAGGGCAAGCCCCCCGCCAGAGCTCCTAGGACCAGACGCCACAGAAGCTTCCAGCCTGTCTCCTTGGGCCTCTCAGCACCAAGGGGAGAGGACACTTGGTCAAGGGAACCCCCTGAGATGCACAGGGCCCTGGGGACTTGCTGGACAGCTGCTCTCACCCTCCTACCTCCAAGGTGCATGGCTAGGAATCTTCCAGGAGAAGCCCTGGGTGACCCGCAGCAGCAGCCCCCATGCCCTCCCCCTGCAGGGACGCATGGGCAGCCTCGCTCCAAGCACCATCCGCCAACCAGCCGCATCAGGGCCATGCGGGGTGGTCAGGCACGGAGGACCTCGGGCTGCTGGGAACCTCTGGGCTCTGAAGGTAAGAGCTCCCAGGCGTGAGGGGCCTCCCCAAGTCTGAGAAGCCTGTTTCCCTCCAAGGAGAAATCCTGGGGCCCCTGTGTCAGGACCCCACTATGTGCAGGAACCCACGGTGTCCCTGCAGCTGGGCATGAGGCCTCTGCGGCTCAGGTTCCTAATCAGCACCTTCCTCTTTGCAGCAAAGAAATGGTCTTAGTGGCTTTACAAGGCTCCCCGAGGCACATCCCAGAGACCCTGGTGCAGTCAGCCCCTCAAGTCCCCTGGGAGGCAACCCTGAGGCCCAGGCGAGGCCATAAGGGGACATAGGCCCAGGCCCAGGACAGTCCTGATGCTAGCTATGTGTAGACCCACCGAGGGAGACAGAAACAGCAGCCTAGATTTCTGCAGACTCTGGGGCCCCTTGTGCTTCCTGAATCACCAGCCCACAAACCAGCCGGGCTCTGAGCGTCTGCCTTCAGAGAGCACCATTCAGAAACCACTATCGACAGACGCCTCTGCCTAGCAGCCTGCCCCCCACCTCTCCAGGGTTCCTCCTTGGTCAAAGTTCAAATGGATCTAGAGGTCAGAGTGGCCCACAGCTTTATCAGGAGAGGCACGGAGAGATGGAGAGGGAGCTCTGGGAAAAGTCAGGTTGTCACCAGGCAGGTCAGGGAGATAAACCGATTGGTGGCAGGCAGCCAGCCATGGACAGACCCTCACAGTGGGGTACAAAGGACCCTGTGGTCTGGAAGACAATCCGCTCCCAAGCAGGGCTGGCCCTTCTGGGCAGTGGATGGGCACTGTGCATCCTGCCCTCGCCCTAACCATGCTGCAGGGTGGAGCCAGCACTGGGCAGAAACTGTAGCTTGGGGACGGGTTCCCAGGACAGCCCTGGACACCTCTGGCCAGTGGCCACCAGCAGGACTGGCCCAAGGCCCACAGACTCAGGGAGGGCACTTGCCCAAGTCACACCTGGGACTTGCCGGCAGCCTTTGCAAGGCTGGGAAAGAGGTAGCCCTCAGAACAAAGCAAAGGGAGCCTGGCTGGGGACATGGGGTCAGCTGCCAGGGGCTGGTGGCTGGGGAGGCAGGTGGCAGGAGGAGGGGGGGATGAAGTGAGGGTTAACTCTTCACCCCACCCGAGCCAGACAAGGTGGCCATGGATGAAGACCAGGCCCACTCACACCATGTCCAGATGACAGAGTGACCACAGATGGAAGGTGCCTCCCTGGAGCGTACCCCACCCCTCGCAGAACTCCTCTAACAGTCACAGTGAACAGTGAGGTGCCCACCAGCACTGCACGGGCTCAGCTAACCTAGCGATGGCTCTCTGACATGCCACTGTGAACACACACACTCTACAGAGGAAGAACCTGAGGGTCAGATAGGAACCACTGCCCTGGAGTCGCAAAGCTGATCAATGACAATCGAAGACTTCAAACCCAGATCTAGGTCTCGTTCGTTTTCTTCTCTTGAAGCGAGGGCTGTGGGCCCAGCAATCCCACCTCTGGCACAGATCAGCTGGGCTCTCCTTTTACTGCAGCCCGGGAGGGCGGGGCCCAGGGGAAGCACCCCCGTGACAGACAGCACAGCCCTGGGCTGCTCGGATGCCTAATCAAGACCCTGTAGGCAGGAGGCGCCACGAGGCTGGGTTTCTCTAAGTGGGATGAAATTCTACTTCCCAGGGAAAGCTGGGCTCCCCGTTGGGTCTGGGCTGGCCTCACAGCGTGGCCCGGGCAGGCCCAGGGCCCTGGGCTCAGAAGCGGCAGTCAGTGCTCCACGGTGCCCATTGGACACTCAGGGCTGCTGGACCAGAACATTCACATGCTCTCTGGGCACTGGCCACAGTCGTACACGGGCCCTCCTGCCCCTCTGCCCAGGGAACATGAAAACCCAGGCTCTGCCCAGGTGGAACATTCCGGATGCCCTGGTCTCTGGCCCACACTGGTCACCCAATGAAGCCTCCTTGCATAGGGCCTGAAGCAGGGCAGATCTGCAGGCTCTGGCCAGGCTGGAGGCCCTGAGGCTGGGCCTGCATGGCCCAGTGCTGCTGGGAGCAGGCCCTGCTGCCCACGCTAATCACGGGCAGACCTGGCCAGCCTCCCTTCCAGACTAGGAGTCCCCCTCTTCCCGGGGCCCTCTCTCCTTTCCATCACCCTCCTCTGGAAGGGGCTTTGAATCCCCCTTCCCCTTAGCCAGTGCCCCAGCTCCAGGACCTCCCCTCGCTGTCCTCTCCCCGGTGGTGTGGGCGGGGAGGGGGGAGTGCCACGATGCTGGTCTTCTCTCCCTAGCTGAGAACACTGCTGTCTCTACCCGGAGCACTGCTGTCTGCACCTGGGAGCACTGCTTGTCTGCACCTGGGAGCACTGCTTGTCTGCACCCAGAGCACTGCTGTCTGTACCTGGAGCACTGCTGTCTGCACCTGGAGCACTGCTTGTCTGCACCCGGAGCACTGCTGTCTGCACCCGGAGCACTGCTGTCTGCACTTGGAGCACTGCTTGACTGCATCTGGGAGCACTGCTGTCTGTACCTGGAGCACTGCTGCCTGCACCTGGAGCACTGCTTGTCTGCACCCAGAGCACTACTTGTCTGCACCTGGGAGCACTGCTGCCTGCACCTGGAGCACTACTTGTCTGCACCTGGGAGCACTGCTGCCTGCACCTGGAGCACTGCCATCTGTACCTGGGAGCTTCTCTACCCCCACACGGCCCGTGCATTCCCACGTCGTCTGGAAACTCCACATGTCCAAGAGGACCCTCCACCAGTCCCACTGGAATCCCAAGCCCCAGGGCAGACATGTGACTCAGGTCCATCTCTATGCCGTCCCTGGGCTCAGTGGCTGGTTCAGGGGTGGAACACGACCCTAACCCACTGCCTTGGCAATTGAGGGAAACTGTTGGGAAGAAATAATCTCAGTTTCTGTTGGAAGGAGAGGTGGGAGGTAAACCATGAGCTGCCAGGCACGCCTGGAGAAGGCAGAGCCAGAAGCGGCAGAAAGGATATCAGTGTTGGAAGCCCTGGATCCAGCTGTGCCTGAAGCCAGGTAACCAAGAGCATTTCAGTTACACAGAAATTTTTCGAAGGCCCATTGAGTCAGGTTTTGTGTCACTCACTCATGACAGAAAGCACCCTTATCCATACGCTGACTCCCTCTGTGACGAAAGCTTCAGCCACAAGGATGTGAATCCACCCTTGATTCCCAGACAGTGTCCAGGATTAGGAGAATTCCCAAAGATGGCTGAAGGAAGCCCTTGGAAAGGGCCGGAGCCTCTTGCTAAGTTTCCTTCCTGAGGCATTGTAGCTGGGAGTCCCGCCCAAGAGAGCCCTTGCCTCTCCTCACAGGGCAGAAGAGGCCCGCCCCGCCATGCCTGGTTCGAGGGAGGCTGAGATGACTCCGGGACCCTCCTGGAGGAGGCGCTCTGTGGAATGCCGTTCCTGGGTGTAGAGACACTCCCACGCAGAAGTCAGTTGCCCGCCTGAGGGTCATCTAGGGGAGATGGCCTGGGGCCTGGCCTGCGCAGGTGAGCTCTAAAGGGATTGTGCCCTGCTGAGAGGCAGAGTGGACAGGCCTGAGGACGGGTCCACGTGGCCAGGACCTGTGAGCCACCTCTGGAAGCTGAGAGCAGTCCCGGCCAACAGCTGGCAAGATGGTAGGAGAGGCCTGGTGTGTGTGGGAAGGGGTCTGCACACACGGTCACCAGGAGGACCTGAGCAGAGCCTCCAGCTGCACTTGCTCTTCATTGGCTTTAAATGACCGATTCTGGAGGTCACAGGCCGTGCATGGCCAGCGTCCCCTTGGTTTGCTGTAGATGACCTCTGACTTGTGGGTCATGATGACAGAGCTGGCTCGGTTACTGCTCAGGGACCGAGGGCTGATTTTGCTGAGGACGCTGACTGCACTTGGGCTGCAGACGTCCCCTGGTGACTGGAGCGGGAGGCAGTCTTGGCCTCCTTCCTCCCCTTTGCTGCCTTAACCTTTGGCTCAGTTGGGCTCGGCTCTGCCTGGAGACACGTTGAACTTTTGAGAAATGTTTTGTCCAAACTGTAACAAGAGATTAATGTGACCCAGACTCGCCCCCTCTCTCTCTCCCCCACTTCACGGCTCCAGACACCTGCAGCCGCCATGACTGGAAAGGAGAGGGGAGGTGGCACCGAGCGCCCGGGAGACCCCCAGATGGCCTGAGTGCCCCTCCCCGTGCCAGCCTGTCCCTGGGCCGCGTTATTCCTGCTCTGCTTCTGCCACCCCTGGCCCGGAGCTGGGAAGCTGCTCAGTGAGCTCAGCCCCTCCTGCCCGTCCCTCCCCACTGAAGACGCTGTCCCCCCACAGTGGCCTCTTGGGTGGGTCTCTGGGGGGGTCTCTGGGCGGGTTCAGGGGCACTGATAGCCAGAAGGCGGCCTTGCCAGGCTCTGGGCAGAGCTCAGCTAAGTGGCCCCTCCCCCTGCCCCTGCCCCTGCCCCTGCCCTGGGACGGGAGGTGACAGCCGGGTGTGGGATCCCTTCAGAAGCACCTGGCAGGGGTGGGCCAGGCAACCGTGAGCCCCTGAGCCACTTAGAGGGGTGACAGCTCCTTTGGGGACAGGAGGGGCAGCGGTGAGCTTCTGGCCCCCTGGACACAGCCTGGGCTCGCTGTGCCTGTTGAGCGTGGGATTGGAGCCTGGCAGGCGGCGAAGCCCAGTGGCTGTCACCTGAGGGGTCCGCCGTTGCCGTTGTCACTGCTCTGCAAGGCTCCGGGTCTGGTCCCTGCACCCCCGGGCTGTGCCATGGGCCTCCCCTTCCCCTCTGTGACCTGTTTCCTCCTCTGCAGATGGGACAACAGAGGGGGGCGGAGGCTCGAGCTGCGTGGCGGGCTGTCGTGGGGAGTGAGTGGCCTCCGGGATGGGCAGGCTGGGCGCCGGTCCCTGGGAGCCTGGCCTCACTGTCCCAGGACAGGCGAGCGAGCGGTGGCTTACTGGCCAGAGGGACTTGAACTTGAACGCTTGGTCCTCTGGAAGACGCAGACACCAAGGCTTTCCCTCTGGACAGGAGGTGCAGGCTGGAGGCCGTCGGCCCCTCTCAGCCCTTGCACCTGCATTGAGCTTGGCCTCCACTGGGGCCTGGGGCGGACCCTGACTGAGACGGAGCTGGGACCCTGGTCCCCTCACCCAGGGTGTGCAGCTGGGAAGTGCTGGGGCTGGGATTGAACCCAGGGTTCCTTGGCTCCACGGCCTGGGCCCGTGTCGCACATCGAGTAGCAGCTCCGTGTCCTAAGGAGGGCGGAAAGCCAGCCAGAACTAACAAGGGGTCAAGTGTCGTGAGTGTAAGTGGTAGGGGGCGGGCAGAGCACACCTCACTGGAAGGGTGGCATTCAAAGACCAAGAAGACAGTGAATGAGCCATGCAGCCCCAGGAAGTGCATCCCAGAGGGAAAAGCCCATGCAAAGGTCCTGGGGTGGGAATGTGCCTGCCATGAATGAGGAGCACCAAGGGAGCCTTCGACCTGTGCTCTGTGGCCAGGCCCTGCCTCGGGGACCAACGTCAGTCCTACTGTCATCTGCCTTATTTGCTCGAGGTTTCTTTTCTTTTTCCTTTTTGGTACTGGAGCTTGAACTCACGGGCACACAACCACTGAGCCGCATCCCAGCCTTGTTGTCTTTTATTTAGAGACAGGACCTCACTGAGTTGCTTAGCTCCTCACTTTTGCTGAGGCTGGCTTTGCACTTGCCATCCTCCTGCCTCAGCCTCCGGAGCCGCTGGGATTGCAGGCGTGAGCCACCACACCCAGCTAAAGTTTCTTAATTCAAATTCCTGAGAGAGATTTGATTGGCTCAGCTCACCTGCTGGTGCCAGTGACCCGCTGCCCTTGGGTCATGTGTCCACCCATGATCAATAGCTGGGCCCATCGGAGGCACAGAACACGGCTGCCTGAGTGAGCCTTGGGCGGTGGCTTGCAGGTGGTGGCAGTGCTGGTGTGGGCTGTGGCTCCGTGATATCTTCACTTCCTGTACAGATGAGGCGGCCACTCCCAAATAGCCCAGTCACTGTCACTGAGTCCCCAGCCTCAGGGCACAGACCCACCTTGCCCTCAGAGATATCCGTCTCTGCAGGACAGTGGCAGCTGCTGTCCCCAGGCCATGCATGCTGGGACACCGGGACAGACAACAGGCAGGGTCCCTGGGTCCCAGCAACAGAGACGCAGCGGTGACCGGTCTTTGCAGGAATGATTGTCTAAGCTGACTCAACCTGTGCGAAGCAGGAGACCCCAGGAGCCAGGGGATTTACAACAAGAGGACAGAGGGCCCTCTTGGACGCTCCTGGGGAGCAGGATGGGCTGGGCCTGCCAGGGAAGAAGACAGGGACCAGGAGCAGCGCGGAGCACTCAGGCCGCCTCAGCCACAGAGAAAAACCAAAGGAAGGCGCAGGGCGGGGCGGGCGACAGGGCCAGGCTGAGGAGCAGAGGCCCGAGAGAAGCCCGGCAGCCCAGGAGAGCTGAGGGAGGGGCTGGGTGCGGCTGGCAGAGCCCCAGGCAGCATAGTGGCCACCGGCCCTGGCCCACAGCCAGGCCATGCAGGAGGCCAGCCCAGGGCATGACCTGCTCCGGGGAGGAGAGGCCCTGGGGATCCACGGCAAGGCCACCCCTGCCGTCCCCCCGGAGGCACTAACCTCTCCGTCACTACAGAGCAGCAGGGTGCTCTGCCAGCTCCAGCTGCGCCTGGCGTCCAGGGAGCCTGCTCCACCCGCCTCACGCTGGCTCTCAGGTGATGTCACCCGGGCCCCGCGGGATCCGCCCTCCGTCCCTCTCTCCTGGCCACTCCCTCCCACCCACAGTCACAGTCACAGTCACGTCCAGGCTGGTGGCACCACCACGTGCCAGCACTTCCCTGGGGGGTCCTGCCCTTTCAGCATGTCCACTGGGCCGTCCTCTCATCCCAATTCTAAGGTGTCGCACTGGGCCAGAGAGTGTCCCCCGACTCAGGTTCACCCGGAGCCTCGGGAGGGGGCTTGATCAGACGTGGGGTCTCTGCAGGTGCAGCTGGGGGAGAGGGGTCAGGCTGGGTCAGGGAGGGCGCTAAGTCCAGTGACCGTGACAGGGAGCGGCGAGCCAGACACTCGGAGAAACCGGGCGAGGGTGGAGCCTTCGGGCCTGGACTGGGGGAGGGTCCAGCTCACACTGACCCGGGGTCAGAAGGTCGCCACGAGGAGGCCTCCTCAGAACCGGCCGGGAGTGACCAGGTGAGCTGGACCCTCTGCAGTGTCACCAGGGCACAGCCCTCGAGGGGAGCAGATAAGAATGCGGCTTCCAAAGTTCCGGTTCCTCTTTCGCAACCGAAGCGCCCTGCTGACCTCTGTGGCTGGGCGGCAAGTCCCCTCTCAAGACGGTGCAGAGAGAAGGCCCAGAGGTCAGGGCCGCAGCCGCAGGCCAGGTGGCTCTCAGGCTGGTGACCCCGGGTTCTCCTCTGTCAGTTGGACACAGGAGGCCCACCTGCCCAGGAGGCTGCTGTGAGGTCAGGGACTGGCGTGTCCAGATGAGCTCGGCCCCCACCCGGCTCCACGTCTGCACCACCAGCTGCCGCACTGTGGGGAGGGCCTCACCGTCCCCCCTTCCTGGGCCAGCGTGGGTGTCTGTCTCCCACCTGGGCCCTGGCCGAGCCATCCAGGGTCCACCTCCACATGGGCTGCCTGAGCATGCAGTGCTGGGTGTCCCCTGGCCCATGACCGGCTCCACTGAGGAGGACACAGAGACCCGGGCCGTGTCCCCGGCCAGGAGGCAAACAGCACAGCGCTTTCCTGTAGGGGAGGGACAGCTCACCTGGTGCCCAGTCTGGGGGCCCGAGCTGACTGTCCCCTCCATGGTCATCTTCCGGTGGAGAGGGCGCATCCAAAGGCCCCCAGCCTCACCCTCCCAGCCCAGGCTCCACGGGGCGAGTGGCGAGCACCGGCAGAAGCCTGGTAAGAATCACAACCAGACACCCCAGTGGTCCCCAGGCCAGGACCTCGAGGAGAAGATGGACTCTCACCCTGCCCAGGAGAGATGACGGGCTGACGGTCCAGGTGGCCACACCAGCAGCCAGGTCAGGCTCATCACGAGTGAACCCCGAGCCCACGGGACAGCTGCCTGGGGCTGCCAGCTTGCTGGCCCTGGGACACAGCAGGCAGCAGCCACAGGGTGAAGCGGGGGCCAGTGCACAGGAGAGCGGGCGCCAGGGCTGCGGGGCCTCCCAACAGCCAGCAGAGTGGTTCCCTTGCCCTGCACCAGGTCGTTGTCCCTGTCCCTGGCCTGGCTGTGCCTGTACCTGGTCTGCCCTTGAGCCACCTGGGGCCGCCCGGCGTCTCAACCAATGCTGCTGGCAGTCATTGTGGCCAGGAGACCAAGGCCCAGAGACAGCAGGGAGCAGGCTCAGGGTCACACAGGACCGGGTGGCTGAATGGGTGATTAGTCTCTTGTCTCCTGGGCTGGACTCTGCCCAGGCTGACTGAGAAAGGCCCAGCTCAGGTCAGGTGCCTGCGAGCACGTGTGTGCGTGCGCCTGTGCCCAGTGTGACACTGTGTCCCTCCACTGAGGCAGAGGGTAGAAGAAGCATTTACAGCAAGGCCCCGAGTCCCTCTGGCTTCTTGCCACTCGGGTTCTGGCGTCAGACAGTGTCTCTGGGCACACTTCCCAAGATGGGCCGTGGCGGTCACCCCTCATGGTCCTCCTGACGCTCCGGCAGCGTGGCGCCGTCTGCAGGAAGCACCATACCAAGAGCTTCGCGTGCGAGGCCTGCCCGTGCTCACAGCAGCCCCGCGTCCACGTACGGGTGGGAGCCCTCGGGCCCCCAGGTGCCCAGCGGGTTTTTAAGGTGCCGATTCTCCCCGTCCTGGAGTCGCAGCCCATTGCGGGTGGCTGTGTTGCTGCCCCCATGGGAGGTGACCCCTGGACCCCGGCTGGCCTGGGGACTTGTTTTGCAGCTGGATCCCAGCAGGGGATGCTGCACCCACCCAGGGCCTCGAGCAGCCTGGACACTGCCCTCTCCCAGGCCCCGTGGCCATCGGGAGGACAGATCTGCAGAGGACGAGAGCCACGTTGCCCAGCTGTCCCCGCCACCCTGGACGGCAGCCAGAACAAAGCCTGCAGCCCAGTCACCACTGACTATAGAGGCAGGGACCCTCAGGCCAGGGCCATCCAGCCCCGGTGCCAGCTGAAGTGCTGGCTGGTGGCACCGTGTGTCCGAGGCAGCTGACTTCTGGGGTGACTTGTCACACAGCACCAGGCAGCGGGTACACCCACCTCACATGGCAGCTGAAGGCTGTGCTGGGACCCACCCGGGGCTGCTCACCCAGGCCCCCACCTTGTCACCCCAGAGGGACCCAGGCCATGAGAGCCCACAGCCACCAGGATTGCCTGCTCTGGACTCTCCTGCCTCGGCCGGTCTCTCCTGGGGAGCACGTCCAACTCCAGGATGTCTGCCCGACACCCTTGCCCCCTCCCCAGGGTTCCCCTGGGGACAGAGCACTGGTGTCCCCTGGCCTCCCCGGGAGCTTCTCCTGCTCCCAGGCAGCGGGTTCCGAGGTTGGCAGAACCTGCAGTTTCCACCGACGTAACAGCAGCCGTGATGAAAGCCAGCTGACAGGTTTAAAAATAGCCCCTCGGGCTGCCGAGGTGCCCGCTCCTGCTCAGAGGGAAGCCAGCCCCAGGGCAGGGCCGCCATCGCCCCGAGGAGCAGCAGCTGCCACCTGCCCTGGGGTCTTGGGAGCCCAGAGGACGATGGGGAGTGCCCCTGGGAGCCTCCCTGAGGAGCCCGAGGAGGGCCAGGCCCTGCCCTGCACACAGACAGGGACGGTCCAGGAAGCCCGAAGGCCCTCAAACTCTTGCCCTGTCCCCTGCCCGCTCTCTCTTTTGTCCCCTTTGTACTTAAAAGCTTGGGCAAGTCCTGAGCCGGACGCGGTGATGCAGGCCTGAAGTCCCAGCAGCCCGGGAGGCTGAGGCCGGAGGAAAAGGGCTGCAGGTTCAAAGCCAGCTTCAGCAACTCAGGGAGACCCTAAGAAACTCAGGGAGACCCTAAGAAACTCAGGGAGACCCTAACAACTCAGAGAGACCCTAACAACTCAGAGAGACCCTAACAACTCAGGGAGACCCTAACAACTCAGGGAGACCCTGTCTCTAAATAAAGCACCAAAAGGGCTGGGGTGTGGCTCCGGGGACAAGTGCCCCTGGGTTCAATCCCAGTGCAAAAAAAAGAAAAGGTGTGATCTTAGGCTCGTGACTTGGCCACCGGCTCAGCCTCCGTTGGCTCATCTGTGAAACGCAGCCCCTGCCTGCTGGGTGGCCCTGGGGGTCCCGGGAGGGAAGAGCTGACCAGGTCAACACGAATCCGCTGCTGACGGCTGTGGAGAAGGCGGGCCGCACGGGAAGAGGCTCCGCTCTCCCCTGGCCCGTCCCCAGTCCTGCTCTCCCTTCACCCTGTCCCCCTGTCTTCCTCATGCCACTGAGCTGTCCCCGCGGGTGAGGACAGATGAAGACCTGCTTTTCCACCTCCCTGCCAACTCCCACAGGAGTGCTCCTTGTGGCTGTGTCTCCGCACCCAGATGGCGCCTGGCCCAGGATGGGTGCTCCACAGATACCTGCTGAGTGACCATAGGAGCCAGTGGTCATTGTCCCCATGGTACCTGAATCCGAGGCTCCAAGGTGTTGGCTGGCATCAATCAGTGCACAACTCTGAGCCGTCGAGGAGACACAGTTGGGGGGAGAAGTCCCACCTAAATTCCCAAAGAAGGATTCTGAACCAGTTGCCCTGGCAAATGACACCCCATTCTCCCCCGTCTCCTGGCCCGCTTCCGCAGTCAGCATCTTACCAGCCAAAGGCAGTCACATGCACACTGTGTGGCCTTAGATAACTCACACGACCTCTCTGGTGCTCGGTTCTTCTTTGTCAGACAGAAAGTTGAGCCGGGTGCACATGAGCAGGACGTCCTTCAGCTCATTTCCCTCTGTTCTTCACACCCAGCACTAGCTCGGGCAGGGGGTCCTCACCACATAAATAAGGACAAGTGTACTTAGGACATGGCAGCCGGGTCGGGCTCTCGAGCTATCTCCAGAGCACATTCCTCCTCTGACCACTGCGGAGAATGAGCATCTGCCAAGGGCACAGGAGCTGTCGGCATGTGGCTCGTGAACAGAGGACCAGAGGAACCCGTGGGCAGCGCCGTGGGCAGGCCGTGGGCAGCGCCCCGCACACTCCCGGGAAGTGTTCTCTTCCTACTTCAGAAACGAGGCAGAAGGTGTGGCAGGATGCCCCTCGCGGGAAACGCTGTCGGCTGGCGGTCACCTTGGCCTCCATCCCAGCCTCAGTGGAGATTTCGGTGGACACCAGCTCCCAGTCCTGCCCACACGGTGGGTCCCGCCCCTCCAGGGGGCAGGAAGGCTGTGGGTCCCTCTGTCCTTCTGTGCCACCACTGTCCCAGGTTCTGAGGACCCTGGAATGAGCCAAACCCAGTGCCCATCCTCGGGGAGCAGATGGAGAAGCTTCTGAGCGAATCCCCGAGGTTCCAACAGAACAGCCGTGACCCCCGGGGGCACGGTCCAGGGATGGCGGCGTCTCGTGACAACCGAGAAATTCTGCCTCTAGCAGTGCAGGCCCCGGGGCCGAGTCAAGGGGACGCTCCCGGGCTCTCGGGAGCTGGCCGGCCCTGCCCGCCTGCGGCTCTGCCCACTGCCTGTCTGGCCATGGGGACATCCCAGGTGTGACAGCCTCCCACACTGTCCTGCCAACGCTGCCAGCCAAGCCCAAAACAAGCCCCACAGAGGGACTCGCCCCACCCAGCTGAGCGCCCAGGAGCGCCCTTCATCAGGGGCCATGCGTCCCCACGACAGGGTCACTTTTACAGACTTCTGCAGAAGCCCTGCCCACCCTGGAGGTCTCCATGGATCCAGCCGAGCAGCAGCCTTGGTGACACCCACCTTCAAGGGCGGGAGTGAGAAGGGGGCTGCCCAGTCACACAGGCAAGCTGCCAGCCAAGGACGGGACGGCGACTCGGTGGGACTCGGGCCCTCGGAAGGGCCTCCTGCCCTCACGCCCTCCTGCTGCCGTCTTCAAAGCCCAGGTCCTTTTGGAACCAAGGTCCCCAGTTTTAGGGTGTGCTCTGGGCCCCCGTCCTGGGCAAGGGACTCTGGGGCCTGCAGGGGTCCCCATTCCCACGAGTTCCTGGAACTCTTGAGGGGCTGGCAGAGAGGGGCCCCACAGGCCACCTCCCGCCACGTGGCCAGGCCACACTCCAGGGTCACTCGCCCGCCAGGCTCAGGACAGCCACCTCGACGGCGGTGCGTCTAGTGTCCCTTACACACACGCAGGGGCATGCACCCCCACACACTCAGAGTCACACATGGGCACACCCAGACAGTCACACACTCCCTCACACGCCGTCACACACCGTCACATGCACACACAGGCGAGAGCTGACAGCTGCCCCACACAGTCTGCTCTGGCAGTGGCAGGGACCTCGCCGTCACCCAGGACCCAGGACCCAGCAGGATGCGGAATGGGGCAGCCCCAGGATCAGGCGGAGCCCCCCTCTCCAGCTCCAGGAAGAGCAGGACCCCAGGGTCTGGCCCGACGCTCAGGCAGCCCCCAGGGCCCCACGTATCCGCCCCCCCCCGATCCCCGCAGCCACCTGGAGTCGGTGAGCGGTGACCCGTCTGAGGGATGGTAAACTACGCCAGCGGGCAACGCGGGCACCTTGCTCTGAAGCCACTCCTGACACTCGTCCCCCACCACACTGCAGGGTGGCTCCCTGGGGGCCGTGAGCGGGTTCACAGGGCAGGCCCCTCATTAGCCAGTGTCACGCCCTCCCTCATCCCTCCCTCCAGGCATGGGGTGGGGGTAGGTCCCTGCCTGGGCCCTCAGTTTGCCCTTGAGACCCTGGCCCTCTCCCAGCCCTTGGCCAACCTTGCCCTTTGACCCCAACCACCAGGCCCAGGGCAGGGGCTGGCCACGGGTCACACCCAAACCTCTGGGTGGGGCAGGGGAGCAGGGAAGGGGACCTTCTGACTCAGCCTGGGGCTCCCAGCTGCACGGGGTCCCTGGGGGTCCCTGGGTCTCTCTCCACTCGCCCTCTCAGAGATGCAGATGAGCATTCCCAAGCTCCTAAGTGGAGGCTCCTCTCCAGGGGACACGGACAGGTCTGGGCTGCCCCTCGGCTGGGCTGCCTTGGAGCGGCCTGAGGGCGAAAGCTCATAGGGTCAGCTGGCTGGGCGGGCAGCCCAGGGTGGAGGGACGGACAGGCAGGCCACCGCCACAGCCCGGCTGCCCGCATGTGAGCCTGCCCAGGCCCGCTGCCCAGGCCTTATTTGGTAAGAGCCTGTGCCGGCCTGGCCACTCAGGCTGCCAGCTGACAGGACACAAGGAGGCTCTGAGCGGGCCCCAGGGCCAGCCAGGCAGGGCAGCCCACTGCTGCCCACCTGGCCTCCTCATTCTGGCCCTCGGCCCTGGGCAGTAGGTTTGGAGGCAGGAGATTCCGAGGGTCAGTGTGGTGGCAGATGTCCCCCAGACGGGGAGAGGGAGCCCCCAGCTTTTGCCTATATAAGGCCGAGCGCGGCAGCGGGCGCCTGGGGCTGGCCCCGGGCCCCAGAGGTACTGTCTTCAGAGGGTGTCTGGCTCTGAATTCCTGCAGAACCTGGCAGGGAATGGTCTGACAGGCTGCACACTGTGCCCGAGTCTCCGGGGGAGCCCGTCGGCGAGCGCCAGGCCGGTGGGCACGTGACCATCAGCCGCGGGGGGCCTCCAGCAGGGGGCAGGGGATCGCTGGGCAGGGGGCAGGGAAGGCAGCAGAGCCGCCCTCTGGGCCTGTCCTGGTGGGCAGGAATGTGGGGGTCCTGAGGGCCAGTGGAGGGCGGGGGGGGTGCCTGGTCCCAGCAGCAGGGCCGCCAGACCAGGTCTGCCTGGCCAGGTGTGGAGGACAGACCCTGCGACGGTCACCTCTCGGTGCCTCTTGAAGCCCGGGCAGCTGGGTGCTCCTCGGGGCCTGCGGCCTGGGGGGCACCAAGGTTCAGGAGGAGGGGCTTCCTGCCTGCAGCCTCCAGGGACTTGCAGGTGATGTCCACTCGCTCGTCCACCCAACCACATCCTGAGCTCCCTCCCCTCTGGGCCAGGCACCAGGCTAGGGCCACAGCGAGCCAGCCCAGAGGTGACCTGTCTCTCAGAGACAGACATTCCTTCAAATCAGGGGGACAGGGAAGGCCTCTGCACGTGGGCAGACTTGAAGCACAAAGAGGGGAAGGGACCCGTCCTGGGCAAGGGGACTCGTGCCCCAGGCAGAGGGAGCTGCACACACAAAGGCCCTGGGGCAGGGAGCCCATCTGTCCAGGTCAGGACACCAGCACATGGGCCAGGAGCAGGGGCAGCGGAGGCCCTGTGCTCAGAGCCCACGGGCCCTTCAAGGCCTGTCGGGGGCCAAGGGGGTAAAAGCTGGCTCTGAAGCAGGTACCTGAGGGACAGTCACGCGCCGATGGCTCCACGCCACTCCGTCTGCTGGCTCACCTTCTCGTCAGGTTTCCACGTCCCCAGGGGACGCCCTCCTTGTGCCCATTTTGTCAAAGAGGAAAGAGGCCCCAGAGGTGGGGTCACTGGGCTGGGGCAGGACAGGGACTCCCTTGGTACTGTCTGTGCCAGTGTCAGGCTGGAGACAGAACCCCTGGCCACCTGGCTGGAGGGGCGTGTCTGGAGGTGGCCTTCCCAGCGCCTGCCGTCCCTCCGCTCCGGGTCTCCTGCAGGTACAGTGACGGACGTGCCGAGCTCTGCCCAGGACTCACCCAGTCCTAGAACTGAAAGGAAGTTCCCCAAGAAACCCTCAGCCCTGGGCGGCCAGGACAGTCAGCCCCTGCCCTGGCCAGCACAGCAGGGGCCTGGGGAGGGGACAGCCGGGTGTCCTGCCCACCCGTGACCATGAACTCCACCAGGGCTTGTCGGGCACCCACGCTGCACCAGGGACCAGGACCCTGGCCAGAGGGCAGGTCGGAGGGAGAGAGAGGCGGCCTTGGGCGCCCTTGGATGGGGCGGGCTGTGCCAGGCACAGAGCTCCCGGCCACCAGACCCCGTCTCACTCGCACCTCTGCCTTGCCACCAGACTGCCAGATCTGTTGGACCAGTGACGGGATGAGTCCCCACTGGTCTCCTCACAGGCCTCTCATTGCCCCTGCCAGACACTGGCTTTCCCAGCCTCCCTGGCAGCAGGTGGTAGCCTCCTGACCTGGTTCTAGCCAATGAGATATAAGCCTGCCGTCCTGCTCATGCTGCTACTGTAAGGTCAGGAGCTCTGGAGCAGTGGCAGCAACTTTGTGAACATGAAGCAACAGGACTGAAAGCCAAGGCACCGAGAGTGGCTGACAGAGTGTAGAAGGGACCTTGGGTCCATGGTGGGGAAAGAGGGAGCTAAAGCCTGGAACCAGCCTACGTGATGAGGGGGCCGCGCTCTAGATCAGGAAGATGGAGAGTCTTCTGTATGCTTCCCAGATGAGTGACAAGCAAGCCAGGCTCCGTGAAGGAGGGAGACGCAAAGACCAAGGTTGAAAACCCCTGCAACTGTCCGTCCCTTAGTCACACGGGGGACAGGGTTGAGGGAGGTCTGCTCTCAGGGAGGGGCCGTGGCCAGTGTGAGAGGGAGGCAGAAAAGAGGGAGGCAGAAAGCCCCCACGTCTGTCCAGGAGCCTCCACCTGGGGGCTGCCTAGAGCCCAGAGAAGGGAAGGGCACCCGGACCCCACGGAGGCCTGCGTCCACGCCCTGCCCCGTCCTGCTTTCTTCCCACGAAGCAAGTGCCTAGAAGCCGAGGAGCAAATGAAATATATCCAACATGTGTGTGCCCATGTGTGCCCGTGTGTGTGCCCATATGTGTGTTCATGTGTGTGCATGTGTGCCCATGTGTGCCCGTGTGTGCCTGTGACTCTCACATCAAACCTCCACCGACCCTGGGAGGTGTGTCAGCTGCAGAGAGACAGAGTCATGCCTTGTGATGGGCCCGGTGGGGAAACTGCAGCTCTGAGCTCCTCAGGCGATAAGGGCTCCACCATCAGAAGAGCCAGGTTTGAGTCCAGGCTTGGCCCTGGCTGGCTGTGTGACCTGGGGCAAGTGACTGGTCCTTTCTGATCCTCAGTAGCTTGCCGGCATCTCAGAGAAGACAGAGGTCTGTTGCAGAGGGCTGCAGAGGCCCGGGATGGTGTCCCCTAGTGCCACCACAGGAACAGTAGTCTGTACTGGGGTCACTGACCTGTGGGCCAAACATGTCCAGCACCTGAAAGTGTGAGTTCAGTTCCTAGGGCACACAGCTGACTCCATTCACTCACAGGCCACCTCCTGGGGCAGTGGACAAGTGGGGTCTGGCAGGCCCCACAGTCCATCGGGGCCTGCTGCCCCCGATCTGCCCCTTCCATTTCAAGTGTGATCCGTGGACCTGAAGCATCACCTCCCAGGGGCAGAATTGGAGGTCCACTACCCCAGGCCAGCTCAGAGCCCTCGAACCCGGCAGCCACGTGAAGGAGAGCGGGCCAGCGGGTGACCTTGGCCACAGTGAAGGAGAGCGGGCCAGCGGGTGACCATGCACATGGCAAGAGGAGCAGCAGGGCCACGCGGTGAGAGCAGAGGTCCGACCACGGGCTGCCCCGCCCTGGACGCTCATCAGAACAACCGGGAGCCCCCGCCGACAGGGCGCCAGGCCCAGGGTCAGCTACCTGGTGGAGCAGGCTCCTCGGGAACCCATGGAAGGAGCCCCTCAGGGGACTGTGGAGCAGCCCAGTAGGAACGTCTGCCCCGGGGAAGTGACAGGGCAGAGGAGCAAGGAAGCCTGGGAAATGGAGCGGCCCCACCAGGGCAGGCCAGGGAAAGCCTCCAGAGAGAAGGACCCAGGGCTGCGTCCCCCGCTGCCCCTGGGGAGGGAGGAGGGCCGAGGAGAGGGGGGGGAGAGCAGGGGGGGGCGAGCAGGACGGGGAGTGGGGCTGGGACACCCCCAGGTCTGGAGCCCCCTCGCCAGCATCCCAGGAGGGCCCTTGGGTGACTCCCAGCTGCAGACCTTCAGCACCCCTGTGACAGTGACGCGCTCCGTCCCGTGTCCTCTGCTGCATATTTTTCTTTAAAATGGATCACCTTGTCTTGCCGCAGTCCAGCTGCAGCAGAATAGCCGGGGGGTGACGAATAACTTGTGCACGTTGATACAGCAGGAGTAGGAGCCGTTTATTGTAGGGCAACAGAGCTATTTATACATTCCACACAGCTCATCTTAATTAGCATAAACTAGATACATCAGTCAACCAATCAGGAATCTCCACACTTAATGGCTCGCTGGTGTTACTTCTCAAACCACTCCCTCTGGCATTCTGCCAGGCACCATCCAGACTTGTTTAGGAACTCTAACATTCCCCTGGCAAAATACCAGGTGTTATTTTGACTTGTTTACAGACCTTAACATTGTCTCTGTTCCTAGTTAAACATGTCTACTTTGAAAGGAAGCCCCCAGCGCCCACACATGGAGAAGAGCATCGCTGGCGGCAGGACACGCTCCCTCATGGCAGCGGAGAGAGGCCACCTGCAGTGTCAGCATTGCTGAATCCCATGGCAGGACCCGGAGAGATGGCGGCCTGTCCCCACCGTGAGCCAGAGACCTGGCAATACGGGGACAAGCAGGTGTCGGCCAGTACCAAAGACCCTGGCCGCCAAGCTGGCCCAGCCCAAGAATAGAGAAGTCATTGGAAGAAGCAGCGTCTCCTGGTCCCACGGGAGCATCCTGGGGTCCCTGCCTGCCTGGGGGCCAGCCCTGTCCTTCAGAGATGGGGAGGAGCGTTCCCAAGACCCGGAGTCACGTGCCCCTGAGAGTTCCCATCGGCCTTTGTGCCACAGGGTGGTCCCCTCTGCCCCTTCTCAGGAGCCAGCAATCCCCAAGCTCTGGCCCGAGCAGGGCATCTTCAGAACGCACCACTGCGGCCTCCGGGTCTCCCTCAGGTGCCGGAGTGGCCTCTCTCCCTCCAGCACTCACCCCCTCGAGGCCCTGGGACTCCGGCCAGAGGGAAGCCCTGAGAGCTGGGGCCAGGCCAGCGGCCAGATCCCATTCAGGCACCGCAGGCTGAGGACTCAGTCCTTGAGCAAAGAGAGAGCGCACTGCCCAGGTCCAGAGCTGAGTCTGGCCAGGCCACCAACGGCAGGTCTCCCGTGGCAAGTCCACATTCCAGACCACACGACGGGGCATTCCTGCTGGGCGGCCGGCCTGCACTCACTGCCAGGCAGAGGGAAAGAAGCCCTTTCCTCTGAGGTTGCATCCTGGAGGCCACACACCCACGGAGCTGCTTGTCACCTCCTCTTCAGGGGACAACTCCTTCAGGTTACCCAGGAACAGCGGGGAGGGAGGAGCGCCAGGCTGCAGGTGGGGCTGCCTGGGCTTTAACCCGGCCCTGCCACCTTCACCTGAGTGGCAGAGGAGGAAGGGCTGGACTCCATGTCACCTGGTCACTCAGCAAGGACACAATCTACAAATGGTGGAAACAGTTAAGCACTTCCCACCGTGTGGGCACTGAGGACCCGCCCGGGGCATCTGGGCTTCTGATTTCTTCCTCCTGCCACTTCTCAGTGACCCGAGGAACTCTGCTGCCCCTGAGGCTATGTGGCCCCACTCTGGCCTGGAGGTGACAATGTCCTAGTGCTGCTCTTATGCAGAGAGACATCTTCAATCAGCCTGCTCCCCCGCCCCTGCGCACTCTGGGATCTATGTTTTCCTCCAACTGACCGGCGGGCACCAGGGAGGGCCTTGGTCTGCATTTCTTTCCTTGCCTGCCAGGCTGTGTGTCCCTGGGCAACTGTTGACTGTCTCTGTTTCTTTGTGGGTGAGCCCCGAGTCCAGCTCCTTGGATTATTCCTCGTGTGGTCTCTGGGAGGGTCCCTCAGGCTGACAGCTGGCAGGGCCACCTGAGGGCCTTCTGAGCAGGAAGGGAGGGGTCCGAAGCCTGGAAGCCGTGGAAGGCCTTCCCTCCACCTGAGCTTCTCCAGCGCCTGCCAGCCGGGGCGACGCTGTCTTGGGGTCAGGGTGCCTGCACCAGATAAACCACAGTGCCCCAAGACCCGGGACAAGGACAGGCGGGACCAAAGGAATTGCTTCTGTTCCTGAGCAGCCAGCAAGTCAGGCGCCAAGCCCACCCGCCCGCCCCTCCCCGAGTCAGCGACCGCCCCCACCAGGCTGTCCTGGGAGGCCCTGCCGAGTCCATGGACCGGCAACCTGCGGTCCTGGTGACCAGTGCCTCCTCCCTGGACGCTTGGTGTCTGCGGTCTACATCACAGAGAGCCCAGGACCTCCCTCTGGCCTCCGTCTCACTTTGAATCCATCAAGGACCCCCAGCCTTCTCCACCACGGCCGCGTGGCTTCTGGCTACCACAAGGGGCGCTGCTGAGCATGGGGCTGGAACCCCAGTGGGTGGGATCCCTGCCGGGGCCTCAGAGTCTCCTGTCCTTGGACTCAGGCTCGCAGCCCTGGGGTGCCCCAGGACAGTCAGCAGAATGCCAAGTCACTTATCCGTCCTGCACACGCCTGGGGCTCCACACCCCTCCTCTGGCCCTGCCCGAAGCCCTTGGGCTCAGAGGCAGCCTTGACCTACTACACAGGGTGGAGGCAGAGCCTCAAAACTGATTTCTTCTAAGTCCCGGTGGCCAGTTAGCAGCCAGGTCAGACCCAGTGCGGCCTCTGGGTGTCCTGTGCGGGGCTCCTGCTGCCTCTCTTCCAGGCCCCTCCTGGGGAGCCCCGCGGCCCCTGGCCAGCCCACTTCCCCTCTGCCCACATGCCCACCTCTGCCGTCCACCCTGCCCCGTGCTGGGTCTCAGATGCAGAAGCTGTCCCCGCCCACCTCAGAGCTCCCTCCTCTACAGTGGTCTCTGGGTCTTCCCGGGGGTCGCTGGTCACAAAGCCCCTGCTCACGGTCACCTCTTCCCAAGCTCACCCCTCACCCTCCTTCCAGCAGTCCCCTGTCCTGGCTGCAGCTTCCCTTCAGGACCCACCCCGGTCCCCACCCCCCTCTTGCACACCACCACCTGGTCACCTCCCCGCTCCCCTGGACCAAGCTCCGACCCCTGGCCTCCCTGCTGGATGCTGGTGGCTCCTCCTCCACACTGCCCAAGTCCCCTGGAGAGAGGAACGGCCTCCAGGGCAGGGCCACTGCTCTGGACCATTGCAGACCACCTCCAGCTGGCCAGGCCCTGCTTCTCCTCGCGTGACACCAGGGCGAACCTCAGATCACCACCGCGCAGCCCCATGTGGCCAGGAGCCCTGTCTGGCCTGGGGCTCAGGGGACACTCAGCAGCCCTGGGAGAACCAGGGTTTTCCTGCCCACCCACGTGGCTGCGGGGGTGGCCACAGGGAAGCCAGGGACCCTGTTCAGTGGCCCTGCTGGCCCTGAGGGCTGGGGGAGACAGGAGGAAACTTCCCTCCTGGGGCGGAAGCAGCCGCAGGCCAGCCACACCCCGCCTGGGAGCCAGATCTAAATATAGAGGCAGGTCGCGAGAGGGCCAGCCTAGTCTGGTGACAGGAAGCGGCTGCTCTCTTCACCCCTGCCTGAGACAGGTCTCTCAGCCCCAGGGGAGAGGAAGGTGTGGCTAGGAGTTCCGCCAGGCCCACGGGCCTCTGCACTCACAGACTGGTGGCCTTGGTCCTGGCTGGGACAGCTGGGAACCTGGCTCTGCAGGGTCCCCTCCAGCCAGTCCTCTCTGACCTTAGTTTTGAGAGAATGGGGTGGGGGGCCAGATTTGACGGTCCACGCAGGTGGGGCCTGAGTCAGGAGCCCGCTCCCAAGCCTCAGTGTCCCGCCTGAGTCAGGTGGGTGACGGCCAGGCGCCTCTCACAGATGGTGCAGGGAGAGGCTGCCAGGACCGGGCCAGCCCAGGGCAAGGGCTCTCTGGGTATCGGCGGTGGCTTTGTGAGGTCTGAGGACAAGGGGACGCACAGTCCCTCACTGGAGAGTCACTAAGGATTTCAGGACGGGGCCAGGAGAGCACCACCCAAGTTCAGGGCCCTTCTGAGCACCCCTGGGGCTCAGGCCACACACCATGGCCGACCGAGCCGTGGTGACCAGGACTCCTGTGGGAGGAGCCTGGGGATCCCTAGGACAGTGGCAGATGGCGCCTCCCAGGGCACCCCCGCCCTCCTCCCCCTCGCCCACCTGCTCTCTCTTGGGGTCCTCAGGGGTTTCCACTTGAAGGCACCAGGGCAGGCGGTGCAGGACAGAGGCCTGTGGGCTGCTCCCTCCATGGCAGGTCCCACCCTCAACCCTCCTCTGTGCACCCCAATGTGTTGTTGGTGGAAAATGGAAGCCCTGCGACAGCACAAGCTGGCTAACGGTGCCCACAGGGTGGTGCCCACCGGGTGGTGCCCACAGAGCTGCCAACTCGGGAGTGCAGACCAGCAGGAGGTGCAGCCCCAGCGGGCAGTGGCAGCAGCATGTGCATGCATCGCCTTGTATTTCTTGAAGAATTTTTAAAGAGAGAGAGAGAGAGAGAGAGAGCGAGAGCTTTGTGACAAACGTGAGAAGAATCTCCTAACGCATCACAGGTGGCAGGGGGTTAGGTGCCTGTGTCCTTCACTTTGGGAGGATGGACGCCACCCCCCCCCCCATGCAGGAGGCGCCCGGGAACCCCCCCCCCACCAGCTGAGCCCCTGTGTGCCTGCACAGGCCGGTGCCAGGAGAAGGGGGCAGAGGCACGTGCCCGCAGGGGCCACAGGAAGTGTCCCCTTCGGTGGGCCCCTTTCCTCTTGGCACAGGGAAGCCAGGTGTGGGGTGCCTTCTTCCTCCTCAAACACAGGGCGGGGACCTTGCAGGGTTTGTCTGCAGACACCGAGGGGTCGGTGCATGGAAGAGCTCGCCAGGCCACCCGGCCCAATTACACCTTGCCACCGAGCCCCTCCAGTCCTCTGCTCCAGGATCCCGCATCACACTGCCACCAGGGACGGTTCCCATCGGTCCTGTCTCTCGGGCCGTGACCGGGCTGCAGATCGAGGGCACGTGGCGGATCTGCCTTAGCCGGACTCCATCTGGGGTGCTCCGTGCTCCCGGGCTTCCCAAGGAGACCTTCCCCAAGGCCTGCACACTCCACCTTCCAGCGCCGGCCAAGGCTGCACCACGGCCACCGGCCACCACCATCAACCCCGACGAGTCCCTGCTCCCGGAGGGAGACCAGCAGCCGCCTCCTCCTCCCCTCGCTCTGCTCCCACCACTCTTTCTCCATTTCCTTCCTTTCCCTTTCAGTTTCTGTTCCTGTCTCTGCCTCTGGTCTCTCCATTTCTTCATCTCTCCCTCCCTCCCTCCCTCTCTGCTTTCTCCTTCCTCTTTGTTTTTCTCTGGGCATCTGGGCCCCTCCCTCCCTCCTCCATTCTGAAGGCCTTGGAAGCAAAACTCAAGAAAAGAAATAAAGAGCCCCAACAAGCCGGGAAGGTGTTTGGGAGAGGCAGAGGGAGCTCTGAGAGCCATGCTGAGGGCAGCCCAGGAAGCCTCTGCAGGTGCCTGAGCTGAAGCCACCTTTGGGGAGGAGAGCAGCCAGCCCAGGAGATGTCCAGAGGGGGGCAGCGAAAGCAAAGGCCCTGAGGCAGGGAAGAGCCACAGAGGGCCCTGGAGAGCTGGGAAGCCAGAAGGAGAGGCCCCCACAAGCCGGGAAACCCCAGGCTTACTGGCTTGAAGGCAAGGTCTGTGATAAGTCACCATGAATCTCAGAGAACTTTCCAGCACCCCCCTGGGGGCCAGGCCCTGTGCTCGGCCTGGGCACTGATCTGGGAAGAAGCTACAGTGCAAAGTATGACGGTCCCCAAAGCTTGGGCACCTGTTTATTCAGTTCACTCCAGATGCACTTAATGGACACCCAGCTATGCAGGATACCAGAACCATGCAGAGGCACGAGTAGTGCCTCCCCCTGGCCCACCTCACAGGGGAGGGGGCTCCTACGTGCACCTCAGCCACTGGTCCAGCATGAAGCTGATGGTGCCCACCACACCCAGGGCCAGTGCGGGCACCACTCGAGAGGACAGGCCTTGTTCCCAGCAGTTTCTAGAGCAGAGAGACATGGGCTCTGGTGGCAGCTAGGCCAGGGTGTAGCTGAGTGGTCCTGGCTCATCAGGCACCCACCTGGGCTGTGGTTTTCTCCTCCAGCCAGGGGCCACTGAGAGCCAAGGGGAGAAGGTCGCAGGCACTGGCTCCACCCGCCTCGAAGAGGGCTGCCCGGATCCCAGGCAGGCGGGGACCAGGGCACCCTTCCCCAGGGACAGGGTTTAGGCAGCTGGTGGAGGAGCAGTCTGTGCAGCAGCTGGATCCAGGCCTATGTCCTCAAGTCACCGAGGGCAGCACCAGCCTGCTGGCCCAGGCCCAGGAGCCTGTCCCGGCCTCATCTGTGAAGGAGGGCAGGTTCCCACCCAGGGCCCGGGAGGAAGGAAGCTTCCAGCCAGGCCCGAGGAGCCTTCCCAGGGACCCCAAGGCTGTGGTGACACATTCCTGGTGGCCAACGGGGGGTGTGGGGGGCCAGCAACGAGTGGGAAAGCACCGGCTGGCAGAGGGTTCAGTCCTGCTGGAACCGGTCATCTCTCTGGGCTCTCTTCCCAGATCCCTGGGAAAGCAGGGCCACACGTGTCCCTCACTTCCTGGCTGGGCCCCGGGTTCTGTAGCACACCTCGATCCCTGCCGATCCCCGCCAAGCTGAGGTGCAGACCCTCCCGCCATTTTCCCCACGTCTGCGGCCGGCTCCTCTGCACGTGGTTCCGCCCCTGGATGTGGTTCCATTCAGCTGGAGCAGGTTTACCTTCAGCTGAGGCACAAGGCCTGAGGCTGGCTTTGTACAGAACTCCATCTCCAGGTTCTTAAAGATGGGGCCCAAATCTGCCCCACAAAAGCCAGATCTGTTCCCCGCAGCAGGAGGACAACCCACAGCCAGGAGCTGACGGGGTGCAGTGCTCAGGGACACCTGCCGAGCAGCGAGCAGGTGGCAGGCTCTTCTCTAGGTCCTGGGCAGAGGGCAGAAGGCAGAGGGCAGAGGGCGGAGGGCGGCAAATGGCAGGCAGATGCCCGCCCCAAGCTTTGGCATCCATGGGGCCCGCTGTGATGGACATATGAGTGGCATCGCTGTATCAGGTAGGGGCACACGAGGGACGGCAGTGTGAATGTGACCAGAGCCACAGAGGAAAGAGAAGGGAAGGGTGCTGCCTGGAGCCAGCAGGAGGCCCTGGGCAAGGAGGGAGGCCTGCAGCAGGTGGGGGAGAGGAGTGCCCAGCCGGTGGGGACAGCACAGCCAGGAGGGCTAGCACTGGCTGCGGCCCGAATCAGGCTGAATTAGTCACTCCAGCAGGGACAGTGCACTCTGGCTTTCCCACCAGGACCCTGCACTGGGCAGGAGCTCGGTGGGGGACAAGGGGGGCTGGGCTTATCTGGAGGGGGAGGATGGGGCTGTAAGGCAGCCCTTACCCCACAGCAGGACCCACTCTTGCCCAGTCTCTACTCCACCCACCCCGCAGGCTCCTGTCCCCATTCCTGCCCAGGGTCCTTCTCCCTGAGGAGGGCAGGGAAGAGGAAGAGGAAGGAGGGCAGGGATGGGAGAGGTGAGGCAGATGGAGAGGGGTCATGGGGGCCCCCTCCCACCTCTCCAGTCCAGAGCAGGCAGACCTTGAGCAGGCACCAGGTCCTAGTGAGGGTGACAGGCACCAGCAGGAGAGAGCAAAGCTGGGGGGAGGGGGACCCCCCACAACGCTCTCCCAGGCTGGCATGGGACATATGTGGCCCCGGAAATGACAGGGAAACCATCCAGAGCCGAGGTCCAGCAGGATCACAAACTGGGAGGAAGAATCAAGCAAGTGATGCCCCCCTGCCTCGAGGTGCTCCCCAGCCCCCATGTGCCCCCCTGAGCAGGGCCATAAGGTGAAGGCAGGTGCCCGCTGGGGAGCCTGGCCACACTGACCAGGAGTCCCGCCCCCTCCCAGGGGACAGGTAGGAAGGCACACCCCACTGATCCAGGAAGAGCCAGCTGTGCTTGTGCTCAGGACAGACCCGCTGGGCGCAGGACACAAACCTCTGCCGCCAGCGCGGGAGCTGGGCTTGGGGAGGAGAACTGCACCCACAGCACCTGATGCTGTGGGTCCCACCGCGGCGGGCACCCGCAGGAGAGGGAGCCGGCCAGTCCCTGAGCAGCAGGAGGGGACAGCGGGGCTCTGGGGCCGGCGGGAAGGCGTGAAGGGGCCCGTCCCAGTGGGGACTGTCCACGCTGCCCACCCGGAGCGGACCCCGGCAACCCTCCACGGGGCGGGGCAGCGGGCACGGAGCCCGCGGAGGTGGAAACCTCAAGGCGGCGGCGCTGTTCCCGGAGGCCGGGAGGAAGTGACAGCCACCCACTGCACGTGTGACCCTGCGTGCTGGGGGCTCCCGGGGGAGCGCTCAAACCCCAGAAATTTGCTGGTCCATAGCCTCCGCGGGTTTCCGGCTCCGCAGGGCGGCGGGAGACCACGCGCCCCAGCTGGGCCTCTGCTCCCACCTCCTCCCTGGGTCTCGCTCCAGGGGTGGACACAGGCTGTCGCCTCCCCGCCAGCCAGCTCTTCCAAGGTAGGTGGCCCCAGTGCGGCCCCGCCCACTGGCCCCGCCTGTCGCCCCCCCTTCACAGACCCCACCGTGGCCACACCCACTTCTCCCACTGCCCCCTCCGGACTGTCACCCGCACACAGCAGGTACAAAGGGCAATCCTTGTCTCAATGTACAGTCACTCGGGGAAATACTTAGTGATTCTGAGACTATCAAGGGGAGCATCAGAGTCTGACCCAGGTGAGGAGTTTAAGAACAGAAATAGACTTTCCTGCAAGAAAAAAAAGGAGATTAACTTTGTTTTAGGTCCCAATGGAAAGGGGCACATCTTCCTTCCTGTAGACTAATCCAGAGGGTGGAAGCTAGGGGCCATCCGTGGAGCCCAAGTCCCAAAACAACACAATAGGCGAGAAATGGTGAGAATCCAGTCCTTAAGATAGTGTTTGAGCTGCTGGATCCAGCCACTCCTGATGCTAGACTTCAACTACATGAACCAATCAAGTCCACCCAATCTCCAGAAAGAGAGCAAACCAATCAAAAGCCTTTCTATTGCAGATGACAGAAAGCCCAAGTCAGACTGCAGTGGTGTGGAGAATGCCCCCCAAGACATTTATGTCCTAATTTCTGGAACTTGTGAATATGTTACACGGCAAATGGGACTTGGCAAATGTGATTGAGGTTATGGACCTTAAAGAGTGTTCTCCAGCTGGAGGCAGCAAGAGGGAGGCTGAGAAAGGAGAGGTCTTTTCTGAAGGATCACGTGGGAAGCATCAGAAGGAAGGTGAGCGGCCTGTAGGGACTGTGACCTGATGAAGCAATGTGTCTGTAATTTATCCTTCCCCAGAGCCTTTGCTAAGGACTCGGAGCTTGAGAGACACCCAAACTGCGGACCTGGTTGGAGCACGTCATGATGGAGTTCTGCCTAACACTGTGACATAACAGAGTCTTGGTCATGACTTAGTCAGGACCAGTCCACCAGTCTAATGAAAAAAGATGACTGGCCCTCTCATAGGTGCACTTCAGGAACAGCTGGATCCAGCAGCCTCAACACTTCTCAGGACTTGATTTCTCTGCTCCTCTATGGCTGCCTCCTATGCTGCTCCTTGCTCACCCTCCAGGAGGTGGTCCCAGCCGCTTCGGGCTGCAGGCTCCAGGTGAATGTCTGTGGAAAGAGCCTGTCCCGTGGTCTCGACAGGGCCGTGTGTCCATTCCTAAGCCAGTCTCTGAGGCTGGTAGCATGCAGTGTCCTTGTTCACCAGCTCAGGGTCACACACCTACTCCAGTGTAGAGCCGGACCCACGAGACTCGGGGCTGGGAGCAAGGAGGCTGGCTCCCAGGAGAAACCTGGGCACAGTGGCGGGAGCTCAGGCAGCAGCCTCGGGACCACTGGTGGAGAGGGCCAGGTCAAGGCCCACCCTTGAGGATGGTGGCCTCACCTTAGTTTCTGGAGGCCGACGATTCACTCTGTAGGCTGCCCTGGGCAGGGGGACACCCATACCCTTGTCCCCAGCATCCCACAGATGAGTCAAAACTTCCAGAACCCTCCCAGCCTAGCAGAGCCCCACACAGCCTCCTGCAGAGGGCCATGTCCCCAAACTGCACGGCCGCGCACAGGAGCCGCGGGCTCCTTGGAGGCTGCTTCACTGGGAGGCAGAGCAAATAACTGTTATTTATACCACGGCCCAGGGGGCCACACAGCTCTGCGGCAAATATGGTCAAAACTGGAGTCTGCGGCCTGAAGGGGAGCGAAGCTGTCCCCCAGGACCCTGGAGGCCGCAGTGTGTCCACCCACAGCAATGTCGGGCCAGCCCTCAGCCTCCCAGCCTCACCCACCTGCTGGCAGTGACTCTTCTAGAGGCCACCTGGGTCTCCTCCTCTCGGGTGGAAGCCCAGAGCCTGGGGGCAGGAGGGGCCCCTGGTTCCTTGCTGGATCCTTGCTGGCGGGAGGGCGGATGCAGCTCAGGGAAGGCCCAGGCTGTGACTCCGCAGGGGCACGAGGGAAGGGCAGGCCGACGGGCGGGATTAGAGGGGACTGCCCTTCAGACTGCAGCCTCTGGGAGCCGCCACAGCATTTGCTCTTGGTCTTTGCTGGTTTTGTAAGGACAGAGCCACCCACATTTGGGGTGTCCCTAGGAACAAAGATGAGAATACAGTGCCAAGTCCCTGCTCTCCAGGCCCTCCGCCCAGCCCACCCTGACTCCACGGGCCCCCTCACAGTCCTGTCCAGGGCTGAACCTGGGCAGGTGTGTGTCACTGAGGCCAGAAGCAGAGGCTGGGGAGTGGCAGCAGAGGCCTGGTGGGGGCCGACCAGCTCTGTCTGCTCACACGGGGCTGGGGCTCCCAGTGTGGCCTGGGGATGCCCCATGGTGGACCCCCGACTCCACCCGCCTCCTCCCTGGCTCCTGTGGCCTCTGCCAAGCAGGGCCCATGTCCCCAGCCAGAGCGAGATGCAGGCCGTGCCTGACCTCCCTGCTTCCACCCCAGGATTCCAGCTGATCGGGGACTGTGGGTGCAGATGGTGAGGAGGAGGGGAAGGAGCCGCGCCGTTGAGGACAGAGGGTGGGAGTCGCAGTGCAGGGCCTGCAGACCTCCCCTCCCCAGTTTTGATGTGTTCTCTCGCAGAGTCCCCTTGTCCTCAGAGCTCTGGCCCGATGGCTTCCGGATGCCTGCTTGGAGGGAGCTCCTGGTGGGCGGCAGCCACCTGCCCCAGCCCTAAGCAACTCTACCCGGCTACTTCCTTTACTTCTGACTCTGTGAATTTGATTATTCTGGATATTTCACACAAATGGAGTCCTACCAGAGGCTTTGTGACCGGCTTCTCTCACTGGGAAACGTGTATCCAAGACTCATCAGTACTAAGTTCCTGTTCATGGATACATAATATTCCACCTGTGGCCCACCACACTGGGTGTATCCCTTGGGTGGTTTCTGCTATGGGGATGTTAAGCACAGTGCAGCTCAGGACAGTGAAGTCCAGGTTGGGGATGGATGTGTTTTTATTTCTCGGGCATGTGTTCTTAGGAGCAGAATTTCTGGGTCGTGTGCCAGTTCTGTGTCTAATCACTTAAAGCTCTGGACAGACGGTTTTCATTTCTCTATCCTTGCCAGCAGTGGGTGAGGGCTCCTGTCTCTGTGTCATCCCCAGCGAGTGGGACTTACTGGTCCCAGCCATCCTGGTGGGTGTGAAGTGGCATCTTGTTCCTGTTTGCTTTGATTCTGCACTGTTAGTTTTATTTAGTTATTTGTACCAGGGATTGAACCCAGGGGTGCTTAACCACTGAGCCACACCCCTAGCCTTTTTTATATTTTATTTAGAGACAGGGTCTTGCTGAGTTACTTAGGGCCTCACTAAGTTGCTGAGGCTGGCGTTGGACTTGCCATCCTCCTGCCTCAGCCTCCTGAGCTGCTGGGATTACAGGTCTGCACCACCACATCAGGTGAGTGTCACCTATTAAACCCAGTTTAAGTTAATAAAAACCAGCCTCATGCCAGGCTTGGGGAGAAATCTCAGAGCCACACAGAGGAGTGGGAAGGGGGCAGGGCCCCATCCCCCCAAAACAGCTGCCCTAAGTGGATTAACAAAGAATCATCGTCACACTGAACTCTCAGAGCTCTGGAGGGACCCAGTGTGGACTCTTCAGTGCTCCAGGGCAGGGGCTGCTTCACGGCTCAAGAGACCAGGGAAAGCAAAGGAAAAGCAGGCGGTGGGGGCACCAAGAAAAGTCCGCGGAGCCACACACAGTGGCTCATGGCAAGATGCCAGGGCCGGCCTTCCCTGGAGCTGGGTCCCTGCGGCAGAGGCAGGGCCACATCTAGGCCGGGTGGCCGGAACCTAGAGCTGCTCCGGGGGATGCCAGGCCCCTTCTGGGCCTGCCGTAGCCGTCTCTGGGTCTGGACAGATTTCGCAAGTCCAGCTGGGGCTAGAGCCAGAGAGCAGGGGACGGATGCCATCGGGGGTGGTGCTGGTCCAGGGAGACCCCAATATCTTTAGAAGTGGTGAGGAGGATGCTGGTATCCAGGACTGATGAAGAGGGCACTTTCTCGGGACAGGGCAGGCTGGGCGCAGCAGCAGGAACATAAGAGGCTCGGGTCCATGCTTCTCCCTCCGTCAGGCCCTAGGTGCCCACTCTGCTTTGTGTCCCAGGGGGCACCATGAGGTTGTAGTAGTATCTCTTTACTGATGAGGAAACGGAGGGTCAGAGAAGGCAAGTGGCTTGCCAAGGTCACACAGCTGGTAAGGAAAGGGAGGCAGATTCAAACACAGGAATGCTGATCCAAAGCCCCTGAGTGACTGTCCCTTGCCAGGGGACCACCTCACAGGCGAGGCTGGCTTTGCCGGGAGGGGTCCCCCTCCCTCCCCCTCCCTCCTCCCTCCCCATAGCCCTCCCCACCCCCCCTCCCCCCTCCTTCCGGCTTTCCATCTCCCCCGCCCACCCTTCTTCCTTAACAGCCTTCCTCTGGCCTCCCTCTGCCCAGGGCTTAATGGCAGGAGGGTTCTCTGTAGCCCAGTCCATGGGGGAGTTGATCAAACACACCTGTACCTCAATGGCGGGTCCCTCTCCCCCAGCCTGGGGCTGGAGGCTGAGTGCAGAGAGGTGGGGGCTGCTGGCAGCCGGCGCTCACCCTCAGGCGGCAGCGCAGCTCCAGTGGGCAGCGCCCGCTGCTCCCATGCTCCTTCCATGGCAGACGTCTCTGCGTGCATGCCCTTCCACAGTGCTGTCCTCAGGGCCCCGGGGCCCTCCCCTGGGGACGTGCCACCAGTGGGGTGCCACCAGTGGGTTGCCAGCAGCAGGCCGGGAGCGCACTGTTGGCACGGGCCCCAGCTGGGTCCACGGCTGGGTCCCGCTCTCCGCCACTTGCTGTGTGGCCCGGGCAGGCACCCCCATGACACTGGGCTCAGGCTGCCTCTCTGAGGCTCCTGTTCTGCTGCCCTGGGGGACACGGCCACAGCCCCTGCTCGTCCAGGATTGCCTGAAGCCTGGACTCGGGATGGGGGACTGGGCCTGGCAGCGTCCCCTCCCTGGAGGCCACAGAACTCCCACTCCAGCTGGACAGCACTGTCCAGGGCAGGGATGGGCCGACCCGGGGCACACTGACCTGCCCCAGCTGGGCTGGGGAGCCCTGGGCCCTCCAGGAGGGGGCGTCACCCAGGGGGAGGAGGAGCAAGTGACAGCCAGACCCTCCCCCATCCCAGTGACCACAGCAGAGGGACTTGGCTCAGAAAGGGAGCGTCAGAGCCTGAGGACACGGAGAGACACTCAGACAAGGAGTCCCCGAGGCTCTCTGAAGGTGACTTTAGGGCAGGGCTGGGGCGATGGGGGGCGAGGGACACGGGAGGAGGGGGACCTGGGGCTGGCAGAGCCAGTTCACATGGGTCATGGAGGTGGCGCAAGGGGACAGCACAGGCCGCCCTGTGCTTTAAGATGGAGCAGGACACCAGAGACAGGAGCCTGGTGGCTGGAGGAGCAGCAGTGGCAGCCCCAGCTCAACCCAGGGGACAAAAGGGCACATGCAGGACACAGAAGCTGCCCGAGTGTGGTGACGTGACCAACAGCCCACGCCGACTCCCAGTCCAGCTCCAGCTCTCAGCTGGTTAAGAACAGAGTGAGGCCCCGGGTCCTACTGCCCAGTGTCCCGTCCCACTGCCCAGGACCCCCTCTGGCTGCCCAGCACCCTGTCCCGCTGCCCAGGACCCCCTGTGGCTGCCTAGGATCCCCGTGGCTGCCCAGTGCCTCCTCCGGCTGCCCAGCGCCCCCTCCAGCTGCCCAGCGCCTCGTCCGGCTACTGACTCTCCACACTCGTGTTGGTCACTGCCTGTTTGGTCATCTTACTGGAACACACTGTGTCTAGTTGGGAGTCGCCCGGGAGCGTGCTTCGTGACCTGGGGAAACACGGCGTTTCCAGTGTCTCTGGCTGGCTTCCCTGGGCTGCTGCGGTGTGTGGCGCTCAGCCGGGTGGGGTCCCCCATGGCTGGGCTCTGAGGTGCAGTCCACTGGTCCGCTGAGGCCCGGGAGTGGGCAGGCAGAGGCTGATAAGCAGGGTGGCCCTATCGGCCACAGCGGGAGGCCCAGGAGGTATCTGCAGGGCCAGGTGCCAGCCTCGTGCATGCCCCGGGTGACACCCAGCGCCCTGTCACCCTCACTAGACAGCCCCAACCTGCTGCTTGGAGCCTGCTTGGTGTTTACATCTCCAGGGGACAGACAGGTGACTCAGCAGGAGCAGCAGAGAGGCGGGCGGGGGGGCACACACCCACTGGCTCTAGAGTGGGGAGACGGAAGACAGGCGGTGGCCCACTGGGTCCTGGGGAAGACCACGTGGCTTCGGGTCCAGGAGGCCACCAGTCCACTCTCTGGACCCTGCCTTGGTTTCCCCAGCTGTGGAGTGGGCACAGGCAGCCCCCACAGGACGCTGGGAGGGCTCAGGGATCATGGGCGGGGATCCCCGAGCAGTGCTCGATGGACAGCAGTTTTCCCGAGTCCTGGGAGGCTGAGGACAGCGCAGGCCCAGGGATGAGGCTGAGGCAGAGGCTGTGTCTGACAGGGCCAAAGGTCCTGGTCCACCTGCGGGAACCACAGGGCCCAAGTGGCACTTTCTCACCTCCCCTCTGCTGCCTGCTCTGCTATTCCTGCTGGCTGTGGGGCTGGGGCTCCACCCAACACCACACAAGGCTCCACTGAGTGCCACCTGACTGGTCCTGTCGTCCCGTGACACGCTGGGGGGGAGGGGACCACAGTTATTAGCCCATTTACAGCTGAACTGACCATGGCTCAGCTCATCACCCAGGGGATCAGCTCTACCTAATCTTTGCAGGGAAGAAACCGAGGCTCAGACAGAGTGGGAACAAGGCACCCCCTCCCTGGCTGTTCCTCCTTCCTTCTGTTGCCTGGAACTTGGACTTGATGGTTGGAGCTCCCGTGGCCATGTGGGTCCATGAGATGACTTTGAGGAAGGAAACAATGTTTTAAGATTGTACTTGGGAAGATAAGAGCCTGCGTTCCTGATGCCACAGTGCTCTCACCCCAGCCCTGGACTGTGCATGTTTCTTTCACATAGAAACAGATTAAAATCATTACAATGGATTTTCTGTAATATGTCACTAAACCTAATTCTAAGTACCACATACCATGTGAGATTGTGTAGGTCCAGTCTTGGTTACATGGGATCGAAAGACCAGGTCAGGCAGGTTTAAGTGAAAGGGGGAACATGAGCTTTTGCAATAAAAACGTCTAGGGTCCACCATCAGGCAGAGTGGGATCAGGGAGCCCCATAGATGTCACCAAGACCCATCTCTGCTCTTATCCACTCCTGGCTCTACTGTCCCTTGGCAGGCTTCCTCTGGGCAGCCTCTTCCTATGCACAAATCCCTCCCCCAATAGCTCTGGGCTTATCTGTCCCCAGCTCGGCTTCCCCCAAGGGTTCCAGTGTAAGTCTCAGCCTGACTCACAACCCCGACTGGGGTGTGCAAATAGCCTTGAACCAGGGGCTGGGGCGATGGTCTTCACTGTGGAGCAGGCGGAGTGGCCCACTGAGCCCGCTGAACCTCTTGTCCTGAGAACCCCAGAGCTGCTGCCCGTGGAGGCGCTGGGCCCTGGGCAGGCAGCACCTAATCTGTACAGGAAAGAAACCCAGGTTCAGAGCAGGAACGAGGGACGCCCTCCCCAGGCAGCAGGCAGGGTGACCCGCTGTGTGGCTCCCACGCTGTGGCCAGCCCAGGCCCTTCATGGCTGCCCCTGAGAGTGGCCGTGGAGAAGCCCTTTCTCCTCTCCAAGGCGAGGTTCCTGGCCGTGGGGGGGACAGGAAGGCCACAGATGGGATGGCTCTCGGGACCCTGACCCTGTGTCCGCCCTTGCCCCCGCTGGGGTCTCACGTCCAGGCTGGTCCTGCTCCCCCAGGTGTCCTCCTTCAGCTTCCAGGGTAACAGCTAGAGGTGGCCCAGTGGGCGGGGACCCTGGCCACACTGCCACGGCTCCGCATCCCAAGCCTCACCACCTCCTGAGACAGGAGGAACCACCCCCAGTCACAGGCCTCAGGGCTCCCCTGCCCAGTCCAGCAGGGTAGCCGTGACCGTGGCCTCCTCGCGGCCCTGCTGCTGCACAAGCCCCACAAGCAGTGGTTTCCTGCGGGTAACTCGCGGCAGCAGGGTCAGAGAGGGTAGGGACCTGGGGGCACACAGCACAGCAGGCCATTACACGGCAACCAGGGCTCAGGCCCTAGGGACTCTCACCCCAAGCAAGCCCAGGCCGGGCAGGAACGGGGCGGAACCACCCGGGCCTCACAGGGCCGCCAGGGTCAGGCCTGCCATCAGCTCCACCTCCCTCCTGCCACTCCGGCCTCGGGCACATGGCTCTCGGGGAGCACGTAGCCAGGGAGGCTGGCCCTCGACGTGTCAGCCTCCACACACGCACATATGTGCACACCTGCAAGTGCTCACCGTGCCTGAGTGCGTCAGGGCGAAGGAGGAGATTCGTGAGGCGGTGTGGACGTGCGTGACCGTGCCTGCGTGTACCTCCCCGCCCGGTGCACCAGGTGTGTGGCTGGCTGTGCTCCGGGCCCAGCTCTGTGGGACCCGGGCCAGGCCGACAGGTCAGGGGCACACAGGGGAGGATGCCCTGCAGCCCACACCCACTCGACACCTGCTCTGTCAGGACTGTGCTGCTGCCAGGGACACAGCGGAGGGCAGGACGTCCCTGCCCTCGGGAGGATGATCGTGGCCCCTTGCACTGCAAGGCTCAGGGCGTACCATGTTCTGGGTGGGGTCAGGGCCTCCCAGGTCCCCCTGCCCTTCACCTCTAGGGCAGTGCCTCCACAGGCCTCCTGGGGCTGTGCAGGGACTTCACTCTTCCATGTCTCGGTCCCCAGCTGTCACCTGGGCTCTCGTGGGCAACTGAGACATCCATGGAAAATGCTTGTGAGTGCCTGGCAGTGGCCAGCCTGTGAACGTCAGCGGCTGGGGCCAGGTCTTCACTGGCGTCCTGTGGCCCTGCACCTCGGCTCAGCACAGGTGACCTCAGGAACCCTCTCTCCTAAGTCTGCCCGTCCAGGGTCCTTAGTACCGGAACCCAGAGGGTGTTTCCCAAGACCCGAGGCCGTCCTGAAGGCCTGTATCAGAGGCTGCCCCTGGCTGATAGGGACAGGAAATGCGGTAGCCGCGAGTGGCCCTCCCGATAACCCTGGCAGTGCCCACAACCCCCTCCGTGGCACCTCTGGCCCTTATCTGCTCTGGGTGGGAGGCCGTGGGTCCTCAGTGTGGGGGAAGGGCAGGGAGGGCCCTGGGGAGAAAAGCAAGCCCACAGACTCCACCTGATGTGGCCTCTGCAGGCCTCTGGACAGAGCCTGGGCCTGAACCACAGAGGGGCAATCTGCACGTCAGAGACAAACCGACTGGGAAAAGCCAAAGCAGGGGCCCCAGGACCCCAGAAGCAGGTGGGGAAGGTCCACCCGACATCCTCCCCCCTCGGGGTGACCTCTCTTGATTTCCAAGCCCAGGGCCAACCAAGGGCGACCCTGCGGCACTGACAGAGGACTCTACTATGCACCCACTCACATCCCTCCCCCAGGTGGGTCGGCCAGCAGGTGGGCTTCAGGAGACACCAAGGGCTCAGTGGTGGTGGCCACTCCTCACGCTGCCTGTGCCTCTGCTCCAGAGGCTGCTCCTCCCAGCGTGTGTCCAGACCTCTCCCCACCGGCAGCCAGGCACCCTCCACCCAGGGGTGGTCCTAAACCCTCACTGGCACTTGCTAGACCTGTTCTGTCAGAATCCCTGCGGCCTGCTGGCCTTCAGACCAAGTCCACCCCCCAAAGCCTACGTCAGCACCAGGTTCCCTGCTGAGCAGCGAACAAGGTACAAGCTCCTGGTCCCTGCTCAGCAGGAGCAGGGCAAGGACAGGTGAGGACACAGACTAAGTGGAGCAGCTGACAGCGTGCTCAGCTGGTGAAGCTACAGGTTCCCGACAGAGGGCCAGCAGGGCAAAGGCCCTGGGGCAGGATCTGCCTGTGTGTCCAGGAACAGACTGGAGCCCTGATGCTGGACGTGAATGAGCGAGGGGCGGGCAGCAGGCGAGGCCAGGGCGGCCACTTCAAGGGCCATGGGGAGCATGGAGGGTTTGGGGCTGGGGGAGAGGAAAGCTCTGGACAGTGACATGAATCGGACAGTGAGGGGAGGTGGGGGCCCGCAGCTGGAGAAGACTCCCAACAGGCTCAGGAGCAGAAACCCCGGATCTGCTACGTGGGGTGTGGTGGGGAGGGCCGCGGGGGTGGTGTCTGGCCTGGCCACTATGGCAGGTGAGGGGCAGCTGGAGCTGCACCTATCCAGGGCTCAAGCCCTGCCTGAGGGGCTGGGGTACGAGCACCTGAGAGAGGTCCAAGCCTCCCTCTGCCTCAGCCGTGGCTCGGATCTGCCTCTTGTCGGGAGCAGCTGGGTGATCCTCGTGTGGAGTGCCCTGATGACCCTCTGTGCCTTCTGCTGTGACACTGCCCTGCCACCCTTCAGAGGCTTCCCACGAATCTCTGGGTCTCCCAATCACCCTGTGCCCAGGGAGCTGGGTGGCATGTCCGTGTACACACCCCACAGTGGGCCCAGCTCCAGCCTCACCACCTCCCTGAGCTCACCTCCTTCCACTGGCCTCCTGGTCCACGAACCCCACCTCCGGGCCTCTGTGCCTGCTGCCCTCTGCCTGGAGCCCGCCCTTCTCCATCGGCCTCCCAGTATCTCCTTCGCAGGGCTGGTCACCATCGGGCTGACTAGTGGCCTGTGTGCCCCTCACAGACCCTGATGGTAGGACCATGCTCTGCTCACCACCTTCCCCAGAACTCTGCCCACCGACCAGCGCACGTTTCTTGGAGGGAAGGAAGGAGCGAGCGGCTGCAGTGGTCAGGGTCCACTCCTCCTCACTCCTGCTGCCTCCCCGCACGGCCACCCTGCTCCCTGGCTCCGAGTTCTGGGCATGCTCGGACATCCTCTCTAACCCGGGCAGCATCCCAGGCAGCTCCCACAGGCACCCCCAGCTCAGGCCTCCTGTGCAGCCAGGATGGCAGTGCCCCGCCCACCCTACCTGCGGGGACCTGCCTGGGCAGGGCTGCCTCTCCCCCAAGAAGGCGCTCTGGGGCCGTGTTCGTTCTGTCACCCTGATGCCCAGGCTGCAAGGGCCAGAGGCAGAGGCCACCCAGGGCCACTGGGCTTAAGAGAAAAATTACAGACCAACTCTCCTTACAGAGAACAAGTTTTATTTTTATAATCAGAACATTCTAATAAAAATACCATAACATTAGCTACTTTGCCTCCGGGCTTTCTCTACTCCAGGCGTGCCATGGGACACCGGCCACTCGGCTCCCTGAGGTAGGGCAAAGGCACAGCCCAGCTGCCCGCCTGCTGGGGGCCCCCCTCCGTGCTGGGAGCCCGTCACCCTCCAGTCCCGGGCCCCACAGGAGTTGCCACAGCAAACCAGAAGCCCCCACTGCGCCTCTTAGCAGCAGGAAGGGTGCATTCCGGGCTGCGTGCAGCAGGTGACGACAGGAGAGTGGGCGCAGAACCTGCACTCAGAGCCTTGCAGGGGCCTCAGAGGGCTGGGCTGCCACTGTCCTGTCCCACAGCAGCTGGCGCGCACTCCCGGGTGGGAGGAGCAGGGCCCAGGGAGACACGCAGCAACAATGTGGTGACAGACACCTGAGAACTCACCATGGTGGCCAGACACACTTCACCAGCCCAGCAGGCAGTGGACAGTTGCCCAGGAGGGCCCTCTCGTCCCATGATGCCTGCCTTCCAAGGGCCAGATCGACCGGCGGCAGACACTGTACCACAGAAATACTGTCATCATCTCTGGGTGGAGCCATCAACAAAAACAAGTCTCTCAGTCAAAATTAGGTTCTGGGTTCTTGGTGGCATCAGTGTCTGTTGAAAAAAATAGACTGAAATTCTGGAATCGCTCAGTAGCAAACAAAGAACAGGAAAAGGCGCAGTGCGTCCACTGAAAGGGACATCACTGGCACCTGGGGGGACCTGGCGGCCCGCTCAGGAAGCGGCTTCGAGGAGGAGGGCGGTCCCCACACAGCAGCCGGCCACAGTCCTGGGTTCTCCCTGCCAGGTCTCCCTGAGAAGGCACCTCGGTGGAAAGGGTGTCAGCGTGGCCCACGGCACCGGGAGTGTGGGGGGCAGCCAGGCCTGGGGGTGGGCCAGGGGCGAGGGGCCTGCACTCGCCTCTTCAGACAGCTACTTGGTCACTCCGTCCTGAAGTCCCCCTCAAGGCACGATGGGACCTAGACCTGAAGAGACACCGCCTGGACGTGCCAGGGGGTCTTGGAGGCACAGGTGCTGGTGGAGCCAAGAGCTCAGCCGGCCACTGGCCCAAATGTGTCTGCTGGGTGGGCAACGTCACCGCAGTCCCTGCAGCGGGGACGGCCCTCACTGCATCCTGTCAGGCTGCAGCTGCGGTGCTTGGTACTGCACAAAAGCGGCCCCCGCGGGGGCCGTGGCTGACAGGGCCTGCGGCATGGCGGCTGGGTAGCCGTAGCCCACGAAGCTGGCGGCTGTGGCAGGCGAGGCGGCATATGGGTACTGGTCGTAGGTGGCTGGTGGGTACTGGGCGTAGGCCGGGCTGGCAGGCGTGTACTCGATGTAGGGCGAGGACAGCGATGGGATGGGCGTGGCCGGGATCACCACGCTGGGCTGCACGATGGCTTGCGGGTAGATGTAGTGGGGGGTCAGCCTGTGGGCCAAGCAGAGAGTCAGGGCCAGCAGGCAGAGTGGGGAGACGCAGGGCCCAGGTGGAGCAGGACACAGTGGGCCCCTTCCCAGCCTCTTCCTCATCCCCCAGCGGCACCATCGGCACTAGCAACCCCTACCCAGTCTGCGTGCCCACATGCCCTCCACCTGCAGGGGGCCTGGCAGCGCCCATGGTTCCTGTTCCCAGGGAGGCCTTCCCGGCTGAGCCACCCCACGCCCCACCTGCCTCCCCCAGGACCCCTGTGTGATGTTTAGAATGGCCAAAGAGACGCCAGGCAGCTCTAGCAGCGAGCCTGGAGCAAGCCCAGCCCACGCCCTGCCCAGGGCACCCTCACAGGCTGCTTGTCCTGCCTGTCCCCAGCTCAGTGCCACTCATACCCCGCTGGCACTGGCCAAGGCAGGAGTGAGGAGCACCTGCTGAGGGGCGCACAGCAGGAGGAGAAAGAGGCAGAAGGACTGCGACAGTGAGGGGACGGGGAGACCCGGGGCACGGCCACCTGGCGATCCCACAGGCAGCAGGGCAAAACCCGCCACAGGTGGCAAGCCACAAAGTGCTCCTCACCCAGGAGCAGTTGACCCTCGTCTTGCTAGGAAGGGAAGAGATTGGGCAGCCACATACCAGGCTGCCGTGCAGGAGCGCTGGAGACATCACCCTGTGTCCTGGGCACAGGGCCCCAGCCCTCCATGGGAGGGAAAGTCCCCGTGCCAGGGGGGAATGGCAGCCCAGGGCCAGCAGGAGGCGGGGGAGGCAGACAGAGGGCGCTGCCCTGGTGGGTGCAGCTCTGCCCAGCTGCTGTGCGTACCTGGGCCTCACGGCCTGTGCAGCAGCAGCAGCAGCAGCACCCACAGAGCACCACTGCAAGATGCTCTGAGTGTCAGGTGCAGAATGACCATGTCAAGGCGAGACGTGGCCACCACAGCACCAGTGCTCCTCCACTTGTGCCCGTGTGAATTACCCAGGGCAAAGTGACCCAGGTGGAGCCCCCACCCCTGGACCAACTCAGAAAGATGCCACCATGAGAAGGCCACGCAGATGCGTTGGACCAAACAGAGCTGGCAGCCTGGGAGGGCACTATGGCAGCCCCAGGGTGCTACATGGAAAACCCGGGTCACCGGAGGGGACAGAGCAGTGTCTAAGATCCCTCCAGAGCACACACTGCACTGCTGAGGTCGGTCAGCAGCACACCTGCGATGCTGTTTATGCAGAACATCTCCAGGTGTCCCAGACAAGGCCAAGCGCACACCGATGCTGCGCAGGGGTGCACGCCACTCCTGACTCCCCTGCAGAGCAGGGTGGACACAGGACAGATGAGGGAGGCTGGGGGCATGTCGGTTCCAACTCTTACCGGTGGCCACACCTGTGATTCCTGCCACTCAGAGGCCGAGGCAGGAAGATCACAAGCCCAAAGCCAGCCTCAGCAACTTAGTGAGGCCCTGTCTCAAAAATAAGAAGGGCTGAATGTGGCTCACCAGTCAAGCGCCCCAGAATTTAATCCCTGGTGCGGAAAAAAAAAAAAAAAAAAAAAGAAAGAAACAAAAGAAGGAAAGGTTAGGAGGAAGGAAGAGCCCCAGCACCCACCCCCTCAGGACTGGCTAAAGGAGGTGTGATCTGCAGCAGTGACGGGCCCCACGTAGGAGAGCCTTGGAGGGCCACCCTGAGCGAGGAAAGCTGCATGCCCAGGCCACATCTCCCATGGGTCCATGTGCGTGAATGGCCCAGGAGGCCAATCAGACAAGGGCTGGGGAGCAGGGAACCAGGGGAGGGGCTCCAGTAGCCTCCTCCGGGGGCTGAGACTTCTGCAGCAGACAGTGGTAGTAGCCACACAGCTCTGTGGACACTTGCCACCGCACTGGTCAAGACAGTGGGGTCCAGAGCATGTCCCTTTTGCCACAGTGAGGTTATGCAGGCCAGGGACAACCCGAGGTAGGGAGGGGTGTCCAGTGCGGGTACATGCATGGCAGGGGAGCACAGCAGAGCAGGGAACCATGCCAGGGCTCAGGGCCCACATGCCCCCATGCCTGAGGGACCCCAGTTCCTGTCGGGAGGTCCCTATGCCACAGCATGCTCAGAGATGCTAACTGCCTTCCCCCAGAGGCTGCAATGACACACACAGACAGCAGGCAGCACCCTGGGCCCTGCACAGAAGACATCCTGCAGCCACTGTCTGCAGGCCAGGCAGCCTCTGCCAGGCCCCCACAGAGGTGCCTGCCCGCCCTCACCTCACCGGGCTCCTCTGCGGTCCAACCCTGCCTCTACCAAGGGAACTCAAGCCTTGAATGGCTGAGGCCTGAGTTCAGATCCTGAGGCAGGCTGACACCTTCCCACACACCTGCCTGGACCAGCGGAACACAGGACCCTGTCCTTGAGGGCTTCCGTTCCAGGGTGGGGAGAACAAGGCACATCAGCCAGAAGCCAGAGCTTCTGAGGAACTGAGAGGGCAGAGGGCTGGGAGGTGGCAAGCTGCAGAGACAGGAAGCCCCTCCAAGGTGGGAAGACCACACTGAGACCTGAGGACAAGAAGCTGGCCACAGAGGACAGCAGAGAGGAGTCTAAGGCAGGGGCAAGTGTGAGCACTGGAGGGGCTGGACAAGAACACTAGGCCACCCTTCATGCACATGGCCCCCACAGCCCTGACCCCCAAATCCTTGCTGTGCCAACCACGCCTGTCCCCCTATGCATATCTAGCCGTCCCTGGGAGGGAGTGCCCGTAGGCCCTTCCCACCCTGGCCTTCACCAGAGGCCTGCTGCTGTCTCCCTGCACTGCCCCTGCTCCCTGGCAGGAATCAAAAGCTCTTTTTTTTTTTTTTTTTTGGAAGGGTGGGGTAAGCCTTTGGGAGGCAGGGTCCCAGCTGGGAGTAGAGAGACAGCAGACAGACAGGGCAGCCATGCTGACGCTGCACCAGCTGCCCTGCAGTCCTGGTGCCCACCTGCTCTGGAACCCTTGGGAACACTCCTCCCTGAGCTTAGACCTCCTCCAAACATAGGCAGGGCACCTGGCCACAGGCCCTGAGTCACACAGGGGTGGACCTCCTGCAGACTGCAGTCAGATGGGCAGGACCTGCCAAGGTGGCCCAGGTCCTGGTCCCCAGCCACGTGCCAGCAATGCCACTCAGAACAGGGCCAACTGCTGAAAGCCAGGCTCCAGCACTCACAGGCCACTGGCCCCACCACCTCTACCGAGGCCCAGTGCCATCCAAGGGGATCTGCCTCCACGTCCCTGGCTCCCAGGGACACCCTGCATCTGTGTGTCTTCGGCTGTGCCTCCTGGGACAGCTCAGGTCAGCCCCACCAATACGAGGAGCCCGAGGCCTTATATTTCATCCTCAAAGCCCAGAACAGGTGCAGTTCTGCCCCATTTGTTGAGAGAAAAAGATGCTCAGAGGCCCAAACCACACAACAAAGGAGGGGCCGAGTGAAGTCCACCCACTGCCCACCTGCTGCACAGCACCTGTGCCCTGAAGACTGGTGGGCCCAGGCCTGGGTCAAAACAAAAGGAAGGAATGGGAGGGGGCCCAACTGTGCCGTGCCAGGAGCCCAGGTCAGGGAGGCCGGGAGTGAGGACCATGAGGCCTGGGCAGCGACAGGGCTCTCACAGTCTCTCTCCTGGCCGGCCTGGCTCTGTCCGCAGGCGAGTCGCCGGCCACCTCCATGATGCAGAATGGTCTCACAAGCCCCGTCGCGGCTAGCTATGGGGCCACAGACTGCACGAGGGCAGTGGCTCCCAACCAGAAGAAATGGCAGGGTCTGGAATAACTCTGGTTGTCACAGCTGGGGTGGGGACAGTTGCCAGAACACTGCTAACATCCTACAATGCCCAGGACAGTCCCCACAGCACAGAACTCTCCAGCCCCAAATGTCACTAGTGCAGAGGTCGAAAGCTCTGCCTCACATACCAGAAACTACCATGCCACAGGCAGCACGAGGCATTGTCACTGCTGCTGCAGTCACAGATGCCCCAGCCAGAGGCTGGAGAGGGCAGGCGGGGTGACGAGGCGGGGCATGTGCACACACAGGAGCACACGCATACAGACAAGAAGCCACCAGTCAGGAGATGGCAGCCGGCAACATCGACAGGGAGGGCGGCTTGGCCCTAGGGCCTGCACCTCAGAGGCCAAGTCCTGCCTGGCGCAGGGGAACCCACTCACACCTTGACCCAGGTTCAGGAGGGCCCGGGTGCCACAGCCTCCTGTGCCCGGCCCTCACGTGCAGGGAAGGGCATAGGCCTGGGGCACAAGCTGTCGGGCCACCAAACCTCAGCATCTCCATGCACAGGCCTGTCCTCCCAGGGCCTGCAGGCCATGATGGCCTCATCACCTTCCTGCCCCAGGGAAGGGCCCATCCGACTACCACACCTCTCCCCAACTGCTACAACCCCCCCACCCACCAGGAGCCCTTGCTTCCACCCTCACTACCCCTCCTCTCCACCTCTCCAGCCAGGCCCCCACCACCGCCTCCCCACCTGCCAGTGAAGCAGCTGTCTAGAAGACCTCCAGACCTCGTCACCCCCCAGGAGCAGAATCAACTCAAACTGCCCCTGAATAGGCCCAACCCCTCTCTCCAACTCCTCTCCCCTTATTGCCTGCTCCCTCCACAAGCACACTCCCACCACCCTGGGCTCTTCCTGTCTCCAGACCTGGTCCACTTCTTCCTCCCACCCCAGGGCCTTGGCACCTGCTGCTTCTTTACCTGCTGGTTCTTTCCACAGTTCAAAGCTCACCTTTCAGGGTCCTCCCTGACCCCCAACTTTAGTTTTCTTCTTACAATCTGAAGCCACTCAAATGGCCATGGGCATCACATGTCCCAAGAGGATGAGACTTCTGCCTTGACCCAAGTGCCCAGCACAGAATGTCCCAAGCACTGAGCATCTGGGGCAGAACCAACTTGCAGGCCCCTGGGTAGCAAAGGAGCCTCCCCAGGTTGTTAGCTGCTTCCTGGGCCAGAAGTTCCAGCCCAAGATGACAGAGAAAGCCTTTAGCCTCCAAGAGCTGCGGCCAGGCAGGTGGGGTGGGGGCGGCAAGGCTCTGCTCGGCAGGTCCAGAGGGGAGGAAGGGCCCACCAGCTTCACTCTGCCCGTCAAGTGCCCACCCAGCATCACACGCCCTCACTGCTGCCTCCACGAGAGGCCAGCCCACGGGGATGCATGAGGATTTACTGCTGGGTGTGCCCCAGACATAGGCAGAATCAACGACCCCGTCCTCTGGCTGAAGAAGGCTGGACAGGCCTTTCCTCTTCCTCAAGATCAGCCTCAGGCTCAGAGTGGCTGCCAGAAAGCCCTGGAGGGAGCAGCAGACCAGCGGCCAGGCAGCCAGCCTCCATGCAGGGAACCCAAAGGACAGGTGGCCCAGGCCCACAGGGAGGCTCCTGCATGGTCTTCCAGGGACAGGCTCCCACTGCCACCTCAGGGTGCTCTTCACAGGACACAGAACTTGCTACCGCAGACTGTTCCCAGCCAGGACACCAGGTCAAAGGCAGGAGACACCACCGTCCCTTTCCTTCCTGGCTTCTGGAGGTTCCTGTCCTGGAACCCTGTGGCCCTGAGTCCTGCCCTCTCATGAAACCTGTCCCTTCACCACATGTGCAAGATGTCAGCGGGAGAAGTGGGCACCCCTGGGCAGGTGACAAGGGCAGGACCAGCTCAGGCGCCCAGATGAGACAGGAGTTGGTCCACATAAGTCCACGGCCCATGGACAGGGCCCCCGATAGCAGGTGGGGTGGGGGAAGGACAGCCTGGGTTCTCTACCTCCCTAGTACCAGAACAGCACCAGGCCAAGTCTGGGGGGCCCTACTTGGGCTCTGGGAGGGACAGAGGAGCTGCAGCTAAGGAGGGGACAACTAGTTCTCTCTCTACCTCCTGCTGAGGCAACAGGCCCATGTCTCCACTGAGCTCCCACCTCACCAACAGCACCCTGCAAACTCAGCCCATAGAGACCAGGGTCCCAGGGCAAGAGCCACAGGTCCAGACTCTGGCTATGCCAGTGAAGCCCCAAGGACAATCCTCACTCCTCTGGCCACGGCTGCCAGAGCACAGTGGGCTCTCCCCTGGATCCTAGCTGCCCCTCAGGGGAGGACGTGCGACTCTGAGCAGTGGTCTCTGGGAACCCAGTGGGCAAGGGCATTGTGAGCAACAGTCAGTGCAGATGGTGCCCAGGAGACAGGCAGGGGCCCCGCCACACTCAAAGCAAAACTCTCAGCGAAAAATAACTGGCCGCGGCCCAGGAGGGCTCATTTCCTGCACACAAAGCCACCTCTGAAAATAAAAACGAAATGGCAAATGAGCCCATTTCACTTTTTCTGCTTCTGGGGCCTTGTCCCACCAGGCTAGGGACAAGGTGGCAGCAGCTAGAGTGGCACCTCCAGGCCTGGCAGGGGGTGCCTTCTGTGCAGCCTCCTGGCAGGCAAGAAACCAGGCCTTGGCCACGGGACGCTCGGGTTCTCTGGGGTCCCACAGAGAGGCCAGGCAAGCTGGGAAGGCAGCTGTGGTAGATCCGTGCCCTCTGCGCAACACCAGGCTCTAGACAGCAGCTCCACCTGACCCTGGCCACGTCCCACCGCTGCTCCTCCCAGTGCCCTGCCATGGTCCCCGCCATCAAAGCCAGTCCAACATTCTTCCACTTGCTCTGGAAGCTTCTACCTTTCAAACACATATTGCGGAATCCCACCATTTCTCCCCACGGCCCCAACAGCCTCCATCTGGCCCCTCAGCAGTCCAGACCCACCCAGCAGACAGAGGCTGCCTTAAACACAAACATAAGTCCACTTGCCCTCCTTGCTCGGCACCTGCGAGGACCAGGCCACCCAGTGTGGTCCCAGTGCCCTGGGCCTGTCATTACAGCCCCACACAAGCTGAGGCCACCCCGAACCCCACTTGCCTGCCACCTCTGCCTCCACAGCCTGGCTGCCTCTTGCCCCACAGAGGCCAACCTGTCTCCACTCAGACAGGCTAAGACGTATGTACCTCCTGGGGGCGCTGCAACTACAAGCTGAGACAGGGTCTCTCAGCCCACCCTCCTGGGGGCACTGTAACTGCAGGCTGAGACAGGGTCTCTCTCAGCAAACCCCTACAAGATGAGCTAACCAGTGAGCACACGGCCCCTGGCCAGCACACAAGGGGACATGAGAGGAGCACACTGCAGGCTCCCAGCATGCCTGTCCAGCATGAGTGGGGATGCTGAGACTACCTGAGGACCAGGTGGGAAGCCAGGGTCACACCCACGTGGCTCCAGAGGGAGCAGGAAGCAGTGTTGCTCCTCCACAGCACCCTGAGGGTGCGGGCTGGCCCACCTAGTGCCGCTCCCTGCTCTGGACAGCATGGTGGCTGCCTATGGCCAGGCCTCTCCCATGGGACCAAGGCCTGGGCCCCTTGCCTGAGGCTTCCGGAAGAGGCTCCCCAGCCTTAGCAGGGCCGCAGGGCGGGCGAGGAACTCAGCCTTGGCGAGGAACCCGAGAACGCCTGCAGGCTGGCTTCTGTCAGCAGCTGAGGACAAACAACAGGTGCGGCAGGGCCGCCCGTGGGGAGGGCCAGGTGCAGCCTACGCCTTGCTCCAGACAAGATGCCAACAGGAAGCAACGGTGCACGCAGCGAGCAGACACCCCAAGGGAAAATCGTGAGGGTCAGGCCCCCATGGCCTGCCGGCTCTGAGCCGAGCCCACCCCACCCGTGGGCCTGCTGCCCACACACCTCTCCCCTGCCTGGAGCACTCCACCCAGGCACCTCCGGGGCAACCTCCTCACCACCTCACCCCTCCCCAGCAGGCCTTCCCCAGCAGACCATGAAAAGCCACCCACACACCCTGCCGTCACCTGCAACCCCGTCCTGGCCTTATTTTTCATTTTGTATTATGAAATCATAAGACTCCTCAGAAATTTAAAGGTGCAAAGGGGGCCCATGTTCCCTCCCCAGGATGGCATCCACATAAGCAAATGCACTTTCCCATGCAGGAAACTGCGCAGGGCTGGGACCTGGACACCAGGCCCAGGTTGGACTTCCCCAAGTTTGGCACGTGCTGTTTTTGTTTTATCTGACACGCAGAGGTCTGCCTAGCCAGCTGCGCTCACCACGCAGGCTGCTCGCTCCCACAGAGGCACTCACAGCCGCTTCCTGTCCAACTGTGCTCAGCACCAGCCCTGACCACGCCAGCAGAGATAGACAGACGTGGGCACCTGAGATCCAGCAGGGACCAGGCCTTCCTGCATGGCAGGTACCCGCACACAGCGGGTGTGCAGATGGTTCCGGAGCAGCTCTTTCTATTCCCTCCATTCCCACTTGTGCTCTGCTCAGGCCCTTGGCTGGGTGACAGTGAGGGCCACGTGTCTCCACCTGGGCACTAGGCACCCTCATGTGGAGGAAGCAGGGGTCACCAAAGCAACACGTTCAGTGGGGAGGCACATGATAGGGACTCTACACAGGCCAACAGTCTGGCTCATTCATTCAAGAGCTGCCACATGACCAGGAGGTGTGGAGCTGGGGAAGGGAGCTCAGATCCCTGTCTCGGGCTAACCCTGGTGGTGAGCCCCAGAAGTCTCCCATGGCTCCAAGATGCTTCACAGCGGCAGACGGGTCAACAGACCTCGCTGCAGGCTGTTTGAGACAATGTGGGGCAAATCCCAGGCCTCCTGGGGCCAGGCCCTGATCAATGAGCTCTGCACATGGGTGCTAGCTAAGCCCTCAAGTAATCCCAGTGAGTTGGCACTGTCACTATCCCCACTACCCTAATAGGGAGGAGCCTGATAACTGAACTGGGCCTGGCCTTCAGCTGGGGCAGTCCTGCAAGCTCTAACTCCAACACAGGGCATGCCTTATGCCCAGCAGCCCCAAGACCCTGCACCGTCATCACAGACCCCTAGGGCTTGGCTCTCCACCTGGTATGCAGCAAAGGTCTCAGTGAATGGATGTCAAGTTGACAGCAAGGTCCCCTTAAGAACAGGGAAGGCGACCTGCAGAGAAGCAGCTGGCCCTTCTAAAATAGCCCCAGGAGAGGTTCCAAATCCAACCAGGCCTGGCATAAACCTCAGCCCCTGATATGCTTTTGGTCTTAAGTAGACAGATAGCCCTTCAGGCCAGGCTAGTGCTCTGCCTGGACACATGATCCCAAACTCTCCACCTCCTTTCCTGCCTGCAGGCCACTGAATGTCCTACCAGCCCCAAAAGACCCTGGGTGGGTCGTCTGCAGCAGTGTGCCTCCTCTTGTGACCTCGCCCAGACCTAGGGGCTGGCACGAGCCACCTGCTACCTACCCCAGGCAGCTCTTCCATGTGTTGGGGCTTGGCCTCTACACAGTTACACAGCAGGATCACACAGAATGTTAAGTCCCAAGAGGACCCCTTCAAATTAAAACAGCAGCCTAAAAGGGGACCCAGGCAAACAATCAAGCACAGAAGTTCTTTGGGGATGCTCTCTAATCACAGCAAGTCCTTCTTGGCTCTCTGGGTCCCTGTAGGACCAGGCAGGCAATAGAGCGGCAGTGCTCAGCCTAAAAGCGGGTGGTGGAATCTTCAGAGCTGTCACAGGCACAGGACTGGGGCCAGAAAAGTCTGGGAGAAGTTCAGCCAGGCATTTGCAGACTCTGACTACCCTGGATCTGGGTCCCATGGTGCCCGAGGCCATTGCAGGTCACCCCATTGCCAGCCCCAGGCAACAAAACTGACTGCTGAGTCAGGCCCAGCTCTGCCCGGGGGCCCAACTGTTTGCAAAAACAAAGGGGACGCTGACAGCCCAACTCTCCAGCCTGGCCAGGGGCATGCAGCAACTGGAGCTCACAGCTGACCCCACACCAGCTCTGTGGCCATATCACAGGGGCTTCCCGGCTGCTGGGCTTGGGTCTTGGCAGTGCCTAGAGGAGGCAGCACATTCCCAGCATCTACACTCACTGGACAAGAAGATCCATGTGGGTCTCCATCCCTTGGCAACCTTCAAATAGAGTGAGGCCTCTGCCCTGTCACAAGATTAAATGGCCAGTCCCGCGGTCTAGACACATAATCGTGCTGCCTAAAGCTGCGTGCATGAGGCAGTGAGACTTGTGGCAGAGCCTCTAACTCCCCAGACAGGTGGCACCCACAGGCTCAAGATGGCAAGGGGAAAAGTTAGGGTGCCCTTCCTACTCCCACCAGAGAGCAACCAAAGAGAGTGGGTTCCAGAGCCAGCCACCTGGATCAAACCTCATCCCGGATACTTGTCATGTTGCCCCCTGGACAGGTTGCTATCCTTTCTTTAACTTGTCTCTGCCTCAGTATCCCCCATCTATAAAATGAGGACAATACCAGCTATGACCCCAGAAGTTTGTGTGGGGAGTGTGCTGTGTTTAAAGGGCACTGTTCCCACTTCCCAGATGAGAAAACTGAAAAGAATGCTACTGGCCAAGCTGGACTTGAACCTAGGTCTGTGGGCTCCAGAGGCTGAGTGCTGACAGTTTCTAGGGTCCCACAGGCAGCTGAAAGGATAAGCAGAGCCCAGGCCTTGGGGGAAGGCCCTGCCCAATGTTGGCAGGAGCCGGCAGGTGCTAAGTCACACATCCTCCTCTCTGAGCAGTGAAGGCCATTGCCCAGGCCTGGGCACCTGGACCACAGCAGGCCAAGGGAAAGCCAAGACGGCCCTCCCTGTGTGGCCTCAACCCCAGAGGAAAGCCTGGGATGAAGACACAAAGGGTAGGGTGTCCCCAGGCAGCTTTCAAGATGGCTCTGAACGTATGAAAAACCTCCATGTGTGAGAAGGAAGCCCATAACCATTCATACTCTGTCCTCCAAGCTCCCTCCCAGGAGGACACAGATGCTGAGGGCGGAGCGCATGTTGGAAGGGTCCAGGCTACATTCCACCACCTGCAGCTCCTGTCACAGCACAGGAGCCAGGGAGCCACAGTGCTGTCTCACAGGGCAAGCAGCACTCTCCCCTGGGTCATGTAATCTACCAGAACACAGAGTAGCCTGAGTCAGGACCCAGCCTCAACTGTGTGAATGAACGCATGTGCGTGCGCACGAGACTCAGGTACAAAATCCAGAGGCCAGAATTTAGACTCAGAAAGCTTTAAGAAACAGCAACTTTGTCTAAGGAGCAGCCATCCCCAGGTACCCCAACCACATCAACAACATCAAACAGCCCCCATGAATCACTGTGCTGGGAAATCCAAGCAGGTGGAGCGTCCTAGGCACCCATACATCACACAAGTCCTTCCCCACCCAGCTGGGAGGTCTTGTCAGACATCAGCAGGGAGAGGTGGGATGTGGGAGTCTTTTTAGGATGAAGGAAGATAGGACAGAAAGCTCCAAAATGAGTCACAAAAGGCCCATAGGCCAGGCCCACTCAGACCAGCGATACCTGGTCCCTGTCACATCTCACCTGCTGCAGCATTCACAAAAATCAGAGCCTGGTCAGCAGTGACCCACTGCTACCACCTTTCCAGCACTGGAGGTCAGAGGGGTACCTGGGAAACAGCCCAGGCCACTGTCCCTAACACTATCAACAAACATGGAGAGTGCCACCCTGCTCCAGGTACATCCTACAGCTTCCAGACGGCTGTTATCCCCATTGTACCGATGAAGAAACCTAGACACAGATGGCCTGTAAGCCTCCCAAGGTCACCCAACCACAGGTGGGGAGTGGGGATGCACCAGGCAGAGGCTCCAGGGCTCATGCTTCCCCTTCTGTGGTGTGAACTCTGCCAGGGATAGAGAAATGCAATAGATCTCCTCCTACCTCCTCTCCCCCAAAACATGGTCATATTTCTGAAAATTGTCATTTCCCCAGCCTTGCAGACCCACTTCATCTCCAACCAAGCCAGCCACATTGACTCACCCATAAGTCCGCTGGACCAACGTCGGGTGTAGCTGCTGCACACCAACGGCAAAGCCTAGAACGAGAGAGCAGTGAGGGACACTGCCTGCACATGCAAGGTACCCAAGCCCACACGCAGGGAGGCAGAGCCATGCAGGCCACACACAAAGACAACCAGCTTTCTGTCCCTGCCAAGACTTCCACCACGGCCCTGCTCATGAACCTCCAACACTTGGCCAAAGCAGGCCCAGGGCCCCGTGTGGCAGCAGCCTCTCTGTATTGGCCTCCTGGCCCTCAGCCCTGTGGCTGACTTCCTCCTGCAAGGACGTCTGACAACTGGGGTGATGTACCCTCCCCACCCTGTCCCTCAGGGCCACATACTGCTAAGAAGGGGCCAAGCTCCTTAGCTGGGGGTGACTGCCCGGTGACAGTCCTGCAGGCACATGATAGCTGACTGCCACTCCCGGGGAAGGGGGGGGCCTTTTTCCACCCAGCAGATACCAACACTCAATATAGAAACTGAGAAGAGCAGGGAAGGAAAACAGCTCTCACCCGTCTGCAAGCTCCGGGGCTTGGCACCCAGATATGCCAGGTTCACGTTGGCCTTCCGCCCATCGATGATGGGATTGGGGTCTTTGCAAGCCCTCTCAGCTGCTGCCCGGTCGGCCATGGTCACCTGGAGAAGCACAGATGAGACGGTCAAGGACCTCCACTGCTGAGCTGAGGAAGTGGGGAAGGGGCAGAAGATCACCCTGGCACCAGGCCACCCCTCCCCTCTCCCCTTCCTCCTAGAATCTGTTACTCAGGACCCTTGGGCCAAGTGCCCTCTGACCCCAGCCCAGGGCCCTCCCCCAGGCTGCCCCCTGGATTCCAGCTCCTCCCTCAAAGTTCAAGTGCTGGGAAATCTTGCCTTCAAGGACAGAAACTATCCCCTGGGAGTAGGGCAAAAAAACCGAACCCCCTGGGCGGGGGATCCGGCCTGGCGGGTCCACCGGTGGGGCCCCGAATTTCCCCATGGGAGGAGTCGGCACCCTCCAGTCGTTCGGAAGTAGGAAGCGTGTCTTCCGTCGTTTGTACTTAAACTGACGCTGACTCGGGGCGGCTGAGGGGCTGCCGGGCCGTGGGGGAGGCCCAAGGGCCCGCGGCACAGTGGACCCCCGGACTGCGCCAGAAAAGCCCCGGCTGCGGGCGTGGGCCCGGCCCTCTCGGCGCTCCGTCCTAACCGAACCCGGCGGTCTGCCCTCGGGCCTCGGTGGGGGCGGGGAGCGGGCGGCAGGTGCGGGCGCGCGGCGCCGGGCGGACCCGCGAGGCGGCCGGCGAGCGCCCGAGTTGACTCCGCGCCCCGGCCGCGGCGAGGGGCGGGGCGGGGGAGGGCGGCCGCCGACACTTACGAAGCCGTAGCCGCGGGACTTGCCGGTCTGGCGGTCGGTGATGACCACGGCCTCCTCGATGTCCCCGAAGCCCTCGAAGTACTTCCTGAGCGAGGCGTCGGTGGTGTGGTAGGGCAGGCCGCCCACGAAGATCTTGGTGAACGTGGTGTCCTTCTGAGAGCCATGCATGGCGCCGGGGGCGGCCGGGGGCCGCGGGAAGCCCGCGCTCGGGGCGCACGGCGCGGGCTGCAGCAGCATAGGGGGCGCCCCACCGCTACGGACCTGGGCCGCGCGGGGCTGCGCTCATGGGGGGCAGCGAGGAGCGCGTGGGGCGGCGAGGGCGCCCGTCCAGCCGCCAGGCCCGTCCGCTCGCTCGCCGCTCCCGCCGTGCGCGCCGCGCTGCGCTCGGCACCGGCGCTGCGCGGACTCTGCGCCCAGGCGCCCGCCCCCGGGCTTTGTAGCCGGCCCCGCCCCCGTCGTCAGGCCCCGCCCATCTAGGGCCCGCCCCAGGTGCGGGGGCTGCCGGGAAGTGTAGTTCCGGCCCCGCCCAGCCGCGCCCTGGCGTGCCTGGAGCCCCGGGCACCAGGACTTCTTAGCTGAGCACCTGCTGCACACGCGCCAGACCCAGTACTCGGCGGGCGCCGTACCCAGACCGACAGCCCAGGCTCTGCCCTCATGGATTAGATGTAACCGATTATTACCTAGCTACTTAGGGGCCAACAGCATAATCATATTAAAAGTTTCACTGGAGGAGTATTTATCAGGGCCCCTAGGGGACAAGCCTTCTAGGACCAGGCTACAGCAAAGCACACCTCCTGGCCCCTCCGAGCTTCTGTGAAGAAGTAATTAAACAGTAAGTACATGATATACATTCCGGAGGAATTAGATGAGAGCTGCAGTGGAGCTGGGCTCAGTGGTCCCAGAGGCCACCCCTGAAAGGTGAGCTGGGTACAGTAAGGTCTGGGCCTTTTAAAGCTCCAGCCAGCCCCACTGGGGCTGGTGTTAGGGATTCTTTTGGGGCTCCTTTAAGGGAAGAGCAAGCAGAGGGCTGATCCCTGTTCTCTCTGTCCCTGTCCCCAGACATAAAAAGGAGGTCCATCCTGGGGCTTCCTTGGGACCAGGCAGTTCCATCTGCAGAATTCTTGGGTCCCATGCAAAAATCAAATGTAGGGCACCGTGTTCAAAGGTTATTACAAGGGGCTGGGGACGTGGCTCAAGCGGTAGCGTGCTCGCCTGGCAAGCGTGCAGCCCGGGTTCGATCCTCAGCACCACATACAAACAAAAATGTTGTGTCCGCCGAAAACTAAAAAATAAATATTAAAAAAATTCTCTCTCAAAAAAAAAACAAAAACAAAGGTTATTACAAACTTTAGTTTGGCAACAGCCTGGAAGGAAGTTCTGGGTTTTTTGAGGTCACTACAGGCCCATGAAGGACCCTGGTTCAGCACCCCCATCTTGTGCAGTTGGGTCTGGGGCTTACATCCTCTGCATTTCCAGGCACTGCTATTGGGACCTGTGCGAGTGGGGAGCTGCAGCTGTAGATGGGGTCCCTCCTGGCCCTAGCCCTGTGGCATCCTCTTGACACAGTGGGACAGAGGTAGGATCTGTGGAAAGTGGCCCTCCTTGGCTGAGGGGCACAGTGAGGCTACTTGGTTCAGCCCCATCTTTCCAATGTCTGCCCAGCTTCTTCTCTGCCCAGGCTGTGTTGGACCCAGTGGTCCCACCCTAGCCCCCTTCACATGGAAGGGACCCCAAGTCTGTGAAAGTGTACTGGAGACACAGCCTTCTGTATGTCCTCTTTTCCTGCCTGCTGTTCCCCAGCTCTGGCCTCTGGGGCCTGTGCCTCACACTTGCCATTCACCAGCTTTTCCTTCCCCTCCTGTACTTTCCGACCCCCAGCACATACACATTTGCCTGCTTGTTTGAGCATCTCCTGGCCTGCCAGGTGGGGCCATGAAAACAGGGATGTGTTGCTCAAGCTGTAGGCCTGGCGACAGAGGCCCTCAGACAGTGCTTCTAGAGTGAATTCAGGATGGAATGAACTGGGCCAGGAGAGCTGGGGACCAGCCAGGAGCCCCTCCAAGCTCTTGGAAAACTTATTAAATTGTAACCTTGACTTGCCTCCTGGAGGCCCAGGAAGACAGTGGCTGTCCTGCTGTGTGATCTTGGGCCTGCTGGCTCCCTTTAACAGTCTCAGGGCCTTCCCTTGGCCTGACTGAAGCCCCCTACAAGTCCCAGCACTGTCACCTTCCCAACCCTCCCCTGCCCCACAGGGCACCAGCAGCTGCAGCCAGGGGGAGGGGGTTGGGCAGGGAGGAGCCTCCTGTCTGAAATAGGAGCTGCCCCAGGACAGTTCCTCCACACTCCACCCCCTGGCCCCTTTGGGTTCCTGCATCAGTCACCAGCCTCTCCACCTGTCAGGTTGCCCCACATCCCCAGTTCACCAACACTCAGCCATTCATCCAAACATGTACTCGTTAATGCACAGAGCTCTAGGCCCCAGGGATACAGCAGGCGGGAAGCGGAGGTTCCCATGTTATAAAGGGGTGAAGAGACAAAGGGACAACGAAGGACTCTATGGATGCACGAGCTGACAAATGAATGACTGACTGAATAGCAGGCAGTGTTTATATTTAGGTAAATTTCCCCAGGCAGGTACTGAACAGGGTGCAAAAACAAGGGGCAGGGGAGAAGGCAAAGAGTGAGCAGTGTCCTTTAAAGCCAGGGACAGCATCTGGAATTGATGGTCACAAGAGTGCGTCAGTGCCATGAAATATTAGGAACAGAGAATGCAAAGGCTCGGAGGTGAGAGACACAGCTATGTGGCCAGTTCCTCACATGTCACTGATAATAATGATGGAAGTCAGCGCCTTTGAGTGCCTGGGAAGGGGCAGGTCCTGGACGAGGTGACTTAACCTTTGCCATAAGTAGGCACTGTGAGCCAGTTTCAAGAGAAGCGGACTGGGCCTCAAAATCCCTTGAGCAAGGCTGCTGAGGTCAGTGCGGCAGGTCCAGTGCAGAATCCCATCTTGTCCTCAAACAGCTTTTGGAAGGGGACTCATCTCCCCACTTGGGGGGCTGAGCCGTGGAGCCTCAGATAGGCTAAGTGAGCTGCCCATACTGCCAGGAGGGGCAGCAGTCAGGGCAGAACTCCAGGGTGGCGCACAACTCCGCGGCCCTCGGCGTCCCCAGCCAGCCCAACCCACCAGTCATGAACTGTCATCTCCTTGCTGGGCACAGAAGACCTGGGAGAGACCGTTCTCAACATAATCAGGACACACCAGCCTCTGGACTTCACTAGTCCTGGTCCCTCAGAGTCCACAAGGCCTGCCCCGTGACCATGGTGGCAAAGGCCATTTGTCAGAAAGCCACCCTGACATGGCTCTTGATGGTATGGCCACGAAGAGCCTGCCCAAGAATGGATAGAAGGGATGGGGCAGGCTACAGCCAGGCCCCTGGACACCGCCCACAACCCTCTGTGACAGGAGACAATTATAGCACCTGTCACATGGTCAGCAGAAAACTCTGGCTCTGCCAGGGGAGTCCTTGGCACAGGGGGGCCCACTACCCATCACACCACCCCTGCAGTACTGCCACCAGTGGCCACTAACTTGGGGGTTCTTGCTGGGGCTCCCCTGTCTTCCCAGTGGGAGGGAAATTATGTCCCATAATCCCAGGAAAGGCTGGTAAGGCGAGAAGGAGAGAGGGGACCAGCGACGAGGGGCTGGGCCCCTAAGGAAGCGAGAGGCAGGCCTGAGGGCAAGCACGGCACTGAGCAAACCAGATCCGAAGGCCACTGGTAGACCCAGGAGGCCCCTGCTCTCTAGAACTTCAGCTCAGCCCACTGAAGCGCTTAGGCAGGTCTCCCCCATTATCAGCACCTCTGCAAACTTCCCTGAGCACGTGGACACAGCCAGTTTGGCAGTTGATGTTGGTGGAGACAGAGCCCCTTCATAAAAGCCCTGGCTCTGGCGGGCCCTGTGGGCTGGTGACAGTAGCCTTCCCCGCCTTGCTCCCCACCCATTAGCTCAAGGGAGGGGGGGGGAAGTAAAGAGTTCCTTTGCCTGCCTCCCTGTGGAAAGGGGTGACCATATCATGTCACCCTGCTGTGGCCAGTGTGATCCAAGTGGAAGTCTGATGGGGCCCCTGAAGGCTTCCACTCTCCTGCTGAGAGAGAGAGAAAGGCTGTTGGTACCAGTCCTTGGGCATTCTTTCTGCCTAGAGATCGGATGGACCTCCGAAGCTGTGACCAACGTTTTGTGATGCTTTGGCAAGATCCAGAGATACTGGTCCTGAAAACACTAAAGCCAGAGGACATTTGGCAATGGCTGGAGATGTTTCTGGTCGTCAGGACTTGGAGGGGGAGTACACCCACCGCCTCAGGGCGGAGGTCAGGGAAGCTGCCAGCACTTGACAATTGAGGAGCTCCCCACCCCTCCCCCACCAACAAAAATTATTTGGCCTCAAATTATAGTAATTCTGAGACTGAGAAACCCTGTGCTGACCCAACACTGACAACCAGACCCTGTTATGTGTTTGGGCCACTGTCAGGCCCTGGGGACAAGAAGCAGCTTTCCCAAGCCGTGAAGATGCAGCTTGACAGCTGCTACTCAGCAGTCGGCAGGGCCTGGAAGCAGATCTTCCCTCCCCACCTTCCTTGCTCAGGTGGGCTGGGAGTCAGCCTAGACTCTAACCTTAGCCCCCCTCAGTCATGACCTTGAGCTGGCTCCCGCTGAAGCTTCAGCTCCTCTGCACACTGGGGACAACATCAGTGTCTTCTGGGCTGGGCCGGGGAGGTGGAAGGGGAAGTCCGCAGGTGTGTTGTAATGGTGGCTGCCTGGCTTCCACTCTGGAGTTGTGTCTCCTCCCCTGAGTACAGATCCTTGGGCTGTGACAGATGGAAAAAGCAATGCAGGTTTCCTCCTCACCTCAAAGCTGGAGACAGGTTGCAGGAGGGGAGTGTGCCGGCCACCTCCACTCAAATGCAGTCCCAGAAGAGTCTCACAATAAAACACCAACCCAACAAAGAGGGGGCACCCAGGAGCATGGGGGCTATAAGCCAAAGCTGGGCCACCAGCCCCAACTGCAGAGTGCCTATCACCTGACAGAGAGCGGGTGGCCTCAGCCCATCCCCTGCACTCACCATACTGCAGGTGAGGACCTCTCTGGGCCTCGGTTCCCTCAGCTCAAGGTGGGCGTAATGACAGCAACCTCTTCGCAGGGCTTTGGGAGCTGGAATGAGTCAATACCCAGCTAACGCCAGCCTGCCCACCCCCAGCAGGCCTCCTGCATGCTGGCACCTGCCCACCTTGCTCCCTCTCACCCCAGGCTAGGGGCAGAGTCACCTCCGCCCAGCACTCCATTCCAACCTCACCTGCCCATGCCTCCTCCCAGGGGTCTCCCTGGGCCAGGGAGCTCTTGGCAGCCTACTGAGACCTGAGAGCCCTTCTCAGAACCACGGCTTTGACACTTGAAAATGTCCCACTTTGCAAAGGTCGCAGCCAAGCAGCGCTGTTAAAAGCTGCAGCAGGCACGTGGCGCAGCAGAGCCCCCCTTTGTGTGTTAGGGACAAGAGGAGTGGTGCTGGGTGGCCCGCAGACTGGAAGTGTGGTGGAGCAGACACTGTCAGCGACAGTGACAGCTACCTGTGGCACAGACCCTCCGTGACTTCTTGTGGCATCCGAGACCAAGGTGCCACCGAGCGCTGGGCTGTTACCTGTGCTCACAGTGGTCCTCTTTCACTTGGGCTCCAACTGGTGAAGACAAGATCCGTCCATGGAGTTCAGAGACCTGCGGGCAGCGCTGGCCTCTGTGGGTCCAGGAAGAGCTCCTTTGCATCAGCCCCCTGTGGCTGCGGTGACACGCATTCTCTTACCCTGTGGGCCAGAGTGGCTGGGTCTCGGTGGGCACTGGCAGGAAGCTCTCAGCAGAGCCCACAGTTTCCCGGCCTCTCCAGCATCCGGATGCCCTCGCAGCCCGGGCTGTGCCCTCCACCCTGCAGCCAGCCACAGCCAGCGGAGCTTCCCGGAGCTGTGCCACTCCAGTGCCTCCTTCTGCCTCCGTCTTCCACCACCAAGGGCCTGGGGATTCCACTGGCCACCGGGTAACCCAGGACACTCTGGTCTCCCATTCTTCAGGCCCAGAACACAGATGCCATCTGCCAGGTCCCTTTGGTCCTGCAAGGGACCTCTCTGGATGAGGCTGTGCTGCACCCCCCTTTCTTTCTCACTTGTCCTGCAGCTTTGGGGTTTTTCACTCCCTGGCACTATGGGGTCACACAGGCTGACCTATTTTCCAGCAGACCAAAGGAGCAGAGAGACCCACTGTTTCATAGAACTGGACCTGCTGAGCTCAGTTCCTCTGGCCATTCAGTGAACCCCTCTGTCAGGGAGGGTCTGCAGCAGCCGCCTCCCTCCAGCTCGCCTCCCTCTGCCCACTTGCCTGCCACTCCCCTGAGGCCCCAGCTTTCCAGGGGTTCCACCCCCCGACCACCACCAAGTGACCACAAGAGAACGCTGCACAGTGAAGGCTGCCTGGGTCACTGTGTTGCTGGTGCCCAGGGATGGGTTTCCCTCTCGGGCACCTAGCACTTGTGGCTCTGCCTGCTCTGCTTCCAGCAGGAGATGCTGCCCTAGAGACACTTCGGGAAGCTCACCCAGGCACCAGGCTCTTGGCAGCCACCTGCCCCACCCTGTGGCCCTGGATGCTGGAGCCAAGAGCCCCAGGGAAATAGCAGGACCCAAATAAACAATTCCAGATGGGACGAGGTCATCCTTCAACCACTCTGCTGGCCAAGACATGTCCCCAGAGTGGACACCAGAAAGGCCGAGGACTTGCCAGGAGAGCACCTCCCTAATCATGGCTCTGAGTGGAGTGTCCGTGGCACCCACACACCCTATCGAGCACTGAGGCCCCAATCCACAGTGGGTCACACTTGCTGGTGGGGCAAAAGGCCTGTCTCCCCTCTAGGGTACCCTCAAGGCCACACCCCTGCTGTCAAATACTGCTGGCACCTAATCAGCCCCGACTGCAAAGAAAGACACCAACCCAAGTGGGAGGCTGGATCCTGGCCTCCAAAGAGGTCCTCACCTCTGGACTGTGAATGTTTCACCTGTGGCAACAGGGCCTGCAGAGACGTGCTGACGTTGAAGGTCTGGAGATGGTGCCCTGGATTACCCAGGAGGCCCTCTGTAGTTCCAGGAGGAAGGAGAGACATGACCAAGAGGCAAGAGGCTGAGGCAGTGTGGACTCATGCTCAGCAGGCAGCATCCACAGAGACGCAGGAAGTGGGACGCGGACTCTCTTGAGGTCTCTGAAGGACCGTCCTGCTGGCACCTTGCATTTAACCCCGTGGGACTCGGGTGGGACCTCTGGCCCCCAGAACTACAGCTCTGCTCCTTAGGCCCAGGGGCAAAGAGAGTGGGAAAAGCTGCCTTCCCTTTGGATAGGGAAATAACTCATCGGTCCCTTGTCCACAGAGTCGATCCCATGCCCCAGGATCTTTCCCAAGAAGGACAGGCAGTAGGAACAGATATGCCTGCAGGGGACAGGTCTGTGTCGGGCAGAGACTCTGGAGGCCCCGCCCAATGCTGCTTCCCCTGGCCGCGCACCTGGACACTTTGGTTTCTGTGAGGAGGCATTTCTTGCTAAGAAGACCAAGTGCTACAAAGAGCCAGGATCTCTCCAGCTGAGACCAGTTGCCAGGAAGTCAAGTGAGTGGTCACCCTAAGATGACCAGCCCCCGCTGGGCTGTACACAGGGAGAGAAGCAGGGGTCTCTCCTGGAGGTTACACACTTGAGTTTCAGCCTTTACAGGTCGCAGGTGGTGGGCGGGGGAGCCCGTCCAGCAGGTGCTAGTCATTGCTTCAGTGTGGCCACAGCTAATGCTGAGTCCTCGGTGAGAGCCAAGTGGAGGCGGCAGAGCTTGTCCTCCAGGGTGATGAGGGCCTGCTGCGATTGGCCCTGCAGAGACGCAGGGATGAGGTCTGCTCAGGTGGAGACACCGTGGCGCACGGCTGCAGGGTAAAGGCCCCGGGAGACCGGGCCTCAGCTGAGCTGCTGTGACAAGCACCGCAGACCCCTGGCAATACAGCAGTTTGCTTCTTTTCAATTCTGGAAGCGGGAGGCCTAGCCCAGGGGGTGGCAAGGCCACTCCTCCAGCCTCTCCCGGGCATGTGGGTGGCCACCTTCTCCTGGCGTCTTCAGGTGGCTCCTCCTCGGCCTCTACATTTCCTCTTCGTAGAAGGACACCAGACCTGTTGGATGAGGGCCTTGCTAGTGAAACCTGTTTCACTTAGTTCCCTATTTGGAGGCTGTTATCCAAAATATAACCAAAATCTGGGTTGCCCTAGGTTAGGACTTCGACCTGTGGATTTGAGGCAGGGGCCACAACCCAATGCATCACCGATACAATGTGGCTTGTTGGCAGGTGTCAGTGGTTAGACAGAACCCTCTGCCCTGTTCAAAGTGGCCCTACAGAAGAAGCTCAGGGACCAGTTTACATGAAGTCCCAAGACCTGAGGGACCGGAGGCCCCAGACTCTGCAGGAGGCACCACACTTCAGGGATTCTCTCTGCACCTGTCTTCAAGGTCAGCCCTGGAGCCAGAAAGATCCTGGAGAGAGAGAGAGATGATGGGAAGCTCCGTACAGTGGAGGTGCCCAAGGCCAGGAGGGGGGCGGTTCTACCCAGAGTTCAGTCTCCTCAGTGAAGGTGGCCACAGCGGGGAAGCTCGTCTGGAGAGCTGGGGTCAGTTCCTGCTGGCCCCCATTAGCTAGGTAAGTTTGAGTGAGGACCACAGCGCTGTCCAATGGGCCCTCGGGCTGCACGGTAGTGATGGGACTCCTGGAGAGTCAACCACAGCCCGTGTGTGTTAAATATTTTGACCCCGTGTGTTTTTTTTCAGTACTGGGGATTGAACTCAGGGGCACTCGGCTGTGGTTCTGCCAGGGCAGGAAATGAAGATACGGAGTGAGCATGGCACAATGTCCTGTGGATGCCGCTGGTGACTGCTTTCTACCTCCTTGCCGGGCTGCCTCCCTGTCCCACCCCAGGAGGGACAAGGGTAGAGCAAGTACAGGCTGCCAACCCTTCAGAAGCAGGTCTGCTGCTGAGCCAGCGTGCCCCGGGGTTTCTGGCTTTGAGAACAGCCCTCATCTTAAAGAATGTTCCTCGTGTCCTGGGACGACATTCACAGACCGTGGTGACAGCTTCATGGGTGCATGTTCACCTCCCAACTCATCCAATGGTGTATTTCAAACACGTATAGCTCTTTGTAGGCCCATCATCCCTTAATAACATGGTTATCAGCCAGGTGTTGTGGCATACACCTATAATCCCAGCAGCTCGGGAGGCTGAGGCAGGAGGATCGTGAGTTCAAAGCCAGCCTCAGCAAAAGTGAGGCGCGCTAAGCATCTCAGTGAGACCCTGTCTCTAAATACAAAATAGGGCTGGAGATATGGCTCAGTGGCCGAGTGCCCCTGAGTTCAATCCTCAGTACCAGCTGGGGGTGGGGTGGGGTAGGGTGGGGTGGGGACGGGGACATGGTGTCAGAATATTCACACGTACCACGCACGGCTATGGTTGACTCTCCGTGTCTGCCTGTAGTGACCTCATGTCACAGGAGCTGTAGCCACAAGGTCCCTGCCTTCTCCCATCTCCATGTGGTACGTGAAACCTAGAAACAGCTGACCACAGCTGGCAGAAGTTCCCAGGGTGAAACAGTCACTCTCTGGGTGTCGAGCCAGCGCCTCACAGGAAACAAACGGAAGCTTGTGCCAACACGGCTGTCCCTGTGCCCTGGAGCCAGAGCGAGGATGTTAGGGTACACACAGACTCGACCTCAACCCCGAGTCCAACAGCCCTGCAGCCGTGAAAACGGAGCACACAAGCCTTCTGGAGTCCTGACATCCAGCACATCTGAGGAGGCCTGTGGCTTCACCAAGAGTTCCCTGGAGTCAGCGACGGTTAAGAAGTCGACACAGGAGCAAATTCACTGACTCTGCCAAGCAGTTTCAGAAGTAAAATGTGAATAGTTCTCTGCAAAAATTTGCTTTTACAAGATCGTGCAGCGTGTGCTAACAGTTGGGGGATGAGTGGTGAGACCTCCCCAGGCCAGAGGCCAGTGCGTGGGCCACGGAGCTCTCCCAGGGCTAGGGTGGAAGCGCACTGCTGTGGTCCAGCTGTGCTCCATCGCCCAAGGCCAGGGCTGGGGCATGGCCTCAGCATGGGAGGCTGAGGTGCTGGGTCCTTGGGAGGCAGGAGAGCAGAGGCCACTGGCCTGGGAAGGGATGAGTGCCCTTCAGGAGGGTCGCTTCTGGGGCTGCACCTCATGCTGCCAAGCAAGTCCTGCTTTCAGGGCTCCCACGCTTCTTCTCTGTCCATGAGCCCCTCTTCACCTGCCTTGAGCTCCCGCCATCCAATGCCACCACCAGCGTGTGTCGCAGCTGGGCTCCTTGTGGTGCTGTGTGGACCTCAGCCACTAGAACCGTGAGCCAAATGAACCTCTTGTTTTGGTAAAGTGCCCAGTCTCAGGGATTGTTATAGTGACACAAAACACATTAAGCAGGGGAAATTCTCATTTTATTATCCAGAACATCAACATTTCAACATGTAACCAACTGGTATAAAAATGGAGACTTTTACACCAAGTTTTTGTACTAAGATCTGAGTCTGCTGTGCATTAGGCCAACCAACTCCGGTGCCTTCAAAGTTAAATCTCCTCTTAAATGACCCTGTTTGCCCTGAATGACCACGATGGCTTGGAACAGAGATCTGCATTTCCTACGGTTCCTCCCAAACCAGGTCACAAACAGTGCTCAGGGAAGCAAGTGCCCAGAGCCCCAGTGGGCTCCAGGTTCCAGTGTCCCCGAGGGGGACATTACGTATGAAATAGAGAAATCAGGAATCCGACTTCTGACAAATTGTCTCTTTCAATTTTCCAAGGAGGCCACCAAACGTTCTACAAAGTATGAAGAATATTCTCTCAACAGGAAAAACAATCTTTCAACGGCATTTTTCAAATATCTTGTCAGCTTGGTGACAACAGCAAACTGGCCAGGCAGATGACTCTCACTGCCAGTGTCCTGGGACCACACACCAGCACCTGCTCCAGTCCTGGCACCAGGCTCACTGGCGCCATCTGCTGGCCTGACCCAAACCACCTTCCACTACGGGAATTCTTAAGGACAACCAAGGTAGGCGCCACCCCATCTGGCAGTTATGTTGGCAACAGCACATGGGCCAGCCATGGAGCCCCCCTCTGGGCCTCAACGCTGACTACAGACAGCAACCTTTTTTGACTGTCTTACAGCTGAGGCCACTGAGGCTCAGAGGTTCCAATCACACACTCCAGGTTGCACAGTGGTGAGGGGAGGGATTTGCTGCCAGGCGTCCACTCCAGGAGCATATGCAAGTGCCGAATACCACATCATCAATGTCAGCCACCCCCATGGTCGCCCCCTCTTTGGGAGGAATGCAAAGAAACAGTTCCACTACCATGTGCAGGTGCGACTCAAGGCCATGGGACCTCAGAGTGCATCCTAAACCACCCAAACAATAGGCGGAGGAAAATCCCACCCATGGGTGTCAAGATCCATGACACAAAGCAACAGGGGCACCACAGGCGGCCACCAAGCTGCCTCCAGTGGTGCTCCTCGGCAGGGTCTGGGCTCTGTTGTGGCTCTATTTTTTAGTTAAACTCCGGGTGCCACAACTGTATTCACTTTGGAACTCACAGTGGGCTGTGATTCCACCTGGGAAAGGCTGCCTGATGGCCCCGTGTTTGGGGCACATGTTAGCTCACTCCTGACAGAACCCTCCTTCAAAGGAGACTCAAGATTTTGGTTAAACAAGGAAAAAAAAGTTTCCTGAATCACTCCCAGAACTGGAGATGGGCTCCATCAAGTAGCTGAGACAGAATGACGTCAAATGACGTCGGCTGACAGACCTCTCCAGTGAGGTGACCCCAGGATGCTGTCAGCTGGCACATTTTCTCTTGTCCCAGGTCTCATCTTTGTTGTTTATTTTCATTGTATCAGTTCTTGTGTTTATGCCTGACTTTACACAAAGATCCTAGTTTTCCATGTTTTTTTTTTCCTATAAACTTGACATTTATTTTACATTTTAAAAAAGTTAATTGTCTTAGTTTGTGTTGGTAAAAGAATACCACAAATTGGGCAATTTATAAGGAAACTTCTCAGAGTTTGGAGGTGAGGAAGAGAATTTCAAGGTGCTAGCACCTTGCTGCTTTGTCAGGCAAGAGCCTGAGCGCACGCTGCAGGCAGGGAACACACTCCTCCTATTAGGAGCCATTCTCCTGGGACACCAGCACTGACCTACTTGCCAGGGCAGAGCCTCCTGACCTAGTGGTCACTTCTTCACAGTTTGTTGCCTTGGGGACTAAAATTTTCAACACTTTGTTTTTTAGGGTGAATTTAAGAAAAGTAAGTGAAAAACAGGGAGGAGGTGGCTGAACGTGCACGCCCGGGAAAGCTATCATTAACTCTCCACACTCCACATGGGCAGGTGTGTGCTCTGCTCCCCCAGAGGCTCCTCTGGCATGAAGCGATCTCCAGTGGGGCTGGGAGGCAGGGGTCAGCTGGTCACTCTCAGGTGCATGTGCCCACAGGGCTTTCAGGCAGGCTTCACAAGGCCACATGCCCCTGCCACTGTCCCCCACCCACGCCTCCAGACCTGCAACACCACCTCGCCCAGCACCGTCTCGCCTGCAGCTCTGGGGACCAGCCCGTGCTGACGAGCTGCCAAGGCAGTGGTGCTGCAAACCAGGGGTGAGAGGAAAGCTTGGTAGCAAGAATGGGAGAGGCAAGTCCACATTCCATGAGCCCAGGGTGTCTCTGTCACATCTCTCCCCCTTCTTCTATGCTGTGAATTTTCTTAATAAAAATGTTTGAAAACATGAAATGAAAGAACTCAAAGTCTTTTGCACAAGGCTCAGGGCTCCATAGGTGCAGCTGTTCTCAACAGGCTCATGGGTGAAGGTTCAGTGGTAGAACAACTCCTGACCTTTATCACAGCAGCCAAGGGCACCTGGCCCCTTCCATAAGGGCAGCTACTCAAGCAACGTTCAGTACAGGAGCCTGCAGGGACGAGGAAGCTCCTCGAAGAGTCCAGGTACATTTTAGGAAATGTGTAAGCAAATACTTTAAGAAGCTTCATGATTTCAACAAACACTGGCTCGTCACACTTTATGTTCCAGATTCTGGGTGGCGGAGACATGAGCCCTGGTGTCTAAACTAGGATTCCCACCTGTGGGCACCCAGCTCCTTCACTCTGGGTTTCTGGCAGCCCAAGTCCAATCCTGGGTTTAAGCAAATGTTTCAAACCTGCCAATTAGAAAAACTATCCCCCCTTTGATGATGTGGATGGCCCAATCCTGGAAAATGACCACTTAACAGATTCATGACTTGGACTTGTCATTTTCAACCACAGCCAGTCACTAGCTCCTTAAAGAATGATGAAACTTAAAAGAATGATGCACCAAGTTAAAGCTGACAAGTCCCAAGTAAAGCTGGCCATGGAGATGTTCAAGCTTGGATCTCTCCACACATCTCTGCTTTCTGCTCCATCTTCACATATATATAGGGCCATAAAACCACAGGGCTGATTCACACAGGGAAGAATTAGCTCTGAATAGTTAACTTGAGAATAACAGGTTTCTTTTGATACCTGGGAATGAACCCAGGGGCCTTAACCACTGAGCCACATTCCCAGCCCTTTTTAATATTTTATTTAGAGCCAGGTTCTTGCTGAGTTGCTTAGAGTCTCGGTAAGTTGCTGAGGCCGGCTTTGAACTTGTGATCCTCCTGCCTCAGCCTCCTGAGCTGTTGGGATTATAGGCATGGCCACCATGCCCTGTGTACCTACTTTTTTACTCACTAAAAAATAAAATTTGCAGGCTGAAAAACAGGGGCCAAGAGTTAACAGGTCTAATTTATTCATGATCTACAAAGAATTTAAAGCATGGATTACAGGCAAACTCTTTTGGCAGCAAACTTTATTTCTACTGCTGCTTCTGAACAGGCAAATCCATCTTGGAACAGTACTGATGTCAGATCTCCACAGTCAGCAACCCCAAAGCAACATGGCATTCGCAGTGCTTGGAACCACAGGGTACAACAGCCTCAAACAACAAACACCGAGTTTCATTTTGGATACTTACCAGTCAGGGCATTTCCAGAGTGAAAGAGCAACCCTCAACATGACCACCACTGGGGGCACAAGTTCAGAGCAATTCCCACGCAGGGGACCTGGTTTTAACCTGAAGACCACACAAATGCCACCCATCTGGGCCTTGTAAGGCAGCCCACCAAAGTCCTGTCTCTTAGGAAGAGGACAGTTCCCACTTCAGAATGGCCAGGAAACTACCCAGTAGAGCCGGGGAGCACTGGGAATTCTAAAGGGAAGCAAAAGGAAAACCATTCCACTCTGCTTGCCAACACATGGAGGGACTGGGACATGCCACAGGGCAGGGGTGATCACAGCTCGGGATTCATTCTCTAAGGTGCGAGATTTCTCCATTTCCCAAGATGGGTGAAAATAACTCACAGCCCAGTGTTGATGCTGAGCAGGATAATCACTGCTGAGGACTCAGGGCAGGCAGGACAGGGGAGAAGGACAGAAAGAGCTAGCGGCAACCTTCAAAATATTTTATTACAAAATACAATACAGGGTTGATACTTGGTTTCCCCAAATTCTCTAACACATATGCTGCTGAAGGAAGCACAGTAAAATACCTGGCACTGCCCACAAGACTCTAACTTCTATAATAATTTTGTTCCCCTTAGAGTTATAAGAAAACTCTGCAGCAAGTAGTAGAACAGAGGCGGCAAGTTGCCGTGGACAGCTGGGCTGCCTGCTCAGCAGTGACCTGTGTCCTCCAGGGGTTGGAATCCACGTCCATGGCAGAGGTACCCATAGCTGGGGCCCTCAGAGCGGAGAGAAAACAACTCTGGACAACCAGAAATCTCAGGTTGCTACTTCTTATTCCTGGGCTTTAGCTCTTCAGCTGCATTACGAAGGAAAATGTAATTTTTCTTTTGGGGATTATAAAACTCGTGTCCCTAAAGAGGAAAAAAACACAAGGATCTTCTTACTAAAAGAAAACAGTCAACTTCTGTGACCCTTTTTATATGCTGGTTCCTGTGCTAAGTGCTAGAAGCAAAACCTCCCTGGAACAGAACAAACCAAGGTAGAGAGAAGGAGAAGTCACGCGTTAAAAGCTTTAGTCCTCAGAGAGAAGGCTAAGGGCCTGGTTCAGGTCCTTCCGCAGCATCCCACATAACTACGAGCAATACCACTGCACCCTCGAGTCAAGATAGCTCTGACCTAAGGGAGGGTGCAGCTGGCCCTGGGAAGCTGAGAAAAGCAGGGGTCCCAGGGTTGTGTGCCTGTTGGGGTGGGGGAGACACACTGCCTGGGGCTTGGAATGCCAGACGAGCACTTTGAACATCACCCCACAGGAAGGAATGGCAGCTGCCAAACTGTCAAAGAGGTCAGGGACACCAGCAGATCCAACCTTTAGGTAGAGCCAAGTGGGAGGGCAAGGCAGGCGACTATGAAGAAAGCATGTAAGCCCAGGCCTGGGAGAGACAGGTGGTCACAACTCACAAACTCTGCCACTTGTGCTGCAATGACATCCCAACAGGTATGCTTAGAAAGTTCTGGATGTTCACCATAACATAAAGTGAAGCTTTCTGAATGGCTACAGTCAAGCAGCAAGCTAATATTAATAGTGCTTGAGCTAAGAACTACAGAAAACTCCTGAGGTGGTGTTTTTATAACTTGACTGTGACCTATACAACCCAATGTGAGCTGACGTTAACTGCCTGGAAGAATTGCATCACAATTTTTAAGGAGCACTCAAAGCAGATAAGCCTTCTCACTTTACTACTTTTTTAAATGTTTGCACGGCGAGCAGAGCCCTGAGTGTGGCTTAAGGAGCAGCTGTGATGCAGCTGCTGGGCTAGGCACGGGAGACTCAGAGCAGAGCCCATGGCCAGGGCTAGGGGTCTCCAGACCCCAACCTCAGCCAGGTGGAGCAGCCAGTCCACATTCTTGCAAAGCTGAAGCTGTGGTTAGAGGGATGGCGGTGTGTCCACAACATGGAACACTACTTGGCATGGGAAATGACAGGATTAGTGATGTGACATGTGCCAACAGCACATTGCATTTCAAAACCTTGAAGCTGGGTAAAGGAAGCCGGGGGAAAAGAGTGTGTGGTGTGTGACTCTTATTACAAGAAATCCTAGAATGTGCATGTGGGTCTACAGTGACAGAAAGCAGATCCAGAGCTCAGTGTGTGCAGGGGGGAGGAGTCAGCACACAGGTGGAGACCTTGGGGGAAGATGGCACACTCATTATCTTGACAGGTGGTTTCAGAGGCATTTACAGACGTCGAAACTGATCAAACTGTGCACTTTGAACGCATGCTGCGTGCTCCACTTCAATCACACGGATAAGGTTACTTTAAAAAAAAAAAAAAAAAGCCCAAAGAGGGGACACACACAGGCTAGCCATGTGAAGAGACAGAACCTGTCACTGCCCAGCTCTTCTGAGGAGGTAAAACTAAGGTGACCTCAGGAGCACCAGCGGGTGCAGCTGGCCGGGCTGAGATCAGTGCTGTGGGGAGAGAGGTTAGCAGCCATGTGGGAACCAAGGAGCCTCAGGTGCACAAGGCCAGGGCTGGGGCCTCGGGCATGCAGGAGCATCTCAAGAACCTGGCTGAGGCGGGAAGAAAGCTGGCAAAACAGGCCCGATCAGCGGTAGGAAGAGGAACACAGCAGCAAAGAGCAGCAGCAGAGAGGCCGAGGGAGGAGCATGTGCACCACTGTGCCCGACATAGAAAGCAGCTTCTGGTGGACAAGGAAGGAGTCCAGGAAGGGATAGAAAGGAACAGAATGGGGAATGTGGAGGCAAGTGGCGAGGGTGGAGGGAGCTGGAGATGGGTAGGGGAGATGGAGGCTGGTGACCTCCCTGCCAGGAGCAAGGGTCAGGTGGCAAAGGGCTCAAAAGCTGCTCTGCAGCGGAGAGGTGAGAGGCGAGAGGCGAGGGAGACAGAACCACGAGTTGCAGAGCTGCGCTCTCCAAAGCCCACAGGAGCAGGCAGGGAGGCCAGCATGCCACCGCTCCTTCCCCTGTGGGACGCAGCCCTGGCCTGCGATTGACCACCAAACTTGATGCCTGGAAAGGCAGGCAGAACCGTAACAGCTCCTGACTTCTCCTGCCAAGGAGCAAACCACCAGGGCCGCCCAGGTGACAGCTCCATGCCCTGGCCTATGACCCTTCCAGAAACCACAGGAACCACCCCAGCTCCCAGACACCAGCCTCCTGCATGCCCAGGCCTCTGTGCTTAAGGAGAAAGCAGCTGGCGACGGCCTGCACTGGCGGAGCACCTCTGGGTGGGTCTGACTAAAGCCTGCACTGCACCCACAGCGCCTTAAAGGCAGGCCTACGAGTTCAGGGAGGTGACAGGATCTTCCCAAGGGGACAACAGCAACTCTGGAGAACAAAGTCACAGCTCAACTGCAGGCCTTGGCCAAAGCCTGCCTCTGCTGCCTTACACCACGGGGAGCAGGCGGGCACCCTCACCTTGGACCAATCATAGCTGGAAGCGTAAGCAAATATGTTCCCGTTGTGGTTGAAGCAGCAGGCGGATATCGGCTGATCTAACTGCTCGGAAGTCTTCAGCTTTGTTCTGGCGTCTTTGTCCCAGAAGCTGAACCTCCCATCGGATCCCACGGTTGCCAGGGTGCCATGAACAGGGTGGAATGCGATTCCATTTACCTGCAGAGGACGACACACAGTGAGAGCAGAGGCAGGCGCAGTGGAGAAGCAGGTCCGTGCCAGCACCTGCTTCCTGCAGGAATCAGAAGGCAGAAGGCAAAGTCGTCCCTCACTCCCAAGTCTCCTGGACCAACTGCCAGCACAGAGCTAAACCCTGCCCCCCCTTGAGGGCACAGAACTGACGTGTGCATCCGCTAGGAGCACCACAGGGCGCATCTCAGGAAAGCGCCTTTCTTCTTTATCAGTGAAGAGCAATTTGTTATTGGCTGTGTGTGAAAACTGTTGACCAGCACCCTCTCATGAAGAAGGTATGAGACACTTCCCCAAATGTCTCAAGCCTGCATTTCAAAACAGACTAAGAACAAATCAGACTATACGTTCATAAAAACAGAAAACTGAAACCAATGCAGAAGCCATTTACCCCCAGAGAACACATAAGAGGCTCCTCAGTGCTCTTGGGATGTGTCCTTTCTGACCCTGTAATCACTGGTGAGCCCACTCCAGGTCTGGATTCTACATGTCAAAGTTAAGTTTCTAGAGACATACCGCATAGATGTCCTGTGGAGCTGAAGTATTGGTTCCGTTGGATCGATGACATTTAAAGGTGAAGTTATCTTTGGCACTGAAAAACAAAGGCACATATAAGTCTTCCCTTTAAAAAATAAATCTTGAGTGAAATTTCCAGTTGACTGAATTCCACTTACGGATTTGGGGGGTTGATGTAGTGAATAGCAACTCTCCCCTCGATGCTCCCCAGGGCAAAGCCAGTCGGCTTGTTCTGTTTGTCTTTAAAAATAGCCACACAACGATGCTAAAGTTTGGGGGGGGGGGGAAAAGTACATTACCACTATGTAAATGTAAGACGGTCACCAGAAACCCCACTCTGCCATGATGAAGGCATTCCTGCACCGTTAGCACTGCTTTCTAACTTCTAAACTGCCACGAGATTCTGTGACCCAACTGTACAACTAACTGCAACTGTCCCTTCTCCCTCTGCCACCCTGGGAAGCCATATTCTCCCCAGTGGAGCACACTGGGGATACTGGCCGATGCAGGCACTGGCCCTGCTGGGCTGGCAGGTGCTCCCTTGGATCAGCAGCCATCACCAGCTAGGCTAGTGCCCCACAGCCGTGTATGTACTGCTATGACCTGTGTTTGTGTGGCTCCTCTTCTCCAGCTGGGCAGCAGTGCTGGCCAGGCCCACCTTAGGGGGCAACAGGGTGGAGACAGCAGACAGGACAGCATTTGATATATAAACTGAACATGCTACACAGTGACACAGCATTCTATTCTTTATCTCAATGAACTTGACCATTTTAGGCTATTATTAAAAAAATGAGAAATGCTGGTCAGGGTGTGAGGTAAAGGCACCTCATGCACTGCTGCAGGGAACATAAACTACCACAGCCACTATGGAAGGCAGACAGAGGCTGCTTAAAAACAAAGACTGTAACTATCACGTGCTCCAGCTATACCACTGCTGTGACCTATCCAAGAGAAATGACGTCCACATGCAGAACCATCCCTGAGCTGCCACATTTCCTGCAGCACTACTACTAGTGGCCGAGACAAGAATCGGCCGCAGTGCCTATCACCCAAGGAATGAAGAAAACATAGCATGTGAAAAGTAGTCAACCATGAAGAACGAAATCACGTCATCTGCAGGCAGATGGAAGGACTCGAGGACAGCATGGTAAATGAAATGAGCCAGACGTAGGAAGACAAGCATCATATCCTTTAAAAAGGCAGGTGGGCATGATCAAAGCATAGCATGTGCATGTATGGAAACATCACAGTGAAGCGCATTAATGTGAACAATTAATATGTTAATAATTATGGTTTTTTATCAAGCAGTTCCCACAGAAGCTGCCAGGAGAGATGTAGTTCCCAGAGGCTGAGGGGAGGGGGAACCCTGATGTGTACGCACTGCTACGAGCGTTAGAAGGCAGAAGCTGGGGTGTGCTACTGCGCAGCAGGTAACCACAGAGGCCACTATGCTGCGTCTCAGGAAGCCAGGGAGATGCTGGAGGATCTTACGTAAAGGAACAATGTGTGAAGACAGCACATCCTCCAGGCTCATCATGCTGTCACCACGGCAGATTGCCCTCCTTCTCCGGTGGCTGAAGAGTACTCACAGCATGCACACCGCGTTTCCTGCAGCCACTCACTTGGCTGGTGACTACGGCAGTGAACATTACAGCTTGAATCCTGGCCCCATGGTTGTAGGTGAGCACTCAGGGGCCAGACCACCAGGTTCTGCAGTGCTGACTCCACCGTGGTTTCTCCACCCTGCAGCCTTGCAGGAGTGCACAGGGCTTCACGTCTCCAGGTCCTTGCTGACTCGTCTTTTCACATTTTGGTAACTGTGGTCCCAAAGGTGTGAGGGGATGCCTCACAGTGCTCTTACTTGCATTTCCCAGTGAGAAGCCATAGTGGTCACCTTTCCCATACTCGCTGACCACATGCATGTCTTTTCTGGAACAATGTCCACTTAAGACTCAGTCCAAACTGGGGCAATTTTTTTTTTTTCTTCGAGTTGCAGGAGTTCCTCACACACTCTGGAATGTTACCCTGGACAGATACGTAACCGGCAGACGTCTTCTCCCACTGGTAGGTGCCTTCTTACCCGATTGCTTCTTTTGCTGCACAGAACCTTTCTGATTTGTAGATGTTCATTTCTTTTTTTTTTTTGCTTTTGTTCCCTATATTTTTGGTGTAACACACCCAAGAAATTACTGCCAAGCCAATGTCATAAAGTTTTGATCTAAGTGCTAAGAAGACTTGGATCAAATATGGTGGTAGAAGGGAGAGAAAAGAACAGATTCTAAATAGTTCCCAGGTGGAAGTAAGGGAGCCTGGTGATAAATGAGATAGGAGAGGAGAAAAGAAGGAGGGTGAATCAAGAATGACTTCTAGTTCCATCTCAGACAACCAAGCAAATGAAGTCCCACCTAATGAGATGTGGAACAAGTGCATCAGGAAGAACAGGAAGGAGTGGTGGAAGGGGCAGGTCCAGACCTGCCGGTGTTTACATGTATACACACGCACCATGGCACTGAGGGCCACAGCTAAGGAGAATCCCAAGGAGAGGAAAATATTTGAAAGGCGATGCAGAAAGGGGTCCTGGGTTTGGAGAGGGTGCTGCTGGATGGGGACCTCTGGGAGAAACAAGGGAGCTACTAGAGTGTGGGTGTCGTTGTCGGGAGCATAGTAGCAGGGTCTGCTGGGGACCCACATCTCTAGCCTGCAAGCATGACTGCGGACAGTGACGAATGGGAGATGAGTCTGGCTTGGAAGGTGGTCGCACAGGCAGAAGAGGGGGGATCTCAACATTCAGCAAAGAGCCAACAAGGAAGAGGCTGGCAGCACGGAGCCAAGGCCCAGTGGCTCATGAGCAGACCTGAGCAGGGGTCACACCACAGTTTCAGTTAAGTCATCAGTTAAGTTTGGAAGGGGACAAACACAGGCCATGCTAGACACCTGACCACGAAAGGAAACAAGTGTGCAGGTGAGCTGTAGGAGGACAGGGGTCAGGGAGATCTGTGCGGAGGGACGCATAGGCTTGGGCACCCTTTGGTGAAGAACTAAGAGCCAGAAGCTACAGGACAGTGAAAATAGATCATCTTTCCTGCTAAGCTGCAGGGCAAGGGGTGCTACCATAGAACTGGCCTAAGAACCCCACCTGACAGGGGAGGCAGGGAAGGATGCAGGTTCACAGACTCGCAAATCTAGCAGGAGGAAGACAAGGACCCTCCTTTATTCTCTGAACAGGAGAATTCAATCACTGAGACAAAGGCTAAAGGGAGCCTAAGGAGAACGAAGCAGGCCCAGCAGTCCTGTGGCCAGTGGGAAGATGAAGCCGCTGCATACAGTGTGGCTGCCCCTACTTTGGAAAGGCTGGCAGTTACTTCTAGGGATTTAAGGAGACACAGTCTTTGGTGAGTACAAAAGCTGGAGGGGGCCTTACAACCACGCGCACACGATGAAGGCAGAGCTGAGGCTGGAAGTGATGAACTGCCCGGGAGCCAACTCAGCAAGTGTGTGGTTTATTCAGCAGCATTTGGCCACCCACAGAAGACAGGTGAGGTGGGCTCACCCACGGATGGGTGGCTTTTACTCACCAAACATCTGTTTGTTTCCTTAAACTTACTCCCTAGGTAACTTCCAGGCTTTTAAAGCAGATACAGTTGTCCTCTATGCAGCACCATCCTGCACACAGCAGTGCTCAACACATGCTTCCTCACGGGCTTCCGCTTACCTGGTGCTTCAGTGGAGATTCTATCCTCCTGAATTCAGAGGGCTGGTTCTCTAACTGATACACGATCAGGCCCCTCTCTGCAGTCGCCACCACGGCCATTGGGTAGATCTAGGGAATGGAGGGAAACAGACACTGAACAGGAAGGAGCGGGCTTTTCTACTCACGAAAACCTCAACTTCTTAAAAGTTTAACTATTCAATGGCATCAATGTTTCACAAAAACCTAGAGAAACTATCTGTAGGCAGAACATTCATATATATTTAAGCCTTGTTTTTTAAAACCATAAAATATGTGAACATTTAGAAAATATTCTGAGGAACTGAGAAGAAATGATAATCACCTATACCAGGCCTTCAAAAGCTCACAGCTAACACCACGGCACACTCAAGTCTTCTGAGCCTTGTGTGTCTACACTGTGCTGTGAAACCCGTGTCCTCCACTCAAGCTGTGCTTTATGAGCATCGGTGAGGAACTCACATTTATCCGAGAACATCACAGTGGCTGCCTCGTGTTCCCTCAAACATGCCACAGCTCAGGGGGCGTGGTTAACTATGCCCACCATGTAGGTCCACCGGTCACTTTTAATGTTTCACTACATTATGTCAAGGGAAGACCATTTGTACCCATCATTTTTCTCATGATAAATTCCTAAAAAGTGGAATTTCTGGGACACTTGGTATAAAACTTTGGCTCTTGACTAACAGATGGAAAAAGCACCTCGGTTTCCATCTCAGAGACAGGACTGTGAAAACTGGAATCACATCACAAAATAACCACAAGTTTTGCTACCATTTCACAACAAATTCACAGTAGGATGGCACATACCTAGCTGCATATGTTTAAAAAGTGACCATCAGTATTTAGGAGTTCTGAACAAATGCAACCCCTAAACCAATTTAGGTGACTGGGGTAATTTGAACTATACCCCTTCCCCATATCTATTAATAAAGGAGAATTTTTCAATTACCTACTAATTGCAGGATGCCAGAAGGAAAAAAATGCTTTTTTTTTTTGGTGGTGGTGAGGTACCAGGGTTTGAACTCAGAGGCACTCGACCACTGAGCCATATCCCCAACCCCATTTTGTATTTTCTTTAGAGACAGGGTCTCAATGAGTTGCTTAGTGCCTCGCCATTCCTGAGGCTGGCTTTGAACTCAAGATCCACCTGTCTCAGCTTCCTGAGCTGCTGAGATTACAGGTGTGAGCCACTGTGCCCAGTGCTATTTTGCTATTTTAAAGAAAATAAAATTCCTTACCACATCGGCACAGTAACACCTCTCAGGGAGCTGCAAGACCATCATGGGAGTTGATGACCGGGTATCCCAAAACTAAAAGCCAAAAGGAGCACTGTGTGAGTGTTCAAGCTGAAATCTACCCAGGGAAGAATTAGGTCTGCCATGCCGGGGCCATACACTCCCTCTAGCATACTGCACCTTCAGTGTCTTATCCCAGCTCCCGGTCATCACGCAGCTATAGTTTGGAGCTTTGATCCAATGTATGGTCTTAACAGGTGCATCATGCTTTCAACAAGACAAAAAACAAGCAGATCAATGTAACCTAACAATGTGTTCGACACTTCTAGAGATTCGAAGAAAAGGAACTAATTATCAAAGGATATTTCAGTGCTTCCCCAGGACCAAAAGTAGTCCATCTGACACAAGAGCATAGACCCACCTTCCATTTTACAAACTTCAATTTGACTTACTGATAACTAAGAGTGACAGCATGGCCCTCCCTGGGGAGATATGCAGAAATGGCTAGTGAGAACCACGCCAGTTTTACACATGTACCAAGGAGAGATGGAGAGGCCCCAGCATGTGGCACTGGGACTTCAGTACACGATGCTGTCCTGAAAACACACGGTTGCCAAGAGGCTCTGTGAATGCCCCTAGGCAGGCCCTGAAGCTGCAGGTTGCCTGCCTTCATGACTGCTGCTGCCCCTTCCTGGCATTCTTCATGGGAGAACCTGCCTGCTACAAAAGCTAGACATGCTTCAAAAGCTCTGTGGGCACGTGGAGGTGTCCCGCTTACTTGAGGCAGTATTTCCAGACCCTGAAGACAGTGCCTGGCACATGGCCACTCAGTAAACACCTGAAGAGCAAGCAAGCCAACGCAGCTGGTGAAAGACAAGTCACACACAGGTGTAGGGAGGCCACATGGCCATGCTGAGGAACACTTCTAGCCCTTGTCTTTATAGGTTTTAATGCCACTAACTCCTGATGGCACCACCCACACATACAGGGAAGACACATGCAAAAGGCTCTAGGAAAATACTACGAACAACAACAAAAAAAGGCCAAAAAACATTATTTTTGTGCTAAGAACTTTCTAGTACACTTAAATCTGATTGACTTTGTACACTCTCATTGTTCTTTTCTATAGCAGGGAATTACTACAATCATCACAACCCTGGGCAGCAGTCCTATCCTGCTGATTTGCAAAGGGCTTGTGTTACCTGTGCAATCTGTATTGCCTGGTTACTATTGAGGTCCCACATTTTGGCAGTTTTATCACATGATGCTGTAAATACTTTGCTCCCATCCTAAAATAAAATGGAGAAAAATTAAATCTATGTAAATTCAGATACTAGGTTGAACATTTGTTTTCCAATTTTTATTTTTCCAATTATTTGGGGGCCACCATACTGCAAGCCATAGTGTCATAAACAAAACACACTTTCAGCTCTAGCTTTATATTTTATTGACCTAAGAAATAATATATTAATAGAATATTTTAAAAATCCACCAAATAACACTTAAAAGTTATATAATGAAAACTAAATCTCATCCCTTAAAGGCAACTTTGGTCTACTTTTAAAATCTTTTTCTATTTGAGAAATTTAAGCCTTCAGAAAAATTACAATAATAATACAAAGTGTTCCAGCATAGGGGTGCACGCCTGGAACCCCAGCAACTTACAAAGCTGAGGTAGGAGGACCACAAGTTTGAGGCCAGCCTGGCAACTTAGTGAGACCCTGTCTCAAAATTAAAAACAAAAACAAAAACAAGGGGAAGGGATACAGCTCAGTGGTCCCCAATGCCAGAAAAATAAATAAATGTAAACATTTCACCGAGATTCACCAACTGTAAACATATGCCACACTTACTCCGCCTGCCCCCACCCAGCGCATGTATTCACACTCTCTCTCTCACACACACACACACACACACACAGTTAGCTTGTTCAGCTCTATGTCTAATGGCACTCCAAAGTATGTGTGATAAAACTACACTAATTTATAAGAATCGCTGGTATAAAGTGCAAACTAGCTCAAAACATCAGCAGTCACTGACTAATGATAAACTCAGAAACAGAAGCCACGGAGCAGGCCTACCCTAGCACTGCTTAAAAGAGCTACGTGCATCTGTGGTGAATGCTTGAGGCTGGGCTCAATTAAAGTGCACTCACAGGAGCAGGCAAGGGCTGATCGGGCTCACGGCCAAAGTCTGCTAACCCCTGGCCTAGGATATTTCACTTCTGGTGTCAAAGCTCACAGACTTTCCACTCTTCCTTGGCAAAAATTTCTCCCCTTTGAAGCCACCACTTCTCCATCTGAAAAAGAGGGGAAGCCTGTCCCTCATTCCATGAATGAATTTACAGTGGTGACACCATAAACCTTAGATGCAGAGCAATCTGATGACTAGACAGGAACACCTCACACACAGATCCCAGCTCAGCAATGAAGAGGAGGAAGTGATGCCCCCACCTGGATGACCTCCGAAGTAGCAGACTGAGGAAGAGGCTAGACTTACAGTTTCCAGTCTGTACAATCCCATGTATATGACATTCTTAGAAAGCAAAACATTTGGGGACAGAAAATAGATCAGTGGTTTCCAGGAGCTGAGAGCTGGGAAGGATCTGACTACAGAAGGGCAGGAGGGTATCTGGGGCTGAGGGAATGTTCCACAACTGAACATGGTCTTTGTTCCTCAAAACAAAGCTAGACCTCAAAGGTTCAGTTTTACTATATACCTAATAAATAAATGTCTGAAAATAACCTAATAAATCTGGTCAGAAAAGACAGGAACAAAGCTTGGAAAGGGCCTGGAGGCCTGGCTTCCTTAGCGTCATGTACACCTGCCTCTTGCTTCTGCTGGGTTCAGGAACCAGGCAGCAGGGGCAGGAGAACAGGCAAGAGCCAACCTGCTGCCAAGGTGGCCAGCCCTCCACAGCAGCAGCTCCTCCAGAGCTCAGCTGTCCCTCCCAGGGAGCAGCACAGGTGCCTTGCCTCCCATCTGTTGCCTTGCCAATGGTCCCTTCATCACTACGCTCTCCTCAAATATGAAAAGAGGGAAAAAGAAATAAGAAAAAAGAAAAGCTCAGAATAAATGTGTGCAAGTGCTTATATTCAGGATCTTAGGAGGAGAAAGAAGTTGAAAACTGATACAATTCAAATATCTAATAACAGAAAGTATTCTTTTTTCCCCTCTAGGTATTTCTGGAATAATAAAATCTCTGATTTTAAAACATACACTTAGGGCTGGGGTTATGGCTCAGGGGTATAGCGCTCGCCTGGCACGTGTGAGGCACTGGGCTCGATCCTCAGCACCACATAAAGATAAAGGTATTTTGTCCGCTTACAACTAAAAAAATATATTTAAAAAAAAAAAAACCCATAAGCTTATGGTGTGTTTAGATACAGGAAAGGTTTCAAGAAATGATATAATTTCTTGCTCCAGGTAACATATCAACAAAACAGTCAGGCGCGGTGGCACACACTGTAATCCCAGTGGCTCTAAAGGCTGAGGCAGGAGGATCATGAGTTCAAAGCCAGCCTCAGAAATGGTGAGGCCCTAAACAACTCAGTGAGACCCTGTCTTTAAATAAAATGCAAAACAGGGCTGGGGATGTGGTTCATGATTAAGTGCCCCTGAGTTCAATCCCTTATACCCCCTCCCAAACAAAACAAACATATCAACAAAACAAATGGCTTTAATGCAAGCAAAGCTTCCAGAGAGAGTATCTAACTGAAGTTAACATTAAGAGTGACAATGAATTACTATTCACTGTTCAGTGCCATCAAGCATATCAGACGCGGGACACCTGACTTGTGTTTGTGTTATAAACTTTTGTGTGTCACACAGCACGCTATGTAGAAGAGAATGTGGGAGATGGATTGGAACATACATCACTCCAGCAGACGTCCAACACGGGTCCAGTGTGCATCTGCTGGGCTTTTGGAATGGTCTGCCCACTGTCCTGAACTTCCCAGCAGCGAACCTGTAAGAACAAGACCAATTAAAGCAAGCGAGGCAACTCGTGAAGCACTAGAAGCACTGTTATCCAGGAATGATGTGGTACGATTTTTTAAATAATTAATTTGTTCTAATTTGTAAAGAGATAGGTTAATAGTTCATAGTGTCTTTTTTTTTTTTGGGGGGGGGGTGCTTGGAATTGAACCCAGGGCCTTGTGCATGCAAGGCAAGCATTCAACCTACTGAGCTATATCTGTAGCCCCCTATAATTTATACAAACTCCTCTATTAGTCTAATCATGTAATTTTTAAGAACAAAGCCATCAAAATGCATATAGAAGGAGCTATTTTCCTACTTCTAAGCTATTAAAATATATAAATCCTATTGCTTACATCTAAAACTGCAAGTAATTTCCTCAACACATATATGCGATATCTTTTAAAGCAGAAGTAGAGGCCCACTCTTGTAATCCCAGCTACTTGGGAGGGTGAGGCAGAAGAAAAGAAAGCTCAAGGTCAACCCTAGGCAACTTAGTGAGACCCTGTCTCAAAATAAAAAGGGGTGGGATATAGCTGAGTGGTACAGAGGCTGTGGTCCAATACCCAGTTTTGCAAAACTAAATACATAATGTATAAATAAGAATAGACTATCAATCATAACTATTTAGAAAATCAAAACTTAAGTGGAAATTTACCTTTCTACTCTGAATGCTTTAACTTTTACCTCACTTTTCTGTTTACAAAAGTAATGCAATTTACTTGGAGATGTCATAAATATGACTCCTAGTTCACAATTGGGATGTAGCTCAGGGATAGAGTGCTTGCCTAGCATGTATGAGGTCTTGGGTTCAATCTCTAAGCACCACAAAAAAACAACCAATCAAAAAGCACACCACTCTTTACAAAAACTACATATAAACTTGCCCAACCTTGACCTCCCTCTTCCCTAGTCCTTCCCTCATCCCCCACCTGTAAGCCAGTTTGCTCTTCCAGAAACCTTGAAAGTGGTATTCCATCCGTTGAGCACATAATTGTCACCACTGCTGAAGGCAAAACCTTTCACATCTTCACTGGCACAAAGTCAGTCTTTAATGAGGTACTGTCAGGCAGCAGTGACACAGCCCCGATCTCCCTGTGCACCCTGGCTGACCACTTGTGGAAAACGGGCCAGCTGTTCTGCTTCCTAAGCCTCAGCATCCTGACTCATAACATGGACACAATAAGCACACAGTGCTTCTCTATGTAAGGACTAATTCCTTATCAGATTTCCTTCTCAAGTCCTAGGACAATCAATGGGACTTAAGGATCTCTGAGAAATACTGCCAATTACTACCCAGAATGTTCCAATTTGCATACTACTAGCAGTACAAGAAAGGCTGAAGCTTACCCTTGCCAGTACTATTAGTCTTTAAAATGTTTTGTTGGGTAGAAAAAAATAATTTATCATGTAAATTTTTCTCTTAGTGATATAAAGGTGGCTAAATGGTTTCAGTTTACTCCTTTTGTGAAGACCCTCTTCACATCCTGTGCTTACTATTCTACTAACTTTTATCATTCTTTTTTGGACATTATGATTAATCTTTCTTTCTGAACACAATGGATAATTATAATGTCTATGCAGGATTGGTGCTATCATCTAAAATTGAACACAGGCCTGAAGCACTTTCAGGACACAAAGAAAGAAATTGTGTGCATCAATGTGGGTAACATTCTTCTCAGTGAATGGTACTCTTGGTTTGGGAATATGCTTTAACATACTGGACTAGAGTAGGAAATTTTGAGCAATGCATAATGATATCTCCATTCAGAAGGGTTCACAGTTTCTATGCCAGTTTCTTGAAAAAGACCATGTATATAAGTCTTAGTTCTGATCCACTCACTTGGTACAGATTGGAGTTAAGGAAAAGCCAATTTTATCCATACCAAGATAGGATTAGAGAAGATGCATTTAAGAAGCACTCACATCATTAGCCCACGATCCTGCAATAAGAAAGTTCCCCGGTAAGGTTGGTGGGCTAAAAGACAGACAGCCGATGCTATCATCAGGAGAAGATGTTACTTCAATATCCTGGGGAGGGAAAGTCAATATTAAAATGTACACATCATCACAATGTCAAAACTGCTTTCCTTCTCACTGAACTTGCCATGGTGGAATTTCCTTGTCTCAAGAACTCAGACCTTCCCTTACTTTGATCAAATAAGCCAAGGAAAGTACTAAGCCCTCTGGGACTATAAACAGCACACTAAATGAAAGACCCCAAACCTTTTCTACATGGTGGCCCCCAGTTCACTCTTGCTCCAAGTGATCCTTCACATCTATTACCCACCTCCCACCCCACAGAAATGCTGATCCAACAGTCCTCAGCTTGGCCCTGAGAATCTGCACTTCTCACAGGCACCTGGGTGATTATAGAGACCTGACAAGTCAAGAGGGAACCGGACACTAGGCCAGGATTCAGGTATTTCTGGGCTCCAAGGTTCAGGAAAACTGGGCTAGACAAAATTCCAGAGCTTTCATTCCAAAGGAGGATCCCCAGCCATTTGTTTCTCCTGAGGTCACAGATGTAGGAAACCCTGTGAGGCCTCATGCAGTACCTTCATAGGGTTGTGATTGTCTGTGGTTGTGCTGCCAAACATGCTGGTCCCGCCAGTTCCAAAACCTGAGGTTGTTCCGAACAGACTCATTTTGTGTCTAAACAATAAAATGCAACATGTTAAGGAGAGGTCTTTCTTAAGTAATAAAATCCACTAAGAGGCAATATATAAAGATCTTAAGTCACAGAAAGAAAATAGTGGATTCATGCCAGGCTCCTCTCTTCAGAAGAGATCTAAAAATGCCTAAGTGGACTAAGCTTTATGAGGGGCACAGGGGCACACACCTATAATCCCAATGGCTCGGGATGCTGAGGCAGAAAGACTGCAAGTTTAAAGGCAGCCTCAGCAAAAGGCAAGGTCCTATACAACTGAGTGAAACCCTGTCCCTAAATAAAATATGTGGCTCAGTGCCTCTTAGTTCAATCCCCAGTACCCCCCCCCCAAAAAAAAAAACCTTCTATTTTAGAACAGTTTAAGATTTAGAGAAAACCAAAAAGACAGGAAAATTTCCATATGCCTCACATCCAGTTTCCCCTTTGGTATCTGATAGAGTATGACACATTTGTCACCACTAATGAACCAATACTGACATGGTACACCAGGGCAGTTTTCAGTTACCAGCTAGGAAATAAATCTGCTCATTTAAATAGTCAGAGACACTAAGCTCCACACCAGAGATACACAACAGAAAGGACAGAAGATCCCCACATTTCAGTTCCCCATCTGGGGGGAGTTCACTTTCTTCCCAGTGCTGTGCTCTGGTCAGGTCAACATCTGCATGAAGTCACCTAGAAAAACAACCAGTCCTAGAAGGGACTCAATAACTATATTTAGTGGTTTTTAAAAAGTAATCCACTTTGGTCCATTTGAATTCCAAAAGGTTTGGCATTAGGTCACAGACATATACCTAGAAGAATCTCCACTGAGTTTTTTCCAGGGCATAACTAGCAGGCCCACCAGAGTCTGAATAGAACCTCTGCCACTCAGATTAAGCTGGAACCTTAATCTCACCAGGCCTCATTTTTCTCACTGCAAACAGAGAAAAAAATATTGTATATTCTCCAGGTCTGCAAGAAGGATCAAATCAGAATTTGCAGAAAGTGTAGTGCCTAGCACATACTAAGTACAATAAGCAGTTTTTCCTTCTTTTTCTTCCTTTCTAAGGAGAAAGTCTATGCATAATTTCCTAAAGATTTCACATACTTTGATACTATGTTTTCAATTGGTTAGCAAATCTTTACATTTAGAAGTCTACCACATCAGTCATCTCTCCAAAAGAAGCCTAACGGCTAAGTGACATACTGATTAATGAGGGCAATATCCTTAAACAGGACAACAGAATGGAGAAACTGCAAGGAACTTGGGGAAGGCATCTGAGTTCCCTGGCTTAATGAAAAAATAAAGTGAAAACATAATAGGTTAGAGCAACAGCTATGGGCATATCGACATTTCAGAAGGCAACCTTGTGAAAGGACATGGTGTTTGCCAACTGCATCTCTGCTCCAAGATGTAGAGATGCACTTGAAGCATCAGTTAGCTACAGGATCAAACAAGCGAAGGAATCACAGGGCTTCTGTAACCAGGGTCTGGGAACAGTTTTGTGGCTTTGGGAAAGTTCTTTAGTTCTGACTTTTTCAACTGTACATAAAGACACTAATATCTATTTCACAGAGTAATAAGTTAAGGTCAAGCACATCATACTTGAAACACAACAGGCTGTTAACAAATGTTGTTTCTGACCCCACCCCACCCCCCAACAGTCAGGTTGCCATCAGGGATGGACTTTCAGGACTCTAGGTAATAGTCACTCAACCACTTATCACCTAGTATGAGCCACATGCTGTGCTGGGCAATGGGAACCCGAGAAGTTGAGAGGGCATGTACCCAACGTGTCAATCTCTTCCCTGCTGAACCCCAGCCACAGATCTGCTGGCTGCTTCTGCCCTGAACACAGGGTGCATCCTACCAGTGGTCCTTCAGACCCCAAAGAATGGCTCACCCTCCCCCCAGCCCCCAGTTGCCTCCCTTTGAATCTTCACGTTCTAGTCCAAAAGCTGCTTCCTCAGACTGTTTTGAGGTGATGGAAATGTTCCCAATTTCGTCAAAATGTACCCTTTAGCTGGGAAATTCACGTCCTGTAAGTTGGACTTCCATGAAGCTGTCAGCCCTGTTCTTTTTAAAAATCATCCCCTCGGCGGCTTCCCTAATTTAACATTTCCAACTTTCTGCCACACCCCCTTGTTTTAGTGGCGGCGCCCGGAACCGATTTGCGTTTTCTGGTTTTTGGTCCGTCCCGAGCTCCAGGAGCGCACGCAGCTGCCTGGGTCCTTCCCCGGGCGCAGCGGTCCGGCAGCACGGAGCCTGGCCCGGGGAGTGCAAACGCACACGCTGGGGGAAACGCGCGGCAGGGAAGACCAAGGAACAGACCTGCTCCCGACAGCGGCAAGGGCGACGAAGCAACCTGCGAGGGAGGCCTTTGTGCAGAGGACCGGTCAGGAGAGCTTCTGCTAAGAGGCGACGTGTGCCTGATGGAAGGAAAAGGCGACAACGCTGCCATTAACCCCGGGAGACCCTCCCCGGGGCCTCAGTTTCCCTACAAGGGCAACGACGAGACCAGGCCCTAGGCGACCCCCGAGGCCCCCTCCGGCCCGGCCGAGCTTCGCAGAGCCTCTGCCCAAGCTCGGCCAACAGGCGGCTCGCGCCGCGGCCTTGCAGCCAGGCGCACCCCTCAGGGGACTCCGGCCTCCGCGGGCTGCGAGGCGCTGCAACGGACGGCTCGGGGCCTACCTGAGAGTCGCCGCGGCGAGCAGCCGGGGGCGGGCCGCGGGTGGACCCGAGGAGCCTGCAGACCTGCTCTGGCGCGGAGGAGCACTGGCAAGGTAGCCCGGGCAGAAACACCGGGAGCCCGAGTCTCCTCCAGTTGGTGGTAGAAACAGCCCCAATTACCGCGGAAAGACAGCGCATGCGTTCCGGAGACACTTCCGGTTTCTCCCGGAAAGCGCTGAGGAAATCGGCTCCTCCTTCCGGGGCGGTGGCTCAAGCGCAAAAGCGTCGTTGACGTCGAGAGGAAGTACTTACATTAGCAGTTTGCGAATTGGCGGTAAATTGGCGGAGCGGGGCATGTTGCCGAGCAACCGATTTTGTAAATTGGCCGACCAGGCTAGTGGAAGGTAGTTAACTCTCGGCTTGTGAATTAATTCTCGTATTTGTCGTGATTAAAAGTCTAAAAAAAAGCAAAGGTCTGATTACTGCCAGTTAATGTCCAGGACCTGGCTGGGGGAGACCCCCTGCGCGATCCTCTCCGCCCTCGGGGGATAACCGGGCCTGGAGTCCAGGTTCTTGATTAGGTTGCCGGTGCGATGTCACGCGAAGGCTCCTGCCACCGGTAACGCTCGGTGGAAACGTCAAGGCGTCGGGAGACAAGGTGACTGCGGGGTTAGGTGAGGGTCCTGCCGTCGGCGTGGGGTGAGCCTCGCGGACGCAGAGCGGTAAGCGGCCCACTGCTTGAGGCCAGGCTGCTGGTGTGGCGGGCGTCCAGGCGGAGGGAGCCTCGTTGTCATGCCGACCGAAGCTGGCGGTCTAGCACGCGTGGCCGTGACCTCAGTTTGCTTGATTTCTGAAAGGTCACATGACAAGTTTCAGCTTGGTGACTCCGTTTTTGACTCCGTCCGTCTGCTCTGCCGGCCCAGTGCAGGAGTTCAGTTCCAAAGAGGGGCCACCTTGAGCTGAATTAAGAAGGAGCTGTGGGTCCTTTGGACCCGTGTCCACTGTGCCCACTCAGAGAAGCACGGGACCTTCGGCCCAGTTCACTACTCGGCCTGGTCTGCATGCCGTGACCGCCTCAAGCATCCCCGGGATCCGTGGGATCTTGGTGTACGCGCAGATTCCGTCGGAGAGCCCACATTTGTGCCAGAAACTGAGATTAGACTGCAGTTTTCCCAGCCACAGGGCTACTTACAGATGACAAAATGCTGGCGGCTCACTTTTCCCCTAGAAGGGAAGATCTATAAAATTTGTATCCATGGACTATATAGGCGAAAATAATTTTAAAGCAAAATAATTAAAATTAAATTTTTATTGTGGTCATCATTCACATTGGCAAACTTTTCTGCCGTTTTTACACAGGTGGATATTTATGAATGATAGTTTATACTCTGTTTTTAGATGAATAGAAACTGAGTATGTTTGTAATTTTAGAATAAATTATTTATATTTTAAATTATATAATTTTGAAATTTTAATTAAAAAGTTCTAATATTTTGGCCTAAGATTTCTAATCACCTTGTTTGCAAAGTGTACACACTGAGTGTTATCTGTACCAGGAATTGGGACATTCAAAGCGGTTTCCTGTCAAGAAGTACTCAACATGTAATTCCTTGGTGATTTTCCCCAATCTCTATTTTTGTGTTTCAGATTGTTCCACTCTGTTTCTTTTAAAAAAAAAAAAAATGACTTGAAAATATTTTAAAGGAATTTCTACCCAAAATAGTGGAAGGATGAGAGAACAATGAGCTTCTGCCAGCAGAGGGCAACCTTGGCTTGTTTGGGGGGTTTTGTGACCTTAGGACACCAGGGAATGGTGAACCCAAGTCTACCTAGCAAACCAAAGTGAGAGTTGCTCAATATTTTACTACAAAAACATCCCGTTGAAGATGCTTTTAGTGTATATGTACATATGGCTTAGTTTTGAGAGCACCTGTTCTCTTCAATAGCACTGAACAGATACCTACATGGTTTAAATTTCTCAGAAAATGGGTATTATAAACAGCTTTTTACAAGGATCTTTATGAGCACTTGAGAAAAAAAAAAGACTGGACATCTTTTTGTTGTACTAGTTTACTGCTCACTTAAAAAAAAGTGAGTAGATTTCTTATCTGAACTGAAATATATCTGAAAATAATTTTCAAATGTTAATAATATTGTATATTTAATATACAATATATTTAATAATATTGTATATTTGTCACTCCCATTTTTGACAGTGTATCCTAACGCAGGTGTTTTGTGAGTTAAATAGATTTCTAACTTAGTAATTTCCTCCTTTAAATCTGTCAAAATTCAGTGACATTGTTACATGTTAAGGTATTAGGTATGGTATAAATTCAAAGAAAAACTTTGAAATTTATAATAATATGCTTAAAATTTTTAATAGTCTCTCAAGCAAGTCAAATTAACAGCATACCAGAAATACTCTCAAAATGAAATGTCTGATATTCAAGTGTCCAGGGAATATAAATATTTGTTAATGTGATACACATGTCCTCAGGGGGACCTTAGTTTGGCATACAACAATAAGAATCACAGACCTTCACCTAGAGGGTGCATGCCAGGACAAATGTGAAGCACTTTACATGTACCAGAGTAGTGGTACCCAGACTCTCATGTTTAAGTCTAGACTATATCTTTTTTTTTTTTTTTTCAGGGAGCGGTATTGGGGATTGAACTCAGGGCACTCTACCACTGAGCCACATCCCCAGCCCTATTTCGTGTTTTATTTGGAGACAGGTTCTCTGAGATGCTCAGCACCTCGCTTTTGGCTTTGAACTTGCGATCCTCCTGCTTCAGCCTCCCGAGCTGCAGGGATTACAGGCATGTGCCACCACGCCCAGTTTCTATTACTTATTAATTATATGACCCTAGGAAAGTTACTTAAACTCTGTTCCTTTATTTTCTCATCTGTAAATGGGGATGATAATAAAAAGTACCTGCTCCTAGGGGTGTAAGTATGAAATGAGTTATTGTTTGCAAAGCACATAGAAAAATACCTGGCACATACCAAGTGCCAGCAAAGTATTTTTAAATTGTTATCACTTGCTTTACCCTTACTCCAGCCTTTCAGGCAGGCCATCCCGTAGCCCGTGTAGTCACACAGGACCCCTGGCTAAGAAGGGTCCTGTGTTTGGTTTAATTCCCTATGCTATTTTCTTGAGATTCTTAACTTTAGAACAAGGGTTCCCACTTACAATTTGCCTTTGGCCTTCGTATTCTGTACCTGGTGCTGCTCTTGAAGTGGATGGTATTGTTGTCCCCTAGTGTGACTGTAGCTTTGGACAAGTAACATCTTTCGTGCTGTCACCTATAAACCCTGGTGTAATTGCTGAGTAATCACAGGGTTCTTTAGAGAATGAAATGAGATCATGTGTGAGCAGTGACTGGCACATCTAAGACTTCAGAAATGCTATTATTACCATTTATCTTTATAAACCAACCCAACATTTATGTACTGATATAAATACATATTCTTGCTTGAATTCACTAGCAATGTTTGGTGCAGCTAATGATCTACTGAAAGTACAGAATAAAATCATAAAACTCATGTATATCAAAATTAAGGTAAATTTTAAAGGGAAAAGATCACATTATTACTGTTGGAGAAGCACCTATTAAAATTTGAAGCTTCTGTGAATCTTAAAACTGAAGAAGTTCTTTGTTCTATTGATCTAAACTAAAGAATAATGGACTTGAATTGGGGCAATAATGAACAACCCCTGGAGAAAAATTTTCTAGTAATACAGTCGATAAAAAAGTAGGCCCCAAACAAAGTAAAGCAAAGCATGGAGGACTACATCAATTCAAGTATTATTTCGGGGTAAATATTACTAGTTTTACAAGTAAATTAATTCTTGAGGACAAAAGAGTAAATTAATTTACAAGTAAATTAATTCTTGAAGGCAAAAGAGAATGTAAAAAGAAACTACCAGATGCTATAATTTCTTTGCAACATTTCATGTTGACTATTGTTATTTTTGTTACTAATAAAATCCCATATGTCTTACATTAGTTATATTGTAGAAGACAAATATTTCAGACTTTTATTCAAATAAAACATTTTTTCCAAATAAAATTTAAAAGTCAAAATCATATTCTTTTATAATTTAGAAGATAGAATAAAAATCAGTCTACATAAAATCTTTTATTTTTTAAATTTTTATTAGTTATTGATGGACTTTTATTTGTTTATATGTGGTGCTGAGAATTGAACTCAGTGCCTCACACACGTAGGCAAGCACTCTACCACCAAGCCACAACCACAGCCCTACATAAAATCTTTTAGAGAAAATTAGAATATAGCACTTATTTTGACAAAACATATAATTAATGGAAATTATTTGCCTTACACAACAGTGTTTGCCAGTTAAACTAATGAAGGGCCTCTGGAAAACAGATTCTTCCATCCTCCACGTGTGCTTTTATATCCATCCTCCAAATTTTAACTTGTTGGGTAAGTACACTCTGGAAAGGTAATCTGACGACAGGGAGGTTAAAGCTTGGATTTCTGCCTTCATTTTGGATTCTGCCATTATTTCCATCTGCCAATAAGAGGTAAAATATCACAAAATCAGAGTTCTTTGCTGCAGTTCTGTTAATTCAACAAACTAATCAGCCTTGACTTTTTTTTATTATTCACAACCACAACAGTAGTCTTCAGGATCAGCCAGGATATCCTGAGCTGCTACAGGAGCAACCATCAGAGGAGAGAATACCCAGTACAGATGCTGCAGTAATGAGGCATGGTCTGGGACCATTCATGATTTCTTTTTTCATTTTTTTTAATTTCATAAACTATGATAGGGCCATCAACAAAGGGTAAATAACCATGATAAGGGTAAAAATAGACCAGCTGCATCTGGCTGACCTCATCTATTAGCCTTCACATGATTCCATTTCAACAACTATTTACTGCTAAACCACAATAACATTAGTTGTTGGTTATATAAAATTACAAGTATGTTTTCAAAATATTATGTGAACAGCCACCATTAAAGCAAAAGGCAGTTAAACTTTATACAACACTTGAATTCAAAAAGAAACACCATATACTTCTCTTCTCCAAAATGGTTGGCAAGTAATATAAGGTCTCTTGAGGATGCTGTCAAGTTTCCCTTGATCCCGTTTTGTTAGTGGGATCAAACTATCTCTAGGTACATTCAGCCTGGTAAAAAATAAATGCAAAAAAATCAGTAAAAAAAAAGCCTGTTCCCATCACACATATGTTTTGCTTGTATTTACTATACTATTTCAAAAAACTCAGAAATGACAGATAAGAAAATCAATACAACCCTGTCGAATCCTAGATCAGCAAGTTTTCAAGCAGGTAGTGGAAGTCTGTTTCTACAGTAAATAAATCCTAAGCATTTTACTTTCTTCTCATCACAGGATGATGACAGGAAGACACACTTTTGTTATTAAGCACATGCCCCCAGCACTGGCACTGTGTATGTCATACTAGGGCAGTTGAACAAGGTGTGGTTAAGCATCCCAAAGCATTGAATTCAGAGCCCTGAGTTCCACTGGGGGTGGCTAGAAGCTGCATTTCACTGAGGGACATTAGGTTCCAACAGGTGCTTACTTGTTTGTGATTCATTGAGGACATTGTTTGTGTAGTGCTTCCCATTCATGTGTGTGCTCGAGCATACACACACTCACCTATCTAGTTTTAACTTTGAAAAAAGAAAAATGTAATTTTATCTTGGTATGTGTTTAAAAATAGAACATGAGAGGTCTGGGATTTAGGGTGTAATCTACTTTTTGAAGTCACAACTTTAGATTTAAAGAGAAATCTAGATCCTTCTAGATTTCTCAAAGGATCTCTGGTTTCAGTCTTTTTCTATGTCCCCATAATTATGACCATTTGCCAGTGACAGCTTCTGGGTAGATGTGACAATTTGATTGAGAGAGACCTAGAGCATTTCCCTTACAGTGTGTTTGCATAGCTCCTTTGTATATGTATTTGGGGTGGTTCTGAGGACACTTGTGGAATTTATAAGATGCAGCTAGAGTTTCCCTAGGCCCTCTAACTTAAAAATGAGCAGATCATGTGTCCTGAATTAGTGTTAGAAATGGCCTTCATACAAATAGATCACCTCCAAGGCATTGTGGTCATGACACATAACATCAAATTGAACAAAACTTTAATTCACTGGATGTAAATGTTAAAAAAAAAAGAGAGAGAGAAAGGTTTCCTGTCATTCTCTCATTTTGTAATAAGTGTCTACCCCAAAACTGTTCATGCTCCCAATTTAGGAAACAAGCACCTGTAATCAAGGTGTGCACTGCTTAAAGAAATCCAATAAGCATGTTAAATTCATTTTCACTGGCAAATTAAAACAATAAGAAACATTTCAAAATTTATCCCATTAGTAGAAAGGGAAAAAGTGTTACTATCTTATGCTGGAGAGATTATACTGGCTCTTGTTCTGCAGAGAGAATAAAACAACCTATCCAGCTGGGTGCAGTGACACACACCTGTAATTCCAACAGCTTGGGAGGCTGAGGCAGGAGGGTCCAGAGTTCAAAGCCAGCCTTAGTAACTTAGCAAGACCCTGTCTCTAAATAAAAAATAAAAAGGGCTGGGGATATTGCTCAGTGATTAAGAGCCCTTCGGTTCAATCTCTAGTACAAAAAAAAAAGAAGAAGTCTTAAAATGTGTAAAATCTTTTAGCCACCAATTCTTCTGGGAATTCTGCCTCAGGGTTTCTTTAAAGATGCTGGTAAAGGTTTAGTTTAAGGAACCCATCAAGCACTATCAGAGATTTGGAAACCACTTAAGTGTCTAGCTATGAGGGACTGGCCACACAAACATCAGAATATCCAGAATTGGAACTTATAGTAGGACACATTAAAATGAGGTCATAAAGAGAAATGTATTGGTAGGGAAAAGTGATCACATTGTGCTGTATGAAAAACACAAAATAACAGTACAGTATGATCACATCTTTGTGAAAAAGTATGGTTGTGCACAGAAAATCTACAAAAGCACAGCTGTTTAACTGTAGGTGATCTTTATCTTGTTATTAATTTTTTTTCTGTAATGAACAATATATATTAAATGTGCCCCACTTGAGGTTCCCAAACTTTAAATCATCCCCAAATGAGATTTTTATGAAGTTAAAAATTTAAATGTATGATAAAAAAATTGATTCATATGGCAAATGATGTTGTCAATGATTACCATTATTAGAATCCATGTATTATACTCTAAGTACAAAAAATTATAAAATGTTTTAACCATAAAATAAAAATTTGTAGCTAGCTGCAAGTGTTATAATTAACTAAACTTATTCATTAAGTATTTTAGTACTACAGCAGAAACACTGATAAATTAAATTCATAATTAGTAATCTTGAATCACAGTGAACAATATAAATTAAAAACAACATTAAGAGCTTTTCCTTACAGTGACTTTCAGGCTATTGTTATTGATCACAATAAATCACTTTAAATGTCCTATTTCTGCTATACTGAATAACCTTTTAATATCAGAAGGGAGTAAACCAAGCCATCTCATAGCTGGAACTGTGAGGTTGTGGGCTTCAAAAGACATGGACTGAAACAAAGAGCAAAAGTATGTTAGGTGAGGCTAACTTGCAGAAAATTAGCATACTGGTTTTCATAGACAAATCATTTTCTAAGGAAAAGCACCGAAATGCTCTGTATTATTTCTGTATTAATTTTTTATGGAGCAAACTACAAATTAACCTCTCTGATCTGCATTTATTCCGTCTCTCCACCTGCTCTGCCATCCTTTTTATCTGTAGTAAATTTAACCAGGCATCAGAATCACATGGAGGTGCAGGTTCAGTAGGTTTGGATGGGGACTGAGAGTTGCAAATTTCCAGGTGATGTGGATGCTGATAGCTAGAGACACATTTGGAGAAGCCCTGATGTATGGTTGTTGCAGACTAGTGGTGAAATTTGGTGGTGTTTTCCTTCTTCCTTATAGTGGAAGAAAAGGGATCTCAAAGTCAAAATTCAAGATGTAAGATTCAGAGTATGTTTGGTGATCAGACACTATTGTTACCCTGGGACCTTGCAGGTACTTTAGTAGGCTGGAAGGTGCAGGATGGTAATGGCTTTTGCCCACAGCTCATCTATTCCCTGTGTGTACTAGTCATGCTGGAAGCTGGACTCCCAGCCACTGAACAGCAGAAGATCCTGGAATGGGACGTTAGTTCCTGAGTCCATTCTGGAGGTCTTTTGCATACTAGGGGTGATAAGTAAGCACATCATCCCAATGAATGTAAAATGTCTAAATAGTGGAGAAAGGAAAACTACTTTTCTATACTCACCCTAGACCCATACTTATAGATGCACATTATTTCTATGCCTGTTAAAAAAAAAGTTAACTTTAAAATTAGTCTTATATAATACAGGTTAAATAATTTGCACTCATATTTTATCTAACATCCGCAATTTTTAGTTTTGTGGACACTACCAATAATAAACTTGTGGTTCTCCATCTCATATGTCATATAAATTGCCTTAAATGATTACATTCTTTCACTTTAACCATATTTTTAAAATATTTTGATGAAAGTATTCTAAAAGCAGGAAAACAACTACAAATATGACTAATTATGACTGTTGTTCCAAATAGTCCAAGGATAACTTACCATGTGGATCAGCATCTACTAGTGTGAAAACAGGAATGTGAAAGGAGTCCCACAGCTTCTTGACTAAAAGCCTTGTGTTCAGATCAGGTACACCCTTTCCCTAAAAGCAAGATAGGTATTAGGTATTTTAATTCCAGTAAGATGAATGGGTACAGCTACACCCTTATTTGGTTAGTAATTTAAAAAAGAGACCTCCCACCTTGAATTTCAGATGGGAGAAGACTGGTGTTCACAGTGAACCAATGTCCAATATGTGCAGGGTGAAGGAGCCCATGTACATTCATATCTTTGCCTCAATTATACCAGCCCTAGGAAATATTTTAGCAGAAACAGAAGTAATAAAAACCCTACACACTTAAAGATGCCCACTGTGGTAATACTTAAAATGGCAAAAATGAAAAAAGAAAAATTAAAAAAAACTATCCCACAAATCTAACAGCAGGGACATGGACAGGGCAGCACCAGGAAACCAGCTCCGGAATCAGTCAGTCTGGGCTGGCACGTGGCTCTGCTCTTCCCAGTGGCACAAAGGTAAATGAGTATGGAAACCTCCCTGTAGTTTAGGACTCTGTAACCTCTTAAAAGGTTATTATATAAATGAAATTATTTTACAATATAAAGTCTTTAGAAGAGTGCCTGGTTTAATTTTGGAGTTTAATAAACCCTGCATGCTGGAACAATATGAAGTCATTTAAACAATAATGTAGAAAAGTAATTTAAAGAGCATTACAATAATGGAGGAGAAAAGCAGAAATCCAAATGAAATGGGGCAGAGGAGGAAGCAGGGCCTACGTTCCCATGACAAATGGACTTGCAGCAGAGAGCTGAGTTTGAATTTGCTCCCTACCCGTCAGTATTAATGCTCTAGCTCTATCTGTAAGGTCACAGTAAACATGCCTGCCCAGGAGTTCTGGCATTATCACCACACAGAGCTAGTTGATTCCAGCCCTAGTTCTGAGCAGCCACAGGCCTGTGGAAGACACCTCCCTGCACTGTAACTCCTGTTATTAAAGCAGAGGTAATGACTACAGATCTCGCAGAGTTGTTCAAAGTCTTTACAAGTTGATATGTGACAATGGCAATACATGAGAACTCTTATTAGGTGAAGTGTTCCTGGTGGTCACAGCACTTAGTGAAGGGTAGTGCATTTTTCATTTTTTTCCTTGGGGAAAAGATAGCACATGGACGTAGTAGAGGAGTCCAATAGTATCTGGTCTAAGTGGTTCTTCCTAGCCTGACCCTCTATCCCAGCTCCACTGGCCAGCTTCTTGTGGGCATAATGGCAATCATCAGTGGACACCAGTGGCACCAGGATGGGGCTGCATGCATGTGTATTTCAGCAGGACTGGCGGGCTGCATGCAGAGAGCAAAAACAGTGGATTCTGGGTGAGGCTCCCCTCCCTGCACCTGTGTTCTTTATAAGCACTCTTATGCCTCTCCTCAACCCAGTGGGACAAGAGCTTTGCTTGATGTGCATCTCCAAACACCAGGGCTGAACAGAGCCACTGCAGCTTTCTCTGGAGTGGCTTGTCTACAGCTGGACAAACATGGCCTCTCAGCATTGAGAACTGAAAGAAGAGGACTAAGCCAAAGAATGAGGCGTAGGACAACCCACGAGAGACTGGTCCATCTCAGGCTCCATAACATGGCCTATTACTTATGAGCTCTCAGTCTGTACTTTCCATCTTCACTCTTGTCCCTTAACTTCAAACTAGGCAGATGCCACCAAGAGTTTCAACTGTCACCCGAAGTTTTTATTTCTAAAATCACATCAAGATCTTTCATGAAGAGCAGCTGGGTGTTCCTGCCTCTTGTCCTGTAGCTATCCTTGTGATACTACAGTGACGGTCCACATACCAGAGCCATTTTGACTGGCTCATCACATCCTGTGGTCACCAAGTCCCTTGAAATGTCCTCTGATCCAGCTGTTTCCCGATTGTCCTGCCCCTTTCATCCTCACATGAGATAACTCAGCCTCCTGATAGCTCCCTGACTCCTGTCATCTCTATCTAACAGATGCGTTATCACACTAATCCTGTCACTTCCCTCCTGGCCAGTTCAAAAACTTTTTGAGGCCTGGTATTTCTGCACTAAATCAGGATGCCTCCTTGGGACTGTCCAGGCCTTCAGGACTCTGCCCAGCGCCCAAAGTCCTGCTTTCCTCTCCAGGGCAGCTCTCCTCACTGCTCCCACAAACATACCTCACAAACACCATACTTACTGTTAATCCAATAAGCCAGAAGAATTTTAAGTAGAAGAGCTTTCTTTTCTTCTTCAAAGAACTAGGATTTTACACAGATCTATAAAAGCAGAAGCTGGGAAAAGAGCTTATAAAGGAGCAGAACATGATCCCATCTCTTCCCCTGCAGTCACTCTACCTGTGCAAAGCCCAGCTTCACTTCCACCTCCTCCCTTACTACTGCAGCAGTTTTCATCAAATCACTCCAGTTTTATGGATTCCACTCACATTACCTATAGCAGGATGCTTACTACCTGTCTCCCCTGCCTTCAGTGCAATGTTCTAGGAAGTGGGACCTTTGGGAACTGACTAGGTCATGAGAATGGAGCTCCCATGGGCTGAATGTGAATAATGCCCTTGTGAAAGGGAGCCTAGAAGGGTCCTCTTGACTTGTTGAGAAGATGACTGACCAGTGAATCAGAAAGCAGGCCCTCGTCAAACTCCAGATCTGGAGCTCCCCAGCCTCCAGAACCGTGAGAAGCAAAGGTTTGTTGTTTAAGACCCTTGGTCTGTGGTATTCTGTTAGGGCAGCATGGACTAGCAAACACCTTTTGCTAAACAATGCTATAGTTCCCAGCATATTATCTCACCCATGGGAATCATAAAATATGCTTCTGTGTTCTTAGCACAGAGATGTTTAAAAATAGCAAGCTCTTTTCGACTAACTCATGAAATTAATGGTATACAAATGTGTGTGAGGAAAAAAAGAACAGCCCAGTTCATTCATCCTTTCTCCAGGCCCCAGAACTGACATGAGACAGACAGACAGCCACTGTGAGACTGGTGCAAGGGTGGCTGAGGGTCCAGCAGGCTCACCCTGGTGTTGCAAGATCATGGGTATGAACAGGTCAGGAGCATCTCTTCCAGGTTAGGTTCAGGATGTTTAAATACACACTGTAGACATTCCTGTTCTATGACCCCAAACAATGCATTGTACTGAAAATAGAATGTGGCCCAAATTGCACAGATAATGTTAGGAATCCCTCACCGGTCACCACAGTCCTGGAGTGAAGTAAAGGTAGGTACTATACCGTGACCATGATGCATGGAGACATTTTGTTGCAAAAGTCATCATCTAGGAGCCGCTGAAATGTTGCATCTTTTTCTACAATTAACAGAAATTTTGCATCTGTAATTAAATCTGTGAAATTAAGGCTGATAAACTGAAGATGACAGTATTTCAATTTAATCAACTATCTTATGGTACCATATAGATCAATTAAAAACAGCTGTAGAGGCTGTAAAACCAATGTGATACTGCAATATGTACACGTGAAAAAATAAGAATTCATACCCCATTTGAATCAAATGTATGATATGTCAAGATCATTGTAATGTTTTGAGCAACTAATAAAAAATTAAAAAATAGCTGTAGAAAGAATATTTTGATTTTTACCTTTAAATATATAAACATATATTTAGATATGTCTCTCTCACATAATGGAGAGCTCCTAAAACAGTACTAAAGCAGGGACTGTGTGTGTTCATCTTGATGGCTACAGGGTCTAACTTTGTTGTTAAATATTATGAAGGCTTGGTTTATCAAAGGAATGAATGAACATTCCAGAAGTTTAATTAGCTTTCCCACTTAAAGGATACTCCGAATTCCTTGAATATTAGATGGCACAGCAACAGCCTAAGTTAAAATAAAAGACAAGTTTTATTTTAAATGGAAAATAAATAAAAATGACACAATTTATTACAAAAATCCTATATTTTCATTTTCTTTGACTACCAGTCACAAGAGTCTTATTGCTCAGTGAGGAAACAGTAAGAAACAGATGAATCCCTCAATAAGAAAACAGACACATAAGCTACAATACTTCACAGCAGGGAGAACTTCTGGGAAGCACTGTAGATATGTGACTTTAAGCAGAGACTGAGGAAATTAAATGTCCTGATGTGGGTCTCAGGGCCATCATCTTCCACTGTCCTAAATGGTCACCCATCCAAACTGCTGTGCTGGTTCAGTACTGCATGTTTTCTATGTACCAGAGCCCAGCAAAAGGTTTAGTGTTAAACTTATTAGTTTCAGAACCAGTAATTTTTTATGGAAATTACGTAAATGACTTTGCTAAAATGGGTAAGCCACACTCTACCTGTAATGTCATGTTTTTTTCTTTTCTTTCTTCCCGCCCCCCTCTCTCTCTCTCTCTTTTTTTTTTTTTTTTTTTTTTTGGTATTGGGGATTGGACCCAGAGGTGCTTAACCACTGAGCTGCATCCCCAGACCTTTTTAAATTTTATTTTGAGGCAGGTCATGCTAAATTGCTTAGGTCCTTGCTAAATTACTGAGGCTGACTTTGAACTTGTGATCCTCCTGCCTCAGCCTCCTGAGCCACTAGGATGTCCAGCTTAACAGTACATATTTAAGGAGAGTATATATGTATGTTTATTTCAATATGACAATTGGCATATAATTATGTGTTACACAACTCCATAAAGCATGTACCTAACTCATCCTTCCATCCTTTTTTATTTAAAAATCTTAAGCTCCAAATTATTCAACAGAGCTAGAAATAAGATACATCTCAAAACTGAGTGACCTGAAAGGTAGTTAAAGCATGTGAAGCCTTAAGGATGCTTACTGTTGCGCCACAGGGACAATGCACTTTGGTGCCGTCTTCTTCAATGTATCTTAAATTGCCTGCAATTAGCCCTTTGGATGTTGATAACTGAAAGATAATAGATGTATTTGAAAACTTTTCCACTATGATATTTCATGCTGCTAAGCATTCTTCATGTTACTTTCTAAATTATTTGTATTTTACCTCAGATGGAATTTAGATATGGAGAAAATGTGTAAAGGTATTTAGGAATTAAAATTTTTTGATAATTTACCTGTTTTAATCCATTCATCTAAAAGGATGATAAATTTATGAGAAAAATATAATATCAAATGATATCAAAATAAGGCAAAGATTACTTTTATTGTAATTTTTATACAAATATCTTATTTTAAAATGGAAGGTTTTGTTTGCAAAACTGTAAAACAGCGTCATTCTTTTAACTTGTAAAATATTGTTTTTCTTTAAGTATCATGTTTATGTTATATAATGGGTTTACTATTTCAAATAGATATGTAAAACAGAAAAAAGATGAAAAGCTTTGTGCCGAGTACCACTTACTATGTGCAGACTCCTCCTTGGCACTCTGAGCATACAGGAAATGTCATTGATAATGTCGTCCACGACAGTCTGAGTTCCAAAGAGCTGGCTGTCAGTATAATAGATGTCTCTATGAAAGTTTAAAACACACATTTCTAATTAACCATGTACTTTTGGAATATGACAAATATTGGAGTGCTATCTGTGAAAACTTTAACGGAATGAAACACAACATATAAGGAAAGTAATTTCTTTCCCAGAAGGTAGTCTTATATGACTCCTCAAAAGAGATAATAAAGTTGATCCAACTAAATCTCATGTTGCCTTTAAAAATACTTTACCAGAACAATATACTTACCTTTTAGTTGCATAAGTGTTGCTCTGTACTAATTTATAAATCATGGACAATATTTTAAGGATTAGAGCTGGAAGATAAAATGCAATAAACAGTTTGCTTGCCATTTATCTTACTGATTCTAAAGACACTGCTATCAAGAATCTTAATTGTCCACAATTACCATTCCTAACATTTAAAAAATTATCTTTCTGAAATAAAGAATTAAGTATAAAATAGTTGCCTGAAAAATTAGATAAAATTAATTGCTCTGAGGACTCAAAACAGAGAGAATACATTTATCTTGAATCATAAACCAAGTAAATTCCCTTAACTAGCAACAACAAAAATCTAGAAAATAACCAAATTTATTTGTTCATCACTCAAAGCTAAGAAAGATCAACTTACCAAATTTTTTAACTGATTTTAGAGAATTGCTTTTGATTTTTCTTGTGGTACAATGAGCCACCATCTGAAGACCAACAGAATCTTCAAACCTGTAATTTTGTTTAAAGCAAAGGAATAAAATGAAAATTACTTAACTTCTTAACACCAAGAAATACACATTTTTTAACTTTATTTTATTCATTTTCTATTATTTTTAATGTTGCTGAGAATCGAACCCAGTGCCTCACGTGTACTAGGCAAGCCCTCTACCACTGAGCCACAATCCCAGCCCCCAACAATACACATTTAATGTTCTCTTCTGAGAACATCATGTAAACCCCACATTTCTTCTTGACACAAGCACTAAAATTTTATAGACCTGGTTTGTGAGCTTAGATCAGTCCAGGTGGTAATTAGGTAATTAGCTTTGTGACATACAGCAATAAGATAAAGTGTTTTAAATAAATACCTTTTATTATGGAGTGTGTGTGTACACTTCTTTCTTGGGAAGACATTAAGTATATGTAAAATGTTTTCAAGTATTTCACAATTTGACTAGAATTTTACTCATTTTAATAATTTATTCATTGAATAATTTGACTCAATAAGTTTTGAAATATTTTATTTCTAATTTGCCCACAAAGCGACATTACATAAAATAACATCTATCTTAGATTGTTAAATGGAACCACCAAGCCTCTCCCAAAGGTGGCAGAAGGCACCAAGCAAAGACACCAGATGTCATCTTCTTTGAAGCTAGATAAGATCCATCTTTCCAAATATACAGTCTAGGGCTGGGGATGTGGCTCAGGTGGTAGAGTGCTCGCCTGGCCTGGGTTCGATCCTCAGCACCACATTCAAATAAAGATGTTGTGTCCACTTAAAAAATAAATAAATATTAAAATTCTCTCTAAAAAAAGAGAATACAGTCTACATCAATTATATTGGCCATAGTAACTAAGCAGTTTCAAAATTCCCTTTGTTCTGTTTCTGTAACTCTTTCAGATTTGAGAACCATTCTTGTACTGCTTTTCCATATTCAGTAGAGAAGATTTTACAGGCTGGGAAAAAGAAAAACACTCTATCACTTGGTGCTAACTCAGGTGGAGCCCTTGGACTCAGCAGTAGATCATCAGAAGGCAGCCTGGTCAATGGGCTCCACGTTCAGGACACTTGACTTCAGCCTGAGCTCAGGACTGATGGCTGCTCTGAGTAAGGGTTTGCTTTTGCGGTGCGGATGAGAACCGTACCCACAGTATCCCCTCCCCACTTGCTGGGAAGCTTAGATCCAAGCCTGATGCCTATTTTCAGCAAGGTCCCAGCATTTGAAATTCTAACCTCTTTTGGTGCCTTTTTTTTCCCCTAACCTTATTTTTCTTTGCCTTATCTTTTTTAAAAAATATTTATTCTTAAGTTTTAGGTGGACACACTATCTTTTACATTTATGTGGTGCTGAGGATTGAACCCAGTTTCTCATGCATGCTAAGTGAGCACTCTACCACTGAGCCACAACCCCAGCCCCTCTTTTCCTTATCTTTTATACCTTCTTATAGCTTTTGCAACCTACCTGTATGATATGTATTCCCATTTTTTTGGCTGGGTAAAGGCAATAAAAGAGTGAAAAATAACTAGAATTCTAAATCAAATACATTGAAAGAATGACACCGATACATTTAAAAATAGAACTGCAAAATGCCCACTTTATATTTTCCCAGCTGGATCTGTTGTCTATTGTGAAGGCAGGCGCTTCATTTCTTGCCAAGCTTGTGATTATGTCTTGCATAATGTTTTCTATAGATGCGAGAACCTCAGCACTGAAACAGTAAACACAGTGATTCAATTTTAATTGTAAAGTATGCTTTTCAATATGTAATGTTTGCTCTATTAGTACTAAAGTTACTTTTTGTTTCATTGGTTGTCTTTTTTTTTGGGGGGGGGGAGGGGGGTATAAGGGATTGAACTCAGGATCACTTGACCACTGAGCCACATCCCCAGCCCTATTTTGTATTTTATTTAGAGACAGGGTCTCATTGAGTTGCTTAGTGCTGCGATTTTGCTGTGGCTGGCTTTGAACCCATGATCCTCCTGCGTCAGCTTCCAGATCATTGGTTGTTTTTTAAGACTTGGAAATCCATGTAGGTAATGATCTCTTCTGCTAAATCTCCTATCAATACTGCATTAAAACAATAGAATTTACAATAGTACTTAGTATTTCATTTGCTTGTAATTTCATTTCTCAAATTGCAACTGAAGTAATCTCTTCCTTTTTCATTAATGATATAACTTACAAGTATATTTTTATCTACTTATATTCGCCTACTTTAATCTGCATTTAAATATAAGCTGAATTTAAATATAAACTGGCCTGAAATACATTAATTTAAAATTATATAATATTGGTTCAGAATTTCTTTCCCAAAATGTAATGCAAAAATATTTCAAAAGAAACATTTATTGTAGCACACTCCCTAATTGATCTCATTCCTTAAAATCAGCCCTTTTGAATTTGCTTGAAAAAAGAAAAAAGTTTAATTACTACCATGAGAAGAATAAATTATGAGTTCTGCACTTAATGGTTGATTTGGCAACTACTATATGCCACTGTACAGCGAAATGTGAAGAAGACACAGCCTCATATCTTGTCAGCTGGCTTTTAATTTCACAAGCCATCAGCTTCAAAAATTGTTCTACTAGAAATAACATTAGCATATTGTCTAGAAAGGGGAATCAAATTAATGCTAGAAAATGGGCAAAATGTTGAAGAACTTTAATTTTCCACAGAAACTTTGGAGATTTTATTGAAAATAGAATAAAATTCAGAACAGAAAATAAAATTTAAAACATTTAATACTGATTTTGAGAGGTCAAAATGACCCCAAATATCTCATTTATTTTTCGAGCCTGAAAGGCAAAGAAGTCATAGGACGATACTGTGAGCCCCTTTGTTGGGATGGACCTACGCCCGCAGTGCACGACCCTCCCGAGTCCCCCCTCAGTGCAAGTCCTTTGGTAAAACTGGTTTGCTTGTGGGGTTTTTGGTAGTTGGTTTGGGATTAAAAGCAACTGTTTAGGATGAAGAAACGGTTGAAGAAAGCAAAGAAGGAGCGCCATTCCAAGGAGGCCGGTCCAGTGAACCTGCCCTCTGTCAAGGGCCACAGGGGTGCAGTCCCCGTGGGGTTTCTGGACACTGGGGTTGAACCCGGGGCGCTCTATCCCGAGCTACACCCCAGCCCTTTGTATTTTATTTGTGACAGGGTCTTGCTACGTTGCTGGGGCTGGCCTCGCACTGGCGGTCCTCCCGCCTCAGCCTCCGAGTCACAGTGCCGTCAGGTGCGCGCCGCCGGCGCCCAGCTCTGTGGCTGACTTTAAATGAATCTCATTTAAATCTGCACGCGGTCAGTGCTGCCCAGCCGGGACACAGTGCTGCCCAGCCGGACACGCCGCCGCCGGCCTCGCTGACCGGGCCGTTAGCTCTCCGGGTGCCACCTCCTGGCTCGCCTTCCTATCCATGGTGCGGGCGGCCCGAGCCAGCGCCGGCCGGGTGCCCAGCCCGGGAGCTGGACTAGGGCACTGCGGCGCCCCGGCGAGCAGCCCTGCACCGGCCGTTGGCCTGGAGCTCCGGGCGAGGAGGCCGGGCTGCCGCGCGGGTCCTCACGGCTCCTCACGGCTCGGGCCGTGTGGGATCCTCTACCTGGAGGCCAAGCGGGTCCCCTGCGCACCAGCCTCCGGGCCACCTCTCCTCAGGGCGGCCACCAGCGAGGCCCGGTGCCGGTCCAGGACCTCGAAGAACGCAGCCCCAGGCCCCACCGGCGCAGCGGCCATACGGCCTCACAAGCAGGCCGCTCCCGCGCTCTGTGCTGCGCATGCGCGCTCCACAGCCTTGGGGGAGGGGGGCGCCCACGCATGCGCACTCCGCGGCAGTGTGGGCAGGGCCACGTATGCGCGGGCAGCAGCGCAGGGCTGGTGGCACGTGTTTGTCAGTCACGCACCTGGGCAGCCGCGCTTTCCAGCCCACTGGGGCTTACTTGAGCTGATACTATTTCTGGGGAGCAGGACTATTTTGGGAAAGTGTTATCCACAAATTTTCATTAAACCAGTTATGAGGCTGGAAAGTAGCTCCATGGTAGAGCATTAGCTTCGTGTGTGCGAGGCCCGGGTTCCAAGCCAGCACCCAACAACAAGAACGAATGACACGAAGATCCACCTTCGTGTGGGAAGCAATTCCAAGTCCTGGGTTTATCTGTAAGTGAGGCAAACACAACTTCAGTTTCAAGTAGTTGAAGGCTTACCAAGCCCTCTTCACTAAGCCTTTCCTCTAATTCCCTTAATTCCAGGAAGTTCCTCATGCACCATCCTAATTTTGCAAGAACATAGAAGGGCCCACTCTGTCCAGGTAGGCCTGGGTTAAAATCGCACCTCCATCATGCTGTGGGCTGTCGGACCTAGCACAATGAATACAGGTGACCCAGTTAAATTCGGATTTCAGATAAACAAGGAGTGCTTTTCAAAGGGTAACTGCTTCCCACATAGTCGTTGAGACAGCATTTTACTAAATGATTATATTGTTGTTCATGTAAAATTCATATTTACCCAGGCAGGGTGTATCTTATCTAGCAACTCCACATCCTCTTTTGCAGACCTGGTTAGCACTCCTCACCCTACTTTCAGAGCGGAAAGTGGGAATTCTGAAACCCAGGAAAGGAGTCCTGGTGCTGGGGACAGACATACAGAGGGGTGAGGTCCCCATGCTTCATGGATGAGTGCTGGGGCTTGGCCACAGAAGAGCCACGGGGCCACAGACCCACTCCAGAGAACTCTTCTTTCCTTCTATTCCTGGTTATTTGATAGTTTTGAACCTAAAACTGATTTCTGACCATAAACAATGGGCACCCTGTGTTGGTGCTGGTGTCTGCACGCATGTCCCCATGTGCATGTGCTGTGTTGAGGCCTGACAATATCACCATCTCGCCACCTCCCACTGTCAGTCCTGCACTCAGCATGCCACCTCCTGGGGACGAGGAACTGAGTCCTCGCACTTAGGGACCTCACAGTCTAAGGGCAGGCAGGAATCGAGGACAAGCGGGTGAACTCTGGGCTGTGTTGGCAGCATGAAAGTGCACTTAAATAAATCAGCACCCGAAGGGATAAACATTATTATCCCCATTGCCAGTGACACACACCTGTCATCCCGGCTACTCAGGAGGCTGAGGCCGGAAGACTTCAAATCCTAGGCCCTGTCTCAAAATAGAAAAGGACTATGTCTGAGTAGTAGAGCATCCATGGATTCAATCCCCAGCACCCCCACACACACACACACACACGTGAATTATCCCTGTTTCACAGACGGAGAAACTGAGTCTTGGGGAGACTGCACCTCCAGTAAGTGACAGCGTAGGAGGGAACCTTGACTCCAGGTTCATGCTCTTGATTTTAGGGTGCGAGGCACCTCCAGGGGTCGGGTTAGAAGGCTGTGGCCATTTTGTGGGGTTTCTTTGGTGGCAGAATTACCCCTCTTGCCTCAGTTTTCTCCTCTCTCAGCTGAGGGTCTTGTGGCCGGGGTCCTTCACTGATCACCCCAAAGAGAAACAGGCAAGAGGCCCTGGGAGGACAGAGGCGATGACACGCGGGCCCAGCAGCTGGTGGCCTCCCCACCTCTCCCTGCACTAGATCTCTCTGCCCCTCTTCTCTGACAGAGCCCTCTGTGTCATCAGCTCTAGACTCACCCAGAAGCTGCAGCCTCCCAGTCTGACATGCGGTGGGTGGGGGCACGGGGAGGAGGCCCAGTGGTGAAGTGAGGTGACCCAGGCTACACCTGCCATCCTGCAGAGAGACTGCAAGGTGCCCCGTGAAAGGGCGTCCCTGGAGTTCCTTCTGCAACAGACAAAAATGGGTTGGCAAGTCCCTCCAGCAGCTGCAGCAGGGCCTCTGCCCGCCAGGCGTCCTGCCTCCGCTCCAGAGCCCCACTCCAGCCCAGTGGCTGCTGCACCACCCCTGCTTCACATCAGCGCCCGGGCCCCCAACTGTGAGAAGGAACCAAAAAACACATCGTGCCCCTCGCAGCCTGCTGCGCCCTCCCCAAAAGGAGCTCCTTCATGCTGCAGGCCACCAGCGTTTCTCCCCAGTCTCACTAGGGGACCGTTGTCCTCCAACCTCTGTCCCACCCCCCTGAACCCTGTCTGAGGGCCGCTGGGGTGGGAAGCCTTTAAATTAGGCACAATTATCCGATTGTCATCGGCACCTCTAACACAAGGGAAAGGAGGTCCACAAGGATGAGGCCCTTGGAACAAACCAGTCGGGAGGACATGGCACTGGTTATATTTAAGTGAGGTGGTTTCAGGGCTGGGGATGTGGCTCAAGTGGTAGCGTGCTCGCCTAGCATGCACGAAGCACTGGGTTCTATTCTCAGCACCACGTAAAAATAAAATAAAGATATTGTGTCCACCTAAAACTAAAAAAATAAATATTAAAAAAATGAGGTGGTTTCATTAGCAGATGTGAGTGACATTTAAAATATTATGGATTATTGAAAGAAAAGTAGAGAAAACACCATAAAACATTCTCTGCTCTCTGAGGGTTTACAAGGCATCTTTCTCTTGTGAGTTTTTTTGTTTTTTGTTTTGGCTTTTAAGAAATTATAAGAATGATACAGGCCTCTCATAAAATAGCCACCTGACTGGGGTGTGCACGAAGCAGGACTGGAAGCAAGCCCCGCCCACTGTGGCCCTCTGACTCCACCCTCAGGTGCCCTGGGCTCCACCTGTCAGTCACCCACCCCTGGTATCATCCTCCTTCTCCAGGGGCCTAGCACTTGGCCTTCCTCAGCAGCTTGGAACCCTTTGGCCTTTGCTCTTCCTACTCTTCTCCTCCTTTCTCTGTCCACCTTGGCTCATTCTGCTGCATCCTGCAGATGGCCCTCTGGACATGTTCCTGAACTGTCCCTTAGGTCTTGCCTCCTGCCTCCCCATCTCACCTGTCTGCATTTCCTGCACTGTAAGCCCCAGGAGGGCAGCAGGCTGTGCTCCCCTGGCAGACAGACAGCGGGGGAGAGGCTGGCCGACTGCATGGCTCGGGGGGCAGCTCTGTGACCTGGTCATTGGGTTTCATCCCCATCTGGTAATAACAGCAAATAGTTCGCTGATGGTCAGAGCCACTCGCTCTGTGCACAAAATATCATTCACCTCCTCCCTTTTTCACAAGGGAGAAGGTTGAGGCTCTGAGAAGTAGTATAAATAAAATCCCTGGGCTTCAGGGAGAAGCGAGTGACAAAGTACTGGTCTAGGCTGCTGCACAATACTGCCCCAAAGTCAGGGTGATGCGTACTGATGGGTGCATCTGTCTGCCTACTCTCCGTAGCCAGCGATTGAATAATAAATAGCATGTGGGACGTCAAGCACATCCATAAAGGAAATTTAAATCTAATTTAAAAAAAATATCACCCATGTATTTGGAAGCTTGGGTCATTTTATGAACAGAGGCATGGGGTCCATTTGTTTGGAGAGAGAGAGAGCCCACATGGAGGCCCAGGGTCCCAACCAGCCTCCGTGACTGTCCACTCATGGCCACACTTTTCAGTCCATGCGTCCCCCCACTTGCTTCCCTCCCACCAGGTTGTCTTGAACCCCCCCCCCCCCGCCCAAGGCATTGAATCATTCCATCCATGACGTTTTCAATATGTGTCTGTGAAAACCAAGGATTCCTTAATCACAGGAAGATGCTTGCTCCCCGTGGCTGTTTAACATCGCAGACGTGCTCTCTGTGGAAGTCTCCCAGTTCACGAATCGCTCTCCATTTAAAAAAAACATCATTTTTAATGGGAAGATAAATATCGTCTGTTTATTGTGCACAATATGTTATCTTGAAAAATGTCTGCGCCCCGCTGAGCTGTTCACGTCTGTCCATCACACACACTGACCGTTTTGGTAGTGAGAACACCTTTGCAGGCCTTTTTAAGAGTCCAGTAGGCCGTTGTGGACTGTGGTCACCCTGATGTTCACTGGGTCTCTTGAACACTCCCTGCCGTCTGACTGAAATTCCCTGTCGTTTGGGCCCTCTTCTGGTGTCTCGCAGCCGCACACAGTGTGCCCACAGGTCTAAGATGAAGCACACATAGTGTGCCCACAGTTCTCAGATGAAGCACCCATGTGCTGGTAGGTGCGACTGCGAAGCCCAGAGCTGTCCCCGGGCAGCACGCGGGAGTGTGCAGCTCCGCCTCACTAGGGTCTGCCCCGGGGATCTCTGAAGCGACTGCACCAGGCATTCCCAGCTCCAGGGTCCTATTGCCACTGGCAGTGTCCCATGCCCAGCTGATGGGCGTGAAGCAGTGCCGCCTTATGGCTTTTCGTCAGGATGGCAGGCAGGGCACCAGGGTTGCTTTCGTGAGCACCTGAAGACTGTGGGAGGGAGGCACTCAGGGGGTCCCCATTTTGCAGGTGAGGCAACAGGCTCTGGGAGGCAGAGGGCTGGATGTGAAGCCAGGCAGTCTGCTCCCGCCTGTGGCCTCTTGGTCTCGGCTTCACTCTGCCTCCCAGGAGCCCAGGGCCAGCAAGTCAATCCGAGGAGGACCTGCTCTGTGCCAGTCTGAGAACCAAAGTGCCTCTTTCCAGGGCTCACATCCAGCGTGGGGAGATGCAGAAGCCTGCAGCATCTCACAGGCTCTAGGAGAGCACAGCAGCCCAGGCCTGGGGAGTAGTGTCCCCCGGGAGCTCCGGCAGCCTTCTCCACAAGGGACAATAGCACCAACTGGAATGGAGGAGGGAGCGAGCCACGGGGCTACCTGCAGGAAGAGCTTGCCCTGCAGAGGGAGCACCATGTGCCAGGCCTGGCGGGGGAGCCCCTGGGCGTGTCTGAGGAACCGCAGGAAGCTGTGGGAGGTGGATCCCAGTGCTGCCCCCCAGGATTCCCATTCTCTGGTTATTCAGTCAGTCAGGTGTGTTGGTGCTGCCGGGAAAGGTTTGCTGTTTAACAAAGTCACAGGTCAGGTGGCCTCAGGATATGGAGGTGATCCTGGAGGGCCTGATCTAATCAGGACAGCCCTGGAGAGCAGAGCACTGTCTCTGGCTGGCATCAGACATCAGAGGGATTGGAAGAATTGGAAGAAGGAGGAATCAATGGCCCCTGGCTGGAGAGGGAGGGAGCCATGAGACTGGGAACTCAGGTGGCCTCTCTAGGCAACTGTCCTCAGTTGACAGCCACAAAGAACCCGGGGACTACAGTCCTGCAACCACAAGCAACTGAATCCTGCCAGTTTCCAGAACCAACTTGGGACAGAACTCCAGTTCAGGTGGGAACGTGGCTGGCAATGCCTTGGCTTTGGCCTGAGTGGAGATGGTAGCCTTGCCGCCGGGCTAAGCTCCAGCCTGGAGAATGGCCAGCCCCTGGCAGGGGTGGCTTTCAGCTGCTGTCTTTGGGGCAACTGGCTCTACAGCTTAAAAACGGACATAGAGGCTGTGGGCCCAAGGGGGAGAAAGAGGAGATGGGACCCAGAGGTGGTGGCTGGATCAGGCAGGGCCGTGCCTGCTGTAGGGAGGATTGGGGTCCCCAGAGTACACAGCTGCCAGGCCCCCCCAGGGGCTCTCACCCATTTCCCTGCTCTCGCTTTTCATCCTGCCCAGCTTTTGTGCTACCGTCCCACCTCCGTTTCTTCTGTCTGTCCATCTATCCTCGTGTGTATGTGAGTCAGTCAGGGCCCTGCTGAGTGAGGGACAGGAAACCAGCACAGACCACGCCACCTCCAGAGCCGAGAACTGCAGTCCGAGCCGAGGCCAGCAGCTCAGTCCGGGGGTCCCCATGTCCCCAGCTCTCTGCTCGGCTTTCTTCATTTGTCTTTATTCTCAGGCAGGTTCCTCACCATGATGACTGCAACTGTCACCGCCGCTCTGAGTCCGCCCTTTGCCACCTTGGCAGTCCAACAGAGACTCCGCCTTCCCCCAGTGGTTGCCTGGAAGTCTTGGGGATGGTGTGCATTGGCCTGGCTGGGGCACGTGACCTCTGCAGAACCAACCCCCAAACTGAGAAGAGAACAAAGTCGTGGCCTCCCCTGGCCGGGGACCTGTTTCTGGGGTCGGGGCAGAGGCTGTGGGCCCACCTGGAAACCCCCGGGACTGAGCGAAGGGCTGTCCTGTGGGGGTGAGGTTCGCTGGAATGCTGTGAGCAGCACAAGAGGGAACAGATGTTGGTGGCCACGTCTGCAGATGTCCTGCAGAGAGGCCAGACAGGTCCCCGCCTCTGGAGCACTCAGGACGGACGACAGGGCTGCTGCGCGGAGACTCGGAGCCTCCTGCTCTGCTGTGCCCTGGTCGCCCCTCGTTATCTCTATGAGATCTTGGCACTCGCAGCGGGAGTCCTGGAAATAGGACAGAACCTGCCTGTACCCTGATTGTTTACTGGAGAAATAAGTAGAGAAAATCGGCTGCACAGATGCTTGGGAAACGGAGCAGCCCTGGGAGGCCCATCCGGCTGAGGCTTGGTAAACAGGCACACGCTGCCGAGGGGAGCTGCTCAGAGAGTCAGTCCAAGCCCCAAACAAATGAGGACCTGCTGCCAAATGTGAAGCCAGCTGAGGCTCCCCAGCCAGTGAGGAGGAGGACTCCAGATCAGAGGTCGACTGGGGGCCGGGAGGATGGCCGGGGGTGCTCGGCCTGTATAGGGCTGGGGGCAGGCGCTGACTACTGGGCCTTCTCGTGGTATTTCCTAAGGGCAGTGTTGGAGATGGCTCCAGGAGGGTGGAGCTGGTTGGCTCTATCTGAGAGCCCCTTCCCCAAATACCAGTAATCTCCGTATTACTGTAAAGACATCTCCAGCCTCCCTCCTTCTCAGTGCATGCCTCGGACTCCATCTCTCCCACCTCCCTCTGCTCAAACTTCTCCTCTCACGTGGCCTCCTCACTGGTCCTGAAATACACTGGGTATTCTCCTGTCTCAGGGCCTTTGCACATGCTCTCCCCTCTGCCTGCAGCACTCTGTAACACACACAGCCCTATGGCTCAGCCCCTCACTCCTCTGCTCAACGCCACAAGAAAGGGCAGAGCCAGCTCCATGACCTCTGAGAGGCTCTCTGGCCCCAGCCAGTTGTGACCAGTAGGGCAGAGTCACAATGTCCCAGCACAGCCCTGGGGGTCCACCAATCATCGAGTGCCCAACCCTGTGCTAAGGGAGGCACGGGCACCCTCTTAGTTCATGCTCCTGATAATCACCGCAGCAAGTTGGTTCAAATTCTCGTTGAACAGAGGAGGACTCTGAGGGCTGACGGCTGTCCAGGGCTCCGCTCAGGTTTCAGGGACGCCAAGGCACTTGCCCTCCAGATGTGGAGCTGGAGAACTCACCGCACAGCCGCCCTGCCACCCTGCTGACCTCACAGCCAGGGTATCGGCCCAGAGCCTGAGGCCCTGGCCAGTCAGTGGGAGCCACTTTCCCTCCCTGACCGTGAAGCCCGGTGATGGGCACCTAGTGCAAGATGTTTCATCGAGCTGGGCAGCCTTGTCGCTCTACTTCTCCAGCCCCGGGAGAGAGTCTCTGTTTTCTTCTGTGCGTGGTTACACAGGGGTCCAGGTGTGTCTCTGGCTTCTGCCTGGGTTCCCGTTCCCTCTCCCGCTCTGCCCTGGTCTTCTCTCTGGATCGTGGCCCAGCTGTGTACAGATCCGGTGCAGCCCTTCCTCTCAGGTGCTCGATCCCGGTTCCAGCCCCACCCCTTACTAGCCCATGGCTCCGAGCTCGTCTCAGCCTCCCTGAGCCTCATTTTCCCCACCTGTAAAATAGGGCCTAAATGCATTGACCATAGAAAGACATGCAGTAGGTGCTCAATAGCAAGAGCACCCTTGGTTCCGAGGCTCTAGTGGCTCCCGATGCCTCTTCTAAAGCTTTGGGTGTCCTTAAAAATGGGCACAGTACCATCGTTCCCTCACTATTTGGAAAAGCAAAAACAAACAAACAAACATTGCGGACACTCAGTGTTCAGTGATATAAGATCGATTCGATCCGTGTTTTGCATACATGCAATGCCACAGCAAGACAGGAACCAAGTGGTGCCTGCGTAGAATTTGGAAGAAAAACATAGTAAATTAGAAAAACATAGTAAAATACATTTTGGGGACTTCACCTTCCATAGTGTGTGTGTTTCTAGAGTGTTTAAGCTGTTTTATAAGCTTTTTTTTTTTTTTTTTGTATTATAAGGTAGAGTTCTTTTGTAATCAGAAAAAAATCAAGAAGAGACACCAGTTTCGTGTGATGGAATTCACCTTGGAGCTTTGAATTTCTGTGAGTCTGTTTCCCCACCTTTCCTGGCTCCATTTCAGAGAGTTTGGGGATCCTGAAAACAGAAAACCTTGTTACTGGTGTTTTGGGAACTCTTAATTTGATGATGAATAAAAGTGGAGTTCAGAAAGTCTCCAGGGCTTGACTGTGGTCTTGCTGTCAGGGTGTGGTGGCCTTCCTCTTGCCCTGCGCGGATGCCCTGCCCACCTGTCCTTATGAAGGTGGCCTTATGTGGTGGCACAGATGCCCACTGGCCCTTAGCCTCTGTTCCGGAGTAGCCGTGCGTGGGTCAGTGGGTCAACATCTCTCCAGCTCTTGCTGTGCTTTCCTCTACCCACCTTGAAAGCCATTTCCCCGTGCTTAGCTCTCCCTGTGAAGGTGCTGCCCGCGCTGCGCACCCCTCCAATGCAACGGTCCCTCCAGCGTGATTCCTGCACTCCACACCCCTGCAGGCTCCCGTCCCTGGGTTTGCCTGCCAGCGCCACGTCGGTTTCGTGAAGAAACATGCTCTGTGGTTCAGACCTTCTGGGTGAACTCATTAGCATGGAGTCCAGACAGGTCACTTTTGGGGGAGAAAACAGCAGGCAGGAAGAGGAGTGGTCACACCTGCTGCTGGTGAGGTTCTTGGAGACTGCCCCAAGGTGACAGGGCTCCTCCCTCTACTGAGTTTAGTGGGGACTTGGGTTGGCATCTCTTTCAAAAACCTGGCTTGAGGCTCAGCTGTCAGGAGAGGCTCCCGGAGAGCGGGCCAGCTTCCCAGCCGCAGACGCCAATGAATAAAAGTGGAGTTCAGCAGGGGTGGGGGCAGGTCCAGGTGCAGTCCGAGGTTCCAGTGCACGGGCCCAGGGGACACAGGGCCGCAGGCTGGGGGAGGCTTCCCTCCCGAGCAAGGAGCATGGGCTCTACCCCCCAGGCCTCCCGCCACCACTCAGGACAGCTGGTTTGCATAGTTGGGGAGCAAGAGGAAGGGCGGGTTTGAGGGCCTGAAGACTTGTGCTGAGACACGTGCTGGGGGAGGATGCTCTGTCCCCGTCCTTCGGTCCCCCTGGGCTCTGCTGTGAGATGAACTCTGACTGGGGGCATAGCAACAGTCTTCGGCGCTGATGGCTGCAAGAAGTCGCCGAGTAGCCTTGTTTACAGAGCACTTAGCGCAGCACTTCTGCCTGCGTGCGCTGGATCAAGGCTGGCCGCGTGGTGGCTGGAACACAGGAGCCTCTGACCGGGTGACTGCAGCAAAGCTAGCGCCCCGGGGGCTCCTGCTGGCCCGAGCTGGCTGTCATTCAGTGCTCCATAGCTCACTGAGTCCTTGCAAAGGGCCCTGGAGGTTGGCACTATTCTCATCCTCATTTTAAGTGCCAGGAAATTGAGGCTCAGGGACATTAAGGGTCTGCAGTGAGAAGGTGGGGGGATGGGATCTGAGTGTTGGCCGGTCCCCAACACTCCAGCATTCATCTATCCAGGTGTTCCCCTGGGGCAGGAGCCCCGCCCACACCTCAGGTGGAGGTACTGGCAGGTGAGGCTGCACCTGTGGGTGGAGGGGCCCCACTCCTGAGCTCAGCTGCAGAGGTGGGAAGAGCCCCAGGCCCCTGGCTCAGAGGCCTCACTGGTAGAATTAGAGTGCTCTGTCAGGAAGCAGGCCACATCCTCAGGACAGAGGGACATGTCACTCAGCCCAGGCATTTCGGTCTCCGGGAGGGGTACAGAGAGGGCCTGTTAGTCACACACCAAGTCCAGCTTCCCTGAGGGAGCCTTGGGAGCCTTTTCTGTTGTTGGATACTCTTCCTGTTTCTGTCCTGTCCCCTTCTTCTGAGGCCACTCTCAATGTCAGCCTGCAAGACCTCGATTGCTGGGGCAGCAAATGGTGGTGGTGTGACACCCTCTCTGGGGGTCTTGCCATCTGATCAGCCCGTGAAGCGGGAGGGAAGCCAGGGGGTCCTCTCAACGTCCTTCACATCTCCTAGGTAGCAGAATGCAGGCCGGGGGAAACCCAGGGACAGAAAATGTCACTTCTGTTTGCTTTGAGACCCTGCCCCACTCTGCCTGTGGATTTCCTTGGCCGGCTTCATAGGGCCACTTCACGGTCAATTCCCTGTGGAGCACTGTAGCTGGACGCTAATTAAGTCACCACGGAGCTCCCTGGAGTCTTCAAAGAAGGCCGAGAAACCAGGAGGCAGCAGCGGAGGCTGGCAGTGGAGGCCAGCAACCTGCAGATCACAGCCACCCTGGGGCTCACGTGCCTCGTGACTCAGGACAGGGAGATGATCACAGGCAGATCTGTTTTCCTTCTCCTTATCCATTTATCTGCAGCTCCACGATTCCCACCCTCTTTGGCATCATATGCAGCCAGGAGGCTGTCCTCCTCGCCATGTGCCGATAGATGCCCCTCTGAATGAGCGTCTTGCACTGGGCGGCTGCCGGGGTGCGGCCCTGTGCTGGCACCCTGTGGAATGCCACCTGAGGGTTGTGTTTTCTTATGTGCTGGTCACAGATAATGAAGTCACATTTGAGGTTATGGTGGTCTTCTTGCCAGCGGCTGGACAGTAGGCATAATGCAGGTGCAAGAGGCCCCTTCCAAGACGTCCAGCTGCCTGCAGAGAGGAATGTGGCCAGTTCTTGCTGGGGGCTGGTCCCTACCCTCACCCTGTGCTGATCCGAAAGCCAGGAGAGTGGGGTAAGGAGTCCACTCCTGGGTGACCTCCACAGCAGACTGTCAGGATCCCCGTGCAGCAGCTGGAGCACGGCAGGAGCCTGTGGAGTGCTCGCGGCTGGGGGCCATCAGAGCCATCCAGCCCTCGTGGCCTGCAGTCTCCTGTGCCAGAGGAGGCTGGCAAACAGCAACCGAACTATGCATCGCACTTTTGAAAAGATCAGGTGTAAGCTAGGCATGGTGGCACCCATAATCCCAGCCACTTAGGAGGTTGAGGCCAGGGGATCACAAGTTCAAGGCCAGATTCAGTGATTTAGGAGATCCCATCTTAAAAAAAAAAAGAATGCTGGGGGTGGAGCCAAGTGGTAGATTGTCCCTGGGTTCACTCCCCAGTACCACTCCCCTTACCCACACAAAGGTCAAGTGCAGACACTGCGCTTCACTAGGACCCTCCCAAGCCTATGCCCAAACCTGTATTCCGTGATTTGAAAGCCTCGGGCTGACTCACCTGGTTCCACACAAGGACACGGGCTGGGTGGTGCCCAGGTGTCACGTGCTGTGAAGATTTTTACATGAACTTTAGGCTGTTTGAAGAGCTCCCTGTGAACAGGGAGAGCTCCAACCATACAGATCCCTACCCAGCAATCTGCAGGTGACGGTGTCCAGGGCACGCTGCTCTAACTCGCTCGCAGGCCAAGTGCAGCTTCAGGGCTTCGGTACGTGCCCTCCGGCAGGGCACACGCTGACTGCCAGTTCCTTCCTGCTTCACAAACGCTGAGCCTGGAGATGCAGCCAGACAGCATGGCTCCTGCACGCTGCTTATACCGAAGGCTGAGATGCACTGCTCCTTGCAGTTCAGACCTGGGCTGCAGCCTCGCCACAGAAGCACCCTTGCCCGGGCAGCAAGCCGAAACCTGCCTGGGAAGGGCCCACGGGTAGTCATTACCTGGCCCTTGTCTTTGAACCTGGCGGATGGTGGTGTTTACAGTCTGAGGACCTGGCGGAGCAGACCGGCGTTTCCGGGGGGTGGGCCTCACTTGAGGGGTGAAGCCATCAACGATCATGCTGCAGATGACTTCACAGAGACATCCGAGGATCTGGCCAAGGGCCGGCACGCTCCTCAGTCCTCAAGGTCACTGATGAACATGGGCCTTGTGGTAGACTCAGGCTACAACATCCTGGGGAGAGAGGGTCAAGTTCATAGTAGTAGCCATCAGTGCTTCCTCTGGGCCAGGCCCTTCTTTAAAACTCCCACGAGAAGGAATTATTATATCCACATCCCAGGAAAGGAAACTGGATCTTGGGGAGGTTCAGAAACCTTCCTGGATCCCACAGCTGGGAGGTCGGGGCTTGGTGGCCTCACTGGTGGGATGGATGACTCCAGATTCCTTATCTGAGCCTTAACCGGTCCACGGTTCTCCTCCTTAGGAAACAAGACCACCTCTGAAGGAGAGAAGGGGAGAAGACAAAGAGAGACAAAGGATGGCAGGCGACAGGGAGTGAGCTGGTGGCCTTGATGGTTTGCCCCAGGCCTCCCAGAGGAGCCAGACCTGTTGGGCAGGAGGGTCAGCGCATAGCCATCTGCAGAACTTCGAGGGCATATCTTGGAGGTGTGGTCACCAAACCAGCTTCAAAAGCAGCTGCATAACGTGCTGCATAACGACCCCGCTGTGCAAACCCCACTCGATCCCTGCAGCCCAGGTGGGTGGTGGGATGTGCCAGGTTTGAGCAAGTGCACTGGGATGTCCACCCACCAGGAAAATCACCCAGTGACGAATTCTTGTTAATCAAGGGTGGCCGTGTGTATGAGTGTGTGTGTGAGCGTGAGTGTGTGTGTGTGTGTGTGTGTGTGTGTTCTGCCTTTGGGTATCAGCATATCAGCAGGACTCCAGGTTGCAAGTGACAGAAAACCTAGTTGCACAGCCCAACAGAACAAATATTGGCTCATGTAACTGAAATTTGCTGAGTAGATGCTTCAGGCAAGGCTGTCTCCAGGTGCTCGGACAGTGCTCTTCTCTGCCGTCTCAGGCAGGCACTCTCCCAGAAAGATGGTGGTCAGGGCTGCAGCCTCATGCCCCGTTTCTCTTTGGGAAAGAAATAAATGCCTCTCCCAGGATTTCAAAGGGCAGCCCAGGCCTGAGTGGCACTGGCTCTGACTCACTGGCCTGTTCGGTGTCCATTGCTGAGCAGTCTCTGTGGCTGGGTGGGGATGCCACCCTCTGATTGGCTCCTGCACACACAGAGCCCCCGCCCCGCCTGAACCTCTTGCTGGCCTGGAGGGTGGTCTCCATGCTGGTCCCCCACACTGCTGAAGCCCACTGCTGTAGGCTGGGGCTCAGGCCACAGAGGGGCACCTCCGGTTCTGGAGGCTGGAGGTTCTGGAGCAGGGTACCAGCGGGGCCAGGGAGTGGGGAGGACTCTGCCAGGTGGGAGCACACGTCTGCCTGCTGGTGTGGCTCTTGTGTGGGGAGTGGGCAGCAGGTCGGAGGGGCACTGTTCCCACCAGCTCTCCCCTCACCCTGTCCCCTGCTCCCCCAAAGCCTCCTGGGGGTCAGAACTGCAGAACCAGGGTGACCCCAATGTTCAGTCCACATCAATCTCCAAAGAAGCACACAGAGGAGGGCGTCCAACAGGACGAGAAGGCAAGGACTCCGTCTCCCACTAGGACTTTCAATAAACAAAGATCTCATGTCCACACTGCTGCATTTCCAGTGTCACCACGGGAGCCACAGAAACCCTGGCTGTCACTCCCAATGTACCACCTACTGTTCCTCCAGACCCTGAGGGGCAGGCTCTTGCTAAGGGCTGCTCAGGAATCATCTCCCCTCCTAGCTGATCATGTGACCATGTAAGAAACAATAGAAAAAGAACACACCCACAACCTTGCACCCCAAGAAGCCCCGTGTCCTTCCAGCCTCTTCCGTGAGCAGAGGCCCTTCTCCATGGCGGAGCTCACTGGGTGTCTCAGTTGTGCGTTTCCGCGGCTTAGTGTGGAGCCATTTCCCTGCATCATGAAAATCTTGTTGTAGGGCTGCGGCTCAGCGGTAGAGCACTTGCCTAGCATGTGTGGGGCCCTGGCTTTGATTCTCAGCATAGGAATAAATAAAATAAAGGTCTATTGATGAGGTATATCTAACTTCATCATAAAGGCAGCTGTGGTGCAGGGGTTTTTGGGTGGTGAGTCTCGTGCCCCACACCAGGGCCTTGAGATCTGGGCACAGGGGCCTGCAGCCCCACCAGGACTGCGTAGGATGAGTGGGGGAAGGAGTTTCAGGTGAAGGTCGGAATCTCCTCCGTGCAGATGCATGAGTCCCTGTGGGTCGTGTCTTACCCCCCAGGCCCCGCATGTCCTCACCTCCAGCTGGGCCAAGGGACACACTGTGGGGGACCTTGCTCAGAGGATGGCCCTGCAGCCCCGTCCCTGTCCTCTCCAGGGTTCTTTCCCCGCCAGGCCCTGGCTCCCTGCCTCCTGCGTGTCCCAGCTGGGGACCACTCAGCCCCTCCCCACCTCTGGGATGTCCCAGAGCTTTCCAGCATGTTTCCTGTGGCTCCTGCAGTGGTCACTCGGTGAGCATCCTTGGGGCATTGTGCTTGGGGCCAGAGAGACCACAGGCAGCAGAGAGACGTGGCCCTGCTCTCCTGAAGAGTCCAGCCCGGCCTGGTGCACAGATGACCATGCTCACACTCACACCAGGCCCAGGCATGTGCTCTGGACCTTGAGGCCTGCCCTCGAGAGGCTTCCTCCAGGGAGTTGGGGCTGACTTCTCAGAGGTGAGGCCCGCGCTGTGGTCTGACTGATGAGAAGTTACCTGGCCCAGGAGGCAGGGCCGAGCCGTAGGCTAGAGGAGCTGTGTGTGACATGCAGGGTGGGGGTCCTCCCTCGAGAGGCTGACAGGAGGGTGTGTGCCCCTTCACGTGGCACACCCAGAAGGCACTGCCCACGAGGAACAGCCCTCCCAGGTGCCAAACCTGCCGGTACCTCCATCTGGGACTTCTCTGCTTCCAGAACTGTGAGCAACACATTTCTGTTGTTTATAAAGAATCCAGTCTAAGGTATTTTGTTACAGCAGCTCAAACAGACTGAAAATCAGAAGATAAACTAGCCCCAGGCATTAGTCATGCTTTCCTGCAGAGCAAATGACCACAAACTGAACAGCTCAGAGCCACACATGCATATGATTTCAGCCTGTGGCAGGAGTCCACAGCCAGTCTGGCTGCTCTCGGCCACCTCGTTTCTTTGAAGGTTGCTGTCAGGCCATTGGCTGGGGCCGAGGTCTCATCTGAAAGCACAGAGGGTGTGGCTACGTTCCTAGCTCCCTGAAGTTGTTGGCAGGATCTGGTGTCTTCCAGGCTGTGCAATCCAGGGCCTCAGGTCCTTGTGGTGGGACCTTTAAAAGCACAGAAACCCCGGAAGCCCCCATCATCAGGGGGCAGCTGGTCACATGGAGAGCTACGGTCTCCTGTGGCCCAACCAGCGTGGAACACCCCTACGTCACTGCCGATTGCTGTTGGTGAAAAGTAAGTCATAAGCCAGCAGGTCCCTGGGAAAGGGTCACACAGGACTTGGATACCAGGAGATGGGGATGGGAGCAGAGTCTTGGAGTCAGTCATCTGTGCCCAGTTTCAAAGACGCAGGGCAAGCCAAAGGGTGGACTTCTCTGCCCAACATTCCAATCTTGGGCAATGCAGGGTGTGAGAGCCCTGGAGGGGAGTTTGACAAACAGAGAAGGTGTCCCGAGTCCTGCCCTGTGGCCAAGGACCAGCCAGGAGGGCCTCTGGGGTCCCCAGCTTCACTGGGCTGCAGAAGTCTGGGACGAGGTCTCCGCCCTGGAGTGGCCCCTCCCTCCCAGGGCCCGAGGGCGCCAAGTTTATCATCTGCCCAGAGAACAACTGATTTGTTCCCATCAACGTCTGAGTCCGGCCTCCTCCTGTTGGATGGGTTCCCTTTGTCTCTCTTTCCTGTGTTCTTTTTTTTTTTTTTTTTTTTTTTGTCAGGAGATGAAACACAGAGTTTATGGTCAGTTAGCTCATTAACAGATAGACATCAGCATGAGTAATTAAGGCCACACCTTAAGATCTGCTCCACAAAGAAGCCCACATGTTTTCTCTTTTGATCATGACAATTTCAAAGACATAAAAAAGTGGGGAAAAAAATCACAAACAAAAGTGAGAAAAAAAATCATACCGTCGACACCCCTAGCCCCGCAGCCCCGGTTCCATCAGGAACATTTGACTCAAGTTGCTGTCTCTCGTCGCTCACTCCCCGTCTCTCTGCCACCTGTCACTCCATCTTACCTTCTGGACTTGTTTCAGAATAAGTTCTAGACACCAGTATAAGGAAATACAGTTTTAAATGATATTGTGAAAGGCTTCAGATAAGCCTGAAGCTCAGTCGACTAAGGTTTTATAGGATCAGGGTGGAGAATTATGTTGTGCACTCATTTACGTTTTTGAAAATGTGTATTCCTGTTTAGGACAAGTGTGTTCCCTTCCCCAACTCATCGAAATACATCTACTAGGTTTTGACCTAGGAATTTTAAAGTAAACTTTCGGTATGGCAAGTGCAGGTGAAAGATCCTTGTTCACAGCCACTCACTCATTCTTGCATTCACTTCAAAACACGAATTGAAGCTGGAAGCAGTGGTGTATACCTGTAACTCCAGCTACTTGGGAGGCTGAGGCAGGAGGACTGGAAGTTGGAGGTCAGCCTCTGCAACTTAGTGAGAAATCTCACAATAAAAAAGGGCTGGAAATGTAGAACCCTCCTGGATTCCATCCCCCAAACACAAAATAATAAAATAAAATATAAATAAAACACTAGTTGAAGTCCTGGGAGGTGTTGGAGCTGTTTGAAGTCCTGGCAGCCTCTCAGGACCTAGAGCAGGTGGACAGGTCGCTGGGTGGCAAAGACACTTGGTAAAAATGTTGGGCAACAAGATGAATTTCTGAAGAGCTTCTCCAGTAAGGACATTCTTGTTCATTGATTGGTTTACTTATTGTTTTGTTTTGTGACGATTTCAACAGGCAGTGAGTTGAAATTCTAGCATTTACAGTTTCTGACAATCGTACCAGGAACCCCAAGATATTCAAATTTGTGAATTTCACCATTTCTGATTTGTGTGGCTTGAGATAAGTCATTTCAGTCTCTTCAGGTTCTTGACCGCCACCCACAGGCTTGTTCCAGGGCGCAGTGTAAGGAACACAGCAAGGGTTCAGCACGCTCGAGGCCCCCGGGGGACCCACGATGACTTCCTCAGTGCCCGTGACCCAGAGGGCCTGTGTCATTGCATGAACTCACCATGGCTGAGAATGCTGTGTGAGAGACGGGGAAGGAGGGGTGGGTGGTGGCACCCCAGGGTGGAGGAACCCGTCTGTCGCCTCCAGACCCAAAGACACCATGGTTGGAGCGTGCAGTGATCTCGGTAGGTGGCCCAGGTGGGCTGGTAGCACCGCGATCCCACTCTTTTTTTTTTTTTTTTTTTTAAAGAGAGAGTGAGAGACAGGGAGAGAGAGAGAGAATTTTTTTTTTTTAATATTTATTTATTTTCTAGTTCTCGGCGGACACAACATCTTTGTTGGTATGTGGTGCTGAGGATCGAACCTGGGCCGCACGCATGCCAGAGGAGTGCGCTACCGCCTGAGCCACATCCCCAGCCCGCGATCCCACTCTTGATGGCCTGCACCTCTGACCAGCAGACCATCTCCCAGCTCGGCCCTCGGGTCACCCACGTAAAGCCACACTTGGCCCTTGAGAGTCCCTGTGAACGGTATGTGACAACCCTTCCAGGTCACTGCAGTGGAATCTGACCTCTGTGGCCAGCTCTCCCGGCCAGGCGTCCTCCCACCCTCTCTAGGAGCACCAAAGCCTTCTCCTGTTGGCGGTCTTGACGGCGTTATTTTTAGACTACAGAAGTCCTGTGTCCTCCTGATAAAACTGTGGAAATGGGAAGGTAGGAAGCAGACCCTTTTCTCCAGAAATGGGCTGTTTGGGGATTTCCTGGTGACTTTTTTTTTTTTAACAAAAAAGGGAACAACACCCTCTTGTGGCTTGGTTTCCTCCTGTCCACTCCAGGCCCACCTCGAAGGTCATTCCAAACTGACACCTTCTTTGTCAACAGCTGCAGAGAATCCCACCGTATGGAGGAGCCGCGTGCACGGCCCTAGGGGTAGGTATTCAGGTGGTGCCGAAGCCTTGCTCGCCCAGGCACTGCCACACGGGCCAGCCTAACACTGTGTTAGAGGGTATTTGGGGAATTGAAAAGGTAACGCTGAAATCAGAATTGGAAAAATGGAGTCCCTGGTGAAGTAGGAGTGATAATATTCACCCAGCACTTGCTCTGGCCTGGGCAGGAGACACTGCTGGCCCTGTTTACAGTGGGGAAACTGAGGCACAGAGCCAGGAGGTCAGGTGAGATCACGTAGCTGGTAAGGCAGGTTTCGACTTGGGCTCGTGGACCAACAGACTTCCAGGAAGATGGCATCCAGGTGTGCTTCTGCCAATGGCCGTCTCCCACCCCCATCAAAGCAGGGCACTGAGAACCGCAGCTCACAGTGACCGGGCCTTATTTATTTATCTATTTGGATCAGACCATTGGGATCCTCCAGCCCGCCTGCTGGGTGGGGGCTGTCATGAGCCCACCTTTCGGAGGAAACCCAGGCACAGAAGTTAAGTGTTCAAGGCCACCCGGCAGGCACAAGGGGATTTGGGGGTATGGCATCTGTTTCATATCTAAATTAGAAACACTTTACGTGAGGGTGATTTTAAGATGTCCATGGCCATTTATTTGATGATGCCCTGGAGGGTGGCTGGGCCCAGATGTCAGATTTGGGCAGCAAACGGCTCCAGGGTGAGGCTCTGATGCCTGGGGCAGCAGGAGGAGGCCAGGCTGTGCTTGGAGATAACAAGGTCAGCCCTGTCCCAGCAGTCTGGGGCCGTCCCCTTTCAGCCCTCTCTGACTCCTGGTGGCTCTCCTGTGGCCTGTAGGTCCTCCTCAGGGGAACTGGTCACTCACACCCCAGTGCCAATTGCTTTACTGGCTAATGAGATCATCCCTCCCCCCCAGATGTCCCCTGGCTATCCGCATGTGCACCTGGGCTGAGAAGAGGACCTCCCGCCCTGAAGGCTTAGCAGGAAGCAGACAGGCTCCTTTCTAAGGAGCAAGTGGGAGTGACAACCAAGACACCTCAGGAGGGCCGGCACCAGGAAGTGGCCTTGTTCCCAGCCACTGAAGAAGGAGGCGGGTGGAGCGCCCTGAGGTGGGCCAGAGGAAGGTGCTGGGCCTGGGATGGCTCGGAGGAAAGGCGGGAAGACCCCAGGCTCCCGGTGGCCTTGTGCCTGCACCAGGAACACCTGGTCTGATGCAACCCGGAGCTGAGCCCATGCCCTGTCCCAAGTCTGTCCTGGGAACCTGGGTCCTCAGCAGGTTCTTAGTATCTTGGTTGAGTCTTGGACTCCGTCTTCACTCATTCCCTTGGAATGAAGATGGACCCTGAGAACTGGCCAGGGGTCCCCCTGCCCACGGGAGGCTGGGTCTGCCTCACGCCACCCCTGCCGCCCCTCACCCCACCTCGAGCTGCGCCCAGCAGACCACAGCGTGCTCCCCGCTCTCTTCAGGTGCTCCTCCTCTGCAGACACCATCACCCTCCGGGGAAGGCAAGATCCACCCTCTGGCTAACCTTCCCATCCCTCAGCTGAGATGACCTTGCCCCCAGCCCACCGCTCCAGCACAGCTGCTCCCACGGATGCCTCAGCATGAATTTTTTTTTTTAAAAAGCCCTTGAACGAGATGATGTTCAAACCGGGGGAAAGGGGGTGAGGGGTACACAGAAACTTGGGATGATTTTTGAAAATTTACTGTAAACCTAAAATTGTTTCCAAAATAAAAAGTTAATAAGCAAAGTTGTTTGAACCTCCCAACAATCTCAGTGGGCTGGATTCCAGTCCCCACTGGTCCCATGGGCAGGGCAACCTGGGTGGCCAGACCTACTGGCCCCATGAGTCCTGTAGCCCCAGCCCAGGTGAGTAGCCCCAGCCCAGGTGAGTCCCCAAAATGCACACACTGGCTCACGGATACCCCTGGACTTGGCTTCCGAACACCTAGCACAGTCTGCCTCCTGACATGTTGTTCGGAAGGGCTGTGCTGCATGTCTCTGCATCAGTCAGTTCCCCGAGCAGACCCTGAGCCACCGGTTCACATGCTGGGGCCGGGGAACGGGTCAGGGAAAGGAGGAAGCCCAGCCATGCCGCCTGATCCTAGGCACAATCCCAGCCTGGCCTGACCCCTGAGGAGCTCTGGGCTGTGGACACCCTGCAGAACTGGACCAGCACTTTCAATCATTGGTGGTGGACTGTGGGCCGTGACACTGGGTACTTCTGTCCCTACACCTGCAGGCAGAGCAGCGTGTCGGGCAGGTGCGGCGCCTGGGGGTGTTGGGAGGAGAGTGCAAAGCAGAAGGGTCTCCGAGAACACGGGTCAGAACAGTGGCTCAAGGTCCAGACCACGGACAGGAAGGGAGGGCAGAGGCAGAGTGGGGACAAGCTGCAGCCTACAGGTTTGGGCTGCAGCCCGAGAGAATTAGGGCAAAGCCCAGGTCAGCTCCTGTGGCTTCTGACTGTGGTGCAGAGGTTGTCTTGGCCCCTGCATCATGAAGCTGATCACACACCTGCACAGGGTTTGGAAAAGCTGCAGGAGGAGCTGGAGAAGGAAATAGATCAATATCAGCCCAGCCGTCGGGGACCAAGGGGCTGGGCCAGCAGATAGGGTCACCACTCCTTTTCTGTGGGGATGTACTCTGAGAGCCCCAGTGGTTGCCAGAAACCATGGACAGTACCAAATGCTATCGATCCTCTGCTGTTTCCTGTACATACATGCCTCTGATGATCTTTGATCTTTCTAAATTAAAGCACATTGTAGCTTCTCTTTGGTAGATCCAAATTGCCAGCATCTCGACTCTTGCACTTTGGAGACATTATTAACATTGAACACAAGTGATACCAGGGCAGTCGGTCTGATAACTGAGACTGCCACTAAGCGATTCACGGGCAGGCAGTCTATACAGCACGGATACACTGGACAAAGGCCCAATTCACTTCTCGGGCTGAACAGAACAGGATGGTGAGAGACGTCAGCAAGCTGCTCACAATGAAAACTTGTGAATTGTTCCTTTCGGAAGTTTTCCATTTTGTATTTTCAGATCATGGTTGACTGCAGGTAACCAAAACTGTGGAAAGTAAAATCAAGGATAAGCAGCAGCCACCAGCCAGTCTCCCTGGGCTTCAGAACCTGGAAGAGACCGGAAGGACCTGCCTGCAGAGTTCTGCAGGGATCCGGCCCAGCCAACATCTTGATTTTGAGCCCAGCCTCCAGGACTGTGGGAATAAAACACTCCTGTGGGTGAAGCCCCTGCATTTTTGGAAATGTCACAGCGGACACTTAGGGAGGGGGACCCTGGGAAGTGTGGTTTGGCTGGTCATGTTGATGCATCCGAAGCTCCATAGCCTCCCAGGTGAAGTCACCTCCTGGTAGAGGTCCCTCGGAGCACCCAGCCTGGCCGGGCCACTGTGGCTCCTTGCTTGGGCGAGCCTCCTGGAGACAGAGCAGCAGACTGGACCTGGACAGCTGGCCTGGCTCTCTGGAGCCTCAGGAAGTGTCCCGAGGGCGAGCAGGCCCACTGTTCCCTCCTCCCCTGCGGCCCAGAGAAGCCCCAGGCACCTTCACGGAAGCACGGCCGGGGTGTGCAGGAAGAGACTCGTGCTAGCCCTGGTGGCATGGCAGCACCGGGCCTGGTGGGAGGTGGCCACTCCCAACATGCTCTGTCCAGCCATCATGCCCTGGAGAAGCCCCAGCCGGTGGGACGGACAGCCCCCACCCCTGGCCTCCCCATTTCCTCCCAGTGTTAATTGATCGGGATAGTAATAATCCTCCTATGATTTACGGTTTGGAGGGATTAGCAGGCCTCCGCGGAGCTGATAGGCGTTTATTACCTCCTTAGCCATTTAGGTGGAACCCCAGGAACCTCCGCAGTGCCGCCACACAGCCAGGAGCATCGGAGGGACGGGCACTCTTGAGAGCCCAGGAATCGGGGTTGTTCCCTGTTGGGGGGATTCGTGGGCCGGCTGCCTTGTGGGGTGTGGGTGTTTGGAGAACCCAGAGGTTCCCACAGTCTGCTCCTTACTAAATCTTCTGCCCGAAAAGCACCACCACTGTGCCGTCTGAGGACGGGGCTGGGGGCCCTGCAGCTGACGCGTAATAGGCTGACTGAACCTTGGAGCAACTGACCACCTTGGAGCAACTGACCACCTCGGAGCAACTGACCACCAGGGTTGAAAAGTGGGTCACGGTGCTTTGGACTGGCCTGGGTTGGCATGCTCTCTGCCCTGCCCTTGCTGTGTGCCTTGAAGAGGCGACTCCTCCTCGCTGAGCCTCAGTTTCCCCACCTGTAAAGCCGTACCTGGACTTTTTTTTTTTTAAAGAGAGAGAGAGAGAGAGAGAGAGAGAGAGAGAGAGAGAGAGAGAGAGAGAATTTTTAATATTTATTTTTTAGTTCTCGGCGGACACAACATCTTTGTTTGTATGTGGTGCTGAGGATCGAACCCAGGCCGTACACATGCCAGGCGAGCGCGCTACCGCTGAGCCACATCTCCAGCCCCCGTACCTGGACTTTGATCCTGGGTTGTGGCCAGGGTTCAGGGAGAGAAGAGCTGCGACCTGTGCGACAGCTCAGGGTTCCACCTGCCCAGCACAGGGACCTGCTGCCAATGTCACGTCCCTGCGGGTCTCTTCAGCTGCCACGGGGCCTGCCCAGCGCCCAGCTCCACCCTGTGCGCCTCCTCCTCCCCGGGTCCCCCAGGCTGCAGCGTCCTGTTTCCCAGGTAGGGAGAAGCGAGGCTCGGGAAGGGTTAAGACAGAGACTCTGCCAAGGTCACACGGCCAGTCAGTGATGTGTGTCCAATTTGAGCCCTAATCTGTCTGAATCTTTGCCTTCGGCATTTACAAATGTGTCTTGCCAGTTGGGAGAGGCAGGAAATGGGCAAAGGCTTCTTACAGAATCACGAACCAAATCTCTCCTGCCCTTTATCTCATTGAATCACCACGGCAGCACTTCAAAGTAGATACTCCGTCTTGATTTATAGCTCCTTGCTCAGAACATGCTAGTCCTTCAGTGGGAGGAACAGACTTGGGGAGGGAGGGAGGCTTTGGAAACGAACCATGTTTGGGGCCCAGGTCACTATGGAGCTGTGTGACCCATGGTAAGCTGCTTAACCTCTCTGGGCTTCAGCTTCTCCACTGGATGTCTTGGCATCCGCCTTCCAGGGTGGTCCCAGGCTCAGTGAGTGTGTATCTCTAGGAAGGGCTCTGCCCAGTGCCTGGTCATGGTCAGGGTTGGGCCTCATTTCTGGGGACCATTTGGCAGCAGCAAACTGGCCACCTTGTCATGGCGCGGGAGACCACGCTGATCTATGCGGCTTCGCTGCTGGAAACCGTCCACACTGACCTGACCCCACTGATCCCTGCAGCCAGCAACACATCTCCCCGTTTCTTTATGGTTTGGAGATGAGTTTATATCTCCACTATCTCCTCTAGGTGTGTCTGAGAGGCACAGAAGGAAGGAAAGAGTAGTTGAAGGGTTGGAATTCGAAGCCCCCGAGCCTTTGAAGCCCCAGCCAGCCGCCAGCCGCGGTGGACTGCAGTCACTCAGGATTATCAGGGAGAGGAAGGTGGACTGCAGACAAAGGCCCTTACCAGGGCGAGGGAAAGTATGAGAGGCATTTGGTCAGATGCCTCGGCGCCCGGCCTGCCCTGAGCGCTGGCCAGCCGGCTCCCCACTGCGCGGGCCTCCCCACGCCTGGGAAGTTATTGAGTCGAAAATAATTCAGGTTGCTAAGTGATTCCGCCCCCTGCGGAGCCCCGAGGAAAGGAATCCTGTCGTTGTTTAATTAAAAAATGAAGGGAAAGAAGGAGGAAGAGAGGGAAGGAGGCAGGGAGGGAGGAAACGTGGGATTTGCCCGGGGACGGCCCGTTTTGGGGGACACCTCTTCCTATCACCCTGCCATTGCCCTGGGCTGGCTCCTTGCTGGCAGGTGCCTCCTCCCTGCCCTGGGGGAGAAGGAGGCCTCACGGGCTGACGTCTAAGGGGACCAAGGGACCCAGCGAGAGTCAAGCAGGATTCTGACCCAGGGCCGGCTCCGGCTTCTCGGGTCCTGTGTCCGTGGGGACATGCCCCGTGCACTTGCTGGACTGTGATCTTACATATCTGCAAGACCCACAGAGCCTGGTCCTGCCGGGGTGGAGGCAGCCCACCACCACCTTGGAAGGTCATTTGGAGGGCGGCACTTCCATAGGCCCTGCCCGGGCGGTGAGCAGGGTGCGTGGCGGGCTGGAGGTGGGCATGTGTCCGTGAGTGGAGCTTCCGCAGCAGCCACCAGGCCACAGTGGCGCATCTGTGCGTGCTCCCGAGTCCCCGCCGCAAGCAGAAGCTGTGGGACTGCCCCTGTGTGTGGAGCAGGAACCCGAGGCTCCTGGGGTGCAGGGCACGGGCCTGGCGTGTTCCCCGGGAGCCAGAGCAGCCAGCCTGGCTTGAGAGTCTGGGCCCTTGACCGCCTATCAGTCAAGCATCGGGTATCTGCCTTCATCTGTTCAGGAAATGTTTCCGGAGGCTTTTAACAAATGTGGTGATGAGGAAGTCACTGTCCACTCGCTGGGGCTGGAGAGAAAGCCCAGCAGGTCAAGGAGAGGTAGGGCAGAGGGGCGGCCCTGGAGGGCAGGGGAAGTGGGGCTGTTTTGATAGGGAGGCCTGCGTGGTGACGTTGGAGGAGGGGTCAGGGCGCCTGGATATCTGGGGTGGGTCAAGAGAGGGAAGGGCAGTCAGACAGCGGGGCAGGTGCAGACTGCAGTGTGGACTTGAAGGGCCGGGTGGACGCCTGGCTGCCGTGGTGGCCAGAACCCTGCGGGTGGAGGAAGTGGGCGGAGCCAGCACCTCCTGAGGTCAAGGCAGCGGGACATGGTGGGCCCGACATGCAGGTTAGAAACCAAGTTGACTGCAGAGAATGTTCTAGAAGCCCAGCTCCCTCACCGGCAAAGTTCTCTTCACCCTCCCGCCTTCCTCGAGCATCCATCAAGCGCTACCGCGTGCCTGGCGCGGACACCTTCCACTTCCCCTCACCAGCCCTTCGGGGCCTGTGGTCCGTGGGTGTGGAGAGGGCGGGCCCCAACAACCCACCAGGGTGGCCCCCAGCACTCCAGGCCCCCTGGAGCCTGCAGAGGAGCGGCGACACCCTCAAAGCAGCCAACACCTGTTGACCATGTCTCGGGGCCAGGAGTGCGCCCAGCAGTGGACACTGTGGTCCCCTCCCTGGACCCCGGGGGGGGCCTTTCTCACTCCCTTTGAAGGGATGAGGGATCCCAGGTGTGGAGCCGAGAGGCAGCGAGCGGCGCAGCTGCCGGGGGTCCCATGCCTGGGACTTGGACGCTGCATCTCACCCCTCTCTGTTCACAACCCTCCCCTACAGCCTTCCCAGAGCTTCCTGGAGGAACAGAGGGTGGCGAATAAATCAATGTGTCAAGCACGACGCAGGTTCCATTGCAGACGGTCCCTGGCGGTGGAAGCAGGTGCGTCTCTCGGGGGAGGCTGAGCCCGAGCAGAGCTTGGTGAAGGGCCAGCGCTGCCCCCGCAGGGTGCACGTGAGCCCCCGTCACTGACGGACTTCACAGGACACGGCTCTGCGTGATTTATCCCTCTCAGAGACGGTTAAGTATCGTAACGTGAATTGGGCTCCATCTCCCTGTGTCGTTGAAGAAGGTTTAGTGCCACGTACAGGTGAACCCCAAAGCCTTTCTTCTGAGAGCCACAGGCTGCCCGTGGTCCGAGGCGCCGGGGAGGGAGATGCGCTTCTGTGGGTCAGAAGGCAACTTGGCCTTCCCTGACCTCCGAGCCCCGAGGCTCCAGATCCTTCCACCCTGAGGTCGGCGGGTGCTTTGATGGGTCTGGGCACCTCCTCCAGCCCAGGTTCTCGGCCCCAGCCCTGTGGACGTGTGGGCAGACCCCTCGCTGTTGGGAGCTGTCCTCTGCCGCTCAGTGTGTTAGCAGTGCCTCCACCCCTGCCCCGCAGATGCCCTCTTCCCACCGTGACAACCAGAAATGTCCCCAGATCTTGCCACACATCCTCTGTGGGGCACGATCATGCCCTGCTGGGGACATCCACCTAGATGTCAGTCCTGTGAGGCACGGGGCGCACTCGGAACCTCACTGACAATCACAGGGGCAATCGTCTCTTGTCCACATGGCCACTGGCTTTCAGGTGCCACCTGGAGGCCCTCAGTGACGGACCTCTGCCCACCAGGGCTTCGTGGGGTGTGGAGCAGAAGGCCAGCTCCTGGCCCAGTGCAGGGGTGGCCGGTGCCCAGGGCCTTTTCCTCCCTCTGGGCTCCAGGGTCTTCCTGAGCCCAAGGCCTCCAGACAAAGGAGGCGGCGTGACTCCCCGCGTGGTCGAGAGCGGGGGCAGGCCACACATGTTGCTCCACTTCACGGACCTGCTCGGGCAGTTTCTGGGAACCCCTGTCCCTCCAGACGACGTCTGGCGTCACCGGGCGTGCATGCGTGCGTGCGTGTCTTGGTGTGTGCATGCGTGCAAGGCACTAACACTTTACAGGCACTAATTATTGAAATCCGAGGGACAGTCCTGGCCTCACCCAAGCCCTTCCCCTTTTCCATCTTAGACAAACAAAAGGGCCTGCTCTCCTCTGTGGCGGGACCACCAAGGCTGAGCAAAGGGCCGCGGCCCCTCCCGTGGGCTCCCTCGCGCCCTGCCCAGCTTGGCTCTTTCAGGGCGTCTCAATGAGCGGCCTTGTTGAGCGTCCGCTGAGGCCCAGCCTGGAAGGGACCATTAAACACAGTTTCATCAGAACAAAAGAAGTTTTGTTCTTATTGTCCCCCGGCTGCAGTTTGGACGCAGCAGCTGAAAATCTATCTGGACCAAGCAGCAAAGCCGAATCCAGCCGGGTCTCCGAGTCCTGGCCTGGGCAGAGCTGTCTGGACAGATCCTTGGAGCAGATAATTTACGGCTGAAGCAAAACACAGGCAGAGGCCTTTTTATTAGGCCCAAGTGTTTTCCATTAAAAGCCTTCGGAAGCCCCTGGAAGCTGGAGCTCCGTCTCCCCGCGAGGAGCTCGGGGCGATCGCCTGTGTGCACAGAGCCCCCACCCGAGATCCTGGCTTGGACGCCGCTCCCGTCTGTGGGGACAGTGCCCACGGGGCAGATGCCTGTGGAAGGAGAGGACCGTGGAGTTCCAGGGCCTGCCCTGGAAGCGCCGTGGTCGGGATTTTCTGCTGCTGAGAAGTGCCAACAGGCGGGGGCATTGGTGGTGAACCTCCAGAACCTTCCGGATGCAGAACTACCCCAGAGGGGAGCTGCTTGGGTGTCGCAGGGGAAAGTGGGGGTTTGCGGCCAGCTCTGTGGGTCACGCGATCAGGTCAGTGTGGATCATCTGACGTCCCCCGGAAGACGTCATTTAAAATGTTCTCAGTCGGTTCTGGATGGCATTGGCCGTCCCCGTATTGGCAAAGGGGAGGTCTTGAGGGGGACTGGGTTCTGAGCTCCTCTCGAGTGACCTCTGAGTTCTCTGTTCGGATGTCCAGATGGTCATCCTGCAGCTGCCGGCTTCGCGGGCTGGGCAGGGCCTAGTATAGTCCAGAGCCACTTTCGTTCAGGCTCCTGGGTGAGTTCAGAGGGGTCAGAGGGACAAGCCACGATGGCGGAGGAGGACCCGCCAGAACTAGCCAGAGAGCGCCGGGTGCTGAGCCATCCTGCCTGATACGGAGTAAAAATCCCCAAGATAACTCCAAGCCGGCGGGAGTCGCGGGACTTCCATCTGGGCACCAGACGGGCAGAGCCAGCTCCGCTTCCCCTGAGGAATTTGGAAGTGCCCACGAAGGAAAGATCTTTTTATCGTTTTGGTCCTGGGGATTGAACCCAGGAGCACTTATCCACTGAGCCGCGTCCCCAGCTCTTTTTATTTTCATTTTGAAACAGGGTCTCGTTAAGTTGCTTAGGGGCCTCACTAAGTTGCTGAGGCTGGCTTTGACCTCCCCATCCTCCTGCCTCAGCCTCCCCAGCCCTGGGATTGCAGGTCCCACGGCACGTGGCTGAGGAAATGCCTTGTCCAGTGAGGGACCTGGTCCCTGCCTCGGATGGACGCTCGAGGTGAGCAGAGGCAGCCGCCGGTTGCTGACCTGCATCCTTCCTCCTCTTTCCTGTCTACCACAGCTGGCACCGTGCCAATTAAAAAGGCTCACCCTTCTGCCTTCCTTGCAGCTAGGCGGGCCTGTGTGATCCTGTGCTGGCTGAAATGTGAGGATAAGATGTGATGATATCAAGAAAGGCCATTATTTTCTTCAAACAGTGGGACAGATTCAGCCTGCAGTTGCCTCTCATCCTTCTTCTTTTTGCCATTCATTCTTACTGGAAGGGTGAGGTGATACCTGGAGCTGGAGCAGCCACACTGCATACCAGAGGCTAGGAACAGCCAAGCAGTAAGCTTAAGAGGAGGAGGGTACCTGCAACTCTTTCCAAAAAAAAACTGCATTAGTCTTCCTCCTTGTAGAATCCCCGCATGGAAAAAAGTAAATAAACAATCAGACCCGCCCGTTGGCATGACGGGCAGGTTTCTGTTACAGCCAAACACCATTCTCCAGGTTGAAATCCTGAGCTCAGTGCTCTGCACACGGTGAACGCAGGACAAGCACTCGGTGCGCAGTGCTGGTCAGGGGGAGACCGCGCACCCTCTGGGGCGTCCTGAAGGATGGGGTGGCAGTGAGGTGACGTGTTTGGGCACGGAGTTCATTGAACACCTGTGTTTTTCTTTTTTTCGATTCAGTGAGCAGTCGGTGGGTAGGGAGGTGCCGAGGGCCACGCAGACGGCCCCTCTGCACAGTGTTCCCACTGGTCAGGACGTGGCTGTGCCTCTCCCTGGGGCTGGCACCTGGAAGTCGTCCACCACGACCTGCGGAGCCTGGTGCCCAGCGGCCGCTCTCTCCTGCCAGCAGGCTCAGGGCTCGGGCCAGCAGCAGAGCCAGACAGGACCCTCCCTCCCAGCCTCCCTTGCAGCCAGGGATGGCCATGTGACCTGCTCTGACCAATGAAGGGCAAGGGGCGGTCCCTGAGCACCTGGGAAAGGTCTCCTCCCCAGAAAAGAGAGGCAGAGGAGGGGCTCTACCCACCTGGCTTCCATCTTAACACCTGGAGCTCTGGCAGCCACTTGTGACCTTAAGGTGTCAAGTCCAAAGAAGAAAAGCCAACTGCTGCAGGGGCACACTGTGGGGCGATGGAGACGCTGGACTGCCCTTTGCTCAGCTGCTCAGGCCCCCACCTTAGTGCCTCTGGGGCCCTGTCTTCCTCCACCCACATCCAATCCATCTGAGGATGTTGGTGACCTACTTTCAAAACGGACCTGGAATCCTGCCACAGGGCCTTTGCACTGGGGCTCCCTTGACCTGGATGTTTCTCCCCAGTGAGGCAAGGCCTCCTTCCTTGTTACCTTCAGGGGTCTCTGCTCAGATACATCTTCTCCAGAGGGCTGTTCCTGACTGTCCTTGTCCCTTTCTGAGTCTCTGCTCTGTGTCACCGGCTCCCCGGTCTGGCACCCTGTGAGGGTAAAATTCCCACAAGCCATCAGGACTGGCCACGCTGTTCCCCCTGGACGAGCCCCTCTGCGCCTGGCCTCACTGTGTGAGGATGGAGCAAAGCCCTGGAAACACGAACCCAAGAAGACACGGAAGTGGGTCTAAAGGTAGGACAGAGACGGGAGGCGCCCACCACTGGCCCGAGTGCCGCGGTGCCGTCTGCTCTACCTCAGCTGACCGGCCCTGCCCGCCTGCCCTGTGGAGAGCAAGGTGGCCCCGCCCACGGAAGCCCCTTCCAGGAGGTGGGGGGGGGCGCAGGGCAGTGGGGAGCTGGGCGGGCCCCGGTGGTGGGCAGGGGCTGGGCAGGGGCTGGGCCAGCAGGCGTTCACCGGACACTGACCAGGCAGGGTCCCCTGTTGGGCACAGGCCAGTGGGCCTCAGCGTGCGTGTGATGACAGGTGACAGCCGGGCAGGACAGAACTGTGGGGTGGGCGTCCTGCCAGTGGCGGGTGCCGGTCCCCAAGGCCAAGCCCCGTGCTGGCCACGCAGCCCCCCCCAACCTGCTTTTGTTCTCTCCCTCTGGCCCCTCCCTGGGCTTCCTGTGTCCTTGGGGACAAGTGCCCGGGGCATGACATGGTGGGTCCCACCCTGTGCACGGACCCCGCCCCGACTCAGGGTGAGCAGGTGGCCGAGCCCCCTCCACCGCTGCCCTGCTCCAGGGGCTGAGGCCTGGGTCCCCTCCCGGCTCTTCCCCTCCTGGCTCTTCCCCTCCTGGGTCACGAGCCAGCACTGTCCACCTGTAGCCGTGGCCGGGGCCAGCAGTGCTGGGCAGCCTGTCTGTGGCAGGACAGAAGGAGGCCAGCAGACAGGCGCAGAGGGAAGGAGACAGTGGTGGCCCTGGCCCTGGGGCCAGCAGGACTCCCCTCTGGGACACCACTCTGGTGGGCATCGGTCCATCCCGGCCCCTTGCTCTTGGCAGACTGGGGTGTGGCTCAGGGGAGAGCCCTGGTCTGTGTCCAGCACCACACGCACGCAGACAGGGACAGAAGAGGGCAGCTGGGGGCGCCCCCGCTCCCCACACACAGGACGAGAAGTCCCGGTGGGGGGGCCTTTCCCGAGTGCGGGGCAGGAAGCCCACGGGACAGGTGCGGGCATTCTGAGGACCTGAGAGGAAGGGACAGAGCGCGAGAGAGTGGACAGGGGAAGAGGGCGCCCCGGGGCGGCCCAGAGGGCGGTGGAGTCCCCACCTGCCCGCGCTGTCCAGGGCTGGGGTCAGAGGAGGGAGCTTACTGGCCACGCTCACAGCGCCACCGCTGAGTCCCGTCCCCTGTGTCACCCATGGAGACCTTCCTGGAGACGGGCCTGGCTTATGGCTCATCTGCTGGGACGGCTGCTCAGCGCCTTCCCAAGGCCTGGACTCCTCGGCCTGTCCCCGGCCGGGGGCCACTCCACTGGTCTCTTCCCTTCTCCTTCAGACGTGGAAATGAAAGAACCAAACGTCGGCAAATTGAATTTTCTGGTTATAATGAAGCTTTTGAAGCCCGTGGCGCTCCCCTCTGTTCCTGGGCCCCCCCAGCACCACCACATGGCGTCTGGGAATCAAAGCAAGGCCAGGGCACACGGCCAGGGACGCGGGGGACGTGGGGAGCGGGGGGGGGGAGCTGGGAGGGGTGGGCGGTTTCTACTGCGAAACCCCAGACCTGAGCCGCAGTCCTGGGGTGTCCAGGTGGGGGCCACCACCTCCTCTGTGAGTCTCCTGTGTCTGGGGACAGCAGGGGCTCCTGGCCTGGCCGCTGCAGCCAGCTCCCCTGGTCGCGCTGGGCAGTTGGGCCCGGGCAGGCCTGATGGAGGAGGAGACCAGAGGTGGGCGAGGCCCAGCAGCACTGTGTCTGGACCTTGTTCCAGGTGGGGAGTCTGGGCCGAGGATTGGGGCCCCCTCACTCCCCCGAGGAACGAGGGGCACAGTGGTGTCACCTAGATGTGTGGGGCCTGGCCCCGGGAGCCACCAGGCCCCAGGGGAAGCCCGCGTCAGAAAGCGTCTCTGGACCAAGCGCCCATGGTTCTGGGGGCTCCCTTTGACCTCTGTTGCAGCCTGGGCCTCGACTCTTGGTCACCCGGCAGCCTTGTTCCCAGACCTGACTCTCAGAGAGGCCTCTGCCTCCTTCCCTCTTGGCCCCTTGCCTGGCTCTTTGTCTGTGGCTCCTGTCCCTCATTTGTTTCCTGTCTGTCTCCCTCAGCTAAACAGAAGGAACCTTGCATGTCTTTCCACAGCTGCTACCTCAGGGCTTGAAAAGAGACTGTCACGTGGTGTGCATAAGAAGTGCACATGAATGAATCAATGAATGAATGAACTTCCAGGGTAGCTGGGCACAGGCACCCAGGTGTGCACTGCACAACTCTGGAGGTCACCATTCTCAAAGATGAGAGAGTGGCAGTGATGATCAAGTGCATGAAGTATACCTTCTGACATGGTGGCCCATGCTCCTTTATGATGCCAGCCTGCTTGTCATCTGCTGTGGCCCCACTTGTCCCACTCACAAAGCCTCATTTTCATAGAATGTTCTACCTCAAAAGCCCCAGAGTCTGATAACTCTGATTCCTGGTCTTGCTTTGAGCAACACCATTGGTCACTCTGCCAGCTCGGGATGGTGGCCCTGAAGTGACACCCTCTTGGCTGATCATTTCTGCCTGGGAAAGGGGCAAGGCACAGAGTACACAGGGCTGTGCGTCTTGGCCGAGCCTCTGGCCTGTGTGCCTGCCGCATCGAAAGAGCATCAGGCTGCGGGGTTGGGGGTGCCGGAGGCTCCCAGGCAAACCGCACAGCCCCACAGCAGGTCCGCAGCTCTCAGGAGACGGTGTGAGTGTGCCAGGGGCCCACATCAGCTGACCCTAAGGATCACTTTTCCACGTGAGTCAGGACAGACCTGTGTAGGGCGAGGGTTGACCAAGGGAGGCGTGAGCCATCAAACCACAGAGGGCAGAAAAGGATGATTAAAAAGCAAAACAAGGAGCTGAAACCCAGCGAGGGAGGTGAGAGAAGGGGAAAGAGCAGAGAGGGAAAGAGGCACAGCTTCCAGGACCGGGCGGCTGCTGACCCAGTTCTGTCCTGGAAGTTCTCTCTAGGTCTCAACTTCTCCATCTTTAAGGTGAAGGAATTTGCCAGGTGCAGTGGTCCACACCTGTCACCCCAGCGCCTTGGGAGGCTGAGGTGAGGCAGGAGGACCTCAAGTTCAAAGCCAGTTTTAGCAATTTAGTGAGATCCTGGTGCAGGATAAAAAATTTAAAAAGGGGCTGGGGACGTGGCTCAATGGTTGAGTGCCTTTGGGTCCAATCCCTGGTACCCTCCCAAGAAAACCCCTCCTAAAATGACAGAGCGGAACCCACAGGTTCGCAGGACTTTGGTTGTACCCATGACAGCTTGAACTGAGAAGTCCTAGGTAGGGCTGGCTTCAGGCACAGCAGGCTCCAGGAGCTCACCAATGCCGTGGGTCTGCTGCCTCTTTTGCTTCCCTGTCCCCATCACTTGTTTCCAGGTGGGCTCTCCCTGGAGGGAGGAAAAGTGCTTCCACCCTCTGACCTGGCAACCCCTGTGGGAGGGAAGGACTCTTTCCCGGGAGTCCCAGCAAAACTCTAAAGTTGAGTCTTGCTGGCCTGGATGGAATCAAACCTGTGCTGAGCCAGTCACATGCACGGGCTGGAACTAGCCACAGGCCCACTCTTGAATTTGGGAGTGGGGTGGGGTTGGGGTTGTCCCACCTGAAATACAGGGACTGGGAGTGAGATGTTGGGGGAACTTCCCAGAGTGATTTCTCTGGCCACCTGGCCTCCAGCCCTGCTCTGTTTAACCAGAGAAGCTCGGTTGCTGTTTTTGTGTGTGTGTTGGTGTCTGTGAAAACCTTCCCCATCAAAAGTTATAAAGGGAGATCGGTCAACTTGATTGGCAGGACTTTCACCACCCCAGCAGCTCCGTGCCCAGGGCCCCTTCCTGCAGGCAGCAGCAGCCATCTCAGGCTGACTGGGCAGAGAGGAGCTCACCAAAGGATCTTGGGGGGCTCCCAGAACCCCAGAAAGGCCAGAGAAGCAGCCTGGGGCCTCTGTGGCTGGGAGCATGGCCTCTGTCACTGCGCGGCTTGCACCGGCAGCTCGGGAGGACGCCTCTGATTGGCTGGGACTTGCTCACAGGCCAGCACCCAGCGGCAGGGCTGGCTGGGACAGCTTGTGCGGTCTCCCACCTGTTCAGCTCCTACCTACCTCGGGGGCAGGTTCTGCTTCAAAGACGGGGAATCCCCAAACCTAAGGAAGGATGTCACTGTCACGGAGGAGGGAGACGTGAACACTCCTGCTCCTCCACAAGGAATTCTGGGTGTCCATGTCTCTGCAGAGAGGGGGTCTCGTGGAGCAGTCACCAGGGCCGGTTCCGCCTCTCGCTCTGTGCCCCTGAGTAAGGAATCGGACGCAGCTACCTTGAAAAGTGCCAAGCTCGGGCCAGGGGCGTGGGCGGGTGCCTGGGGCAGGGTCTGGATCCATCCTTCAAGCCCAGCAGAGCCCCCCCCTTAGGCCAGGGGCCCACTGGACTTGCAGAACCACACCAGTCGAAGTGCCTCCTTTGACATAATAGTTAAAAACAAATTGAGTTCGATGTTAACACAGAAATGTTGAGAGGTGTCCCACGCGAACTCAGGTGGCCAGCTGCTCTGGCAGTCAGAACCGTCTGGTAACACTGGAATCACACCCCTGCACTCACCACCCAGATGGGAGAGGGCTCCAGGTTTCCTGCCCCCCCCATTGCATCCAGGCTGGTACCCCTTGCCACCTATCATTGCATCTGTGCCCACGGTGCCCTTCGGTGGAATCAGGAGGAAGCACGTCTTCCTAGGGCTGTCCAGTGTGGGCCCTGCGTCTCTGTGTTGGCTACCTGACTGATGCCTGTAGACACGGAGGTGCATGACTGACTTCCGCTAAAGGAGGGATGGGAGAGGGGCTCAGAGGTACGGTGGGCATTCATCCAACACTGACAGGCCTCTGCTAGCACAGGGAGATGTGCCAGACGCACCCTCTGTCTTGGAGGCCCTGGAACCAGAGGGTTTTCACCGGGCATCAGTGTGACTTCAGGCAGGTGACCTCCAGTGTTTAGCTGGGATTGCTCACCTGTCCAATGTGGATAATAATAGTGAAGATCATATAAGGTACTTGGGAGGGACAATCCTTTTTGATTTAAAAAAAAAAATATTTAGAAGTGGAGGTGCAGATATTTAATTTTCAATTTGAAGTCTCTGTTTGTTAGTGGTAACCCCAGAGGTCTAGAGCTTTGCTCCTCAACACAGTGGGAAGACAGCAGCTTCAGCAGCCCCGGGGAATGGGTGGCCAGTGCAGAGTGGCAGCCCCACCCAGACTTCCCACAGCTTACCTGTGGGAAGCTGCATTTGAACAGATCCTGGGGGCTCCCAGGTCTCTAAGCCCCGCTGAGCACCTGGGCTGTGCAGACAGATGTGGGTTGGGATCCTGGCTCGTCCTGGGGTTGTTGTGGGACTACCTCGGCCTTCTCCTCTGCCTTCTGGGTGATGTGAGGAGCAGAGCAGGCCACTGGGAGCAGAGGAAGACGTGGGTGGAGGCCTGTAATCACAACAGGAGCTGCTGCAGGAGCAAAGGATCAAATGATTCCCGCAGGCCAGGGGCTCTGGGTCCTCTCTTGGAAGGAGCAGAGGGAAGGGCTCCTTCCTCAATTGCTCCAAAGACAGTTAATGCTCCAAACCAAACTGGGCTTTCTCCAGTAGAGGAAAGAAGAGCCGCCGTGACGGTAATGAACAAAACCGCAGCTCCCCTGTGCGCCATCCCCTGGAGACCCATGGTGACATGGCCTGTCTCTGGACTCCTGCATGTATCTGTCTGTCACCTGTCTTTCTGAGTTTTCCATTTGGAACTGGCCACTGCCACAAGTGCGTAAGGCCAAGGGAAGATGTTAAGTCTCTTAGTTCACTGTTTTAAAAATTGTGCAAAAAGCATCCCAGAGGCGCAGGCACCAGGAATCTGCATCTGCGGTGCAGTGAAGGCCTGGCACGGGATGGAGAATTTTGTGACAGGTGTGCTAAAACAATTTCCTTTGCAGGGTGGATTTCCTGGCTGATTGCAGGATTTCCGAAAACACAAGGATTTCCAAGTGTGTGCAGGAGCTGGCTCAGAGGTCCAGGTCATCTGGCCCTGGCCAGGTGGGGTGGGCAGAGGGAGTAGACTCCCAGGCCCCCTTGGCTGCGCTGGGTGCCCCCCCCCCCGGAGCCCCCGGCCTGGCTGAACTCCCCTCTCCTTGCCCCGCAGATGGAGTAAGAGTCCTGCCTTCCGAGGGTGAAGATGAGGTTCCCACCTCGCAGAACGGTGTGTGTCAGCAGAATTCTTTTCTTCTTTTTATTGCCTTGGAGACATATGCTGACTTGGTCAAAATCACTTCTGCAAGATGTGACGGATGATGGATGAAATGAAAACTCCTGGCCCAGCGCTGGGAGGCCAGCGAGCCCGGGGTGTGGGCCCTGGGCTGGGGCCCCAGACACAATAACACCCCTCCCGACTCCAGGCCATCTTTGATCCTGGCAGAGGCAGGCCCAGGTGTGGAGCAGACTGGGGCAGATCGGATTACGGCCCTGGAGCCCAGAGCTGGGTGCCCTGGCCTGGGGAGCCACAATTGGGGGGTGTGCCGGCTGCTGGGGAAAGAAGATAGGCCCCGGGGGGAGTCCCTGGGCCCTGGCCGCCCTGAGCTGGGGGCTGGGGGCCACAGTGAGGAGGGGAAGGCCACCATGGCCCTTTCATCTCTGGTGCCACCTCCCTGGGCCCTTGTGGAGCACCATGGCTCCCCTCTGAGTCAGGACAGTTTGGCTTTTCTCTGCTTGGCAAGCAGACCGTCCTGAGAAGTTCTGTGGCTGTTAAACTCAGGAGGCTTTCCCGTGAGGACGCGTTCCTCCTTACCCCAGGGGTACACATTTGTCCAGGGGGGTTCTTGGTGCCCTTAGTTTCTGAAAGCTTACAGCAGTCTGAGGAGCCAGGGGCTTTAGGTCCCGGTGGGAGAACTGAAACACACCAGGCTGCCCCCTCCCACCCAAGGCTTTCCCCCAACAATCTGGAAGCCTTTCCTGGTGCCCTAGCTCCCACACCAGCGCCAGCTGCCCCTCCGCAGCACAGTGCTGGCCTGAGGTTGGCATCTGCACTGGCTCACAGGCATTCCCAACCAACCGTCAGGGACTTCTTTGGGGGAGGAAGCAGAAAAATGAAAGAAGCTGCCCCTCCCCCAGCGTGATCACAGGGAGATAAGGCCAAGGAGGGGGTGCGGGAGTTCAGAGGGAACCTTATCTCCCCAGGGCTTGGGTATGGAGAGCTCCTGCTCTCTCATGTCTCCAGAGAAAAGATGCTTCTCGGAGGGGGTGAGGGGCCTGGGAGTCTCCCTAGCCAGGACCCTGCACGGCAGCCCCAGCCAACCCCTAGGCCCCTCCCTTCTTTAGGTTTGCCTGTGCTGATGGCCATTCACTCAACAGGTAGTTATTGAGCACCTGCCATGTGCCAGGCGCAGGGGAGATGCACAAAGAACTCCAGAGCTTGCTGCAAGGCCTTCCCTGCTGCTCAGGGAGGACAAGACTGGCCCCCGGACAGACTGGCAAGCATATGTAAATCATATGTAAATTGCAGCACCCAGGGTGGCTGCCCTGCAGTGGACCAGCCTTACTTGCCAGTGAGATGCCCACAAGAATTGGAGGGTGGGTTAAAAGGCAGAGAAGGCTCTGGAAAGAAGCGATCTCTTTGTCTGGCAAGCCAACACTGGGCACAGGCAGGGCTGGGCGGCAGGCCTGCTCTCTGTCTCCACATCCTCTGCCTGGGATGCAGGTCAGTGGCAGCCCACCCCCATCACCTCACCCTGTTCACCTCCCCCTCCCTGTTGTCACTTAAGACAGGCTGAAGTGCCCTGGCTTTTGAGTTGCACATTCTCTGATGGACACTGGACACCAGTGACACTCCTGCCCCTCCCCAGTAGTCTCTGGGTCAGATCTCCTCACTGCACAATGCCATACCTGGTGTGCCTCCTCTGCCTGCTCCAGCACCCCTTCTGGAGAAAGGTGATGGACAAGCACACCTCTGCCCCAGTCCCCAAACCGAGCTGAAGGCTCCTGCTCCGTCTTCTGGGCCTGAACTCGTTTCTCCATGGAGGCCGCACACGGGCCCACTCTCCACTGTGTCCTCCTGCCCAGCACTGGACTTGGCAGTGGGACTGGCCACATAATGTTTGGGGTCTAATGCAGAATGAAAATGGGGTCCTTGATTCATTGTTTATTAAGAACTGCGGTGTGGTGACTGTGCAGCAGGAGACCAGGGCAGCTGCACAAGCTGCAGGCCCTGGGCCACCCCGCCTAGCCTCTGTGCTGAGGGAGAAGTCAGGAGCGTGGGGTGGGAGCCGGCCTTTCTGTGGGCCTTGACTGGCCAGGAGCTCAGAATCCGTGGAGTCTCCCAGCCTGAGGCCGATGTAGGAATGGCTGGCACCTGCAGACTTCAGGTTGCTGCTCCTAACCTGGCCTCAAGCCTCCCAGGCTGCCATGTTATCTGAAAAACCCCAAGGGAGACCCACAGAGCCTCATGCAGGAGACCTGTGCTCAAGGAAACTGTAAAAGACCAGGATGTCTTCCCCAGCCCTCCTGCTCCAGTCCCCAAGAAAGGCCTAGCCAGAGTGTCCCCAACAAAAGCCCTTTTCCCAAGCTCAGTCCCTCAGGGATCGTGCCAGCCTGCCCCAGGATTCTCCATGGAAGCCCAGCTTCTGGGGAGGGGGCCACAAGGGCCAACCTGGGGTGAGGTTCAGTCTTACAGACCAGGAAACAGGCTCCATGGAGAGGTGATGCCCTCAAAGTCCCCCAGAGCAGAGATCTTCAGTTCTGAGTTGTGAGGGGGTCTGCGTGGTGGGGTAGGCCAACTGTCCTTTGTGATGGACAGAAGATTAGAGGGAAGAGGAGGGAGGTCTCTGGGCTCAGCCCCTGGGGGGCCCTACCTGCAAAAGCTGTGCTCAGGCAGGGTCAGGGGCGGACTGAGAGGGTGGGCTGGGGGACCTGTCTCAGGTTGAGGGGTGGGTGGAATGGTCTCAAAGCCTGGCAGGGGGTGGGGGACAAAGATTTCTCTTAGGCACTCAATGAATATGGAATGTGTGGCCACAGTGGCTCCCAGCGCATACCACCCAGGTTCAAGGCACCTGGAGCACAGGAGCTACCGAGATCCGCTGGGTAGCTCCTGGGTTTCTAGGGAGGGCGACAGGAGGACAAAGACGACGTCATTCCAGACAGTGAGAGAAATCACAGAAAATCAAACAAGTGTACGTGGGGTGAGGGGAGGAAGCGACCTTAGCTCTGCTGTTCCGAAAAGGTCTCCTGCAGGAAGTGGCACCTGAGCGGGGGAGGGGACCGGGAGAGTTCCAGGCCGTGAGAAGGGCCAGCGCGAAGTTATGCTGGGGGAGCTGTGGAGGGGTCGAGTGGCGGGAGTAGGGGGAGTGATGGGAGAACCAAGTGACGAGTCGGCGCCAAGGGTCGCCGCTCCCTAGCAGCCAGCTCCTATTCCCGCGCTTCCCCCCAGCTTTCCTTTCCCCACCGCAGCCCTACTCCGTGGGTCGGCTCAGACCTCCTTCCTGGTCCCAGCTGCGAGTCCCAGGAGGGCAGGGCCGGCACGGATTCCCCCCTCCGCATCCCCACGGCTATCGTTCCGGTACTGGGCACCCGGTGGGCGCTTGGTAAATATTTATCCGGCGCACTGTAAGGAATGAATGAACCCATTGGGCACAACTGGGGGAGGGCGGGGCCGAGGGCAGGTGGGAGGCCGCCGGCGCGGGAGGGGCCCTGGAAGCCCGTCCTCCTCCACCTCCTCCTCCTCCCAGGCCCCAGCGCGTACCACTCCGGGGCTCCCGACGCGGCCTCTCGTGCGATCCAGCGCGTGCAGGGCTGGAGGGGCGACTCCGGGCTCTTGCTCTCCGCGCCAGAGGTCGGAAGAGGGTGGGTCGCCCGCGCCCGAGGGCGAGGGCGGGAGAGGAGCCGGAGGAAGGAGCGCTCGATCGCCGCCGCCTCTCTGCCTCCCCGGCACTCGCTCTCCGGACTCTTAGGTTTGCTGGCTGCTCCTCCCACCCGCGCCCGCCTCCTCGCTCTCTCGCTCGCTCGCTGGAGCTGGTTTCCAAGCCCTGCGGTGCGTCCCGGCAAGTGCGGGGCGAGGGGCCCCGGACCAGCGCCGAGCAAGGGGCGGGGGTCCGGGCAGAGCTCAGCCGGCCGGGGAGTGGCCATGTCTGGCGCGGGCGCAGCGGGGCCCGTCTGCAGCAAGTGACCGAGCGGCGCGGACCGCCGCCTACCCGCTCTGCCACCTGGGGCGGCGCGGGCCGGGGTGCCGCGAGCCCGGATCGCGCGTAGAATCGGCGCGATGCACGTGCGCTCGCTGCGCGCTGCGGCGCCACACAGCTTAGTGGCGCTCTGGGCGCCTCTGTTCTTGCTGCGCTCCGCCCTGGCCGACTTCAGCCTGGACAACGAGGTGCACTCAAGCTTCATCCACCGGCGCCTCCGCAGCCAGGAGCGACGGGAGATGCAGCGTGAGATCCTCTCCATCTTGGGCTTGCCCCATCGCCCGCGCCCCCACCTCCAGGGCAAGCACAACTCTGCGCCCATGTTCATGCTGGACCTGTACAATGCCATGGCGGTGGAGGAGGGCGGCGGGCCCGACGGCCAAGGCTTCTCCTACCCGTACAAGGCCGTCTTCAGTACCCAAGGCCCCCCTCTGGCCAGCCTGCAAGATAGCCACTTCCTCACCGACGCCGACATGGTCATGAGCTTCGTCAACCTCGGTGAGTGAGGGCAGGAGGGAGGGGTGTGCATCTGTGTCAGGGACGCTTTGGGACAGGGAGGGGACCTCTTCTTACTTCCAGCCCGCCCATCTTTCCATTCCTGGCCGTTTGCAAAACCGCAGTGCCTGACCGAGGGTCTCCCACCCCGGGCCCCAGTGGACTCCAAGCTTAGCGCCCCCCTACCCCACCCCAGGTAGTGAGGGCCGGGCTCAACTCGGTCTGTGGGGGTTACTAGGAGGAAGGGATCGGTCCGAAGTCTCCTCGGCATTATGCCGTCGGCCCATCTCCTGGGCAGGAGGCGCCCGCCCGCCCCGCCGCGGCTCAGTTCAAAGAGCCGGGCTGGGTCATGTGAGCTGTCCCGGGCCCGCGCGGCCCGCGCTACCTGGATTTAAAGGGCCCTTTTCGGCGAAGCTGCCTTCCGGCCCCTCCTCGACCCCTCGGAGGCCTGCCTGGCCGGGGCATCGCGGGCGTCGCACTGCCCTTCCCGCCGGGCAAGCCCTACCTGCTCCCTCGCGGTGCGTCCTCCTTAGCCTGCTGTGCGCCCCGAGCGCCTTCGGCCCCTCGCCCAGCCGCCGGGCGCCCACCTCAGCTCTCTTGGCTGGAGCTGGGGAAGAAACGTTGCCATTGCGAGCTATTTTAAATATTTAATGATAGGTCCCGGGCGGGCAGAATCCATTTTCAGCGTTTATCACGTGTGGCGCGCAAACCACGGGTTTTAGCCCTGGAGTGGCGCGGGATCTCCGAGCAGCCGCCGCGGGGGGTGGCTGGGGGGCCTGGTTCCTGACCCCAGCCTCAAGGACCCCGGGACGTGAGGCTGGGGCTGCAGCGCGCCCGGGTGGCTCCCCCTCCCTCTTTGCTCCATGTTCACCGGACTCGCTCAAACTAACCCCTGGCAGCGCGCTGTAGGACTGACGATCAAATATTTGGTTTCCGAGATAACGCGCCCGGATAGTGCTGTTTCCTGAGCCTCTTTCATTCTACTTGTGTAACTTGCTGCGAAAACCCCGAACTAAGTCAAGAAGGCAAACACGCCCACGGGCGCTGTGTCAACTTGGAAATAATGTTGCTCGGAGCCCCACGCTGGGCACCTGGGGCGTGGAGGGGGCGCTCCGGGAAGCGCGGGTCCGCCTGGAGGCTTCCATTCCAGATAAGGTCCCTGGGGTTCCTGGGAGCCCATTGTCTGTCCTTAATAATAGTCAAAATCAAATAGTGAAATGAGGTTCAGCAAGCAAGGGGTGGGGGAGGATGAGTTGCCAGATTAACTGAAGGTTGACACTAAAGCAATCAGGTAAGAATGAGGCAGCCCCCTATGACCTGGTTCACAGCCATCTTCCAAAATGTATGGGAAAGCGCAAGGTGCGGGCTAGTGAGGTGACACTTGCTCTCCTCCATCATCCCTGCTCCACTGGAAGAGGACCTGGTGAACTGGAGAGAGATTTTACTGGGCTGGGGGCGGGGCTTAGGGTGGTGGGAGCTTGGGTCTGATTTTTCATTGTCCGTGCTGTTGTCTTTGTGAGATTTTAACCTGTGTATTTATTAGCAATAGCCAAAACGAAAGGAGAATTCTAAATCCATGCATATCAATACAATAATGAATGTCAGAGTTCTGTAGTTCTCCTGAGGCCAGGGTTGAGGAGAGTCCTTTCCTGGGGGAGGTGGGGGGGGGGCAGGGGTGTATTTATGGCATCTCCTGTTCTGCTTAAGTCCTGTGACTCTCACTGAACACAGCAGGTCCCAGTGGATGCATTCAGAGCCTGGCTAGGGTCATTAAAAAAGTATTTGTAATCCCTGGCTTCTGTAGCAGGCTCTGCAAACCCAGCTCAAATAGTGCCCTGGTGCTTCTGGACCTGCCGTGTGGTGGGACCTGGGCTCTGCATCCCAGAGAAGGACCAGGCTGCTAACTGGGGACTCCTGGGAACTTTGGGGCTGGGCCTGTTGCTCCCCCCAAGGCTTTGGGAGCAAGCTGGGACTTGCTTGGGCAGGCCAGAGCTGGGTGGTTTTCCTCCTCTGGCTGTACACCACCTTTGAATCCATTTCTTTCATCTTGAAAGGACAAAGACCAGCTTGTCTGAGCCTCTTAATCAGTCGGGCTGGCTTGGGCTGACTTTCTCAGGTCCAGCTTTCTGGAACATCACTCCAAATTAGATGGCAGAGTGGCTTTTAACAGCACACACTGACCTTATTTTCTTTTCCACTCTGTCCCTAAATTAGTTAGGGGAAGACCTGGGCTGCCGTTTGGCAATGAGGCTTCCGGTAGGTGCCCCTAAGGGTGGCCTTTAATTTCTGCCCAGGATTTTAACTAACTGCCTGTTCTTTCTGTTGTGCATGACTTGAAATATTTCTCCATAAGAGGGATTTGGGGGTGACAGTTGGGAGAGGGGTGGGGGGTGGGACGAGTCTGCTGGGTTTGCTGAGGAAGGGCATGTCTTTCCTGGGACTGCCAATCCTGTTGACCTGCAACATGCAACGTTTTCTAAGGCCAAGTTTATTCTCACGTTGTCCCTAAGAGTGAGAAAGTTCCACATGTTTGTGTCCAGCCCCGGCTTGTTACCATGGGGAGGATTTCTGGGGCCCACCATGAGGGTCTTGGGGGGCGGCTGACTTACTCTGCTGCCCCTCCCCCTCCGGCATACCTCTGCTGCCCGGCCAGGCTGCCTGCCTGGGGACCCCTGCCTGGATTCTGAAGGCTTTTGCAGACCTGGTGCCTTTATTCTTCCTCTGTCTGCAGCCAAACTGGTTTTTGTTCCTATAAGTCGTTCTTGGAATCCGAGCTTTTTGCCAGGCTGAGCGGGATCTAAACTAGAGGGGAGATTTTACGACAAAACCAGGTGCTGGGAGTGGGAACTTTAGGCTGCACCCATGACAAAGATCAGGGTGTGAGCAAGCCCCGTGGCACTCCAGCTGAGCTATAGGAGGGGGCTCACCTCCTCCCAGCCTGGCCCCCTTGAGTTCAATGGCAAGATTTGTAAACTGGTTTGGATTAACAAGCCCCTGACTCCTCTGGGTAGACTTAATTTTGGAATTCAAAACAGGCTACCCTCTCTTAAAGAGTCCCCAGGCGATGGCAACCCTGCGGACTGCCTCTCGAACTCTGAGTCCTCCCCACTCTTTCTTTGGAGAAACCCAGCAGCTCTGTTTGGAATCTTCTGAGGACGCCGGCTGGCATGGGGTGTGCGACTCGTGTTTATCTCTGGGTCAGGTTATGAAGGAATGAAATTTGTTTAATCTTCGAAGCTAAATTGAAAAAAAAAAAAAGGAGAAAGTTGGAAACCTATCATTATTGGAGTCAGCGTATAAAAGTGGCTTTTGTTAATGCAGCCTGAGAGGAGGGGAAGGGCGTGTAGTTCTGAGTTTTGCTTTATACCATCTGGCTATCCTTTTTGTTGACAAGTGTTTGGCATTACGAGCTCTCCTTTTGCCCCTTCGGAACAGGCCCTACCACTGTAGAGTATTAGAGAAAGATTCTGTTACAGTTTAGAAACGTCCTTCAGGGAGTGCTCCGCGCGCATGGCCGCAGGCATCTGCAGCTGTAACCTGGCTTGTGTTAGAATTTGGAAGGGGCTGCTCCGCATTCCAGCCCTGCGCGGCCCTCCCTGGTAAGCAGCCAAAGGTTAATATAGATGTCACACAGGCTTTCCTCTTCTTTCTTCCTCTCCTTCTTGCTACAGGAGTGTACCAACAGCTGTGTTTTTAGTAACCCTTTCAAAATCACTTCTTTTAAACCTCATTTTCCTGCTTATATAAATCAAAGATTCTCCCCCCCTCCCCTTTTCCCAAGGATATATGTGACCCAGATTTGAACTTTTTGGATCTTCTATGTATTTGCCTCCTGGAATCAAGGCAAGGTCCGTCTGAGCCCTTGGATGCCAGCTTGGATGGCTGCTTTGGGTTTTTAACTCCAGGTCGTCATTTCTCTTGTCCCACCCAAAGGCCCAGATAAGAGCTGGTTCCGGGGCAGCGAAGGGGGATGATTCTTTGCATCCACAGAGAGGAAAGCTCTTCTGAGATGCAGCCTGTGAGAGCTGAGATTCAGGCCTCACCTTGGTGCTGCAGACACATCAAGCCTTCACCCAGATAAACACAGCTGGTGGACGATCCCCTGACCACCGGCATGCCTGCGATGTGAGCGAATATCACATGTCCGCTGAACTCGGAGGCAAGTGATGATTTCATTCCAGGGAGAGTCCCGTCTAAGTTGATTGATCACGCGTATCGCTTTAATATCTCGCCCTCCCCCCCTCGGTAAGGTCATATTTGGCCCCTGGTGAGCATCAGAGTGTCCTAATGCTGCCCTCCTCCGCCCTTCCCCAGCCTGCCCAGGCATTGCACGCTGGGGATGGGGAGCCCTTTGCACCAAACTGCTGGCCGCGGTCATTTCTTGAGTTCAGTCTTGGGAGTTAGCTGGGGGCTGTCGACACGCTGGTTTCTTGGCGTTGCTGCTGCAAAGCTTCGTCTTAATGCGCTGTGGCAGTGTCGCTGGGTGAGGGCACAGGCAGGGATGTGTGGGACCTGTCATGTTATTGTCAGCAGGAATGTGAGGATTAGCCTTGGAGCTGGTGGCAGGGAGTGCTGCAGCTGTGTACACTTATTATGAAAGATTTAAGCCCCACTGGTAAAATCAATATATTGAGTTGCACGACCCTCTGCTTTTAATTAGTTTAAATCAAATGCGCTGGTGCCATTGCGCCTCCCTTGCCTCCGTGGGGTGAGGAAATACCAATATTTACATAGAAACTGTTAATTTGTGGTGAAAATGATAACACATTTAGCTTTACACACCCCAACGGCTCCAGCCTGATGGATCCCAGATCGGTGTGGACTTGAGGGCTGACGTCATCGGGATGACGGAGCAGGGAGGAGATGAGGGTGACATCTGGGGCTTGGGTCCCAGATGCCAGGACGCCGAGCAGGTGGGTATGTCTTCAGAGGCCGGTCCTGGGGAGGCTGGGCTTGCCAGAGACTGGCAGGTCAAATATTGGACCCCCCCTCACCCGTCTAAGATCCTTTCCCCTAGCAGTTTTGCAAACTGAGAAGTGGGCGCTTGCTCTGCGTTGGCTGTGAGTCTGTGCTGCCACAGAGTTTTCCTTCCCAATCCCTGCAACCGTTTATCCAGGCAGGAGGGCTTGCTCACTGCAAATGATCCCGTGTACAGCCGCGGCTGTTATGGGAGCCAGTTGCTGAGAGCTCTGTGCTCAGCTGGGATGGAATTCCGGGTTTTGCAGCAAATGGCATTTGACAAATACTATTTGACAAAAAATGCAACTCGGTATTTCTTAATGGGGAACAGACATTTCGTCGTTAACCTTCTCCACGAAAAAAATCGCTCGAACCCCAAGTGAGAGGGCACTGCCAGTGAGCCCCAGAGCTGCCCCGCACCCCCACCCGGGGGAGTGTTTATGATGGGGGTGCTAGGCGTGCCCGGAGCCTGACACTTCCTGACGTCAAGCCCAGGGTAGTGTGTGCCACACTGTCCTTTCAACATTCGTGTCGGAAGGCGTTGTGGGGAGCGGCGCAAAGCCTGCGCTGATCCTCGTGGGGTGGATTGAATTAATGGCGACTGGAGAGAGCACCAGTTTTAGGGTAATTGCTTTATTGTTTTGGAGCCAGGGTGCTTATAATCCGGTTCCTGTACAAACATGTTTAACGTGTGTTAATGCATTTCCAAACCAGAGCCTCTCAGCACAGCCCTGCTTTTCATTAATTGATGTCGGTAGCATGGTACAGTATTTCAAAGGCCTGGCCAAGTATAGACTGTGTTTCCAATTTCCTTCCTTTCCTGTGTTTGGAATGCCAATGTTAATTTGTTCCCATGCAGCCGCGGGGGCTGCCAACCGCGGCTTTCTATAAAGGGCTTCACAGTGAAGGCTTCCAGTCCTCGCCGATGCTTGGGGCTGCCTGGCCAAGTTTCCTGACACTTTGCAGCTAATTCTGGGTGATATATGGAGTGGGGGGTTGGGGGGTTTCACTGCCGTGTAACGGAAGTTCTTGGTGACAGCCGTGGGTGTGGTTTGGCAGGGAGAATGGAATGGCATCCACAGTGATTCGCTGTAGACAGTTTAAACCCTCGTGTCTGTTTCCACTGGTTGCCTATTAGCTGTGGGACCTTGGGCAAGTTACTTAACATATCTGAGTTTGTCTCCTCCCTTTATAAAAGCTGGTTGGTAATCTCCTCCTCAACAGATACTTAAGAAGCGCAAATTGTATCACCCGGGCGCAGATTAGGGCACTATCAGTGGTAGCTCTTATTGGGGCGGCCAGATCAAGCTTGGCTTTGAGATGTGGGTCCATATTTTTCAGTCTTGGAATTACTTACTCTTAAAATACTGAGGTTAAGCTACTCAGGTTATTTTAAAGATGTCAAGAAAGTAGCCCTTCAGTTGTGTCCAAACTGCGCTTCCCTCCTCTTTCAGAGAGCGATGAAATTCAGAGGACACCAAACTCTTTTGAAGATGAACAGAGTGTAATGCTGTCGCTCTCCATTTCAGCATCGATGGGCATTTCAAGTTTTCAGGGCTTGAGGACTGAAACTGAGGAAGCTGACACTCAGCTCTTTCTGTATTATCATTGCACCTGTAAATAGGAAGTGATTCCAAAATGAAAAGGCTTACTTTTGAAAAATCGCATTACTGAGAATTTCTTCCCTCCCCTTTCTGGACACTGCCGGTCCGAGTGCCGCAGCCGTTCCCTTCGGGGAGCGACCCGCACTTCTACTTCCCACCCGAGCAGGTGCCTGCAGCCCACCGCTTCTGCAGCAGGGCTGGGGGACGAGGTCGAGGCCCTGTGTGGCTCCGGGGCCCGAGCCCTGCTCTCTCCGGCTACCTGGGATCCTCCGCGCTCCTGTGCTGTCTGAGAATCTGACTTCGCGAGTCCAGGCCGCAGGGGTCAGGTCTGTATCTCCCCAGTAGCTTTCCAGGGTCAGTCTTTTGTCGTCTGCCTTACTTCAGTTTGGCTCTGGAGGAGAACTTGCACCAGTTCCCAGCGCGAGGACTCGCCTGTTTTGAGGCCTGGGACCGAGGCCGGCGCTGTCTTGTAATCCCAGCTCTTTCTGACTTTTGTGTCATTTGGCAAAAATACAAAGCAAAACAGAAGCTCCGAGCCCCTCGCCTGGCGCTGCACCTAAGGGTCCCAGCGCTCAGCACCCGTGACCTTGCACACCGCCCCGAGGTGTCCGGTGGGCTCTGTGGCTGTGCGCTGGCCTGTGGTCAGGGTCTCTTCCCCGAGGGGGTCTCCCACACATCCTCGCTCCCTGCTCAGGCTGGTGGCGGAGGCTCCCGCTGTCGGCTCTCTGTGCGTCGACGGGACGAGGACATCCTGGGCAGCGTCCTTTGTGTCTGATTCTGCATCCCACGAGTGAACCTTTGAGAGTGCACCCTGAGTGACCTGGGTCCCACACGGTGTTGCCGCCCTTCCTACTTCATAAAGCTCCGGTGACAGGGTCCTGAAGAGGAGCCGTACAGATTCTTCAGGAATTAACACGACGCTGACTGCCCGTGGCCAGAGGCGAGTGGTGTCGTCACAGATGCCGTCTTAATGAACAAACTGTATTAGTTTAATTTCCTTTGTGGTCCCTAAAATTCGCAGCGGGATGGGATGCCCTTGGCTTCCTTTCCACTCCATGTTTAGCCGTTGGGGATTGACCGCCAAGCTCAAGGCCTGGCCCCCACTTTGGATGATTTTTGAGCCTTTTCTAGTCAGTATCACTGAAGTGGTGACAAGACGCCCACAGCCTCAGTGTCTGGTGGTCACAGAGATGGGTTTCCATGGCTCAAGTTACAGCTCCACCCAGAGTGGCCCCCTGCCCCCTGCTCTGGCACATCACGGGCACAGGGCAATGCAGGGCAAGCTCGGGTCCTGAGTGTCACTGGTTTGACTCCAGAGGGAAGAGGTGGGAATGACACTGCCGTCTGGGCTGGGAAGGGAGAGGGGAGGGTGGCGGTCACTGGGCCGGTCACTGGGCGCAGGCAGGCCTGGGGTGTAGGCGTGGGGGGTGCAGTGGAAAGGGGAGCCGTGCTGTTCCCTGCGTTACACAGACAAGGCCCCTGTTCCCCGGCCTAGCCTTGGGCTTGGCAGTGTGTTGACACTGGGCTGGTAGATTTCCATGATGTCTGTCATTTTTCATATTTATTTAACAATTGTAATTTTTTCCTGCGTCCAATGGAGCCCTCTTGCCTTTCCCCAAGGACTCATACCCCCTTTGGAGACCAGTGTTTCTGGAAGCTTCCATCTCACAGGTACTCACGTGGTTCCGGAGCAAAGCTTCTCTCGGTTCCCGCTCGGGAATGCCTGGCCCCTTTAGGCCCTGTCACTCAGCCGAGGGGGCTTCAGCCTGGGCCAGGCGCTCTGCTCGGAGGCAGGAGCCCTGTGTGGTCCTGGAGACCCAGGCCACGGCGGCTTCCTCCAGACGGACTGGGTGGTTTCCTCCTCTACGCACCTTCGTCCGCCATGGAGACCTGCTTAGGCTGCCTGGGCCTCCGAGGCTCTTCCCAGCCCACACAGGGTCTTGTGTGGCTGGATGTAGACACGGATTTCAGAGACACCCTCATGTCCTAAGCCACTGCAGTAGGGGATGGTGCTAGGGCCGAGGGTGAGCAGGGTCCCTCCCGTCCTACGGAGGTGGGGTCTGCAGCAGCCCAGTTGGGTGTGGTGGGCAGCGTGCATGCGAGCCCAGGTCTTGCTGGAGGCAGAGCCTTCACTCGGGCCCCCTGACCGGGTAGGGCTGTGTAAACAGGGAGGGGAGTGGAGGAGACCCTGGGAACGAAGCCCCTTCCGTGACCTTGGCCTCTAGTCTGTTCTGGTGACTGAGGTGAAGATAAGCAGGCCCCTCTCCTTCTGGTCACCCATCCTGCTGTGACGACGCCTCCCCCCTCTGTCTTTATGGCTGGGAAATAGATGTCAGGGCAGAGGCCCTGCCCGCCCACGTGTGGGCCCCTCTGTGCACCTCACACCCCTCCGTGGGGAAATTCCAGAGGCAGCTGTCGATGGGCACTGAATAGCCGTGCCTCAGGACTCTGCGTGGGAGAGACACAGGAAGGGCCTCCCGTGTGCCCTGGAACACCTGCCGCCTGTGGCTGGTATTCACACAGTGGCCATGGGTCGGCTGTCCCTGAGCAGGGACTGGAGGGGGAACCCGTGCAGGTCTGGGGAGCAATGCCATGGAGTGCTCCCAATGCAGGGGCCTCCTCTTTATTTATCTAGGTAGACTCAAAACAGGAGGTCGAGAGAAAGCCAATGTGACATCCGTCACCTGAACACGCACCCAGGGCACCACAGGCCACTGCCTGCTCTTGGTGCAGCTGCCAGGAGGCCTAGTTGGAAGGACCCTTTCTCTCCAGGGTGACAGCAGCCTCTGGGGAGGTGGGCGAGGGAGCGGGTGGGGAGAGGTCCTAGGCAGATTCTGTCTGCGCCTGTCAAGTTTTCTTTCTTTTAATAATAAGAAGAGGAAGTGCGGAGTGGTATTCTGGGCCTGATCTTGGAACTGAACAGGGACATCAGTGGGAAGACTGGTGCCAGCTGAGAAGAGCCTGTGGTCTGGCTGCTGTGACGCCGGGGCCGATTGCTGAGTTTTGATAAATGCCCTGTTTTCGGAAGACGTGCCTCTTGGGGAAAGGTGCGCACGTGGGACCACGCTGTGCTCTGTCTTTGCCACTTCCTTGTAAATCCAAAGCTTTCCCAAGACAGAAAGCTCGTCTAGAAACGAGAGGGGAGCAACCCTGGTTATGGCACCTGGTCTCGGCGAGGTTTCCCTCTGCGTTCTTCTTTGTGACGAAGCTTTTCCAGGCCCAGCATACCAGAAAACCCCTCTGCGGGAGGCGGCAGGACGCAGCCTGAGTGCCCTGAGGTTCTGGGGCGTGCTGTTTCCAAAGCCGGGGGCACGAGGGTCAGTCCTGCCGCGGACATGGGCGCTGGGCCCCACAGGCCACAGTGAGTCCACCTTCAGCCCCATGAACATGACGGGTCTCGGCGAGAGCAGGGGAACCCCACACGCGGGGCCCCGGGGCCTTTGAAACTCCCTCTCTGTTGGTGAGACCCCCGATGGGAAGCAGCCTTTTGTTCACGGGTGGGGAGAGCCTGGGGGTCTCCGTCTCCCTCCTGGCCCTGAACTTTGTGAACGCCCCCCACCATCATCTCCTTCTCAAGTTCCAGTTTCTGACTAACTTGACCTCGAAAGAGAAGCCCTTAAAAATGGCAGCGGGGCCTCAGAACCTTCCAGGGCTAGTAAATGTTTATGGGGCCGAGGCGCTGGCCTGTCGTTTCCTCTCGGAGGAAACCATAAACGGAGCTACTTGCCAGTGCCCACTGGACCCGGCTCCTCATCGTCGTCACATTCGGTGGGGAGGGGGCAGGGAGGAGGTGGGACGGGGCCGGGAACCAGGGACTTGGAAGCGGCCTGCCTTGTTAGGAAGTCACAGGGAACATTTTAGCCAGCTGTTCTGGGGGTAGGGTGGGGTGCCTTTGCACTGTGGGGTGCTCCGTGGCATCCCTGGCCTCTGCCCTAGCCACCAGCTGCACCCCTGCCAGACACTGCAGATATGCCCTGGGGACAGTCACACCTGGGGACAGTGGCCCCCACTGAGAACCAGAGCTGGGGGACGCCTTTCTCCACTGGGGTCCTCTGGGGAGGCTTTGCCTGTGCTGAGCGGGAAGCGTGGCTCCTGCAGAGGGATGGGGCACAGTGGACACAGCAGCCCTGGACGGATGCAGCCCTGCCCTGCCCGGAACACCCTGAGACCGAGGGAGGCCCGGGTTGTCGGCTCCTGGGATCCCAGGGGTTTCCTGCACCTTTCGCCCGACCGTGCTGAAAGACCATCATGGACACACGGGGTGGCCCCTCTGGCTCCCCTCAGCCTTCCCTGAGGGAAGCTGGGCAGCTGCCCCTCATCGTGCCCCCTGGGGCCAGGGTCCTGGGGGCTGGGTAGGGGCGGCAGAGGGGGTCTTTCCCACGTCCCCTCCGGGCCTGCGGCTCCTTCAGGCCGAAGCTGCTCAAGGCAGGGGACCTGCTGGCGGTGGTTCGCGGCTGTGGGCCACCTCAGCCGCTGCCTGGTTTAGTAGCCGGCGAGCCCAGTGCGGTTTGTGATAAACTGTCCAAAGGAGGTGGACGTTGCACAGGGAGAGGACAGGAAGTCCACACGCAGGGCTCTAGGTGCAGGTGTCCCCGTGGGCTGCTCTCTGGGGCTCCTCGGCTCCGCAGCCGCAGGGCAGAGTGGATTGTGGGGCTGTCGACGCCCAGGGCCTGGAGGGGTCAGTGTGGGCCCCCGAGGATCCCTGTCCCTGACCCGTGGTGGTGAGCTTCATCTGCCCTTTAGTCCTTTGTGGGCTGGCCCCCTGGGCTTGCCTTTCTGGCTCACTGCTCTCTGGAGAGGGCCCAGGAGTCCCCCGTGGGCCATGGGCGCCCTGCAGTGCCCACCTCTGCTTGGTCCAGGCCCATCCCTGTGCGTGGCCGGGAGCAGGGGCTCCGGTGGGGTCAGGACTGAGGCGCTGGGTCTGACCACCTGGTTAGAATCCCGCCTCTGCCTCGGTCAACCCCGTGACCTTGGGCCAGTCACCGAGCTGGAGTCCCGGTTTCTTCCCTGGGGGGGACGTGGGGCCTGGCCTGGGTGTGGTGCAGACCCCCGTTCCCTGGGGCCGCGGGCCTCGTGGGACCTGTGGCATCAGCCCTGGCCGCCTGCCGTCACTACGCCGCCTGCTGGTGCCTACCTAGCTCCCCGGCAGCCGTGGAGGGGACGTCGCAGGCTGTGTACATGATGGGAGCCCTGGGCGCCGCTCGTCTCTGGGGATGTGGGTCTGTGGTGGCCCTCCCAGCTGTGACACTGGCTAAAAGGGGAGTGGACAGGTCCTGAGGCAGGCGAGGAGCTGTGGAGGGCCAGAGGCCCGCTGTGCTGGACGGCCAGCTCCTGTGGACTCGGATCTGTTTCTCAGCACTGGACCTAGATCCATGGGAGCCACCAGACCTGCTCTGGGTGTCCCCGCTACCCCAGGACCTGTCACATTCAGGCTCTTTAACACCCCACGAGTGGGGTTCCCCTGGAATAACGCCCGGGTTCCTCCTCATCTCTCGGGTTATTGTCCTCTGACTTGGGGGTGGCATGTCCAGGTCCCCTCCGCTCCCTGACCTGGACCTTGCCCTCTCTCTGTCCTCAGTGAGGGCCACCAGCCACTCTGATGGCGCGATGCCCTGGTTATTTTGAGTGTGAGGAAGTGGGATCGGGATGACCAGTGGCTTTCCCAGCCTGGGGGACGGCAGGCCTGTCTGCCCAGGAGTCCAGGTCACTGGTGTGTGGCCGAGGGGGTCGGTGTGCTCTGGGCCTCAGTGCCCCTCAGTTGCCAGGGGGCTCGGGGCTCAGTGGCTGAGCTCCATGAGATTGGGGGGCTTGGCCCCACTGCAGGGGGCGCTTCTGGGGGTGGGGTGTCTCTGCACTGGGGCTGCTCATGGCCTCCCTGGCCTCCGGGGGCTGCGCCTTGGTCCGCTGCAGGGCGCCTTCCAGACCCGCCTGGGAAGTGACGGTGACCTGGGTGGTTTCTCCGCCCTCTGAGTCCTGGGAGGTCAGTGTGGCCTCGTCCGTGAGCCTCTGCGTGTCCCTGGGAAGCCTCCTGTCTGGAAGCCTGTGTGATGTCATTTCTCAGTTCCCGCCGTGGACCTGGGCAAGGGCCAGGGCATTGACACAGCGCTGCGCCGCCCGGCCCCAGGGTCCAGGCTGACAGTGGGGGCAGGATCGAGTGGACAGAGTGACCCTCTGTGCCCTGGGCATCTGCTCCCTCCTGGGTCCCTGCATGGAAGGTCCTTCCTGCTGCTTGTCTCCAAGCTCAGGGCCACGTGGCACCAGGCCCTTCTCCCCACACCCTGGAGTGTCCCCCAAGGCTCTCGAGTGGAAGGCTTGGTTCCAGGGCAGCAGCGTTCAGAGCCAGGGACGTGGGGAAGTGACGGGTCACGAGGACCCTGGGCTGGTCAGTGGGTCAGTCCATGGAGGGGTCAAGGCTGAGGGGACCACTGGAGGGGGTGGACACGGGAGGGGGTGGGACCTCGCTGGAGGGCGTGGTCGCTGGGGCCTGCCCTGGGGACTGTGCCTGGTCCCAGGCTGGACAGCCGTGAGCTGGCCGCTCTCCGCCCGCCTCCCTGTGACGTCCTGCCTCACCTCAGAGCATCGGAGCTGTGGCCACGGATGAAATCTCGAAAGCCACGCGCCAGAACAAAGCCTTCCTCCTCCATTGGTTCTTAGGGACCCACCACAGTGATGGCCGCTGACGGTCACCCTCTGGAGACATCATGAGATGCCTGTGTCAGCGTCTATGCAGCGGGGCAGTGGCTCATGTAGGGCTTCTTCACTGCGGGTCACATACCCGGGGTGGCTTCAGCACACAAGCACATCATGGTCCCCCAAAACAGCAGGTCTTCAGGGGCGTGAGTGCAAGTTTAGGGTAGAGCTCAGTGATTCCATCCGGGTAGCCATAAGCTTCCCCCAAGCCCAGGTCCTCCGACCAGCCAACCCTTGGATATAAGATAGCTGCCACAGCCCCAGGCATTGCATCCTCATCCAGTCTCACATTCCAGGAGGAGAAGGGTCCAAAGAGCTCTCCTTCTTGGCCTGGTTTCCCTGAGGTAACTAGAAGACCTCTTGTCTCGTGGGCTGAACAGGTTCAAGAGGATAGCTCTTGCCACAGGGGAGGAGAGGGGAGGAGAGGAAGCTGTAGAAACACCCTGGAGCCTACGCAGCGGGAGGTGAGGTACACAGGCTGGACGTGCTGCTTGGGTGGCTGCATTTAAACCATTTAAGTTTTTTCTCTCCCTCTGGGGTGTGTGCTGTGTTGTATGTTGGTGGATTTAGGAAGTGTGTGCATGGTTTGGCTCCACTGTATGCACAGACAAATGGAGGCCCTAGCCGATTTCCAGCCTCTGATGAATAGAGTCCCACCGTGAACACGCAGAATGGTTTGCCGCTGGCCTTGACTGCGGCCCACAGAGAGGTCTCACTCTCCAGGCACACGGTAGCTTTATGTGACCGTGCCCGGTGCTCAAGCCAACGGCAGTGGTTGGCTGAAGATCCTCCTCGAGGTTGGCAGCATTGTCCCTGGAGGAGGCCGAGGCCAGGGCAGCGCTTGGCCTGAGTCCTGCTGGTGGCTCAGGTGCTCCTGCTTCCTCTGGGCAGAGGACGAGCAGACGGAGGTACCCCCGGCAGGCTGAGGCTCCTCCAGCGCCTGCTAGCCAGGGGTGGGCTGGTGGGAAGAGAGGTCCACCCTGGTGGAGGCTTTGCACTCGGAGCCCGGAGAGCTTCTCCCAGCAGGCAGGGTCCAGTCCAGGCACCCGGGCGCTTCTGCTGCTCCCCGGGGGCACTGATGCGACGGGGTCTGGGGTTGCAGGAGGAGGGGGACCGTGCTGTTTCCAGGAGCTGATTCTCTGCAGTGTACACTTGGTGTGAACAAAAGTACGTTTTCCAGAATTCTCTGGCTGCAGGCAGTAGAGGTCGATCCCGAGGGCCTTGGTGGTGTGGGGTGGGGAAGGCTGCGTCCCGAGCCTTAAGGAAGGACCCGCACAGCTGGAAGGCGCCGGAGGATGTGGGGATCGTCCTGTCCACGCCTCCCGTCCCCGTTGCTGGACAGCTTCCCTCCTTACTCTGCCTCACTCATTCCTCGCTCCCTGGTCTGTGGGTGGGAGGGGGCCACTCGCAGCAACCTGAGGTCACAAGAGGAAATCTGCTGGTGGCGGAGGGGCCAGGAGGTGGTGCTGAAAAACATTTGCTTCCTGATGAGGGAGATGGCTGAGCAGGCAGGACTCGCTGTCCTTCCCGCCTTTCTTGCCTCGAAGGGGGCTTTATGGGGTGTGATGCTTGGAGCCAACCCACAGTGGAGCCCAGAAAGTGTTAGAAAGAAAAAGTCAGAGTGAACCCGAGATCCTGGGGGTGGGTGGCGCTGCTGCGTTCAACTCAGGTCTTTTTGGGTGGGAGGTGGCTTGAGTCACATGTTTGCCCATGAATCAGCTGCTGTAAGGTACATGGGACACATCACAGCGCCGTTGGGAGCCAGCCCCGGGCCCCCCGTGGCCGAGTTGGGGGTGTAGGCGTGTCTGCTGTCTAATTATAGAGGAGTTACTCATTATAATAATAATCCAAGTCGCTGAAATTTGTTGAGGATTGACTGTGCCAAGCGCCCACCCACCCCCTGCTGTTATTTATTTATTTATTTAAACTTTTGTGACCTCTGTTTCAGGGGTGGGGGGTGCTATTATGGTCCCTGTGTTACAGACTGGAAAACGGAGCACAGAGGTGAGTGGCTGGTCCGGGGAGCACGGCCAGTCCGTTCATTTGGATTTGGAAGTCACCAGTATCTGAGCTTCGTTCCGACACCCGTGTTCCTGGTTCAAAGGTCGGGGTTGGAGCAGCTCACAGGAGCACCCTGCGGGTGGGAGGGGCCCCGCCAGGCTCCTGTGGTGCCCTGGGTTCGGCCTGATGCTCCGTCCTTGGCTTTAATGCTTCTGAAGCCGGACGTCTTAACGCTGGTTGAGGCGTTGGTGTCTCCTTCCAAAGACCTGTTGTCCGTCGATGGCGCCTCTTATGCAGAGTGGAGTGACGTGCGTGCCCAGCAGACCCAGGTGGACGAAGCCCAGGCACTCACTGCTGATGCAGCTGTTTGTGGAGATGAACGTGTGGACAGCACGGTGTGAGATCCAGAACGCTGGTGCTTTTTGAGGAGTGAGCACATGACCAGCGGGTGCCCAGATGGAGGCGCACAGTGTGTCTCAGGGCCGTGGGACCCGCACCCGCGATTACCACCGCCCTGTTCTCACGGCACGGATTCCTGCCTGTTGGTGAACCTGATTCAGATTTAGTTGTCCAAGAATCCTGTTTGAAACGAGTCCTAGGAGCCCGAGTCCTAGGGCTGCCTGGGGTCTGTGTGCAGATGTTCTGGTCACATCTGTGCAGGACACAAAGTGTGACTTAGAAGCTGTTCACTGGCTGGAGCTCACACCAGAGACAGGCTCAGGGTCGGCAGTGCTGTTTCGCGGGTGTTTTACTGGTGCAGACCAGGAACGCGTGGGGTCCAGGGAGACTTCCGAGTCCCCCACAGCGGCCCCGCCATGGCACCCCTGCACCAGCCCCTTCCCAGAGGTGATGCTGACACTCTGACCACGTTCTGGGGCAGGCTTGGCATTGCAGGAGACTCTTATTTTGAAGGGGAGGTGGGGGCCGTGGAAGGCAGCAGGACCGTCTCTTCTGCTGCACCTGCGTGCCCTGGGCCTAATGAGCCTAGGTTGATGGGACCCAGACCTCAGGAAGGATTATAAATTCTCATTTGATTTGATTTGCTTCTAAAGTACCTTAAACCAGCTGTGCCTGCCCAGCTGACCCGGGCGTCTGGCTGCCTATGGGGAGGGTCTGTGCCGGTCCCTCCTGCTGTGGGGGGAGGGAGGGCAGGAGGGACACAGCCCTGCCCCACCAGCTGCTCTGCCACTGTCACATCAACCCCTCACCAGGGGTCTCTGTATGTCCCCATTTCACAGGGGACGTTGAGCCTCCTACGGGTGGGTTAACTTGTCCTGAGTCCTTGTGGGGGGTTGGCAGAGCCTTCTGTCCACACTGCCAGGTCCGAGGGCCCGTGCGGGACCCTGCAGCGTCCTCAGTTGAGTGGGGTCGAGGGGGTGAAGTTCTTCTCCCAGGGTCCTGGGGGGAAGCTGCCAGGCCAGGCACGTGGTGTGGCGTGGTGGTGGACTGGTGCTCACGTCTCAGGGCTGTCAGCGTGTCAGAGACTCCGGGACGCGCTTTCAAAGTGGGCCGAGGCGGGCACCGTGGCCTGGGGGAGGGCTGGAAACGCGTGCGTGTGCTCCGCCCACTCAGGCCTGCTGGGGAGGCAGTGCTGCCCTGGGGCCCAGAGGTCACTGTGTTCCCAGGCCCCCGGGGGACCCTGGACCACACCGGAGCCGGAGAATCCCGGGTCTGTTTCAGTCCTGCAGTGCGGAGTGGCGGTCACTCTTGTCACAGACGGGTAGATGCCCACCTGGCCAGGGGTGGTAGGGCCAGGACCTGCTCTCTGGCTGAGCGCCATGGTGGAACCCGCTGGCCTTCTCCTCCCCTCAGTTGAAATCAGCAGAGAGGACAGAGACGGAGCAGTCCTCCGGCCAGGCGACAGGCAGCCTCAGCACAAGTCCCCGGTGGGCAGGTCCTGGGAAGGGAGGACAGGCCGAGGAGGGCAGCGTGGGATGGGGCAGGGCTGTGCGGGGCCTGGGGTTCCCCGAGTGTGGCGTGTCTGCCTAGGGACCTGCGTGACGCTCCCCTGCCTGGGCTCGGCAGTGCACGTCCCCTCCCAGGGACCCTGCGACTAGAGCAGGACCGTCCTGTTTTACAGAACCAGGAGCCATGGGCCACCGCCACCAGGGCCAGCCGGGCCTGACACCGCAGCTCCGGGGTGAAATCCTCCCTGCCTCCCAGCCTCGCCACCCTGGGATGCTCTTTTTAAAGAAACCCCACGTCACCTGTCTCGCTCCTGCAGTGGGACCCCTGGGACCCCTGTCTGCAGTAGCTCATAGAGACCTCGGCCCAGTGCGGCTCTGCGGCCAGTGCCGTCCACAGAACTGTCTGGCGTGAAGGCCGCCCCATGCAGCTCCCTAGGTTGGAACTGATCACAGTGAAGTGAAGGGACGCTCCCGGGTCCCCAGCCTCAGGGCCACCTCTCCATGCTCAGTGGCCACCTGTGTTTTGTGCTGGGAGACTGGACAGTGCAGACCCAGGGTCTCAGACCTGCAGAGGCCTCGGGCCCTACCGTACGTAGGCCACAACTGGAAGATGCTGGCCACCGTGTGACATAGCCCACCGGAAGGGAGGGGACTTTCAGAGTGACCACTCCATTCCTTCACTGAGGGAAACCTGGGCCGTGCGCCTGGTCACGCCCAGCCAGGTGACAGCTGGAGGCGTCCTCGCCAGCTTTCCGTCCTGGAGGTCTGTCTGGTCAGCTTGGGGGCTCTCAGCTCAGCCCTGTTGACATCTGGGGCGGGTCTTGCTGTCCTCCAGATGGCCTTGAACTCCTGGGCTCAGGCGAGGCTCCTGCCTCAGCCTCCCAGGGGCCTGCGACCACAGGGGCGTCCTCTGTTGTGGGGCCATCCTGTGCATGGTAGGACACACAACAGTGTCCCTGACCTTGGCCACTCGATGCCAGTCCACCCACGCCAGCCGTGACAGCAAAACTGTCTGCAGATGTTGCTTGGCGCACCTGGGTGTGGGGAGCAGGGTGGTAGCCGGAGCACCCTGGCAGTGGACCCCTGGCTCTGCTGAGGATCTCCACCCGCTTCCCTGAGTCCCCCTTGTTTTCCATTAGCTGTGGTCAGGGCTAGGACCCAGGGAACCTGGGGACGGGTTTCTGGCTCTGAGTGGGATGCCGCAGGTCAGGTCAGGGCGGTGCCTCGGCTGCCCTGGGGGCTGCAGGTGCGTCTGCGGCCCCTGGGTCTCTCAGCTCCAGGCGTCTGGGTCTTGACAAGCAGCTGGGCCCAGCTCTGGAGACCATCAGGCCTTCCTCCTCTCCCTGCCCGAGCCCTGGGGTGCTCGGGGTTCACAGTGACGTCGTTGTCTAGCATTGTCCACTCGTGTGGACGCTGAAGCGTTCAGTCCTGGGTACGGTTGCTCCCTGACCCCCGCCCTGCCCAACACCTGTGCCAGCTGCCAGGTCCAGGACAGGAAGGCCTCAAGGGATGCCTGGCCTGTGGTCTCCCTGGCCACACCCCTGGACCTGGTCCTGTGTCTTGAAGGCGGCAGCCCCTCCCAGTCCTGCAGGGGGAGCTGCAGTGCACCCTGGGGTCTGGGTGATGACTGGCGCGTTTGGTGGGAGGTTCCAGAGCAGCGGGCAGTTCGGTGGTGGACGGGGTGGCTTGTGTGCTGCTCCAGGCAGGGCCCTGTTCCTGGCTTGGGAGAAGGGGACACGGGTGATGCCACGAAGCCTTCGTGCTGTCGACTTGAGGATGGTGCAGGCACAGGCAGGAGCAGTTGCAGCCAGGGGACCTGGTCCCTGCGGAGGCTTCTCCCTCCATGTGGTGTCTGAGGAGATGGACGCTGTGACCTTGAGATGGAGCTTCTGTGAAAGCAGGTGCTGGCAGCGACTCTCCTTGCCCCTACAGAGGCTCTCCTCCCACACAGGGGAGGCCGGGATGCTTGCCCACAGGGCACAGGGCACGGGAGACCTGGTGCTTTCCTGGTGCTGTGCATCAGTTCAGGCTGCGATGCCCTGCGTGTTCCCTGGGCCCCGGGAAGTGTCCTCGTCCTCCGGACTGTGTGGCCAAGTGCTCAGGTCCCCAGGGAGGCCTGACTCACGCTCCTGGGAACACGATGCGCGTCCTGTCGGAACGTTGGCCTGCGGGGCTGTCTCAGGCTCCTTAATCCTGCCCCGTAAATCTCGAATGAATGAACAGCCCTGGTCCAATTTCATACCCCGGAAGTGGCAAGGCCATGACTTACCTCTCAACAGCAGGTTGGTAGGTTAAGTCAGTTCCGGTGAGTTCTGGTGGGTGCCAGAACCTTCCAGATGAGTCTTCCAGGGAAGGCGCTTGCGTTGGTGGCTTCTGAGTCAGGACTGGGCAGGTTCTGGGCCGCAGGACCCTCAGTTCTGCTGTGGTTCTAGTGTGGACTTCAGCGGGTTCTATGATCCCTCCTCACTGAAGGAGTCTGTCCCCAACCCGCCCAGGAGCTGAAGAACCCGGACGAGTCTGAGCTCATGAGTGAGGAGCACGGGCCCCTAACAGGGTCTTGTGGTTTTCCAGGTGTCCCCGACCCACGGAAGATTTCTTCCCGTCTCACAGCCTAGTGGCCTCTTGGGGGCAGGGAAAGGACCTCATGGTCTGAAAGGTCAACCAGTTTTCTTAGGAAACCCGTAAAGTTCTGGACGGCGCTGGCGGGTGACTAACTTGCTTTATCTCTCGCGGTGCCCGGGGAGGGGTTCAGAACAAGTGAGGACAGCCCAGCGTGGCTGACAGTGTCCTCCGTTAGCACAAACGTCCCTCGTGGGCAGCTGGCTCGGCTCTTCTGCTATCTTTTCTGCATGGCTGTCCCCAGAGAGGTACTTTCCAGGGTCTCTGAGCAGCCAGTGACGAGGTCTAGTAAGCAGCGTCCCTGTTGCCTGGTCCTGTCCCCCCGGGCCGAGTCCCTAGGTGTTGTGGTTCTCCATCTCCCACAGGCCCCTGTGTGTAGGGGGAGGAGGATGGTGGTCCCTTTGGAGAGGAGGGGCCGGTGCTGGGAGGGAGCCCGCGTCCCAGGTGCTGGTGGTGAGTGCGCCGGGCGCTGTCTGGGGCTGGGGAGCTCCTGCTGTCTGTGCTCATTACTGAATGCACATCATTAATCAAATAGGAGGACTAGATGGGAGCTCTGCAGAGAGGACTCTGTTTGACCCAGCAGAGCCAGATGGAGACGGTCATGGTCCCTGTTCCTAAGAGAACGCTCAAGGCCGACATCTTGTATTTGGAAATCATCCACGTCTAAAGAAGGCCGTTGGAGCTGACCGCGCGACCACGTGCCTGCTGCCCACTGCTTCCGGATGTGCGCTGTGCTGGCTCAGGGCTGCATCTGCAGGGGCCCGCAGTTGAAGCGGCTTGGCAGAGCTCCCGGGTTGGGAGAACGGGAGCCCAAGCTTCAGGGGTCGGGGACCACCAGACCCGGGGACCCAACCTGGCGGGCTTTGTCCTCAGTTCCAAGCTCGCCCACCTGTCCTGAAGCTTCTCGCTCACACCCCAGCCTTCTCTGCCTGGTGGAGGGGAGCAGCTGCCCCGTGAGCTGGGTCACATCCTTAAAGTTCCAGCAGAGAAAATGAGCCAAAATGACTTCCCGTGGCTTGACTGGGAAGGTGACTGGGGACTCTCCAAGAGAAAGATGTACCACCTACCTGTGGCATCACACAGCTGTGTGCCCGCTGCCCTGCTTTTCACCTGGCTGTGCCCCAGCTAAAGGGGATTCCCTGGGAAGGAGGGGAACTATGGCTATCTTCTGACATTTGTAAGAATTTGTTGCATCCATGTGCACCTGTGTATATCAGGGTTCCCACTCCTAATTTTTAGGGTGTTGGATCCAGTTCTGTAAAGAGATTCCGAATTCTCACACCTGGTTCCCTCTCAGCACAGGCAGCCCGTTGCCAGTCTACACTGCAGGCTGCTCTGCGTGGGCTATTGTGACCCCCTTGTATGGAGGTCTCTAACCTGCTGCAGGGTTCACCTGAGCATTTTCTGAACATGCAGGTGACAGGGAGGTCTCCAATGCCCAGGGAAGGCCAGATGCTTCTTGGTGACACTGGGGGATTGGTGTAACTTCCATCTGGGACCCAGATCTTCCTGACATGTCAGAGGGTCGTGAGAGAGTCACCCAGTTCGGAGGCTTCTGTTCCTTCCTGCCTCTAGCCCTTTACTGATGCCTTCTAGCACAGAACTTGCCCTCCCAGGGTCAGTTCAGGGCTTGGCTCAGCTTTTGGAAAGGAAGGGTGCTGGACCTGGCTTTGGGGACGGGCACGGGGCAGTTGCCGTCAGGATGGTGTTTTCTGGAATCCACTTTCTTTGGACTTATCCTTTGGTCTCGGGCATTTGGGCCCCTTTAATCCTGGGAAGATGAAAGTCCTTTGTTAGTGCCTGTGAGCTCTCTGGCCTCAGAACTCAAAGGCGGCCCTGGCTCCAGGGCTCCAGGGCTCCAGAGCAGGCTTTTCTCCACGAGCTTAGACAGATATCAACTCTGGACACTTATTTAAACCCCAAATCCTGGGTAATCAATTCTGGAACTTAAGACAGCATCAGCCACATTTTTTCACTGTTAAGTACCCGCAAGCTTCGGTGTGCTTTAGTCTGCGAGTACAGCAGGCCTGGGGCGACCTTGGTGCTGGCCACGAATTCACTTTGCACCTGAGTTGAAAGTGCGTCGAGTGTAGCCGTGGAGTGGGAAGATGAGATTTGGAATTTGGTTTGAACTTGGAATCACTCACGGCTCATTTTGTGTGCGCGTGGTGGGGGCGGTGAGCTCACAGTGACAGTTTCAGAAAGAACGGGAGGGACATCCATGGTTCATGCCTCTCCATGTCTTCAAATAATTAATGAAGGCAATTCACCTAGGAAGCTGTCCCAAAGCTCCCACAAGTATTTACAAGAAATTTAGTTGCCTACTTTATCTGTGAGTTCCTTTAATTAAAAAAGAAAAATCTTTAAAACCTCAATAGCTGACCTGTCTTAACAGTACCATACACATGAAACGTGTTTTGCATAAGCTGGGCGCCGTGGTGCACACCTGTAATACCAGCTCTACCAGGGACTAAGGTAGGAGGATCACAAGTTCGAGGCAACTTGATGAGACCATGTCTCAAAACAAAATAAGAAAGGGCCCAGGAAATAGCTCAGTGGTGCTCTGGGTTCAATCCCCAGTACCAAAAGAAAAAATCAAGTTATACTTAGCTGCTGCAACAACCCCGGGTTTGTGATTCTGTCTGTCTTTGTCGTTGGGTGTGACTTTAATGACTGTACCTGTGCTTATGTCATGCTTACTCAAACGTGGCCTTTCTGTTTGGTCTATTGCAATTCTTGTTTTCTTTTGCAAGTAAATTCGTCGCAGCTGAGCCACGGGGTGCCCACGTGCACCCTGCCTCTCCTGCACTGGCACTCACCGACCCGGCTCTCCTTTTAGCAGCCCTGTCACGGTGGCAAACACGTATTGCTGCCATCTGCCAGGCACTGTCCCAAGTGCCAACTCCGTGGCTCTTGGAGGAAGAGGAGGCTCACAGAGCTTAACCAGCGGCCAAAGGCGCTGACAAGACAGTGGTGCAGCTGACAGCTCGGGCCGCTGGGCTCCGGAGTGTGAAGAGTGTGGGCTGCAGAGCTCAGCACCCGCTTTGCCCGAGGCCTTCTGGAGCCTCACTGGGTCCCTCAGACGGTGGCTGAGCCTGCGCAGTGTGGGGCACATCAAGAGGGGCACTCGGGAGACATGCTTTTTGCACCGTGGTTCCTCAGCATCCTCAGTTGTTCACTGGAGGGCACCCACCCCCTGTGCTCGGCTCTGGTGGGTCACTGGGTTTGCATTCTGATGGCGTGGTGGCAGGGTCCATCCTGCAGCTCAGAGGAGGCGGTTTGCTGGGGACCCCCTGCATTCCAGGCAAACACCCCACTGGGCTCCTGTGTATGATTGCAGGGCGGCCCCTGCTAAAAGCTGAGGGTGCTCAATGAGACTCTGCCAGCCCTCCTCTGCTGGGGTAGGAGCAGAAAGGGACTTCATGAGAGCTGTCTGCAGCAGGGCGCCTGCAGTGTCCCCATGCTCCAGAGCCCTGTGCACACCTCTAAACAGAATTAGCTAAGGGCATGTTCCCACAGTAGCCCTTCCCCACCTCCTGACAGAGTCCCTGAGACTTGAGTTGGTGGAGCTGCAGAGAAATGAATGATTGAAGAGCTAATTGATAGGACCTGGTGTGGACATGGGACCGTGACAGGAGGGGAGGTACCTAGGTACTCTGGGGAGTCTGACTTGAGCACAGGCATGGATGAGGGTCCATTCAGCTGAGCGAATGTTAGAAGAGAACCAGTTTGAGCAGAGTTAATTCATGAGAGCTTTGGGAATTAATTTGGAATTGCTTTTTGAGTCCTACAACTGGAGACATGAAGAAGGTAATTGGATGCATGTACAGAGTCAGGGGAGACATCCTGGCTTGAGATAAAGCCATCTGCACGTGAGGGTTGTCTGCAAGGGAGGGCCATTTGTTTGTGGGGTCATTTGCATGTAGGGAGGGGGACATTTGTATGTTGGGGTTTTCTTCACGCAAGAGATTGTATGGAGGGGTCATTGACATGTAGGGATCATCTGCAGGTAGGAGTTGTCTGCCCATAGGGGTCATCTGTCCACAGGGGACATCTGCATGTGGGCTAGAGCCACCATGTGTGGGTGGAGGAGTTCTCCCCTGGGAGCCTGTGGGGTATGAAGAGGTCAAGCCCGTGTCTGGTTTGGGTGGGACCTAGGTTTGAGTCCCAGCTCTGTGACCCTGGGAAGGCCACTTGACACCTCTTGGCTCTCAAGTGCCTTACCCAATGTGATCGCTTACCATCTATGGTGGCATGGGGGCTGGAGGAGTAGCAGGAGGCAGGACGGGCCCAGGCTCTTTGCCTGGCCTCCTTACCTTGGGGTCACTTTTCTCTTGGACTGTCTGTGTCTTGGTGTTGGCCACCTGGGAGATGGACGTGCTTTTGCAGTCTAACGTCAGTGCCAGCAGAAGGGGCTGGGCTGAGTTCCTTTCCCTTGTTTTGTCCTGGAGCCAGTTCCAAAGCTCCCGGCTCCGACCTTTGCCTTCCTGCTGTCAGCCCACGGCCGTGGTTGTGCCCCTGGCTGCTGGTTAGAAATATCTGGGGGTGCTTTAAAAAGAGTGCGCTACCCCCTCCCCAGAGCTGTGGCTCCCGGCTCAGGGCAGAGCACGCAGCCTGAGCTACTGTCCACTCCCTTCCCAGTGCCTCATTCAGGGGCCTCACCATGGGACCTTGAAATCTGCCTGGATTGCGGCATTTACACCATGGAAATTGGCAAACTCTACAGACCAAGGCCCAGAGAGCTGGCCAGTAAACGTTTACCAACCCACCACGGGTCAGGGCATCCTGATTTTTTCAGAAGCGTCCACAGTGACTTATGGGCAGCAGGCCTGAGAGCCACTGGCCCGAGGTCCCCCGGGGAGGCCCAGTGAGCCCCGTGTTACCCACAGTGGCTAACAGTCATCTAGTCCTGAGAGAAGGCAAGCTGCTTCTGTGAATCAGGGCACTCACTCCTCGCAGCATCCCGTGAAGGAGGGTCCTCATCAGTTTTTAAAATGGTGAAATGGAGTCCAGATGGTCTGCCTGCACCTTGTCCAGGGCCACCCTTCTAGTTAGTGGCTAAGGGGGGACTTGGAACCAGGTCTGAGCTGCTGGAACTTGAGTGTGGTCAGGGCTTCCTGGGTGGCTGTGGGCAGTGCCCACTCTTCCCAGCGGGTTGGATGAGAGTGAGGCTCTGGTTGTTCCTGATGACCATGGGGTCCGAGCTGCAAGTAGGTCATCATTGTAACCAGGGTCGCGGTGGGCGAGGCTGCCTGGGCAGGGTGCTGGACTCTGAGCCGGGACGGGAAACCCAGAGACTCACGGGCACTGCTGTGTGCTTTCCCCCTCCAGTGGAGCACGACAAGGAATTCTTCCACCCACGCTACCACCATCGGGAGTTCCGGTTTGATCTTTCCAAGATCCCAGAAGGGGAAGCCGTGACGGCAGCTGAATTCCGGATCTACAAGGACTACATCCGGGAACGCTTCGACAACGAGACCTTCCGGATCAGCGTCTACCAGGTGCTTCAGGAGCACTTGGGCAGGTGGGTGCCGGGGTCTGGGGGCCGTGTGGCCTCCAGCTACTGAGGAAGAAAGGGTGCAGGCCCAGGATGGGCCAACAGGGCAGCGGCCGCCACACAGCTGCCACCGTGGGACACCAACCACATCTGGACTTGGTGTCTCTTTAAAAGAGGGTGCATGATGTGCGTCACAGTTTTCTAAGATGACCATGGGGTCATCTTATGACCATGGGGATCATCAGCAAATCTGGGAAGGAAGGCAGGAGGCCAGGAGGCCCGGGGTGTATGGCCCTTGCAGGGATTGATGGGTGGCCTGGATCAGGTGGGCCCAGGGGGAGCATCCTGGTGATGGTCTCCCACTCTCCGATCTTCACTCTGAGGCCCCACGTGGTGTCAGGCCACCAGTGAAAGTGGCCATTGTAATAAAATGTAATTAGAGGGAACACAACCCTAATCCCCCCCAAAACATCCAGAGAAGTCCCAGTGTCAGAAGTCCCCAGGTCAGGAGCCAGAGTCGGTGCTGAGACTTTAATTTCGGGCTGTGACACTCCTACTGTCCCCTGCTGCTGTGACATGGTAGTTCATGAAGAAGGGTGGTGTTTGCCTCTGATGGTCAGCCCTCGCCCTTCGGGTAGGAAGGGGACGTGTTGACCACAGACAGCAACCTACAATGCACCGCCGCCTGCCCGCTGAGTGCCGCTGTCACGGGGTCATCTTGACCGCGGGGAACACGAAACGTCAGTGGGAGGGCGCTTGCCTGGCATGCGTGAGGCCCTGGGTTCCATCCCCAGCACTGCAAATAAAAGGAAAAACAAGGCAAGAGAATGAGGCTGGTGTGGGGCGTCCCGTGTCTTGCCTCACCTCACGTCACGCTCACGTAGCCTTCTAAGGAAACTCTGCAAAGTGAGAGGAGAAGTAGCCAGAAGCCAGAGCGCACGGCCACCTGGTGAGAACATGGCCACATGGGGACTTGGGCCAGGGGTTGGGAAGAAGCTGGAGCCGTGCCTACAAAAGTATTTCCTTCAAAACTTATACTTGGATAGGTAAGGCTCCCCCCACCACCATGGAGGCCATTCCTGTCCCTGACGTGGCCCCCTCGGGTCAGGGTGGCGCCACGGCAGGTGGTCTCCTCCACACTTGCCTGTCCATCTGAGGTCCTAGACTGTGGGCCACTGGACACACATGTGGTTTCTGGGTTGTTCCTGTGGATGTTGTATGGACGTCTCTCCTCGAGCCAGGGAGGGGACAGGGCCGGCTCCTCTGCGCTCACCAAGGTCGCTTAACAAGCTGATAATCCCTGTCAGTCTGACAGGGGACAGAGGGTGTCCCTGTGTGGTTTAAATCTTCCATTCCAGAGGGCCCCGCCCAGGGCCACCCTGTGCTGCTTCCCTGCTCGAGGGGATGGTCCTGGGAAGGAGCTGGGATGCTGGAAGGGCAGGGCCAGTGTCTGTAATCACCTCTGGGTCTTCCTAAAGGCTTTGGGGCAGGTGCCCTGGCAGCCTGGCGGGCCGTACCTGGTCCCTAGGCACAGCTTCCAGAGAAGTTTCGGATTCATTCTTGGGGGTTTTAGAGGTTTGTCTACCCTCTGACAAACGCCCCAGGACTTTCTTTATTGTTATTTTGCAGAGCTGGGGATGGAGCCGGGGCCTCAGGCGTGCTTGGGGCTCCAGCACAGCCTCCCCCCAGGACTCTTGGACAGACCTGTGCTTAATTTTTCTCATGAAGGCGGGTGACTTGGGGCAGGGCAGGCACCCTGAGGCTGTTGGTCAGCAGCACTAACTGGGCCCACTTGTACCATCCTTGAGCCCACTCCCCCCACCCCACCGACCTCCTGGCAGACTCCCCAGATCTGCCCTCAGCCAGCGGTTCTCTTTGCCCTGCTGCGGACCAGGTGATTGGGCCTGGGGGCGCCTCTGCAGCCCTGTGCTGCTCTTCCCTTGAGGGGTATCTCCATCCATGGCTCCCAAGTCCTGTGCTCGCCTGCCCTGCTCCACCTGGGGAAGGTGCTGGATGGACGGTCAGGGATCAGCAAGTGGGGCCCGGGCTGCCGACGTGGAGGTCAAGGCTGCTATGTTTGCACAGAGACTTGGGTTCCGTGATGTATCTGTTGAAGCTCCACTGAGCACCCCACGCCAGGCACCGTTCTCAGAAGTCAGATCACCAGAGCCAGTGAGAAGGGCTCACGAGGGCAGGCCTCATCCCATGTTGTTTTGGGTACCGGGGATTAAATTCAGGGGCACTCGACCACGGAGCCAGCTCCTCAGCCCTATTTGGTATTTTATTTAGAGACAGGGTCTCACTGAGTTGCTTTGTGCCTCGCTTTTGCTGAGGCTGGCTTTGAACTCGAAATCCTCCTGTCTCAGCCTCCCCAGCCGCTGGGATTACGGGTGTGCGTCACTGCGTCTGGCTCATCTAATGCTTTGATTGAGGGCGTTATCTTTCCTAGGGAGGCGATAACAAGACCGCAGATTGGGGTGGCTTAAAGCAGCAGGGCTTATTCCTTGAATTCTGGACTGAAGCTCTCAGGGTGCCCTGTTCCTCCTAAAACCTGTCTGGGGTCTTTGCTTATCTCCTGCTTCTGGTGGTGACCACTGGCTGTTGTGCTCCCAGGCTGCACATGGACCAGCCCCATCTCGGCTGCTGTGGTCATGTGGTTCCCTGTTTTCCCATGGGTTCTCCTTGTAGGGCTCTTCCTCTTCTCACACAGGCCTGGGTGCCACCCATAACGGATTACGCCTGCAGAGACGCTACTTCCAGATAAGGTCCGAGGCCAGGTGCCAGGTGTTAGGACCTGAGTGTCTCTAGGGGGCTCTGATCCAATCCTTGCAGGATCCAGAAAGTGAGAAGCAAACACAGGAGCCAGTAAGCAGACCAGACAGCTGTTGGGACTGGCTGGAGCAGGTGTGTGGGCAGGTGTGCCTTAGGTAGGGTGGTCATGGAGGGCACTGAAGGACAAGAAGTCTCTGCAGCAGAGGGTGGGGCTGCAGTCCTCAGGTCAGATGGGCTGATGAGGGTCGTGGGTCTTGCTGAGGGTGAGACGGAGCCTTTACGGGAAGCTCTTTTTTTGGGGAATTGACTTGAGGGCTCTGGACCACTGAGCCACGTCCCCGGCCCTATTTTGTATTTTATCTAGAGACGTGTCTGACCCCCTCTGGGGTCTCTGCTCCCTGTGCTGCCTCTGACACTTGCTGACTTCCTAGTCACTCGGTTCTATCTCAGTTTGAGGTGGCTGCCTCCTGCCCCTTACAGGGATCTAAGGGTGGGTCCTGGGTGCCCAGGTGGGAGAAGGCCTGAGTCACTGCGGCTGATGGAGGGAAGGTGAGACAGGTGTCCTCAGCTTCTGGGCAGGTGGCCAGAAGTCTGTCTCTGATGGCTCTTGGCTGGCTGGGAGGTCATGCTCCTTGTTAGCCAGCGTCCCAGCAGAGGAGGTGACCACAGGGTCTGGGACAGCTGGCGGGCAGGACGTACCTGGCAGCCAGGGGGCAGAGTTGGAGGCGGGGGCGGGAGGAGGGCTCGTGCTGTGTGGGTTGCTCGGTTTTCTTCCTGTGCCAGAGAGAAGGATGAAGAGCTCCTCGCTTCTCCAGAAATGAAAAGGATAAAACTTTTAAAAAGTTTCTTATTCATTTCCCGAGAATCTTGTTTTTAGTGTTGACTCTAGAGCATGGATTCGAATCCGGCCACCAGGCACCAGAGTGGCCTTGGGGACCAGGAACCTCAGGGCCTCAGTTTCCTCCTGTATAAATTGGGGGTACCTGGCCCTCCCTCCCAGGCCTGTGTGGAGGGAGAAAGGAGTTGACCTACTCAGGACAGCGCTTGCCACCTGGGGGGTGCTCACTGCAGGCTCAGCGGTGGCCCGGTGGCCCGTCATCGTGGGAAAGGGAGAGCTGCTGGCTTCGCCATCTCTGCCTTTTCTTTGTCTTTGGCTAAATCGCTGGGCTTTGTGGTCGCTCAGCGGGAGAAGGTCTGAGCTCAGGATGCTCTGTGGGCCTCCAGGCCTCTAGCCTCTCACCTCTGCAGGGGTGGAGCGCACCTGTGCTGCCCCTAACCGGGCCCCTTGTCTGAGTTCCCCAAAGAGCCCAGATCCCACCCACCACCCCGGCTGGCCTTGGAGCCACCCTGGTCTTTGTGCTGAGGAAGCCGTGGCCTTGCGCCAGCAGCTGCCCAGCTGTGCAGGGCTGAGACATCTGGCTCCCTGGCACGCTCTGCTTGAGCTCCAGGAAAGCCCGGGGGTGCCGGGGATTAGCCGGCTTGGGTCGGCCTCAGCGTCTCCCCTCGTGGGAGTCACTTTCCACCAAGTCCTCTTGATCTCTCGGAATCCAGATTAAATTCCGATAATGAGCTGAGCTGGAGGCCTTCCATGGCCCTGGGCGCTGCATGAGCTCGGCCCCAGACAGCTGGTGAGACGTGGAGGAGCCGCCCTGGGCGGCTGCGGAGCAAGTGGGGCTGCGAGGCAGGTCTGGGGCTGGTGGCCTTGGCTCTGGGCACCTTGCGGAGGGTGGGGAGGTGAAGGGTTCGGTCTTAACCCCGTTCTCTGAATCATGGCCTGAGTCTGGACAAGCTGGGCCTGGCTTCCAGGGACTGGACCTGCCCGTCCCTGTTGGCTCCAGCTTTGGTTCCAGCTGCTGGGGAGGGTGTTGGGGGGGGGGTCTCTTCAGTCATGAAACCAGGCCAGAGTGCTCCATCCCAGCCTCCCCAGCCCAGGGAGGGACGTGTTGAGAGCTGGCCTCTGAGAACTCTAGGGAAGTGGAGGCCAGGCCCCCTTGGCCACCACCAAGGTCGAGATGATGTCGGCAGCTGGATGAAGAATGTCCCTTGCTCCATCTCAGGGATTTTGGCTGCCAGCAGGGTGACCTCAGAGTGGTCTCCTGTGCCAAGATTTGGATCAGCTGCAGCCTGAGTCACTCCGAGGAAGAGGGGCTGTTCTGGGCCTGTCCCCCACAGGGGAGAGGTCTGCAGGGGAGGCCGAGGTGTGGCTCACAAGCTCCTTTCAGCCAGGCCAGCCCTCTTGTCCCCACCCTGCCCCGGGTGGGAATGTTCTGTCCAAGCAGCTCCTGCGGCCCACCCCAGGGCACGGGGCCCTGCCTGCATGTGCAGGGGTGGTGGGGGGTCTGCTCGGCCAACCAGCGCCCCAGCCTCCAGGAGCACAAGCACCTGCCCTCAGCCCGATCCTTCTCCTCTTGCAAAGGAGCTTCCTCAGAGCTCCCTGGCCTGGGCCAGTGTCCTCCTCCTCTTCAGGGCTCAGCTCTGCTGCTCTCGCCTGCCCCCGGGAGCCAGGCCAGGGCAGCCTCTGATTCGGTCCTCTGAGGGACTGAGCTTCTGGCTCAGAAAGGGGCTTGTGACCCAAGAGGGCTTGTGAGGCTGGATGCAGTCCCTGTACCCCAGGGCGGCCTCAGGGTGGCCCCAGGCATCCTCACCCCACCCCGTCTTCCCCTGAGGCCTTTTGGATGGCGATCACGTTATATACAGGTTTAAGTCTTGGTGACAAAACTCTGGGCAGGTTTTGATCTGACTTTCAGCCCCGTGAGCATGTTGGGGCAGAGAGAGGGACAGCCACGCTCCAGAGCACATCCCCCCCCTGTGTTGGAGGCATCTGTTTGGGTGCTTACTGTTGGTGACTGTGGCGAACGCTTCACCTTTGTTATGTACCTTGGGTATGGCCCTTTGAAGACTTGTGGTCCCCGTTTTACAGGTGAACAGACTGGCTCAGAGATGGGAAGTAACTCACCTGAGGTCGCGTAGCTAGGAAGTGCCCGGGTGGACTTGAACGTGGGTCTCTTAGATTCCAGCGTCACACCCTGAGCCACAGTAGCACCCTGGGCTTGTCTCTATGGCATCCCTCACCTGGGCTCAAGTGTGTGCTGTCTCTCTCGACCTTGGCTGGGCCTTAGAATCGATGACACTGATGGATGAGAATCAGTTAAAGCCTGAATACGTGGCAGGTTCCACTGGGCCCTGGGGCTTTTTAAAAAGTGGTGATTCCTGGGTACCAGGCTGAGAACTGGCCGTTAAGATCTGCGTCCCACCTGTGGGCTGACGGACGTTCCCAGGAGATGGAAGGGGAGAGAGCTCTCTGGCCCAGGCCCTAGCCCCTTGGGCTTGCTCTCTCGGAGAAGACTATTTTTCTTCCTCCAGGATGGAGCCCAACTCGTGGTCCAGACCATGATTGTCAGTCTCAGTAGCACAGGAAGGGGCTGGCTGCGGGCGGAGATCCCTCCCGGCTCTGGCTCCTGAAGGCCTACGTGCCGGGTCCTGCGTCTCCTGGCTTCTGCCCCTTGCCACTACACCTCAGCCCCAGGGCGTGAGCTCGGGTTTGGAGCTGCCTTCTCAGGAGGTGCTGTTCAGCTCCCCAGGAACCTCCTCAGAGGGTAAGGCAGGAGCAGCTGGCAGTCCCCGCACAGCCAGGACATCCTGGAAGGCTGGGGACAGCCGCCCAGAGCAGGCTTGGTCAGGGCCACCTTGGTCCTTTCCCCTGTGGGCCCCTTCTATGGGCCCCGCTCCCAAATCCCAGCTCTGAGCTGCTTGGGCAGGAGGGACGAGCCCTTAGTGCCTCTTGGTTCCCCTTGGGGTCCTCTCACTGGTCTGCACAGATCATTCTGGAAGAAGCCTGTGTTCAGCACCACCCAGCTGGGCAGAGACGGCAAGCCACCGTGTCCAACCCAGGGAGTGCTGGAAGTGCCTCTGGCCTGCCCCACTCAGCATCCCGCTGGCTTCCTGTCCTGCGGTCTGAGGCCATCTGGTGGGCCTTGGTGGCTTTTTTGATCTTTGTGCCTTTTATTTCCTTCCGTATTTCCTCTCGAGCCTGGCGTCTTGGGGACGGTGCCGGTGGTGGTGGTGGCGCATCGGTTGTGACTAACTTGTCTGCCCGCAGTGGATGTGGAGTGGGCCTGGTGGTGGCCGGGATTCTGACTCCCCGCAGGCGCTGGCCCACCTGGGGCAGGGTGGGTGGACATCCGTCTTGCTGCCCACGTAGGCCCAGCCTGGAGAAGGGCTGCTCTCTGGACCGCTGGGTGGATTTGACCACCATCCCCACGCAGTCCTTCAGCCTCTACTTTGCCACAAAGCGGCCACGTACCAGGAGAAGAGTGCAGTGACGACAAAACCTACCTCCTGTGTGCCCCTCCTGAGTACTTTCCATAACAGCTCGCCGTGGTGGGACGCCGGGGCAGGGCAGGACGGGAGGGGGATCGCGGCCGCAGCCTCCCAGCACCCTCCCCGACGTGACCTCTCTACGCACATCTCCTTGCTCCTCATGGTGACCTTATGAATTGGGATACATTGTGTTTTCCCCAGAAGGAAACCGAGGCAGAGAAGACAAACGACCTGCCCCCTTGAAGCGGCGTGACCTTGGGCAGGTCCAGGCGTGACCTTGGGCAGGCCCGCAGGCTACGGCTGAGCTGAGTGGGTGCTCAGCGGCTGTGTGGGTGGCCCCCTGCCACGATGGGCGCTGCACCTGTGTGGGGGTTCCCTCTCTCTCGTCATCTGTCCTTGATACCTGGAGCTGGGCGCACAGTAGGCGCTAAGACATCTGTCCCGTGGGTGGATGGCTGAACCAGATTATCCTCTGCTTGAGGGTGTGGGCTTCCTGGGCTCACAGACGGCGCTGTCTCTTGCGTGGGGACATCGTGCTGGCACCAGGACACGCAAGCCAGATACCTGTTGTATGAGTGAGTGGTGGCCAGAGGCTTTGCCCCGAGGCTGGTCCACCCCAGCAAACTTTCCAACGCGACTTCTCTTCCAGAACTGAAAGAAAGAATGTCTTGTTTGCAATCTTTCTCCAGCATCTGAGCTCAATTTCCAAAAAGTGAAAATTGCCTGTAATTATACTACTTTCGATCCTATGCAAGTTTCCCTGTGATGATTATAATTATATTATTTGGAGCTGGTGGGCATCCAGGGGTAGGCTGGCTCTCACTGGCAGCTCGGGGAGATGTCCGTGTGTGTGCTGTGACCCGGGTTCCTGAGGCTGGAATGTATCTGGGGAGAATGGGTTTGAGGATCGGGCTGTCTGGATAACTTGATCTGGCACTTTAATTCCAAAAGCTCTTCATACTCGGATCAGGACCTCTGCTCGCCTAGAGAAGCCTATTTTTCCAACTGTATTAACATCTGTGTTTCATATCAGGCCTGTAATTGCTTTAGCCTTTTTGGCAGGAGACAAAGAGAATTAATATTTTTCAATTTGGTCATAAGCGGTCATCTGTAGCTGGGAAGAAAAGTGCCTGTCCAAATGTCAACTCGGTAGGGATGGGGAACTAGGGCGGACCAGGAGGACGCGTGGAAGAAGCAGCGGTGGTGAAGGCCGACCTTGGTGAGGTCAAGTGCAGGCCAGGGGTCGGCCTCTGGGTAAATGCTCAGAGTTCTTCAGACACTGGCTCTTCCTTTGTCCACTCCGGTCAGCCCTGTTTTCTTCTTGTTTCTTAAAAACGACCGTGGCTTTCCATTTTGCCACTCTAAGAACGGAAAAGAAAGCCGACATGGGCCTGCATTCCAGCGCAGCCGGCCACCCTCCTCCTCTGAGAGACGCCATGGTGTGGCTGGTGGATCTGGGCCTCTCCTGCTGCCCCTGGGCTTTTCCTGACTCCTCGGTGAAGCTGCCTCTGGGCCCCTGGTCTCGGGTCGGGATTCCCCAAGGCCCACACTGAGACGGGAATTGCATGGGGACAGATGCGAATGATAGAAACTGCTTCCAACAAAGGCCCAGGGGGACAGTGAGGCCTTGGTGTCACACAGAGTCCCTGCAGGGTGACTGGGGCTCACTCCTGCAGGGGGTTCCGAAGACCAAGTCTCACCCCTCCTTCTGCCAGGGGCTGGGGACTCGGTATCTAGGTCTTTATGAGCCTCCATTTAAGGCAGTGTCTTAGCTTTGGCACGGCTGGCATTTGATCTCTTGGTGGGGCCGTCCTGCCTCCACCCACTAGGTGCCAGTCATACCTCCTCACACAGGTGTGTGTGACCAAGACACTTCCAGACTCAGGTTGTGTCCCCTGGGGTGCAGATTGGCCCCTGATGGAGTAGCAGGGAGCATGTCAATGTGCAGGAATGCCCAGTTTGGATGCTCATAGGCATCTAGAAGGAGAGCCCCTGGGGCCTGGTGCCCACCTAGGTGGAAAGATCTAGAGATACTGCACAGTGGGCTAAGGCGAGGCTGGTAGAGCTGGCCACATGTGTCCCCTTCCTGCCTCCTTTTCATCTGCTCAGGCTGCTGTGCCACCACCACCACCACCACTCAGCTCCATAGCCCACAGATTTCCGTCTGGGGCAGCAGGGCCTGAACTAACCAGTGGTTGTCAGAACTACCTGGCAGCACTAATGCCAACTGATCTGATGTAGGAGCTAGAAGATGCTGTCCCTGGGGTTGAAAAACCAGCTCCCAGGACCAGACACACAGCTTGCAGGGCCCAGAACCAGGTGTAAATGCATGCTGAAAATGTGCAGGGATTTCAAAATGGCGGCAGCAGAGTGCTAAATGGAGTGTGGAGTCCTTCAGCAGGTGGCCCTGCTCGGCTGCATGTCACAGTATGTCACGGCTGAGGAGCGGCTCTGCAGGCTCACCAAGTGGAGATGTCCCGTGGTGCCTACATGCATTTGGATGGTGACCAGAGCTGGTGGGTGAATCTGCAGCCCCTCATCCTCCCCAGTTGGCCTACAGGTCTCCATGGGTTTGTGCCCTGGATGCCCAGAGCCCTGTTTGGTTGATTTTCATGCCTGTCCCCCTGCTCTGCCCTCCAGTTGGTTCATGGAGTCACCTCTCAAACTACTTGCTTTCAAGTACTGACTCGATGTGCCTCTGAGAGTCCCTAAAACATGACTGGGTGAGGGTCTGTACTGCTGGGTGGCTGGCAGGATCTGCGGCTCGAGGGCAGCATCTGGCCCAGCCCCGGTGCCCCGAGTGCAAGATATTTTCCTTTGCTTTCCTCTTCTTGGCACCCCCGTTGCTTGGGGACGCTGTCCTCAGGTTGAGTCTCTGACAGCCCCTGCACCTGTTCTAGGTGTCCCACTCGCCTTTGCCATGGAGAATCTTGCGCTTGGTCAAGGCCTTGCTTTCATCTGCATGACCCACTGCTGGGTCCAGTTCCTTTCTGAGTCTGGTGCACTTTTTAGTCTCTGGATTTGGAACCTTAAAACAGCCTCCGGTTCTTCTTCTTTTTTAACGTTGGGAAGATGACGCAGCCTGAAACTGTTTGTGTTGGTTTGTTTATTCCTTGAGTGTTCGCAGAGAGGCCGAGTTTACCTTGTTCTATTTTGGTCTGGAGCTGGAGGCTGGAGGAAATGGGGCAACCAGGGAAAGTCTAGAGAGATCCACCTCCTCACACCAGACCCAGGCGGCTGCTCTCGCCCGTGGGACTTCCCAGAGCTGTGGGGATAGCTCCACGGGCTCCCTGTGAGGCCTGGTGGGGGGACTCCCAGGGTCCTGATGTTCACTGAGGTCAGAGCACACAGCCCTCTGCCTGGTTTTCCTGGTGTGGGGAAAGGAGGTGGCCCCAGAGTGACAGGGGATAGGAAACAGGAAAGGGAAGCTGGAAGCCCAAAGATCTGGCAGTTTCCAGATGGGGCAGTTTGGGGTGGTTTTACAACTGGAATCCACAGTCCCCAGCTCACAGTGGGGCTTGGGGAGGCAGCCTGGGGATGGCCTGGGATTCCGCCCAGCCAGTGTGGATGACCAGCCTGCGACCCGGGAGTGGCTCCCAGGGGGTTAGGGCAGAGCTGGTGGGCTACGTGCCCCAGGAAACGGGGACTCAGCCGTTTCTGGAGGTACCTTCCTAATATGAAAACACATTTTCTTTTCTTTCTTTAACAATAGGAATTATTGGAAGTGAAGCTGGCTGGTGAGGCTGGTGGCCTCCTCTTCCATGAGGGGCCCAGAGGTGCCTGTGTACCAGTCCACATGTCCTCCAGGCCCACTGCTCCACTGGGTGCTAGGCGCAGGGTGCTGGGCTAGTGCAGTTGTGCTTTGCCAACAAGGAATTTAGAATTGGTAGGGAATGAGGGGAACCCAAAGAACGGCATGAACCCCCGTGAAATCTGGCCTTGGGGCTGCACGGGGGGCATGGGCTTTGAGATGCCCAGTCTCTGGGGACTGGAGAATGGCAGGGGTGATGGAGGTGTGAGGGTAAGGACTGGTGTGCCAGGAAGAGGGAACAGGGTGTGCCAAGGCCCGGGGTGGGCCGGAGTCCAGATGAGGGCCTGAAGGCAGCTGGGGCCGCTCCACAGGGAGGGTGACCAGAGCCCCCGAGTGCTCATCTGGAAGTTTTGACAGTGCCTCGTTCTCTCCCTAAAGTTTCTTGGTCAGTTACACAGTCTCCCTCCTTAGGGGACATGGGGGGAGTTTCGCTTTTGATCTTCAGAGCTCATAGGGGATTGGGGGCAGGGCAGTTGCGTTTTCATCCTGTGCAAGCTGCTCTGGGGAGTGGGTCGTGGGCTGAGAAGGGGGCAAGTAGGACCCTGAGGCCGCCCCGGAGCATGCTCAGCTCCCGTCACTTCTGCTGGAGGGTGCAGGCCCGCTCCCTGGCCACCAGCCACCTGACGTCAGAGCCTCCTCTATGAGAGGGCTCCAGGTGTAAGATCATTGCTTCTAGAACCAGAGTCCCTACGATGTGGCAGTGAGCTCCTTGCTTTAAGGCTGGGGCTGGGGCTGGGTCAGCCCAGTGGTGAGATTCACATTACATTGGGCTCTGCTCCAAACATCTAGGAGCCTCGGCCCCTGGCTCTGTGCTGGCATCTTGACTGCATTATCCCATGTAATCCATCCCCAGAACGAGCCCATCGTGATCCCCATTTCACAAACAAAATAGCCTCCAGACAGAGGTCGGGTTGCTCAGGACCTCTCCGCTGGGACTCCACTCCCACTTTCCTCCACTTACCATCCCAGGCCACCCAATATGTGACCCGAGGACCACCCTGGGACACCCTCAGACAAAGGATGTGCCTTCCCCCCAGACCTCTGCTTGCTTGCTTGCTGTGATTCCCTTCCCTCCTGACGCCCCACTCCGTCACCCTCCCGCCTGCACCAGCTGGGGAGTTTCTAGGCACCTCTTTGCCTGGGGTAGACGTGTCTTTGCAGCAGGACCTGTCAGAGTCTTGGAGTGCTAATGTGCAGTGTGAACCCTCCGAGGAGTGCTGTGTCCCCGGTGCTTTGCAACTGTGTTTAACTACGGAGCCTTTTTGACTTCGGGCCCTCTGTGAACATGTCTTTGAGACCTCTGTGAGCTCTGGACCCTTCCTATTGCAGCTGGGGAGAATGAGGCCCAGCACGTAATGGCTGCTGTCTTGCTTTCTGACCCTGACAACAGCAGCCTCCTGGTGCTGGACAGGAGTGGCCCAGGCTCTGCACACATGCCCAGTGGGTTCCCTTGGCAGTGGCTGGCAGAGTCTTGTGGTGGGTAGGAAAGCCGTGGGCTGTCCAGGCTCTGTCTGCGGCGGAGGATATTGTTCTACTTTGTGTACTTTTCCACCTCTCTCCCAGGGGACTTAATTTCAGTCTTCCTGGATGTGCACAGCCTTAAGAAAGTGCTTTAAAAAGCTCTGGCCTCCCTGCCTTCATCTTCCTGTCTTGGGGCGACTGGTGGAAAAGCAGGGCATTCCCTGAGGTGGAGGCGGGGTGCTCCCAGCCCAGGGTGGGGGAGGGGCCCTGCAGCCCAATTCAGTGGTGCCCGGCGGCCACTGGTCACCAAGGCCAGCTTCCTGGAGCCCTTTGATCCACTTCCAGGCTTTCCTACTTCCCCACAGGCTGCGGTCTGTGCCCTGGCCTGGCTGCAGGTGCCAAGCTCACCCCTCAGCCACTGCCACTCAGCCTAACCTCCCGCTGGCCTGGGAACGCTGGCCGCCATCCCGTGATCGCTCCTCTGAGGAATGTTCTTGGGCCCAGCCGCCGTTCACAGCATGCCAGCCTTCAAAATGTCCAGCCTCGCAGTTTTCCAAAGAGCAGAGTGGGGGTGCCCTCAGCATGGGGAGGGGAGCCGCTGGAGCTGCTTGGTGTGCAGCGCCCTCCACCCGCCTGAAACTCCCCACGCAGCAAGCTCCCGGCACCACCTTCCTGCAGCCAGAGCCCTGCAGGTCGCACCCCTGCTCACCTGCTCTCTCCTGCTGTCTCTCTCACCACGCTGCCCACATCCTGCCCTCTGCCAGGAGCACTGGTCCAGCCCCTGGCTGCCTTGGCCCCGCACGCCCTTCTGGTGTTCACAGGTCGTCCTCTTACACCATGCCCAGGGCTGGGCCTCCTTTCTTCTTCCTCACCCAGAGGACCCTCTCCCTGCACTTGATCAGGGTTTTCAGGATTTGCCCCCAGCCTCTGGGCCCAGGGCTCTGCGTCTCTCCCCAGCTCCTAGCAGAGCCCCGAGGGAGAGGACTCCCGGGTGGCAGGGATGGAGCCTTATTGCTGCTGTGACAAGTGACCAGCAATTCAGTGGGCTCACCACACATGGGTGTGCTCTCCTGCAGCTCTGGAGGGCTGGAGTCTGAAGAGGGTCCCCCTGGTGCCCCGCGCCATGGGCTGGAAGGGCTGAGCGCCTTCTGCGGGCCCTGGGGGAACACGCCTCCAGGCCTTGCCCAGGCAGGACAGGCGCCTCCTCCTTAGCTGGGGCTCAGCTGTTGCAGCCCCTTGGCCTCTGCTGTCATGGCCACCTTGGCCGCTCGCTCATGAGGACTTCTGACATGACCCTGGGCCCATCTGGAAATCCGGGATCTTCTCTCAGCTCGAAATCCTTTAATCCCACCTGAAAACCCTTCCTCCCGTGTAAGATAGCGCACTCGAGGGCCTGAGGCTGGGACGGGGCCTTTTAGGGGCACATTGTGCTGCCCACCTTGTCATCTGAAGCCCACTTTCCTTTCTTTGGTGGCGGGGCCGCTCGGCACGGATGGCCACATCCTTCCACCTGCCTCCCCCAACCCCAGGTGGGCCGTGCTCCCCGTGGCTCTCTGCCTGGGCTTGTGCTCCCTGGCTGAAGAGCCTCCTCACTCCTGGCCTGGGCCGCCTGTCTGTCAGACGGGACCGCGTGCCACTCTGCTGGGCAGGAGAGCAGCACTTCAGGGGGTGGTTCTAGGTGCTGAGGCCACAGTCCTGGCCCAGCCTCCTGGAGAGACTGTAGATGGTACCACACTGGACCCTTCCAAGCCCCAGCTTGCACCTGTCCCTGCTGGAGGTGGACTGTGTCCGAGTCCCTAGGGAGTTGCATGGGTGTGGACAGCATTGTTTGATCATCCCACCCACGGTTATGGCCGGGAACTAGATTCTAACTCCCATTTGGTCACTGGCAGTCTGCACACAAGATGGAACCCCTCCCCACACTGGTTTGCAGAGCCCAAAACCCAAATGGCTGCAGTGGCTCCCAGGTCCTGCTCAACCCCTGAGACCCTGGACAGTGGGTGACTGGCAGGAGGCATGGTTCCCACAGCTCTGAAGCTGGGCCCTGGGACAGGACAACCATCCCGAGGGACAAGGCAGTGGGCACTACATGGCCCAGATGGAATCCACGTTTCCTATGGCCTTTTAATTATGGTGGGAGTGCCCAGGGCCAGGGCCTCCTCAGACCCCAGACTCAACTTGGTTTCCGGGGCCGGTGTCAGGGCTCTCTTCCCTGGAGCCGTGTGTATGCAGTTGGCAGTTCCCCAGAGGCCCTGGTCTGAGGGGTAGCACCTCCATCCCACAGTGGAATCTTTTCTCCACCTGGGGGAGGTTGTGGGTGAAGGCCCTTGAGGTCACAGCCTCTAAATAGCCTCTAAGTAGCCAGAAAGCAAAAAAAAAAAAAAGGACTTTCCTCCTACACTCCAGATTCTAAAATACCCACTTTCCACGGGGTGGAACTTTCCAGTTCCCGAGAGGGGCTGGGAACTGCAGTATGATGAGCAGCTCCTCCACTGCCCCTCCAAGTGGGGTTCAGGTGCTTCCCGTCCCCGGGAGAGGTGTCCTCAAGCCTGGCAACAGTGTCCCAGGCTGGCAGTTAAATACTAACACCACAGTGCCCAGGGTCAGGGAGGGCTCTGGTCCAGCTGGGTCATTTGGAAATGATGCTTATGTTTCACCTTTTGGGAAACTGTCCAGCCACTTCCCCACCGATGGCACCATCTCACCTCCCGTGGCCAGTGTGTGGGGCCTCGTTCTTCATTTCCCCCCGGATTCTCGGTCGTGTCTGAGCTTTTGATTCAGCCTTCCTGAGTGGGTCGAGTGCTGTCTTGTAGCCGTGATTTACTTTTTCCTAACAGCTCGTGACGTTGGACATCTTTTCGTGTGTCCTGTGGCCCTCTGGACGTGTTCTCTCGAGACGTCTGTTCAAATGGGCCCTCCCCGATTTGGCAGTCAGCGGCACACTAGCTGTACTGCGCGGGCTCTGAGTTGCCCTCTTCCTCTCACACTTCTGGAAGGAGGAGTTACCACTGGTGGCCTAGAGATCTTGGTAAAAGAGCAGGATGCACCCACCTGAGGTGTGAGGACCAGGAGATCTTTCACTCCTCCTCTGACTTCTTTCATGCCTATTCAACTCTTGAAATTCTCCATTTCTTCTCACACTCATTTGAGCATTTTATCTTTCTCCAGAAACGCACCTGTGACACACTGTGTCTTATAACACCTTTTTCCTGACCCCGTGTTCCCCTTGACTGCAAGTGGATTGACAGGTCCTGTGCAGCAGCTGTGCAGGGCAGGCTTACCTTGGACAGGCCTCGATGTCTTGGCCAGTCCCCCAGAGGGCAATTTCAGCTTTTGTGTCATAAGCAGCGTGACCCTTGTTTGGATTATCTCTCTTGGAGTGGCTCAAAACAATCATTTTGTTGCTCAGTAATATGGGCAGGGCTCAGCCAGTGGTTCTTCTGCTCCGGGTGGTTCCCGTGTGGTCCCTGGGGAGGCTGGACCACCTGCACCTGGGCTGCCTGGCTCCTCTCTCAGTCCCTTCACAGACCCTCATCCTCTGGGGGCTCTACCTTCCCCAGTGCAGTTGGGTTTCCTGACGTGGTGGCTCCCCAGGGGCAAAACCAAGAACTGCCCAGGCCTTCGAGCCCTGCCTAGACCTGGCAGGGCTGGCCCCCAGGTCCTCCAGTCACAGTGGACTTCAGAGGTGGGAGCAGGTACCATGAGAGCAGCACGGGTGGGGGGGGCAGACAACAGGAAGTGCTGGATGTTAGCCTCTCACAACTGCTAACATCCTTACATGTTTTGGGGTCAAAGGTGAGGTCTTTGGATGGCTATGTGGTGGCTTGCCTGGAGGATCTTGGAGAGCTGCGTCACCTCTGGGCCCAGCTGGAATTCCTGTGGCAGGGAGAGCCCACACCCCGATTGCACACACATCCTGGGAGCGCTGGCCTCTGGGGCCGGGTGAGCTTCCCTTCTTCCTCCCAGTTGTCTACAAGGATGGCTTTGTCCCCGCTTGGCGGAGGAGCAGACTGAGACCCAGATTAGCTGTTCCACCCCTGGATCTGCGCCCCTCAGCACCTGCTCCACCCCATCATGCTGTGAGACAGCAGGATTCCCAGCTCCCGACGTCTCTGGGCCCCCAGGAGACGGTGGGCTAAGGAGGCCGTGTGGCTTCTGTACCAGCTTCTGGAGCAGGTTTCCTTTGCTGTGGCTCGGTTCTGCCACGAATAAGGCCTGCCACTGTGGGCAGGTGGCTTCCCCTCTTCCACCCTCACTGTCCTTTTGTAAAACGGGACCCGTACCCTTACCAGGGTCTGAAGCTGTCAGGGAGGGGAGCTTGGAAAGCACCTGGGTTTTCAGGAGTGGCGAAAAGGAAAAGGGAAGATCATCTTCCGGTTCCTTGGGGCGTCTTCCCTACCTCCGCTCTCCCTGGGCTGGGTCAGGGAGGCCATTGTATTCAAGGTAAATAAAACTGTCACAAAGGGCCCATTCAGCGCTTTCCTGGTTGTAAAGTCGGGCTGCTCGTGGGATGGCAGCTGCCTGGTCCTCTGTGTCTCTCTGTGTCCAGCCTCCCGCCCAGCTGCCTGTCTGCAGGAAAGCCTGTGCTCAGCGCACGTGGCCCGTCTCAGCGAGGCTCCCCTCTCTTGTGCCTTCCGAGGAGGCCTGGCTTCCGGGCGTGCCTGGGACACACTGCACACCATGACTTGGGGCGGGGAGTCGCCTCGTTCCTGCTGGTTCAGGGGTGAGTCAGCGCCAGCCTGCAGCATCTGGCCTCCGTGTCCTGGCCCGTGATGAGAGTGCTCAGTATCGTTGGGCAGGGCGTCCTCTGTGTGAGGCCGAATGCTGTTCCCTCGGTTACCATTCATTGTTTTACCGTCCACCAGGGCCTGTCCAGATATCTGGTCATATTTTCCTACAAATAATGATTTTCCAGAAAAATCACCACCCAGGTTTGTGACTTCTGTGCTAAGGTGTGGATGTTTCCTGTGGGGCGGGAGCCGGCTCAGTGCGGGGGGTGTGTTTTGACTTGGACAGTGTCCCTGTTCCCATCTGTGAATTGTCCAGAGCAGCTCACTGGTTCATGGATGGTCTTGGGAACTCTCCAGGGATGGGAAAGTCATCAAGGCACACTGGAGATGAAGACAGCAGGAAATTCTTGTTTGTGAGTTGGAAAGCCGCGTGGACATCCCCTGAGCAAGTTCTGAAATCAGGGCCCTGGGAGAAGCAGAAGGAAATGGGTCGTGAAAAGCCGACTCAATATTTTGATTCACTTTGGAGAAGAAAGTCCAACCCGGGGTCTTTAAAATCCCACGTGGCTCTAGAAGGACTTCCTTGCTGCCATCACCTCTCTGTGTCACGGAGAAGGACCAGCCTCTGGCGCATCAGGAGGGCCTCCAGTGTGGCTGGCTGGGGATGACGTGTTGTCTTGTGTGTGGCTGTTTGTTGGTCCTCAGACTGGAGGCCACTGAGCACTCACACACTGGCCCCTTGTCTTAGTTCATTTGTGTCATTCTGACAAAATGCAAGAGACTGGGTCATTCATAAGGAATAGAAATCTATGGTTCACAGTTGGAGGCTGCGAAGTCCCAAGCCAAGATGTTGGCAGAGTCGATGCCTGGCCAGAGTCTGTCTGCTCCAAGATGGCACCTTCTGCGTCCTCCTGTGGTGAAAGGGGGAAGAACAAGAGGGACTCCCACCTCAAGCCTCTACCGAGGGCCAATCCATGTATGGGAGTGGCTTCCTCGAGGCCTAATTTCCTCTGACAGGTCCCACCCCTTAATACTGACACCTTGGGAATTTAAGTTTCAACATAGGTTCTGGGAGGGACACTAATATTCAGACCAAACCCATGATAGAATTCAACACTTTCTGAATCGAGTTCAGGACTTTCTGAATCTGAATTAAATGGTGGGGTTGTAGGGGCATGGGGCGGGGAAAGCCAAGCCCCACCGTACCACAGAGTGTGACTTGACCCGGCCAACTAAACTCTCCGTCTCCAGACTTTTGGAGGGAGAGATGTAAAGAGGGCAAAGAAGAGCAGGATCCCCGCCCCACCTGTCCTGCACCATCCCACCTGCCTCCTCCGTGTTTGCTTTCTGAGCCTGGTTCTTCATCCCCGTTGGGGCTTCCCTGAGCGGCCTGTTCATTCCCAACGCATTGCTAGTGAGTTCTGAGTTAAAATCGTCAGAGACACTGGCTGATACAAAGACTCGTTTCCTGTGCCGTCCTTGCTGATGTGCCTAGGGAATGTCTAAGGGAGTGTGGCTTCAGCAGAATGGTAATTCAGCTGCCCTTGCACACTTAGGAGTCTCTGGGAATGATGAATGGAGGTGATTGGCAGTTGTTTGTAGGAAGAGGGGACTGAGGCCAACCTGAGACCTGTGCCTCATCCAAAGGGGCATGGCTGCTTGGCTCCAGCAGGAGATCTAGTGGCGTGTTTTGTAACAAGCTACACCAGAGCCAAGGTGAAGTCCACAAGCTCTGTCTTCATGTGACATTGCAGGCTTGGGCTTGCAGGCAGCCTGGTGGGGCTCCACCTGCCTGGACCCTGTCCCAGTGGAATAACCCTGGGCAGACAACTCCACCCTCTGAACCTCAATTTGAGATCTGAACAATAGCATTGGCAATATTATCCGCCTTGTAGAGTTGTTGTAAGACTCAGTGACACGATGCTGGTCAGACATCTCAACTCAGAGCTTGGCACGTGGTAAGAACTCAGTTAGGAGTTGCCACATCCCACATCTTTATGTATGAGCAGAGAAAATTCACCTTAACCCCAAGGAAAGTTAGTTAACTCCAGGGATGATAGAGACTACCAATGCCCTGGGGCAGGAGCCAGACTGGTGGAATAAATTACATTTTCTTCATCAGACTGGAGCACGTTCCTGGCCACCTGTGGCCTCTGACTCACTACTAGACTTCTAGTTGCTACCCACATAGTCGTGCCACTCCAATCCCTGGCACATGGCACATTAGGGGTTCCAGTATTTTAACTGAGTATTGAAGGACCCAAAGTATTAAAACTGAGTCTTTGCAATTAAGTGCTCACAAGAGATGTTATGAAGACCTTGCATGCAGAGTACATCCACCTACCCACCCATCCACTCATCTAGCTATCCAAACCTGCACCCACCCATCTATCTGCCAATCTACCCACCCACCCACCCCATTCACCCATTCATCCCATTCACCCATTCATCCCATCCACCTTCCTATGTACCCATCCATCCACCGTCTTCCGCCGGGTGAATTTCTGCTGCAGTAAGTGAGGAATCGTCACCTCCTGCCCCAGGTCTCTCCCAGCCACAGGCAGCCTACAGGCCTTGGGTGTCTTGATGACTCTTCTTGCTGGAGCCCCTCCCCCAGCACGTGGTGGAATGAGATTTCCTGGCAGCACCTGCGTCCTCTGCGTGTGTCTTTTTGTGATGCTTCTGCGCTCCCTTTCCCCACCACGACTCCTGAGAGCCCTCTGTGCCTGGGTCTTGGTCGGCTTGGTCACTTTGGGGAAACAAGTGGCCCGCCTCGTGGCTCCCTGTCCCGCAGACTCTGTTGGCTTTGGGGAAACTGAGCGATGATGGGCTAACCATGGGCCTGTGTCTCTCCTCCTCTCTCACAGGGAGTCTGACCTCTTCCTGCTCGACAGCCGCACCCTCTGGGCCTCCGAGGAGGGCTGGCTGGTGTTCGACATCACAGCCACCAGCAACCATTGGGTGGTCAACCCAAGGCACAACCTGGGCCTGCAGCTCTCCGTGGAGACTCTGGATGGTGAGTCCCCGGCCACCGCCACCACTGGTTCTGGTGCAGCCCGCGCTCTGGGCGAGGAGGTCCGCAGCTGTGTGTGTGCTGTTTGCTCCTGGAGCAGGCTTTCCCACCCCTCCCCCAGGACTCGACCCCCAGCCAAAGCAGCCCCTTCCCCTCACAGGGAGCCAGCGAGCTTGGCCACAGGCCTCACGGCTCCGTGGACCCACATCCGTGGGGTGCCTCATGGTAGAGATGCAGAATTAGGGCTGCCCCAGGACTCCTCTGTCAGCGCCTCACCTTGGAGTGCTCTGAAGTGAGCCCTGTAAACACAGCGGTCCAAGTGCTTGTGCAGCTTCTCCACCTCGTGACGCACGGCAGCCTGGGCTGGCCCGGGCACCGGAGCACATTCAGTGGCACCCGTGGCCTCTCCCCCTCTAGGCTCCGTAGTATCTCCTGGTCTCCCCTAAGTGCTTGCCGACTTTGCCAAACGTCCTCTGTGGGACAGAATTGCCCCTGGCTAAGGACCATCGCACCTTCCAAAGCATTAGTGCCCTCGCTGTTAGTGGGTCTGAGTCCTCAGTCCTGGAATCCATTGGAGCTGGGCCTCCCGGGCACCTGTCCTCCCTCACAACCCACCTCCTGTGAGAAGGGCAGACAGGAAGATGAGTGGGGAGCGAGTGGTGGGCCGTGCCATTTCTCCTCCCCACAAATGGTGTTTCTAATTAAATGGGAGTGGTTTCTGGGCATGTAGCTTCTTCCTTCCACCAGTTTTAAGGAAAAAAAAAATGTTTTTTCATTTATTTTGGAACAGGAAATGTAGGCCCATGACCTCATAGTCAAACAGTATGGGAGTGTGTGACAGTGAATACTTTCCCTCCAACTTCCTTCCCTCATCTGCTGAGTTCCACTTCCCAGAGGCAACTCCTGTTTCCCTGTTACTAAGTTCCTTTTCAGAGATGCTATCTGGGTATTCAAGAGCTTCCACAGAGATTCTACTTTCCTTTTGTTCTTCAAATGATGGTGCAGTGTGCTCTTCATCTGACAGCTTATCTTGGAGATGGATGCTGTTCATCATTAAGAGGTTCCTAGTTCATTGTAAGACTTACGTGACTTTGTAGGGTCCGTGTCCTCTCGCCTTCCCTCCCCGTGTGACTTTGAACAACTTCCCCGACCTGTCAGAGCCTTGGCTTCCTCATCGCCACTATGCAGGTGACAAGAATCTGGGCCATGGGGTTGTTATGGGTTCATATGAGGCGAATGTTTAAAATAGTGCCTTCATGTGTATGGGGACTCCCCAGGGTTCTTGTGACAATGTGGATTCTGAGTTGGCTGGACTGGGTGAAGGTCCGTTTTGGACAGCCCCCAGGGCATGCTGAGGCTGCAGGTCCCCAGATCATACTCTAAGTACGGAGGACTTAGAACATGATCTGACTACAGGGCCCACGAAGGAGAGCCAGAGTTAACAGAGTTGAAGCTATTATTATTGCCTTTTGGGGTGGATGCCTGGGGTTTTCCAATCTCTTGCTCTTACAAACAGGTCGCAGTAGCAAACCCAGGCATGCAGGTCATTTTCCAGTGGAGTGGGTGTAGCTCTAGATGAGTTCCTGAAAGCGACATTGCCTGTTGCTGCTGTGATATTGTCAGTTGGCCCCGCTCAGACGCCGTTCATCTGCACTCCTATGCATCCATGAGCGAGCCTGCTTCCCTCCTTCTCTGCTCAAGTTCTCGGTCTTGCCCACCCTGGCTAGTCTGATGGAGGACCGACAGCACCTGGGGTTCCCGCTGCTTTCCTCTCCCGGGGAGGTGGAGCATTTCTCCGTCTGCACCATGGTGTTTCCTCTCTGCACACCCCGTTCTCACCCTCTGCCATGCGCTGGTCTTTTTTTTCCTCTACTTTGGCTCTTTGCCGCTCAAGCAGCAAATATTTCCCCAGGGTTTGGCTCTCTTTCTACATCGATGATGCTGGATTTTGCCAGGTGGACCCAGACACCAGAGCTGGTTCAATCACTGTTTCCTTTCTAGTTCCCGGGCTCTGCCCCTTTTCCTTCCTGTCTGGGGCCACCACTGTGATCTGGAGCTTGGGGAGAAAACTGGCCAGAATCTCGAGGGTGATTTAATGAAAGAGGTGTCTCTTCCTACCTCTTTCTCAGGGATGTGGCAGTAGGAAGTGGGGAGCAGGAACAGTTTACAAGGCCTGTGAGGGTCTGGGTGAGAGGAGGGAGTGCCCTGACCATCCAGAACGCCCCTCCGTTGAGTTTCAGTACCCTCACCCAGGCCACAGGCCATGCCGGGGACCACGGAGTAGAGAACCACACTCTTGCTCTGCTCCCCAGGCCTCTCTCTCTGCTGAAGGTGCCTCACTCCTCTCTCCATTCTTCACCCCCTTTCCATGTTCCTAAGACTTGAAAGGGGGCTCAAGAAAGAACTGGAGTTTTCCGTTGCCCTATTACTGAATCTTGGTGGTCATAGTCAGCCCACAGCCCATTTGGGGCAACTGGGAGAAGAAAAGGAGACACACACACACACACACACACACACACACACACACACACACTTTACTATTTCATATGTATAAATATGTCCTTTTGCAATGCTGGGGATGGAACCTGGGGCCTGGCACAAGCTGGGCAAGCACTCTACCTCCGAGCCCCACCCCCAGCCCTCGTATTTTAAATGGGGGAAATGGGGAGAAGAACGCCTGGAGACCTGGGAGGTGACGTGCGTGGTGACGTGCCAGTCTGTTGCCCTTTTGTCCAGGGCCGTTTACTTGGGTGCTTTAACAGCGAAGTCGAATGACTGGCACAGAAATGTTGTTTCAAGGAAAAGATTGTCAAGCCTGTTCTATGCCAGCCTTTCTCAAACTGTGTCGGTAGGTGTCAGCAGGTGCCCCAGGCACAGGCAGAGGGCTTCATGGTCAGCTCGTAGGACGAGTGCTGGCTGGAGAGAGTAAACAGGAGGCTCTGCAGGACATATCAGAGCCTTTATTTTGCTTGTGTCCCTTGCAAATCTCTGGACCACAAATATGGCATGGAGGAATTCCAGACTCACCTGGCCACAGAATCCTCCGAGCCTCCTTTTCCTAAAACGTCCCTGGGGCCTACGGAGAATGGATGAAAGTAAAGAGGGAGTGGAATTTGAGTTCCCTCTTCCAAGTGACTATTCCTCTGGACTTGTAGATGCTGGCTAGCCCTGCCCACTTGGCCCAGCGGGTCCTGTGTGCCTGTCCGGCTGGTCCTGCTAGCTCGTGTGGCCCAGGGCTGATTTTTCTCACAGGTGATCCTGACCCCGTGATCAGTTCCTCCTGATGTCAGGCCGGTGCTCCCCTCTTTCCTCCAACACCAGATTCCTTCTGTCCCTCTGGCCTCCAGCATCTGCTCCACCCCACACTGTGGCTGAGGCTTGTCATCTGCTGGGATAGCACGGTGCAGGGCCCAGAGCTAGGGACTGCCCTGGCTCCAGCCCCAGCCCTGCTGTTTCTAGCCCTGTGACCCAGGGTGAGTCACCGAGTGTCCCTCATCTGGAAAATGGGGCTGATAATAGTTTCCGCCTCCGAGGGTGGTTGTGCAGGATCAGATGAGCTCATGCAAGGGAAGTGCTTAGTTGCTTAACACGTGCTGGCCACAAGCACAAAGGGAGTGGTGACACATGGTTTCTGGTGACGCTCCCCGTCACCACGCAGAGGGTGCTGTCATTACCGTGCCCACAGCACGGGGGGGAGGTCCGAGCACCCGGGAGCCCTCCCGAGCTCCATATTCCCCAGCCCACCATTCCTGGTGGCTTGGTGGCCTCTAGATCCTGTCCACAGGCAAGACACTGAGGGCTGGGGAACCCGTCCAGGTGCCATGCATCCCTGGGGGCAAGCTTGGTGTGGTGGCCCTGGTCAGGAAAGAACCACGCCCTCAGAGCGTCAGGGGTACAAGGCCAGTTGGCTGTGAGCTTTTGGACTCTGGGGGATGAGCTGAGAGGCCAGTGAGCCCAGCATTCCTAAAGGCCAGGTGCACGGCTGGAAAACTCCGTGTCCCATGGTGCTTGCCCCCAAGAGTGCTCATCAGGACCACCTGAAGGCACCCAGCTTCCGGGAGCCTTCCCTACACCTCTGTCTCCCCACAGCGGAGAGTCCCTGAGGATGGCCCGTGAACGTGCCTTTCCCCATCAGTCTCTTAGGCAGCGTAGGGCCTTGTAGGTGATGGCATCCTAGAAAGACTGTGCCCCATGTCCGGGACATGCAGGCTCCGCTTGGGTCCTGGTCCAGGCCTTCTCATGATCGCCTACACAGCTGAAGGCCCTCGGGGTCTGCATACTGACTGCCCTGGGGACCTTCTTCACTTTGAGCCTGGGAGCCTCCCTGCCTTGGATGGCACCTGGAAAGGCCAGGAACCTGGAGAGACTGTGCCAGGGCTGGTAGCACTTGTGCCTGGTCCCCACCCAGGGAGGGAGGAGTCACTAACTTGCTCTGGATGGAAGGAGGGCTCGCTGATGGTCAGCTGCCCCTCGGTCTCAGTTCCTGCCCATGCCTTGGGCAGGTGGATGTGTCTGGTGACGCTCCCCGTCACCACGCAGAGGGTGCTGTCATTACCATGCCCACAGCGCGGGGGAAGGTCTGAGTACCCGGGAGCCCTCCCGAGCTCCATATTCCCCAGCCCACCATGCCTGGTGGCTTGGTGGCTCTAGATCCTCTCCCCAGGCAAGACACTGAGGGCTGGGGACCCGTCCAGGTGCCATGGATGGTACCTGAAGAGGCCAGGAACCTGGAGAGACCCAGACCCCCCATTCCCCAGGGCTTCTTCAAGAACTTGGCAGTGGCCTGCCGGGAGCCCTGCTCACCAAGGGCTCCAAACCAAGCTGGGATTGCGCAGGCTTCCTGCCCATCTGGCCCTGGTGGAGTCTTGGGCCAGAGGTGCCCTTCTGAGACCACCCAGGAAGCTGCGCTGCTCCCTCTCCTCCCCAGCTGTGGCCCTCCTGTTAGTCACAGCCATGGCCCAGCTGGGCTCCACTCTGGCCAGCAAGCTGACGGCGTGGGAGGGAAGCCTGTAAACCCCCAGGCACCAGCTGGGCAGCCCGGCCTCATCCCCTGAGGGCAGCACCTTGGGACTGGGGCTGGTTCCCCACCTGTACCATGGCCTGTGCTCCCACATCTGGGCCAGCCATGTTCTGCACCCCCGTGGGTGCTGGGGATGGGGGCAAGCAGAGCATGACCAGTCAGGGCAGGGAGGAGAGGTGGGTGCCCTTGAGCAGGGACTCCCACGGACTTTGGGTCCTCCACCAAGGGGTGCAGCAGCCGGAGTGGCTCCTGGGGTCCCCTGGTGTGTCCCGGCCTGCCCCTTCATCTGTTCTTAGACACAGCATCACTTGCTCTGCAGGTGGGCTGCAGGAAGAAGAGGGTGGGCCCTGGGGGTTACTGAGCCCTGGGCGGCTGCACGTCTGTGCCCATGACTGTGGGTTTGATGAGCATTTCTCTGTGATGGTGGTAGATTTATTTAGTTCTCACAAGAACCCTGCCCATGCAGCCCAGTTGTCACTGCCACGTGGGGCTGAGAAAGCTGAGTCCCCTGGCTCCTGGGGTGGACCCAGAACACTGACTCCTGCCCCCTCGCTCTTCACTGGAATGTCGTCACCAGGGACCAGGCGTGGGTGGGGCTCGAGAGCACAGTGCCCAGTAGGGTCCGTAAAGTCATCGACACATGCACCCCGCGAATGCTGGGTCCTTCTGGCTGTCCTCAATGTCCTCTTCCCTGGGAAGAAAAGATCCTTTCAAAGAGCCCCTCACTAGGGCTGGCTTCCTGGAGGACCATCTGGGCAGTGTGGGACTTCCCTGAGCTCCTCTCCCTCTAAAAAAAATTAAAAAGTGTTTTTTATGGCCACGTGGATATAAAGATGGTTATGATCCTGGCTGAATTAAACATTAAAACATTTTCTTTGATACTGAAAGTTCATGTTTTGTCTCATGTTTTAAGGGACATTAAAACATTTTCATGGGCCCTCAATGTACATTGGCTTCCGGCCCCGCCTAGGCTGGGACGGGAGCAGCACAGACCTCTCCTCCACCTCATTTGGTTGTTAGAAACAGCTTCCTGCATCTGACAGCCTCTTGGCCCATGTTGGAATGACATATATTCACTCAACAAACTGCCTAAACAAGACTTAAGCTTTGGCCGTCACGTGGCTCACGATCTTGCAGGAGGGGGCCGTGAATGAGGGGCCACTCTGTGGAGGGGAGGGCCGATGCTGTGCCCACTGTCCTGCGCGCGAGGGTTTCCTGCTGCTCTCCTGGGGCCGATTTCCACCTCCAGAGCCCGCTGTGGGTGATGAAGACCTCTGGAAGCTTGTGCTCCTTGGATCCCAAGAAGAGAACTCTAGCATCCCATCCTGGCTCATGGGGTCACCTCCCCGCTCACCCTGTTCACAGAAGAAATCACTGGGAGGTGCAGGAAGGTGGCGCCTATCAGCCTCTGATGAAGAAGATGATCTGGTGGCCCCGCCTGCCCCCCTCCCTCTTCCTCAGGGACCCCTTCTACGCGGCAGAGCTCCAGGCCAGGAGGCATCTTCTCCCCGCCCCACTGCTGCCTCTGGAAGTGGGCACCCTGTGCACAGCCAAGCCTCTGTCCTCTGGCGTGGGAGAGCGTGTGTCCCGCTCTTCGACCCTGGCAGATGTGCCGTGCAGTTCAAGCGTGGTGGTCGGGGAGGACGCGGAGGTGAGCCGCTGTGCACACCCGCCCTTCAAGCGGCTGCTGACGCCCGCCCCTGGGCAGCTGGCCCCCAGGTGCCTTCGCCTGGTGATTTCTTCACTTCCTGTTTGTCCAAAAGCCGGAGAGGGAGCGGGGGGGGGGGGGAAGCCCGATGGCCCAGCAGCTGGGGTGGGTCCTTCCAGGGCCGGGTGGGCAGCGGTGGCGAGGACGGAAGTGGGTCACGGGGCCAAGCAGATGTCGCAGTGTTAACTGTGTTCTCACTTGTCGCTCGGGCTTTGGCTCGTGGAGAGGGGTGGTTGGACTTGAAGTGTTTCCCACCGCTAATGAGGGACACTTTTATGCTGGGGCCTCGGAGGGGCAGCTGGTGGCCTCGGGCCTGGAAAACAAAGGGACCAGAGGAGAGCCAAGACGCTGCCCTCTCTGGGTGGGCTGTGTCCCCTCTTGTCCTGAGAGGCTCCGGCTGTGCTTCCTGCCTGCTCTCCGGGATCTTTCCCCAGAGCTTGCCGGCTGCCCCGGGCTGGGCCACTGCTCGGCCCGTGGGGCTGAGGTGTACCTGCTGGACTCTCCTAGACCCCTGTGTCCGCCTGCCTCAGCTCTCCGTGAGCCTTCCCTTGCTGCCACGGCGGATCTTCCTACTGCTGGGGCCTCCGCAGGCACCCCACAGCCAGCCTGGAATCCTTTCTGGATTGGGGGGCCCTGTGCCAATATCCGCCTGGACCCATTGACAGATGGTGCGGGGGTGCAGTGTGTAGCCTCGCGTCAGCTGGACCCTGTGTGAGCTCGTCTGCCCCGACGAGTGCCGGCGCCCTAGGCAGCCTTCATGCCCATGACCTTGTCCTCCCCTGTTGTGAACGTGGGTCACCAGTCACAGTTCTTACTTTGAACATACTTAGCACAGTGCCTGGCACTGAGAAAATGCCCAGGAAATGGTTTTTGTTTTCGTCGAGGACCGGCAATGGAGGGAGAGACAGACGGTACCCAGAGGGCCCAGACGTGTGTGATAGAACACGGGCGTGTCCCAGCTCAAGACAGGGACGGTTTCCTCCGTAGGCTGGAAGCAAATTGGTCGAAGGTTGGTTGGCAGGGAGCTGCCAGTGTTTTTGTGGTGCCCAGGGTGGGCATCGGAGGCTTGGAGGGTTGGGCATCTGCCTGCACAGCAGTAGCCTTGGTGGGAAAGCAGACTCTGGGACCCACCATGTGCGCTGGCGGTATTCCAATAAAACTTTATTTGAAAAAGCAGGCGGTGGCTGGATGTGGCCTGACCCCCTGGGCCAGTCATCAGCGCCAAGCCTGTGCCCTTCTGGCCTACCATCCTGAATGTCTTGTCCCGGGGCCCTTCACTCACCCTTGGCAGGAGGGCTGCCTCCTTGTCCCCAAGGACGGAGGGAGGCAGGATCTGGTGGGCAGGGTAAAGGACATTTCTCAATCCCTGTGGCTGCCTTTTAGGAGGAAGACACTTCCAGAATCCTGCAGTCCCAGGCCCCAGAGGCAGGGAAGGGTGGGAGGGAGAGCGGGGCCAGGCGGGGCACGGCGTGTGGTCCACAGCTCACGCACCTCTTTGCATCAGGCCTCTGCACTCAGACTGAGCCACCAGGTGAGGGCCCGGCACATGGCTTCCCTCGTCCCTAAAGACTGGAAATGTGAGACACCCGGAGCGTGCAGAGGCAGAGGGGGACAGGTGTGTGGGAGACGACTCCTGCTCCAGACCAGAAGAAACGAAGGGGCGGTTCCCTCAACGGCCTGTGCCCAGCTGTCTCTGATGATCATCATCAGAACTGGAAGGAGCCCCAAGACCTCACCTGGCGAACGGCTAAGCAATGTGTCCATGCATAGCGTGGGACACCCTCGGCCATGCAGAGGACGAACAGGGGCACTCGGGACCACGAGGATGGACCTCAGAGTCGTCGTGCAGACTGGTGTCAGCCGACACAGGGCTTGGGGAGTCCCAGCATGTGGAATGTCTACCACATGCCCCGCCAGGGGGAGGCTCTCCACCAAGACCTTTGCCTCCCAGGGGACACGTGACAAGTTCTGAGGCATTCTTGGTTGTCACAGCTGGGGGTGCTGCTGCTGAGCCCCCTGCTAGAGTGCCAGGATGGCCCCCCCAGAGCCATCGGGCCTACTGTCCCTGGAGCCCACCCTCTCTGGCTTGTGTCCTCCCTGTCCCCAGGTGAGCCACACCGTCCTCAGGCCTGGCATTTGTCTCCGTGTTCTGATTTTGTGCCTGCTGCTGCTGTGCCACTCACATGCAGCTGGTCATGTGACGCTGGGCTCAGTTCTCCTGGGCGTGTGCCGGGGAGCTCTGGTGGGTCACGTGGGCATGACACGGTCGGCTTCTGGGGGAAATGGCCGGCCTACTTTCTGTGTCCCTGTCTTTGGTGAAGGTAAGTGAACCACTGCCAGGTGTCTTTCAGCCACACCTGCGGAGGGTCTGCTCCTGACCAGGCCACCATGGCCTGCACCGACGTGCCCTGTCCTCAGCCACTTAGAAAGGGGCAAGAATGGCCCCAAACATCGGCGTGGACTCCGTCACGGGGGGAGGTCATTCATCTCGCTGGCCGGCTCGAATGTGCCGCTGGTTTGACCATGACCTGGTGACATCAGGAGAGACCCTGCCTCTCTGGTGCTCCTTCTGCTGGTCAGCTTTTGTTGATCCTGCTCTCCCTGTGGTTGCTAGGTGGTGGCCGATCCCAGGACTCCCTCCATTTCTCTTCCCTCGGTCCTGTTTGTAGAGAGAAAATCACTTCTGAAAGTTAGAGTGGAAAGTTTCCAGAAAAGAAACTTCCCGGGTACTTCTCTTGCACTCACTGACTGAATTGGGTCACACGTTAATCCCTGAGCCAGTGACTGTTCTAGAGGATTAGTGGCCTCTTATTAAACCTCAGTCCCACCCGTGAGGCCAGGTGCAGTCGGCTTTCGGCACAGCTGCCTCAGTGAAAAGGGGTGGGTTACCAGGAAAGGGACGGGCAGGGCTTTTGCAGATGAGGAGCTCGAGGCCCTGCCGGCAACATGTCCAACCCTTGTCGATCTCCTCTGTCCCCTGACCTGCTGTCGCTCAGCGGAGCCTGTGGGTCCCTGGCCAGGTCCTCCCACGGTGCTGTGGACTCCATTCCCAGCACTTGGACTTAAGGTGTCTGGAACGGCACCAGGTTTTCAGGTCAGGCATTTTTATTTTGCTCTAAAATCCTTCCAGGGGGGAAGCATAATTCCTAGGGGCTCAGCTTTAATGGTTTCTTTTATAGAATCACTCGAGTTATAGGTGGATGAACTCAAGGAAACCCTGCTTAAGAATGCAGGACAGCCGGCGCTAAGAGGGGTGGAGGCCAGGCCACGGCGGACGGAGCGGGTTTGTTTCTTTAAACATGAGCTGTTAAAAAGCCAAAGTGAACCCCTGGTGCTGATCTGGTCTTGAGAGATTTCCTTGACTCCTGGCCCGTCTGGGGGACTCCAGGCAGAGTTAATTCCAGATGTGGATGGGCCAGGGCCCTATGGAGACATTGTTCTTGTGGCCTTGACCCCTCTTGCCTGACCTTGGGGCATCCTAGCTTCAGTGGTCAAGAGTCCTCGAGAAACCGGGCGCCGTGGTGCACACCTATAATCCCAGAGTCTCAGGAGGCTGAAGCAAGAGGATTGAATGTTCGAGTCCAGCCGCAGCAACTTAGTAAGATTCTGTCTCAATTTAAATAAATAAATAGGAATTAGGGTGTAGCTCAGTGGGAAAGTGCCCCTGGGTTCAATCCCCAGCATCAGAAGAAGCAGAAAAAAGATTCCAGATTCTCTGTCAGCCTGACTTGGGTTCCAGTTCTGCACTGTGGCTCCAAGTTGTGTGTCCCTGGGGGCAGCACTCCACCTTCCCAGCTGTCCCCATGTTAGGTAGCTTTGTCTTCATCGGATGCTTCTTTCTCCCCTTGGAGCTTGTACCCCACCCAGACCTGACACTAAATACGATTTCCAACGATCTCGTCCTTGTCCCAGCCCAGAGACTGACAGTCAGTGCCCAGGCCCTGTCTCAGGCTGTCAGCAGAGGATGGGACACGGGGATCACTTCCTCCACCGGATGATCCCGTCCCCTCCTGGTGTCCCCTTCTTCCTGCCGGGATTCTTCTGGAACCTTCCTTTGAGGCCTTCCTGTGCAGTCTCTCCATAGGCCCCCACCTCTTTGTGGAAGAGAAAGAGCCCTGGGCCCAGCTTGTTCAGACACACGCTGTCCCCGGGCAAGCTCATCGCCTCTCCTGAAACCCCTCGCTGGCCCCGCCTGCTGCCCTTGCTGGCATTTGATAGCTCCTCTAAGCTCCGCATGTGCGCTGTGCCCAGAGGTTGGCTTTGAACGCAGGTGGCTGGCCTGAGCCTCCCCAGGCCAAGCGTCTCTTTTTGGCTGGATCCATAGCCACACTCAGACTGGGACCTTTGGCCACCTGCCTGGCTGCTCCCCTCAGGTGTCAAGTAGGGACTCCAGACAACGTCCCCTAACCCAACGTCTTCCCTCTCCACTGCCCAGCCCTGCCTTGCTTTCCCCGCCACGGCAAACGGGCGGCCTTCCTTTCTCGTGTCCCCAGGGAGCGTCTTGCTCTGGTCTCCACATCCTTTGGCACATTCCGGGAGGTTCCTTTTCAAGACACCCAGAACCTGCCCTTCTCTGCTTGGGACGTCATGTTCTAGTTGAGATGTTTCCATTGGGGAAACTGGGTGAAGGGTACGTGGGACCTCCTGTGGATTTTCCCCAACTTTCAGTGAATCTAGACTTATTTAAAAACAGAGAGTGAAAGTAAATTCCAGATATGGGTTTAAAACTCGAACCTGGGGAATCCGACCACTTCTTACGGTCCACTCAGCGCCCAGGCTGGGCCTCCTTCACCTCTGTCCGGGTGGTTCCTCCACCTCTTCCTCCTCCCTCTGCTCCTGTCCTTGGTCTCTGAAGTCCAGTCCCCAGGGACAGACGGAGGTGGTCTTGTAAGAAGCGGTGTCTCCCACTCAGGCAGTGCCTCGGTGGCCTCCCTGGGCTGTGGGAACACAGTTCCACAGCCTGGGTGGCTCAGAACAGCCTGGCTTTGTTCCCTCACTGCTTGGAAGACCCACGTCCGTCACCGGGGTGTCCGCAGGGGAATTCCTTCCCAGGCTCCAGGGAGGGATGCTTCCGTGCCCCCCTGCTGAAGGTGCTCCCGGCAACCCCAGTGTCTGGCCTGTGTCCCTCCCTGGTGCCTGTGCCTCTGCCTTCACCTGGCCTTCCCAGGAGGACAGCCTGTTGGATCAAGGCCCATCTGGCCTAGTTTGGCCTTTCCTTGAATTACATCTTAAACACCCTATTTCCAAATCGTCCTCTCCTGAGGCTCTGGTGGGACCACTGCTGGCCCCGGTGGACAGTCAAGGCAAAAGCTTGCTGCTACCCACAGGACCGACACCATCAGGGCTCCTGCTGCCCCTGCCCACTACTTACCCCCCTGCAGCCCTCACCCGTGGCCCTCTGCCCACCTCCAGACAACTGCCTCTGGACTCCCTGTGTCTGGAGGGGTGTCCTCCTCATGGTCCTCAGCTCTCCTCTCCAGTGGTCTCTCTGCAGTCGTTAGGCCTGTTGGAAGCTGTGCCCACCCTCCTTGGCACAGAACAGGAATGCCCCCCTCCAAATTAGGTTGACTATGTGACCCACTTCGGCCATGGAACTGTGTGGTGACCACCCAGACCTGGAGCTGCCCTGTGTGGTGGTGTGCACCAGGGTAGTGGGCAGGAGCTTGCTGCTGTCCACGTAGCACCGAGTGGGACTTAGGTGCACCTGGCGTGGGACCCTCTGCCAACTGCAGCCTGCCCCTCCCCTGCCCGTTTTCCTCCACACCTACCGGTCCCACTCAGTACCCAGGGGGTCCCTCGGCCGCCTCCCCGCTGTGCAAAGTCGGGGAGTGGGGGCTTTTCTCTTTTGCTTGTAGCTGCTTCCAGGCTGCTAGGACAGTTCCTGGCCTGGGGTTGGCTGTGGCCAGGACTGGTGGGTGGCAGAACCATGGATGAAGGGCAGGGGAGATGATGTCTGCAGCACGGAGCTGCCCTGTCCCTCCCGGAACCCACCGTCTGTTCGTCTGGCTGCTTCCTCCCTAGGGCAGAGCGTCAACCCCAAGCTGGCGGGCCTGATCGGGCGGCACGGGCCCCAGCATAAGCAGCCCTTCATGGTGGCCTTCTTCAAGGCCACCGAGGTCCACCTCCGCAGCATCCGGTCTACTGGGGGCAAGCAGCGCAGCCAGAACCGCTCCAAGACGCCCAAGAACCAGGAGGCTCTGAGGATGGCCAGTGTGGCAGGTACGTCCAGGGTGGGTTGGCGCAGGTACCCGAGGACCCCAGGGCCCCACAGAGCCCCGGAACGAGAACCACTCCAGATCAGGGTGGGAGCTCCACAGGCGGCTCCAGAGCAGACACAGCCAGAAGCAGACCCACATCCCTGCCTGCCCAGAGCCTGGCAGCTTGATTATTAATAAAGCTAATAAATCAACTTAGAAATGCAAATGGAAAAGCATTAGCATAGCATGATGCAGATGGTGCAGATCTGTCCTTAGAGAAAACAGCGGCCGCACTGACACCTCGGAAGGGGAGTTAGGAAGACAGGCAGTGGGTGTGGGTGGGAGGGGAAACGGAGGGAGCTGTTGGCTGTATCTTGCACTTATTTCCTAAAATGAAAAATACTGAGAACTTGTGACCAATTTGATTCCTTGAAAAAATAATATGGGTGGAAAGTGTTTTTGTATATTATTTGGTATACTTTTAGGTTTGTTTGAAATGTTTCATTACTATAGGAAAGAATTTAAAAATAGAGACACCTGTAAAAATAGAGACAACCCAGAACCTCCAGAGGCTGAGTCAGGAGAATCGTGAGTTCAAAGCCAGCCTCAGCAAAAACGAAGTGCTAAGCAACTCAGTGAGACCCTGTCTCTAAATAAAATATAAAATAGGGCTGGGGATGTGGCTCCGGAGTCAAGTGCCCCTGAGTTCAATCCCCACCACCCCCTCCCCCAAATAGAGGTAATATCTTCATTAAAAGAAATTCAAAGATTAATGAAAGTACTAAATGTGAGGCAACCCCAAAGGACATTTCTAGGGTTGGCAGCATTCAGATCCTTGCTATAGAGCGGGACAGATTTTAGCACATGAGGTTTTATAGTTCTTGGGGCTCCGAGACTCCGAGGCTTCCTGTTTTACAGAGAGATAAACTGGGGCTCAGTTTAAGTTAAGTAACTTGTCCAAGGGCACGGAGTAAGTGGCAGCCCTGGGATTGAGCCCCAGGAGCAGGCTGGCTGTCCACTACACTGGAACCACGTCCCTGTTTAGAATTGCCTGGAGCTATCTGCCTGTCCTAGATGAGCCTTGGTGTCCCCAGTAGTCCTCTTGAGGGGTTTTGACGATTCCCCAGGCATTTGCCAAGTCCGTGCATGAGCCTGTCCTTGTCTGGGGCTTTGGGAACATGGCTGGCTGGCACAGGGTCCCTTTCCCCACAGGCTGACTGGACAGTTGGACACTGATGGTGTCTGGTGGCGTAGGCTGCCGGAACCCAGGATGGTACATCTTGATCTTGATTTAGGAGCCAGAATCGCCTTCCCAGCCCTGTGGTCACCTGTGGCCACCCCCACCCTCACCCATCTCATGCTCCCCTGCATGTGGAGCGGTCCCTGTGCTGGTAGGAGACGCACCTTTATTTTCTCCCAGACTGAAAGGAAAATGTCAATTAACATCTCTAGCAGACGCTTTCCCGGGGACTGTGGTGGTGGCCACCCAGATCCTTGGAGCCCAGGTTATGGCTGAAAAAAAACAAAAAAACCTCTAAGTCCCCCTTTCCAGGTGACCTGAGCCAGGGAGAGCAGGTGACCTCTAGCAGGAAAAGGTGGTAATGGACTCTCCCCAGAACCCCCAGAAAGAAGGCAGCCCATGACACTTAGACTTCAGCTGGCAGCTGTGCTGGACTTAACTCCTATGCTGCCAGATGGGCAGTTAGTGTGACCTGGAGCTGCCCTGTGTGGTGGTGTGCACCAGGGCAGTGGGCAGGAGCTTGCCACTATCCACATAGCTTTCTCCTCTGCTGATGGGCTGGGTGTCCCCCTGAGCTCAGCTCCCAGAGCTGGGACCCTGGTGGCTTCCAGGAACAGTCTGAGGCACAAACCTGCCCTGGTCAGCAGCTGTGGCAGCTGGGGCCTCTGAGCACACTCCCAGGCCTGGGCTGGTCCATGGAACCACCCAGAAAACTGGGGTGTTTAGAGGTCTCATGGCGAGGCTGCAGCAGCGGCCCCCCAACCCAGCTCCCATTGCCAGCGGCCCCTTCCGCCTCACCCAGCCCATCCTAAGGTTCATTGTACTTTCCCAGGGAGAGGCAGCCTGCTGGGCCGAGGGGCACTTTTGAGAGCAGGACTTCCTGACCCCAGTGGGCTTCAGTGGCCCAGGTGGCTCAGAGTGTGTGCAGGGTTGTGCTTGGACTCCATTCATGCCCTTTTTTAGGTTTCTTGAAAGGGTCTGTGATTTGCTAAATCAAAGATCACCTGATCTGTTCCTTCACATCAGGGGCTCCTCCGAGCTGGGCCTTAGGGCTGGGGCTCAGTGGGGAAGCTCTCCAGGCCGGGCAGGAGGCGGGCATCATTATCACCCTGTGTGAGGAGAGGCCCAGGATGGGGGACAGTGACGTGGGACTCCAGCCCATGCCAGGGGCAGGCAAGGCTTCCCCTGGGAAGTGAGGAGGAGGTGCTGAATGTGGCCAGGCTGTCCCCAGGGTTTGGCCAGGCAGTGGGACCTGCAGCTGCAGGGCCCGTGGCGGAGGCTCCCTGGCATGCTTGAGGCCGTGTGGCTGGGGCAGGTGAGGGGCAGGTGTGGATCCCCCCCTGCAAGCTGCAGCTCAGGTTTGAAATTCAGCTCAAGAACATGGAGAGGTTTCTCAGAGCTCCACGCTATGTGCAGTGGGGTGGGAGATGGTTCTGGCTGCTCTGAGGAGGGCGAGTGGGGTGGGACACGGGGCTTCAGCCAGGGCCTGGGGGCTTGGCCGAGGCTTTTGCATCCTAGCAGGCTGGAAGTGCTGGCACGTTCCACCCCAGCAGGCTCTGTCCTGGAGCCCTATCAGAAGGAGGGGGCAGGAAAGAGGTCCTGGCCTCCCAACCCGATTCTCCATCAGATCCTCACCAAGTGTCCAGGGACGGGGCCCTCACTCCCCATGGGGCAGCTACTCCACCTGCCACCTCCCTCCTTCCTGTGGATTTCAACTCCCTGGCCTTGTTAAAGCTCTTCTAAACACGGCCTGGAAGTTTAATTAAAAAAAAAAAAAATCCCAGGTCTGGGCCCCACCCCAGACTTCATAAGCCAGTGCCCGCCCCCGTGCATGGGCGTGCGTGCCCTGTGTCTTGGAGGTGTGCCCATCTCACGTGATGTGACAGGCCAGGAACCCTGCTATGGGGCCACACAAGCTGAATCCTCTCTCGACCGCAGCTCTTGTGTGTGGGTTGGGGACACAGGCTGCAGCCTGCCGCCTGCCATGGAGCTGCTTGCTGTGAGCCACCCCCAGGGCCCAACGGCTCTTCAGATGGCGTGCTTGGGTGGAGGACCTGGGCCCTCGCCCCACTTGAGCCCAGTGCCCTGGTGATCAGCCGCCTCCACCAGACGACCCGTGGGGGTGGCAGCTGGGTCTGCGCACTGGTCGAGACGTGCTGGCTGCTTGGGCAGGGCCTCGTGGAGGTGGAGGCCACCAGGGCAAGTGGCATGTGCAGCCTCCCGCTCTGCTGTGTGGGCAAGTGGGGCAGGACTGGAGGGCCGGGGGCTGGGAGCCTTGCTTGGCTTTTCTGCTACGAAGTCCTAGTGAGACACAGGAGTTCCAGCCACTTTCTCTGAGACCAGAAGTGCAGAGCAGGTGTCTAGGGTCCCTGATGGTAGTGCCAGTGTCCAGCCCCACAGCACGTCCACCACCCCCTGTTGGGCTTGGGGTTTGAACTTTGAGTCAAACTTCATTGTTTCAGATGTGGTTGGGGAAGTGGCACTTGGGCCCAAGGACCCCTCCTGTGCTCCTGGCTGACAGTGTGGATCTACCCTGGTGCTGAGCCCTCACGTCAGCTCAGGGTCTTTCTTTACTCCGGACACATGTACTTGGCAATGACCCAGGCCCGAGCTGACGTGCTCAGACCTCTTTCTCATTTGGGGCACTTCAGTCAGGCTCCTTGGCCTGTAGGATGCTCCCCACCTTCTGCCGCGCCTTAGGCAAGAGCGAGGAGGCTGTGGGTGGAGGGAGCTTCCTATGACCCCGCATTGCCACAGCGAGGGTGCCGATGGAGATCTCTGGGCAGCCAGGGGAAGCTGCCTTTCCAGCTCCCTGGGCCCTTCTCCCAGGGTGCCCTTGAGCTCGACCTTTGTACTTGAGTGACAGCCTGGCCCCCACCCACTTCTCACTAACCTAGGATTCCTGTGGATGGTGGAGAGCGGGTGTTGGGGGTGGCTCCCTCTTCATCAGACACCCTCGTGGCGTGTCACTGGTTTGAGGGACACAGCCGTGATACTCAGTAGTTAAAAGGTGTGCCTGTGTGCAGTTTTAAATGTCCCCCGGGTGGGCTGGTGGTACGAGTGAGAGCCCTGGCGAACTGCTGCAAACACTCAGGCAGCTGGCCTGGCGTGGAGGTGGCCACTGGAGCCAGCGGCTGGGAGAGCCCCTGCTGGCCTGCAGGGCTTGCTGTGTGTCTGGGCCTGCACCTCCAGGGCATCGCCGGGGAGACTCAAGCAGACCACACTGTCCACCGTGGGACGAGCCTGCGCTGGCAGCACCAGTCGGGATGGACTGCCTGCAAATTCAGAACCCCACGTCCCGTGCTCGTCAATACTGGAACATGCACTGCCCACAGAACCGAGGGGAGGTTCTGATCCAGGAGCTCAGCAGTGGAATTGCGGCCCCAGCTCTAGTGCTCCCTGCCCTGCCATCTCAGCAGCGCTTCATCTCAGGGCCCTGGCTACCCAGAGCCGTGGGGGCCTCATTATTCTTTTGTTGCCAGGCAACAGGAGAAAGCAGGGCGTCTTCCCATGGGTCTTCCTTAGGATGGAGGGCCCTCTTTGCAGAACCCCCAGGCCCATGGTTTGAGCTGAGCTCCTTGCCCTTCCCGAACAGGGCCTGCCTCTGGTGGCAGGACGTGCTGGCGAGCTCAGGCCTGGGTGTCCCAAACAGTCACCGGGAAAGGGGAGGTTGCCATGAGGGGCCAGTAACAGATCTTTCAGGAGGGCCACACTGGGTCCATCAGAGAGGCGTGGGGACACAAGCACCTGAGTCCTATAACCTGGGTCAGGTAACGCAGCAAGCTCTCCCTCACCTGCTGGGCCTGCCCTTTCCCTCCTCTCAGATGCCCACTGGGACGCTCATTCCCTGGGCCACCTTGCCCACCGGCATGCTCAGCCCCGAGAGCATTAGAGGGGTGAGTGAGGCTGAGGCTTTGAGCCTCCTTTACATGTGATGTGCAGTGTGGACTCAAGGCTTTGGAGATGCAGCGGTGACTTCACAAGGCCTTTTAAGGAGGTGACATTGGAGCCAAGACTAGAATACACAGTAGGAACCAGACACAGAATGGAGGAACACGCACTGGAGCCTTTGGGCTGTGAGAAATGGCTCAGCACAAAGGCCCCCGTAGGAGCAGCCTGTGGCTGATGGTTCAGGGATCAGAGCCACCCAGGCCTTCCAGGCAAGGGCCGGAGGTGGACATCACTCTGGGTAGATAGAAAGGTGGAGGATGGGCAGGTCATGGTTAAGGAGAAAGCACGCCCAGCCGCAGGTGGAAGCGGGCGTTCAGAGCGTGCGTGTGCGAGGCGTGCGCAGACTCTGCAGCGGTCCCGAGTGCCCGGGCCTGACTTGAGGCTCACCAACGTACGCTTCTGGAAAACCCCGGGGCACTGTGGCTGCTCCCGTGGGAACCGCAGTGGGGTGTGTGCTGGCCATCAGGGGTTTGGCTTCTGTCCTCTCTTCCTGGTGCTGTGGGGGGACTCTGTTCCAGGTGTTTCTGCACACCTCTTGTCCCCCAGATGGAAGAAAGTCTAGGGGTGCTCTGACCTCACTCCTAGGCCACACAGTTGAAGCAGACCCCTCTGAGCAGGGCTGTGCAGCCAGCTGGGGTTGCTGTGGGGTCTGACCCCTCGTGGACCCCAGGCACATGCCAGCATTCCATCAGGGAAGCCAGTGTCCAGAGGGGTCCTGAAGGTGCTCTGGCTGAGCTGGTGAGGGAGAGGAGAGGCCGGGCACCTCCCCTGGCAGGGACCTGTGTGGGCAGCACCAGGCCAGATCTCCCAGCCGCCCTCCGGCTGGAGTGATCGTGCTCCCACTGCGTCACGCGGAGGGACGTGAACGTGTGTGCTTTCCTCCCTGGGTGCTGCTCCTTCATCTCCTCGGCCACACAGAGAACAGCAGCAGTGACCAGAGGCAGGCCTGCAAGAAGCACGAGCTGTACGTGAGCTTCCGTGACCTGGGCTGGCAGGTAAGGGCCCCGCCGCGCTCCCTGGGGCAGCGCCCCTGTGTGCACAGGAGTCACGAACCTCATCCTGCCACTCAGGCTCCAGGTGGCACGTGGCCTAACCAGGGAAGAGGCTGCGGGCCAGGGTCACGGGGACGTCCCAAGAAACCCCCAACAGAAATGTGAGCCTCCACCCAGATCCAGGAGCCCCAACACTGTGGACTCTGAGCCTCATGGCCCTCCCGCCCCTCATTCCCATCCTGTGACCTCTGTTTGTCACATGGCCGGGCCCTGTGTTAGTGGGCGGGATCCCCTCTGCCCACCTCTCCTCCCCTCCCATGGTTCCACGGGGCTGATCCCTCTGGAGCCATTGTGGGGAAGGGTCCTGCAGGCCGGCAGGCGTCCTCCACAAGTCCTGATGGTCACTCACCCAGCACCTCATGGACACTCGTGAGTGTCCACAGCCCCTGGGCCTGCTGTGGGTGCTGAGGTGCAGCCAGGAACCTGGTCATGTGTCTGTCCCACAGAGGTCATGCACTGACCCAAGATCCCGGGGCAACTCACAATGTTGTTCAGCCCGTGGGGAGCTTATAGTTCAATGGGAGAGTCCAGATTCTTCCATGGGGACTGTGCCCAGATACCCACAAGGCAAGGTGCATGCAGCCAGCTGGGCACCCTACTGTGAGTCTATCCTTGGGACCAGTGACAGCATCCGTGTTCCAGGGAGTGCTGCGGCAGCATCCATACTCCAGGGGTCACGGCTGGAAGATTTTGTGCCCCTGAGAGTCAGTGAGGGATGCATGGATTGCTGGACAGTGTTCCTGGGCTTGCAGACCCTGGAGGCAGCATGGGGTGTGTTGCTCACGGAGCTGTGCACACAGGTGGTGCACGCTGCTGGACTTCCCCCACAGCGCTGGAGGGTCACTGGCCTCTCCTCCAGGCGGGTACACCCAGGCATGGAGGGTTGGCTTACAGAAAACTGTAATGTGTCATCACCTGGCAGGGACAGTCGGTTCCTGACTGGTCCCCAACACTAGAGTCCTCTCTGCTGTGCCGCCTCCTGTCCAGGAGCACAGCCCTGGCTCTGCCTGCCCTCTGGTGACTCTGTTTCTTTCTGCTGGGGCTACAGGCTGCTCTTGTTCCTCCTGCCTCTTCTGGACCCCCCTGTTTGGGGGTATGGCAGAGCCCTGAGCCCGTCTGGCCGTGGCCCACGGGAGGGGGGTGTCCACATGGGAGGCAGGGCCCCGCTACTTAGGTTTTCTGTGTGGTTCTGAAAGTGGCCAGCCACTCCCCAGCCGCTGCCCTCTCCTGCAGGACTGGATCATCGCCCCTGAAGGCTACGCAGCCTACTACTGCGAGGGGGAGTGCGCCTTCCCTCTGAACTCCTACATGAACGCCACCAACCACGCCATCGTGCAGACACTGGTGGGTGCCGCCGGGTGCTGTCCAGGGGGTGGTCAGCTGGGGCTACAGGCTGTGGAACCTCAGGTCTTGCTGTGCTGCCTCCAAGCCAGAGCCTGAGATGCTATCTGGTGGGCCCTTGGCTCTATAAAAAAGATACTAAAAATTATATTTTACGACTTCATTGGAGTAAAGATGATCATGCGTCTGGATGTGAAGTTCCTTCCTTTGTTCTAACTTTAACAGTAGAACAGGTTCACGAGCTCCCAAAATCTCAGGCGCTGGTTACCATGCCTAACCAAGAAGTGGGCCTGGGGCTGCCCGTCCATCAGTCTGGACTGTGTTCTTGGGGTCAGATGTCTGTGCTGTGTTGAGACAGTCTTGTCTGCAGGCTCTCTGCCCACCCCAGCGTCTGGCCATCCCTGGGGAGGGGTCAGTTTGAGAGTGTCAGGCCCCTTGATGAGCTCGTGCATTCCTCTCCAGGCCCTGAACATGGGGAGGCAGTCCTTCCAAGGCCTCTGTTGTATTGAGGGTCTAGAGTATGTAGACCCCGTGCCCAGAGCCAGGGGCACTGCAGGGAATAACCCAGAGGGGGTCCCTGGCCTCTGGCTTCATTGTCTAGTGTGGAAAACAGTTCAGTAAACAGATGGGGAGATTTCAGAGGGGAAGAGCGTACCAGGAAGAGGGCAAAGAGGGTCATATGGTAGAGAGCTAGGAAGCCCTGGGCTAGTTCACGTTCATCCACAGGGTCACTGGGCAGATTCAACATGCTGTTGAGGTCCAAGCTCGTAGCTCAGTTCCCAGCAAACAGGGATGCTCAGGACCTGCCATTAGCACTACTCTACCCAAATTAGCAAGAGTGTTCGGAGATCGGCACTTTGTTCTTCAGCTTGGAATCCCAGGTGCAAGGACCTCGTTATCTGGCTTCCTGCCACCAAGGCTGACTGGGCTTTCCCTGGCAGCTGGTCATGCACCTGGCTGCAGTGCTACTGGTGACCCGGAGCCCACCGCCAGGGCTGCTCCCTCTGCCGGCTGCTGCTTGATCCTGGGCTTCATGTCTATGCTGCGACCTGCTTCTCTGTTCAGTCCTGGAGAACAGCTCATCTGGTCCTTTCATCTGGTCCCTTGGGGGCAAGAGCTTTTTTTTTTTTTTTTTTTAAGTATGTGTTTTCCAAAGCCTTTTCTTCCCTGGATTATAAACTCGAAAGCCTTTTTCGGATTGAAGATCCTTAGCTGGAAGCGGAACGGCCCTCCCCTGCTGGGCCTGGGCCTGGAGCGTCTTGCTGCAGGGAAGGACTGCCTCGGGACCCTGGAGTGTGGGGGCATGTCCCCATGCTGCCCTGAGCTCATCCATGTGCTCTTCCAGCCCTCCCTTCATGGCCCATGGGACAGGGTCCTGGTGGCCTCAGTCAGCATCTCACCGGAGTTCTTGAGATGAAAAGGGGCTCTCGAGTGACAGTGAGATGGTGCTCTGTGGTCATGCTTCAATGAGGGTGACTCCCGGTCCTCAGGGAGTCCTGGGGGGATGCTCACAGAGAGATGGGCTGATGTCTGGGGTTTGCTTTAAAAATCATTCAGAGTGCAGGGTGGGGGAGGGAAAGATGGACAAGGGCCATCCTCGAGGATGTAGGAAGCCATGTCAGGCCCGAGCCTGGAGGCTGTGGGCAGAGGCCCAGGTTTCTGCATGTTGGCCTAGCATACCTCCTGTACTTGTGACCTAGAACATTCTAGAATAGCTCCATCTCTGGCCTGTCTTGAGCACTGGCCACATCCTTTGACCTGCGGTCAGCTTGGGTTGAGTGGCAGCCTCTCCCTTCGCTTTGCCCCAGCTCCCCCTCTCCCTGTGGCCTCCTCGGGGCTGACTTGGCTGGTGAGTGGCATCATGTGGTCTCTGCAGGCATTTGGGGGTTTATTTTGCTCCTGTTCCAACCCATGCTCTGCCCAGGTCCTGATGCCCACAAGCAGGAGAAAGCTCTTTCAGTGGCAGGACACAGAATACCTGGCCCCAGACGGCCCATCCTGCTCCTGGCCTAGCAGCTGTATCTTGTGAGGATGCCCTGTGCTGTGGTCCCCTTATCTGCAACATGGGGACAGTCCCAGAGCCAAGGGAGTGTGTGTAATGTGCTTAGGTCAGGGTCTTCTTGCTAATGTCATCTGGGTCATCTGGCCCAGGCAGTAGATGTCCCTTAGGGAGAGATGGGGGCCAGGCCTGCCCCTCACCTCGGGCCATATTGGGTGTGTTGCAGGTCCACTTCATCAACCCGGACACAGTGCCCAAGCCCTGCTGTGCCCCCACCCAGCTCAACGCCATCTCCGTCCTCTACTTCGATGACAGCTCCAACGTCATCCTGAAGAAATACAGAAACATGGTGGTCCGGGCCTGTGGCTGCCACTAGCCCCTCCTGGAAGCTGAGCCTCTGGGGCCACGTTTTTCTGGATCCGCTGTGTCGCCTGCCCAGTATCTCTTACCGCCTGCCTTGGTTAGGAGCCAACGGACCAGCTGCCTCTTTTGAGACGTTCCCTTCCCCTCCCCAGTTGTAAAGGTGTAAGAGTCTCAGGGTTGGAGTGCCAAGTGGCTGTGGATCAGTTTTGCCTCCGCAGCCTCCTGTGGACAAGCTCCTACAAGCTGCTGCAGGCAAAACCTAACAGGAAAGAATCTCTACAAGGAAGATCTCGCAGCCACAGTCGTGGGCTGTGCCGTCCCCACGGGGCTCTGGCTCGTTGACTCTGGAGGCAACGAGGAGACCAGGAGACCGTCCACCAGGCCACCAAACAGGGAGGAAGGCATGGCCAGGGGTGGGCCCTTGTGGCTGAGCTGAAGGAAAACTGGTGGGAAGGTCCTGTAACAAATGTCACAATAAAGCCAATGAATGCAAACGGCTAGGACGTCACAGATATGTTTCCTCAACAGTCTATCCCCATTTCCTGGTTTATTCTGACTTCATAGACGCTGTGGCCACTGGAGGGTGGGAAGTCCCCAGTTCCATTCCTGTTTCAGTCCGAGCCTGCAGGGCCCCAAGTTTACCCAGATCTGCCCAAATGCAGCTGGAGGGAAGGACCAGGAGCACCCGGAAGTGGCCATGTTGGCCCAAAGGAGAAGGTGTGCTGTGGCAGGGATGGACTTGGTGACTGGTTTCCCCTGTGAGGATGGAAGTAGGGCAGAACTGGGCTGCACCCTGAGGTTGGGAAGCACAGAGGAGACGAGTCCGCCGGCCTGCGGGGAGCAGAGTGTGCTCCTCCTCTGAGCGGACCCGTGCTCCTCTCTGAAGCCGGGCCTGCGGGGGCACTGTAGCTTCCTCTCTTCACTTGCTGACCCCTCTTAGAGGGCTCTGCAAACAGACTGTCTCCTTGAAGTAGGCGAGAGGCACCTGGTGGGAGGGCTGAGAGGCTCAGGTGCGCTGGACTCCAGCTGCCAGCAAGAGGGTGACCTCCCGAGCATGTATCCTGCTGGGGTGACAGTTCTCACATGGTTCTTGGTGCACACCCCACCTTTGCCTTGGCCGATGGGCCCCCCAAATGCTGTTCACAAGTTTCCAGCTGCAAATGCAAGGCCGTGGGGAGGGCGTTTCCTGCCCCTACAGGAAGGGGAGAGCTGTCCAGGCAGCACCCGTGGCCCTGCAGAGCCCAGGCTGGTGAGGAGCTCCGTCCTGTGCCTCCTGGAAACATCGGCTCTGCTTTTCTTTTTTCTTCTTCAGTAGCTTGGGCTGCAGCCTTTGCTGCCTGGTTGTTGGGGGAAGAGTGTTTTTGTTGCAATTTGCTTTGTTTAAAGGCAGAGCAGGGGCTTTTGTGTGACTCCCGGCCTCTGGTGAGCATGGTGTACACTTCAACCTGTAAATAGCTGTGATGAGACAAAGAAGTTATTTATTTCCACCTGAAGCTCTTCTGAAACCCTCCTCGCCGCTCTCCCTCGGGACCGTGAGCGCTGGCCTTCCACCTGTCTGTCTTCTTATTTAAGACTATTTATTAACCGTTGGATCAATGTACCCACGGCTGTGGCCGAACAGTCCTCAGTGAAAATTCTGTACAAAGAGACAAAATAAAAAGGGTTTTGATTTGTAATAAAAGGAGATGTTTGGTTCTGGTTCTCGGGCCGCGTGTCTGTGTGCACCGCTTTCCCTCTGCGCTCCTGGACGGCGGGGCGCTCTCCAGCTGCTGAGGACCTGGCCTTGGCCTGGCCGCGGGGGTGTGGGGTGCGCTGTTTATCGCACAGGCCTGGGGGCAAGGCGCTGGCTCTTCAGTGTTTGGTGCAGCTGTGTGGGCTCCGGGAGGGACATGGAACCAAACAGCAAATGTGCATTTGGTCGTCGGGGCCTCGGAGATCCTTGGTTGGATTATAGCTCAGCTGTCAGCAGCTGTTTCGAAGAGGCAGGGGGTAAATTAGCTGTGTTTACTGCTCACATAGTTGAAAGATTCAGTCATCCCAATAAAACAGAGGCACAAGAGAGAGAAGGGGGGCACACACCCAAAACTCTGAAGCACCGCTGGCCGCAGGGCCGGCCTTGTCCGGCTGCCTCACTGGGGCAGTTCAGGGGCTGCGGTGGAGCCCGGCTCTGGAGGTGCCCGGCTGTGGACCTGGTGAAGGCGGGTGTCCAGCGCCCGGCTGTGCTCCCGGTGGCCCTCGGTGGGCGTGGGGAGCAGACTGTGGCTGCCTTTTCTCCTCGAATCTGCAGCCCAGGCACCTGACGCTCCCAGCATCTCAGCCCGCTGCGGACACGCCGCTCTCTCCTCCCCTGTTGCCTCAGACCGAGCTCCTAACAAGTTCCAGCCCCTGCGATTTCCAAACGCTCTTGACATTGTCCTGACGTGCAACGTAGCTTTTGTTCTATTTTCCAGGCCCAAGACCAGAGTCCCAGGCGGAGGCCCAGATGCAGCTCTGCAGACGGGCCTCGTCCCTCGCTTGCTGTTTACACGTTTCTAAAAATGTGAATTTGTTGCCAATGGGTTTTTGAAAATCTGAAGTTGGGGGTGAAAAAAAATCCCTTCATCTGGCTTCTCTTGAGCAATCGGCAGATGTGACCACCCTGGGCCCCCTTCCCGCGCAGCCAAAATTTTGGGCTGAGCAGAGGGACAGCCCAGGCCGCAGTCCCCACCATGCGATATGGTCCCGCTCACCAAGGGGCAAGGCCCAGTGGCCATTTAGAAAATGGTAGACAAATTCATCTGCACCCATGTCCCTGTGAAGTAGCAAAGTATCAGGAGAGGACAGAGCCGGGGAAGGGCCAGCGCCTCTGCTCCCTGGCTGGCCTGCTCCGGCCCTGGGCAGGCCCTGGGCAGGCCCTGGAGGCGAGCAGGCCCTTCCACCCCTGGCTCCCACCCCCCTGTTCGCACGCCCCTTGGATTCTTTCCTTGTCTCTTCTCAGCCCTGCTGCCTGATGGGCACAGAGAGGTGATGGAATTTGCCCCAAGTCCCCCAGCTAATAACCACGGGAACTGGAAATGCGCCACCAAGTTTGGGTTTCCCCCTGGGGCTCCCCTAAGTTGACATCTCCTGGGGCTGCTCTGGAAAAGTGGGGGCTCCCAGGCCCCAGCTCCAGCCCTCCGATGTCCTTCCCAACCTGAGTGTCAGTCCCTAGTCCAGGCTGAGTTCTGGACCACGTGCTCGGGACCTGGTCTCCCTCCGCTTCCAGGCTGTGAGGGCCTTCCTCTGGGGGCATGACCCCCCTGGCTTTCCCAGAGCTGGGCCATGGCCTCGCTGGTCATGGACCTTGCTCATTTGCAGACCTGCCCCCCTGTTTTCTGTGCCTGGTGACCATCCTGGGTGGATCTTGCTGGGCACTGGGAACATTGCCAGTGGCCATCGGCCGGCTCTATAGGAGCTTCTAACGTGGCTGTTTGAGCCTCCTCTCTCCAGATCTTTTGGAGAAGGTGACCATGAGTTTCCTGGGGCTGCCATAACAATTTTATACAAACTGGTGACTTCAATATTTATTCTTGCAATTCTGGAGGTGGGATGTCCAAGGTCAAGGTGTACATGGGCTGCGTCCCTCTGAGGCTCGGGGGCAGGCCTCCCCGTCTCTTCCAGCCTCTGTGGGCTCCTGACGTTCTTTGGTTGGTCGCTGTGCCACCCGCCTCTGCTGCTGCTTTCACGTGTCCCTCTTTGTGTTTGCTCTGTCTCTGATAAGGACACTTGTCATGGGACGTAGGATCCACCCAGATAATCCAGGTTCATCTCATCCCTAGATTCATCACTAATCTCATCTGCAAAGACCTTTTTCCCGTGTGGGGTCCCATTCACAGGTTCCAGGGCTCAGGGGTGGACAGACATGGTTTGGTGACACCGTCCAACCCGCTGCAGTGAAAGTACAGGTCGCTCTCCCGGGCCACACCCCTACCCAGCCTCCCCATCTTCCCCCACCCCCCGCTGGTGGTGCACTGGGGCTGGGCCAGGAGCAGGGCTGTGGGGCTCAGGAGGTGTCCAGGGGACCTGGCCAGCTCTGCAGGGCGAGGGTGGCCCTCAGGAGCAGGGACTGCTCCACAGACCTTCCTCTGGCTGCGGCTCCTCGGCTGACTCACGCTGTGTCTGCGCCAGGCACTGCTCTGGGCAGTGGACAAGGGACAGAGCCCAGCATCTGCAGGCAGGAAGCTGCTCTCGGGCGACCAGTGAACACACGGCGGCACAGCCCGCTTGTCGGGACCCTTCTCCATAAAACTAAAATAAAAATCCTATTTTATGACCCCGTCGGCATACAGACGAATGTAAACCAGGCTGAATTCTATTCATTTATTTTCTTCTGATTTTAAAGGTCATTAAAATATTTTTTGTGGGCCCCTCACAGCACCACGACCCGGGCACGGCCCACCGTGTCGATGGAGACGCCAGGCCCGACGGCAGCTGGACACCACGTCGGGCCGGGGGTTGGGGAGCCACTCGGAGGAGGCCCTTTCAGTGGAGACCTGAGTGGGGGACAGAGGGGGCCTGTGGGGGGGACAGAGGGGGCCTGTGGAGGGGACGGTGGCCAGAGGCAGGGCATCTCCACCTGCGGGGTCCACAGGTGTGGAGGCGGAGGTGCTGCTGGGCAGGAGGGAGGAAGGGTGAGATACTCTGGAGCGGCAGCAGAGAGGGGTAGAAGTGAGGCCAGTCAGGCAAGGGGACACTGGCCATGCACGAGCCCTGAGGCCACAGAGGGCCTCTGGCTTCATGTGAGGTGCTCAGGGCCTCAGGAAGGGCCAAGGCCAGGGACGGCATGATGGGGAGACGGAGGGCTGCCCGGAGGAAGAGGCACTCTACCCCTTCTAATCACCTCATCCCCTTGGGAGGCAGCTCTGTGGCGGGCAGCGGGGGGAGCACTCAGGCCTCTCTGCCCAGGTGTGGGCCTCGAGGTGGCAGGAACTGAGAGGTGGACAGCACTCACCTCTTCTGGGAAAGACACCTGCTAGCTTCCCAGAGAAATTCACTGAGATGGAGGAGCCTCTCCGGCCACAGAGCAAGAGCAGGGTGCCCAGGGCAGGGGAGCACGGGCCTGCTCAGCACAGAGCCTGCCCAGTTCCTGAGTTACCTGCGAGCCCTCCACCTTGGGCAAACTACGACCCTTCCTGTGCCTCAGTTTCCTCATCAGTGAGATGGGTTTGGTGCCCACCCTTATTAAGGATGCTACTAAAATGCTAGTAGCTTGAAGAAGACAGAATCTCTCCCTTAAAAGGGGCCTGAAGGTCAGCCCTTCAAAGTCGGGATGGAGCTGCCCTGTGTCCTTAAGGACTGAGGTTCTTCTTCTCTTTTTGCTGTGCTATCTTAGTTCATGGTTTCGTCCTCACTCTGTACTCAAGGTCCAGGAAGGCTGCCGCAGCACTTGCCTTCACAGTCAAGTTGGGCTGTATGTTGCCTTGGTAGCCATCCCAAAGTTCAGACCAAAAGGCCCATTTGGCTCTCATTAGCAAAAATGCAGTCACAGGGTCACTCCTAGCTGTAAGGAGGACCGAGAACTACAGGCCTTTATCCCAGAGGCAGTGTACACAGCCAGGTCAGGATCCTGTGACCATCGGAATTCTATGGATTCTGGACCTTGGCGATTAGCGGTCCACGCGAGTCTTCTGTGCAGTGTAACGATGACTGCAGATTCAGTGTCTTCCATCACCACCCACTTGCCGTCTTAGGAGCCCATGGACAGGAGGAGTCCAGGCGTGGCCTGGCTGGGTTCTTTGCCCAGCGCCTCACAAAGGAGAGCAAGATGTTGGCAGCATGTTCCCTGCTGCATGGGGGCCTCTTTCACACCCGGCCGGGTTCTGGCTCAGCCTGTTGTCTTGTGCTTGTGAGATGGAGGTCCTCATTTTCTTGGGGGTATCAGTCAGGGCTCCCCTTCAGCTCTGAAGGGGGCCTGCTCCTGGGCCCTCGGGACACGACAGCCTGGCTCAAGGGTTCACCTGACTAGGTCAGACCCACCAGCATGACCCTGCCATGGGTCAAAGCCAACAATTAGGATCACGCTTCAGAGTGATGGCATCATGCTCACACCAGGGGGCAGTTTTCTTTGGGACCAACACCATGTTCACTGGGGCTTTATACAGAGGACAGAGCTCTCGGGAGGCTCCTTAAAACTCTGCGGCACCTAAGTGACACCACCCACCTGGGGATCTAGAAGGCAGAGATCATGCACCACCCACAAAGTCCCTGACGACGGTAGACGCTCCATGAAATAATAGGGCCTCTGGCTGAATCCACGGTCCTCCCACCAAGAATCCCCCCACTCACCAACTGTCTGAGCAATTTGACTGGTAAGTCTTATGCACCTGAGAAGAGTCCTGGGAAGGCCAGTGGAATGTCCTACCTGCAGGCACAGAGCACAGGGCCAGCCAGCTGCTCCCTGGGGGCAGGCACCTGCCCACGGCTGGCCTGCTTCTCCCCTGAGAGCTCCGAGTGTGCCTGGCCTTCCACTTCAGACCGTGGCCGTGGGTCAGGTGATGTCACCGTGTGTGGCTAGCTGAGAGTGGTCTCCTGGGTCTGGGCCTGGCGACCACCAGTAAGAGAGGGGCCTCTGGGTGGGGAATTCAGGCTTCCCTGACAATTCAGGGCCCCCACAATCAGGTTGGAGTCTGTCTGTCCCCCAAGGACACTCGCAGTGACCTCTCCAGACGTTTCCCTCAGCCTCCGGTTCCATCCCCTTGGCTCAGACCCCTCAGGGCTCTGGCGCTGGGCTTTCTTGGTCCTAGATTTGAGGAAATAAAAATAGAAGAGGAAAAACACACAGCCCTCCAAAGCCTTGGAGTCTCGACAGCTGCTTGGCCCGAGGCGGACTGTACCGGACCTGGCCAGCCGAGCTGCCCGCGCCTCCCAGCCCGCGCCTCCCAGCCCTTGCTGGCTCTGAGGTGGTGGACGGGGCGGGCAGGGTCAAGCCCGACTCTGTGATGAAGCCCACCCACGAAGCAGGCCGTAGGTGGGTGTGAGGACCAGGGCCGTGCACAGGGGGCCCACCCAACCCCAGTGGCCAGTGGTGGGCCAGCCAGGACACCAGCTCCATGCTCGGAAGGGTCCAGTGTGTTTTCACGTCCCACGGTGGCCGTCTTGAATCTATCAGTCACCCTGGGACAAGGCGCCACCTTTTCATTCTGACCTGAGCCCCGCCCGCAGCCTCTGCCGAGACCCTGTGCCCAGTGCACGGAGCCAGTTCTCAGGGGCCATGGACGTCATTCCATAAGCACATTGGGCATCTGCAGACTCAGACGGTGTCCTAGGACAGAGGACACCCTGTGGCCAGCAGGTGATGAGGTCCCTGCTCTTGGATGGCACTACCCGTGGCAGAGAAAGGACAAGTGAGACCTTAAGTAGTGAAGCAGAAGGCTGGGCAACAGCCAGGCCGGGCAGGAGAGTGGTCAGGGACCAGGAGGAAAAGCACCCACGTTGGGGACCCGGGGCGAGGAGCCAGGGGAGGGCAGGGCCGTGCGCCCAGGGCTGTGAGGACAGGGCTACATCTGCAGGGCCCAGGAGCCTGAGCAGAGTTGCACAGGGAGACGGCGGGGAGGAGCCGCTGGGTCAGACGGGCGTCCCAGCCGGGCACGGCTCAGGTTGGACCGTTTCCTGTGGCCAGCTGGCCTGGGCATGGCAGGCCGTGCAGCAGCACCTCCGGCCCTTACCTTTTAGGTGCCAGTCCCATCCCCAGTTGTGACAGCCATAATGTCCCCAGACAGGGCTCTCTGTCCCCTGGTGGGCACAATGGCTCCCAGATGACAGCCCTGCGTGAAGAACTGAGAGCCTGGCCAGGAGGCTGTGGCCACGGGGTGAAGGGGGGAGCCTGGAGAGTGAGGGGAGAGGCCCACTTCCTGAGGGACCCTGAGGCCTGTAGCCAGGGAGCTGGGACAGGAACCCTCGGCTGCTCCCTGGAGGCCCTGAAGGCGGCCAGCCTGCCACGCCATGACCACCTGTCGGCGTCTGGCCCCAGGTTCCCCTTCTGGAGGACAGAGGGAGGGGGCAGCTGTCCATTATTTTAGGAGAGAAACTCCTGCAGCAATTAGGGTCCATGAGACACAAGACCTTGATGTCCACTAAAGGAAGAGCCTGGACCTCTGGGATCTGAGGCCCCGGGCACGCATGGCCCTGAGGCTGCAGGTTCCCCTCTGTGACTCTGACCACCGTCACGACCTCTTAGGGACCTACAGGACGTATCCCTGGCTCACAGCTCTCCAAGGCTCTCACCTGTCAGTGAAATCTCAGGATCTGCCCTCTGGCCTCCTCCGCCACGAGGGACCGCAAGCGAGCACCTGAAAAGGGCACACATTTGTTCTCTTGGAGCTGGAAGTCTAAGGAGCTGGCCCCCTTGTCCACTGGCTCTTGGGCCTTTGAAGCCAACACAGGGCCCCCTCCCTCCTCTCTCTGGCCCTGCTCGGTCAGTCTCCAGGTCTCTCACAGGGACACTCTGATGGCACTGGACTCAGCCACACAGTTCAGGATAATTTCCTGGTTCAAGATCCTGACTTCATTACACCTGCAATGTCTTTTTTTGAAAGGTCTCATATAATAAAAACGTCTATTTGTTCTCTGTCCAGGGCACGCAGCTCCTACAACCCTGGGAGTTTCCTGATAGAGGGGACGGGAACATCCTTCATCATTCATAACCCACCTTTGGCCACACCTGAGCTTATGCTAATTAGATGACTCTTGAATGGCCAATGATCGTCTGCCCCTGGGAACGGGGGGGGGGGGGGGGGGTTGTAGCTGTCGCTGGAAGCACCGCCAATCCCCCATGACTGTCAGTCACACTTGTGTAATGAAAAGCCCCTTGGAGGCTGGGCAAGGTGGCGTAGGCCTATAATCCCAGTGATTTGGAAGATGGAGGCAGGAGGATCACAGGTTCAAAGCCAGCCTCAGCAACTTAGCAAGGCCCTAGATAACTTAGAAAGACCCATCTCAAAATAAAAATTAAAATGATCTAGAGATGTTGCTCAGAGGTTAAGTAGCCCTGGGTTCCATCCCTGGTACCAAAAAAAAAAAAAAAAAAAAAAAAAAAAAAAAAACAAATCCCTTTGCACAAGCACAGCTTACTGGACGAGTCTTGGGGACTATGTGTCACTATCATTATTAACAGACTGGAAATTGAGAGACCCAGGCCCTGGTCCTCAGCCCACTGAAGTGCTGGCCTTACTTGGGGGCGTTCATCTCATCGTCCCCTTGGCTGTGCCAGGCAGTGTGTGGGACACGCCTCAGAGGGCGCCTTCATTCCAAACCCCGTGCCGCTGCCCGCTGCCTCCGCTTCTTCTGTTGCTGTTCTGGAAAGGAAGTGGCTGTGGGCGTCGAGTGACGCATCTGACCTTAGAGCCGTGTTTGCCCAAACTCACGTCATTGTTTAATGCCACAAGCAAGCCGCGGAGTAACAGACTAAATAATCCCCGGAGAAGTTTACGTGCGCGTGAGGGAGGCGTGGGCGAAGGCGGGTGGGTGCAGGTGGAGGCTTCGCCCAGTCAGCTCAGGGGTCCTCGTCCTCGAGCTTGGCCCCAAGGGCACAGGTCCCCCTCAATGAAGTCAAAGAAATCCTGAAAAAAAATGGTTTTAACTGCTTTCAGCAGCACAGAATTCACAGAGCTGAGTGCTGACCTTTTCTAACTGGATCCACCTGGACCTCTATTTAGGAGGTTGTGGCCTGTCACCTTAGAGATTCCCTCTGGCCTGAGTTAGGCGGCAATGCTTTGGCCTTCCACCTTGAAGGTCACCTTGGCCTGTGGATGTGTGCAGGGTGGATCACCCAGAGGTGCTGCGAACGGGATGGAAATAGTGACTTTGAACCATTTCCGTTCCCAGCCTCGTGATGGTGTTCCCGCCCACCGGAGCCTCCCCAGCCTCCAGTCAAGTGCTATTCTTTGTGGATTCTTGTGTGGGGTGTTGATGGAGGAAAGGATGACAGATGAGCAGGGCCTCCATCACAGCCTGTCCTCTGAGTGGTCCCTAAAATAATACCATTAGTGAGGCCAGGGCAGAGCTCCTTATCTGTGGACGGCCTGCCGATGACACTGAGCAGACGGGCGAGGTGGGCGGAGGCCTGGGCGTCAGGCGACGGCGGAGGTCTTTGCTCCCAGTGGGTCTGATGGCATTCCAGGGGCATCAGGAGTCTGGCTGCAGTGAGCAGCACAACGTTGGCCCACAGGCTGGCATCTGGCGTGAAATCCACCCAGCCACATGCACAGGGACCTGTTCTACCCCACCCAGAGCCAGATCTGGGACTGGGCTCTGGGGACATGGGGGGACTCAGCCTCCCAGCCTCTGCCCACCATGACCTCCTGGTCCCTATGTCAGCCAGGTGGTGCCACCTTCAGGGTCATGCTGTGGCACCTCCTGGCTGCTGAGAGCTCATCATCGGGGTGCCCCTGGGTGCACATCTGTCATTCCAGACGCTGGCTCTGGAGGCGAGGAGAGGCACGCAGGGAAGGTGGGAAAGTGCCTGAAGTTCGGCTGCTCGTCTCCCTGGTGCATGCATCTTGGCTGCACTTATTTCCCTATTTTTTCCTAACCTTAGTTATACTCTTCTGTTAACTTTTGTTTTAATACAAAGGGGATTATATTCTATTTTGTATTCTCCTCTTCTCACTAGATCGCAGATGTGGTTCCAGGACCACAGTCCAGTTTCAACACCCTCCTTGAGGGTGGCCTCTGGTCTGATTGAGCAGGCACCTTGGGGCCTAGCCATCTGGGGTTCACAGCCAGCTCCACCACTTACAGCTGTGTGACTTTGTGCAAGCTACTTAGACTCTGTATTGGTTCTCTCACATGTAAAATGGGGTTTGCAACCATTTCTAACCTTGTAAGAGTGTTGTGGGGACTAAATGAGTTAATACATAAGGTGCTTTGAAGTTGCTGAGTCATCATTGTCCTCAGTCATCACCTCCACCATCACTGCCATTCACCACAACCACCACCACCACCATCACCACCATCACCACTACCATCACCACCACCATTACCATCATCATCATCACCACCACCACTACCACTACCACCACCATCATCATCACCACCACCATCACCAACACCACTACCATCACCACCACCACCACCATCATCATCACTACCACCACTACCATCACCACCACCACTACCATCACCACCACCATCATCATCACCACCACCACCACCACCATCACCATCATCATCACCACTACCACTACAACCACCATCACCACCACCATCACCACCACCACCACCATCACCATCACCACCACTACCACCACCACCACCATCACCACCACCATTACTGCCATCACCACCATCACCATCATCACCACTACCACCACCACCACCATCACCACCACCATTACCATCATCATCATCACCACCACCACTACCACTACCACCACCATCATCATCACCACCACCATCACCAACACCACTACCATCACCACCACCACCACCATCATCATCACTACCACCACTACCATCACCACCACCATCATCATCACCACCACCACCACCACCACCACCACCATCACCATCATCATCACCACTACCACTACAACCACCATTAACACCACCATCACCACCACCACCACTACCACCACCACTACCACCACCACCATCACCATCAACACCACCATTACTGCCATCACCACCATCACCACCACCACCACCATCATCATCACCACCACTACCACCATCACCACCACCATCACCATCATCATCACCACTACCACTACAACCACCATCACCACCACCATCACCACCACCACCACCATCACCATCACCACCACCACCACCACCATCACCACCACCATTACTGCCATCACCACCACCATCATCACCACCACCACCATCATCATCACCACCACTACCACCATCACCATCATTACTGCCATCACCACCACCACCATCACCATCACCATGACCACCACCATCATCACCACAACCATTACTGCTATCACCACCACCACCACCACCATCACCACCACTACCTCCACCACCATCACCACTACAATTACTGCTATCACACCACCATCATCACCACCACCATCACCTTCACCATCATCACCAACATCATGATCACCACCATCATCACCACCACCATCACCCTCACCATCATCACCACCACCATCATGATCACCACCATCACCATTGCCTTCCCTTTGCCTACTGTTCTCCACATACGTGACACTATTAAATGGCTTTGGGCAGGGAAGTGAGTGCACACTGAGTGGGTGCAGTCAAGGGGCCAAGCAGCAGCCAGCTGGAGTGGCCACACTTGAGCAGGGGGTGGCTGCCCACAGCCCACACTGTGCTGGCTGCTGCAGAGTGGCCTGGAAACTCAGACGTCCCAGGGAGCTGCTCGTGTGCCAGAGATCCAGCCCTGCACCAAGCCCACACTGCCAGACACCCACTTACACATGGCCACTCCACAGCTGGGGACTAGAGGCCAGGAGAGGCCCAGGAGATTCCCAGGGCCTAGCAGCGAGGAGGAGACCTTTTGATCAGGGATAGGCTCTCCTTTATGATCCTCGGGCCTCGCTGTCGTCTGAGCCTGTGTTCTCTCCTGTAAAGTGTGAGGCTGATCTCATGAGGTTGGTGCCGTGTTTTATTATCAATTAGCACCTTAACAATCTGGACCAGACACGAAGTGCTCTGGCTGTTTCTGGCAGTGGTACTCGGTGTTTGCTATGTCCACGTCTCTGGGTTTCAGATTTTCCACCTGCACAGAACGTAAGCATGTGTTTCTCCTTGTGCCCACAGCTCAGACCCTCGGATGATCCTTCCCCCTTGAGTCCCCGTGACAGTCCATGGGTCCCGGGGATGGAGTCTCCCTTCCTGGTCTTCTCACCCTGCGCCAGCACACTGTGCATCCACTGAGATTCTGGACCTTCTCGAGGTCTGGGGCGATTGTGGTCCAGCCCTGTCTCTGGCCCACTTCAAGTCCCCCAGGAGACCTAGAGCTGGTCCCCTCCACCTGCTGGGGCCCCTGCAGAAGGCAGTCAGCAGAGTCAGCAGATGGGCCCTGACAGCTCCCAGCAGGCTTGCACCCCTGCAGGTGCTCAGGGACAAGCCTCACCTTTAGGTTGGGTGGTGAGCGCTCCCTGCTGGCTACCGCTCTGCTCCTCATGCAGGGTCCTGCTGGCCCCTCCAGGTCCACAGGCAGGAAGCTGCCCCATCCCAACCCTAGCCCGGTCCAGTCATGTCCCCGCTGCAGGAAGCCCCAAGTACACCCCCTCCCCAGGCTTGCTGCCTCCCCCCACTCTTCCTGGTGGCCTTGGTCCTGCCCTGAGCTGGCCTCTGCCTGAGGCATCTGCACTTCCCACCTACTGCTTGGACCCTGTGACTCCCCACGTCCCTCACACCTGTATTTTGTAGGAGAAAATCTGGAAGAAAATACATAAATTGTTGATATTGTCCTCATAGCTGATCAGGGGTATTTATTTTCTTCTTTTTGATTTCCTGTAGTTTTAGGACTTTCTCCAATGAGTAAATATTTATTTATATTTAGAGAAACATTTAGATACACCTGAAATATAAGTATGTAAGATAAAAAAATATATAGATGGATGCATTTTAAGGAAGCAGACACTTTGGTGGCCTCCTGTTGAGTTCACGGGGAGGGGTCAGTGCCCCTGAGGCCCCAGGACCCTCTCCCTGTCCTGTCCTCAGCTGCCACCTGCCCCTCCAGTGTTCAGCCTCGTCCCCCGGCCACAGCGGCTCCTCCCTGTGGGCCTGCTTGGCCAGGACTGGCACGCACATTTCTGCTGATAGAACTCCGCCTGGTCCCTTCCACCCCTGGCCCCCACGAGTGCTCATTCTGCTCTTAGGCTGCACCAGGGAATGTTCTAGAAACAAGGCACGCAGCAGGAAGCAAGGCAGACAGGACTTGCTTTCAGATGCTTGTAGTGCGAGGAGGAGATGGACAAGACTCAGTCCACAGCAAGCGACAGCTCGTCAGCCCTGGGGAGCATGGCACTTCCCAGGGAGCTGGCAGGCAGGGCCACAGTACTCCACCTCTGACAGGTGGCCTTCAGCAGAGACAGTGACAAGGGGACTCACTGTCACCCTGCATGCATAGCCTTGTTCAAAGGGAAGCAGGATCTCGTTTATTCAGCGTCTTCATCTCCAGCTTTCTGCTCAAGTCTGAGAGCCACACTGGAAGGGCCTGGAGGTGAGCCTGTCAGCAGAACAGGTCAAGAGACCCTCTTCGTCCCTTCCAGCCCTGCAGTCCTTGCCGCTCCCCTGCAGGTAGCAGCTGCCTGGCTTCTCAGGATGGGAATTGGCTTTGCTGTTCCAGAAAGTTCTATTAACGAGCACGTAGTCCGTGCCTCTTTTCCTCAGCTCCTTTGGAAGGTCAGTTGCAGTTCACCGTGCTCGTTCCCTCACGTGCTCCATGAGTGGGGGCAGCCAGGGGTCCCCCTGCCACTTCTCGCAGTGTGTGGTGGTTTCCTGCTTCTGCCTGCTGAGAGCAAGCCGCCATGAGCACCGTGGGCACTGTGGGCACCGTGGGCACTCCTGCGGTCTGGAGAGCCCATGCGTGCTTCTGTTGGGTGTGACCCCAGGGTAGCCCCGTAGGTCAATTTTGCAGTTTGTCCACTACTGCGGGTTCTTCCACCTGCTGTCCAAGGGCATGGGTGACCTGCGTCTGGCCAGCAGGGCGGGGGGCTCCAGCATCCTGGCCAGCGCACGACCCCATCTTTTTCACCTCATGTGTCCTGGTGGGCTCTTCCTCTGAGTCTGGGTTTAGGTTTGTCTTTGTTCTGTCTGCGATGCTGGGGATGAAACCCGCGCAGGGCCGGCCCTCGACCTCTGAGCCCTGCCCCAGCACTAGGCCACAGGATTCTGAATTTCCTGATTTAAATTGATCTTTGGGGGGGATCCTGATCACACTTGGCTGTTGAGCGGCATGATTGGAACCAGAGGCAGGAGGGGGGCCTGCTCTCTGCCGTGAGCTCTCTGGGGCCGAGGTCTGCAGGTCTGAGCACGGACGTCACCAAGCCTGGGCCTGGGGTGGCTCTGATGCTGCTCCAGCTGACCCAGGGTCTGAAAGCCACCCAGGTCCTCTGCCCCCGGCTTGGGGTCGGCTTCCACCACAAGAGCCTGCTCCCAGGAAGACAGCTGTGAGGAGGGGCGTTGGTGGATTCAGGACTCATGGACGGTCTGCTTCCAGGAACAGGCGAGAGGGGCTTAACCACAGGGTTGAAAATCAGATATGAAAAGGTGGGGGGTGGAGTAAAAATAGAATTGGGGTGAGGTACTGTTGAAGGCAGCAGAGTTAAGGTGATGGTGTGTGTGGCGGGACCATCAACCCACAGCCAGAGCCACCTGTCAGATCTGAGTGTAAGGTGGCACCCTAGGGGCCCTGGTAGGACGAGTGGCCATCTGGTCAACCTGGATGACCGGCTTTCTCAGGAGGTCAAAATGTTCGGGCTCGAACCATGAGAGTCTCTGGTGCACAAGGCTGAGTTGTCCACCCGGCCCTGGTGACGTCACCTGAGCCCTGGATCCAGCCACCCCAGGCCTTGCCTGTGTATCCCCATCTGGACTCTTGTTGTATTTTTTCTATATAGAAAACTCCTTTTGTTTCTTTTCAAACTCCGTCCTTGTGTTATACAATCGTAAATAAAAGTCGAGCTGAAGAGGTCGTGAGCTACGCTCTGCCGTCACTGGCCCCTTCTCAGTGGCCTACAGACGGGCACCTTTTATCTTGAAGTTTACTGTACAGGTGCTTGCTGGGCCCTTGGAATCTGGACATGCGTGCCCTCCTGGGGAAGCCGCTCTTTCTTCTGACTCCTCAGCTCTTCTTTGTGACAGACACAGTCTTCTGTCTCTGTGTCCTGTTCTAGACGTGTCCCCTGCGGTGGTCTGTATGTTCCCCCTAAATTCCCGTGTTGAGATAGTGACTCCAAGGTGGTGGTGCAAGGTCTGTGGGCGATGGGGGTCTTCAGGGGAAGCCCAGGTGGAACCCCTCGCCCGCCAGCCCCAGGCTCCATCTCTGGACCAGAAAGCAGCCTCCACCAGACACCGGAGGTGCCGGCCCTTGGTCTCGGGCTTCCAGCCTCCCCCATGGTGAGGAATTGTTCTCTGTTGTACATGAGCGTCCTCAGGGCATAGGATCACATTGGAGAAGTGGAAGGCAAAACAAAGACTGGGATCCTGACGCCGCTGGACAAGTTAGATAACGTGCACGATGGCCGTGGGAAGACACCACACGCTGGACCAGGGCACCACCCAGGCTTGCTTGACTTGGAGTCTATAGTGGCCTTTAGACGATGACCCTTGGTTTCCTTTACGTCCACTCTCTCGTCTCATCCCAACTCTCCCAAAGAACCCCAAGGTCAGGCACCCAGGTCATCTTTTGGGGGGGTCTTCAATTTGCTCCTCCTGGTTCCTTCCAGTGGCTCCCAGGCCCGCTGAGCTGTGGGGACCTACTGCCACCCCCGGGGACAGACCTGTGCTTCCCTCTGCCCTCCCCTTCCTGGTTCCTGGGCAGCCAGAGCGGGCTCCCAGCGGAGGCCGGGGTGAGGCACGGAGGCGACATTTGAAACTGTCAAAACCTGAGCCGGGACCCTGCGTCTCTCCCCCTCGGCGCAGTCCTGCCTGGGAGTGGTCTTGCTGCCCGTGGGTGAAGGCCAGCAAGGCGAGGCCCTGCCCCTCCGGGCTCTGGCTGGTGTCCTGCTGTGGCTGTCCGGGGGCTGGCTGCCCTGACTTCTGTCACTTGCATTTAAACTTTCCCTTCTTTCTGCCACCTTCTTTGTCCCCAGTTTTCTGGAGTCGGCAGCACTGCGCCATGTCCCCTCGGTTCCCTTTTCTCTTTCTGAAATTCCCAACTGCTGGAAGTCGGGTCCCAGGATCAGCCCAGCTGTGCACTCCTGTTCCCTCTCGTGTCCTCTGCGTGCTCTTCGCCTTCTCGGGAGCCTTCTTCACCTTCACCTCTCCCCTCCTCCGTCGCCTCTCGCAGCGTGCCTTTGCTCCTTGGAAGATCTCCTTTTCTTTGTGACAACTGCTCCTTCTCGTTCCATGAATGCGGTCTTTGGTGTCAGTGAGGACATTAACGATGGCCTCTGCGGGTTTCTAGAGAGCATCTCCTTTCCCGGCACCCTCTCGGCTTCTCTCCCTCCTCTGCATGCTGGTTTCGGGTTCCCAGGATGAGGCAGAGGCCTAGGGTTGTCCATGTGACCAGCGCTTGGGTCCTGTCTGGCAGGGCTCCTCCCCCCTCCCCGAGCTGCCCTTGGCTCAGGGGACCCCAGGGCTCGGGGCCTCCTGCCGTGGTGCTGGACGCCCGTCCTGAGCGGCTTCCTCCTGTGGCTCTGTGACCTGTGCTCCTGCATCTGCTTCACAGGACCCTGGGGGTCCCTCCGTGGGCTACATCTCTTCATCTACCCTGTTGACCCTTTGGCTCGTGCCTTTAATGGACGATTCACACGCTCCCTTTGAATACAAGTCTGGGGAAAGAAAACACACGTGTTCTGTTCCTTCGGGCCACAGAAACCGGGTGACCCAGAATCCTGGTTTGCCTGGGACTTGCTGGTTTAAAAATTGCAAGTCCAGCGTCCCCCCGAGTACTCACCAGCGCCGACTCTTGCCAGCTGTCCCGCCCTCCCGTCCTGCGCTCCGGGGTCTGAACCTGCCCTGCTCACTCCACGCTCCTGGCAAAGCCACCGAGAGCAGCCGTCCGGTCCAGGCTGCCCTAGGATCACTCCTGTCAGACACAGGCCGGTGTCTGGAACAGTCCTTGTATTCCTGGAAACCCTGAGCATAGGTGGCGTCCACGGCTGTCATTACTGAAATTGCCGGCTGCAGCGGGCGCACAGGTCCCGCGGGCTCCTGGCCGGGCAGCCCCCGCCCGTGCGGCCCCCGTCATTATAAGACATGTTTCAAACTGTCCCAGCCCCAGCAGGACCTGTGGGGGCAGAGCGCGGGCTGGTCATCAGGGCCGGGGACGGCGGCTTCCATGGAAGACCCTGGGTACTCTGGGCCAAGGGCTGGCGGAGGGTGCTGTCCCCGTGTTGGGATGTTAAGCTGGCGGGGGGGGGGGCGGGCTAGAGGGGCCTTTCTGGGCACCCCCGGTCCCAGTGGGGATGGGCGTGTGGGAGAGGCCCTCCAGGGGACTGGCGCTGCCCACGTCCCACCATTAACCAGCATCCAGATGAAGTAGCCCTGGTCGGAGATGAGCGAGCGTCAGGGATGAGCTGAGCTCCACTCAGGGAAGAGGAAATTCCTGTCTGCAACCAGGGTGGGCGCCGCCCTGCGGTTGCTGGAGGTTGAGCGGGAGGTGGCAGGGGGTCGGGGGAGCCCGCCGCCCCATGTGGCTTGATTCTCACGCCCTGGACACTTCCCGGCTGGGCCACTGGCCACCCTGCCTCAGTTTCCTTATGGAAAAAGTGGGTGTAACTCTACTGCCTACATCACAGGGCTGCAGTGAAGCTGTAAGAGAAAAGGACCCCGGTGCTGGGCACGCTACGGCCACAGGCACCGCGGCCCGGCTACCATGGCTCTTGGTGGGACGGACACTTTTATCTGGCTGTTCTCCAAGGACCCAGTGACTGGTGGCCGTGTGAACCTCCCCACTCTGCTGCAGGTGGCCGTGGGGACCCAGCAGGCCCGGGAAGGGATAGCCTCTTGCTGAGGTTTAGCAGAGACCACCATCAAATGAAATTCGACTCATCATCCTGCCCGTCCACCAGACCCTGCTCCTGCTCGGCCCTAGCTGTCCACACTGGGCTGAGGTGTTTCCTGCAGTCCTGGGCGAGGGCTGGGCACGGCCAGCCAGAAGCCTGTCCACCCACCTCCAGCAGGCGGGTGATGCCCCAGCTTCTGGCTGGAGGTGCTGATGGGGGTCTAGCCCAGTGTGGGGTCTCGATTGTGGAGAGGCAGGCCCAGGGGTCAGCCAGATGTCCACATCAGGGGGCATGGAGAAAGGTGGCCAGGAGCATCCAGGGTCCCCATCTTCTCTGACCCAGAGTGTTCTAAATGGGGGCGCTTGCCCTGGGCGGGAGGCACCCGGCGCAGTCTCTGGGCCCTGCGCCCTTGTTCTTTCTGACCAGCACGCAGCACGCAGGGTCTCAGTCCCCCGGGGAGACTGACAGGCACCCATCACAGGAATGGCCAGGAGGAGGCCAGCCACGAGCTAGGGACAGATGAACAATGGAGCACCTGCTGCAGTCGTGACAGGTGCCACCTCGGTGGGACCCAAGGATGGAGCTGACGGACCCTGGCCTCCCCGAGAGGAGGCCGTCCCTCGCTCCCCCCCCCGTGTCCTGGCCTCCCAGCCCCGTCCCTGGCAATTCTCCCACCTGAGCTTCCAGGGCTGGGTGGAGCCGCAGAAGAGGGGCAGAGGGGAGCAGGTGAAGTGAGTGCTCCCTGCCGGGGCCGGGGTCGAGGGTGCACAGCAAAAGAAGGGCATTCCAACATGAGTCCATTTCCTTTCTGTCTCTGTCACCAGTATCTGGAAGAAAAATTTTGAGATGTTGATGAATGTTTCTTCTACCTTGACTTCCTCCCTGGGATATGGAGGCACAGCCACCTTGCTGCAGCTGTGAAGTAAGAACCAGACGGTCAGAGAAAGACACAAATAAATATGTGGATGATACAGAGAGAGAAAGGAGGAAGAAGGGGAAAGGGAGGGGAGACCAGTCACCCAAGTCACCACAGCTTTATTGGCATGCCCACTGCTCTGGGAAGCTCCCTGTCCGGAGCCCTCTGTCACCTGCATCCTGAACCAGGCCAGAAGTCTCTTCACCTCCTGGCTCAGGCAGGAAGCTTGGCCTTCCCTGAGGAGGGCCCACGTCCCACGTGTCCCCCTGGGGACTCTCTGGCCTGTTTCTGCCTTGGCAGGCAGGGGGAGTGGGCAGCAGAGGGGCTCCTGGGCCTGGCGCTTGGTTCCTCCTCTTGGGGCTGCTACTGGGGCCAGTCCCCAGAGGACTCGGGAGGAGCGGGTTTCCCGGGATGAGGACTGAGCACCGAGCGGGGCCCGGCGCAGCCTTGTGACCCGGCCCGGGGCGTGCGCCTGCCTGTGGGTGGGGGCTCCGTGCTGAGCTCGCGGTCCTGGCGCGTGGCCTGGCAGAGTGTGCGTCTTTCCTGAGGCCCTGCTGCCCCCAGGGCTCCGTTCCAGGGTCTTAGGACCCTCTGGGAGCCAGCAGCCACCTGGGGAGCGTTTCACTGCCCAGAGAAACCCTGTGTCACACGTGGCCCTTGTGGGGAAGGGCGCCCGAGTCCTCTAAGTCACCTGTTGGGATCCCCACGCCCTGTGGTGGGGTTAGCCCTGGGCCTTCTGGGAGGCCACGAGTCCAGGGTGGTGTCCTGCATGGGACTGGTGCCTGTGGGAGCCCTGGTGTCTCCGTGAGGACACAGGGAGCAGTCAGCCACGGGAGCCACCAGAGCCACCCGCTGTACCGGAGCTGGGACCCGTCTCCGGACACACAGGCTGCAGCTCAGAAGCAGCCGGACCCGGTGTCCAGCGCGGCCGACTCCTCCCAGCCCTGGCCACCGCCTCTGCTTTCTGTGCCTCTGGATTTTCCAATTCTGAAGTTTTCCCCAGCGGCGGGGTGGGGGACCCTCATGTGTGGCCTTGGTCCACTCCCTCCTCCAGGTCCCACCCGTCTTGTCACCCTCGGTGCTTTGCCGTCGAGGACCAGTCATGCCCACAGGACGGACGGGCTGCAGGTCCCTCACCTTCCTCAGTGGACGGCACGGGCTGTCCTCCCTCTGGCTGACAGGAACCGAGCTGCCGTGTGTGTGGACAGCGCTCGTGTGGCCTGCGTTTCTTCTCCCCTGGGCTTGTGCCTCGGGGGGGTGGCCGGCGTGGTGACCGTGCTGGCCCCTGAGGTCTCGCGAGGCTGCTTCCCAGGCGGCGGCTGCTTATCCTTCTTGCGGGCAGGTCAGAGTCTCCTGGCCAACGCTCGCTGCTTCCCGTCTTATCGCTGGAGCCCTGTGGGTGCGACCTGCCACGTCCCCGTGGCTTTGACTAGTGACTGTGATGCCGGGCACCTTCCCTGCCTACAGACCTCCGCGCGTCCTCGTCAGAGAGCCGTCTGTGCAGACCCTGGGCCGGGGTTTTGGTGGGGGTGTCGTCTGTTGGCAAAGCAAAGCCCTGGTGCAGGCCACGCCGAGCCGGCCCACGATGCTCCGGCCCACGATGCTCCGGCCTGGCACCGCGCCCTCCTCTCACTCGCAGGGGAAGAACCTAGGCCCAGAGCGTTTCCCTGGGAGCGGCCACAGGCTTTCCCAGCCCCAGGGCAAAGTGGGACCGCAAAGCCCCTGTTCACAGGTCACCAGGACATTCAAAGCAGAACAGGACAGCATTACGGGGCGTGCGGTGCCCATGTGACTGCACAGCCGGGTGCCAGGAGCTGCCCTGGCGCCAGGCCTGCTGCCATGCCAGCAGCGCCCTCCGGGTGCCCCAGGGTGAGGCCCAGCTGCACCAGCCCTCACCACCCAGCACGGAGCCTGCCACCACCTGGCTCGGGGAGGCCTGTGCTCAGGAAGGTGTGTCCCTGGCCCTGGCCACAGGTCCCCATGTCAGAGCAGGGCTGGAGCTCATGCTGTCAGCAGGGGCTAGAGTCATCTGGGAGGCCTGTGGGTGGGGTGAGGCCAGGGAGTGAGGAGGCCAGCCAGGGACGGGGAGTAGCTAAGGGCCTGCTCAGAGGAGGACACGGCTGTGGGGACTCAGGGGACAGGCACTTCAGAGTGGGGGGAGGTGAGTCACTGATTCCTCAACTCTCCTTTCTTGCTGAGGCCACCTTTCTGGGGTGTGCCTGGCTGGCCACACGTGGTGCTGACCACTTCCCTGCTCCAATGACCCCAGAAGGTAGATATTGTCCTTCCTATTTTATAGGTGGGCAAACTCAGGCCAGGAGGCTGACTAGCCGGGGCGGCTGCCCTGCCATCTGAGCCTGGGTCCTCTGGTCCGGGGCCTGGCTCCCACCTCTGTGGGCCGTGGCACCTGGTGCCACTTGGCTTGTGGTGGAGCAGCTGTGACCCTGCTGTGCCCCACTGACCCTGAGCCCGGCCAGCCCCCTGGGCTCGGAGGTGCAGGGAGCTGGGGGTCCTTAGGTTCTCAGCACCCCCCCAGACCTGGGCCTGTGTCCCCCGCTGGCCCTGAGGGACAGGGCTGGGGCTCTGTCACTGCCCTGTGTGCTTCCTCTGGCCCTTCCGCTCCGTCCGGGGCTGCGGCCACTTTGATGTGGTTTGGGCTCCTGGTCCTGCATCTGGCCTGCACATGGGGTGGCTCTCAGCTGTCCTCACCGTGTCCCTCCTGTGCTTCTCCACAGCTGTTCGAGGTCCTGTCATCCCCCAGAGTCCCTCTTCCCACTCGGAGCTCTGCGTGTGGGGGCTGGGGCGGGGTTTGGTGGCCGCTCCTGGGGACGCGGGCACCTGGCTCCCAGCCCGCTCTCATGGCAGCAGGACAGCACTGGCTCTCACTCGCTGCCGGGAAAGGCTGCCAGTTGGTGGGGCTGGCCCCACACCAGGCCCTGGGCCCAGTGCCCCCAGGAGCCCAGCTGCGCAGCAGGGCCGCCCAGCACACTGCCGAGTGCTCCAGGCCCCGAGCTCAGACAAGCACCTGGCAGAGTGAGGGCCAGGCAGGGGCATCCGGGCGAGGGACAGGCCAGCTCTCGGTACACCCTCTCCTGGGCCCATGGAGCCTGAGGTGAGGTCCCCTCGGGCTGTGCACCTGCCGTCAGGACCTGCATCGGGGAAGCCCAGGTCTTGCCCCAGCTTCTCCTCGGGTGGCAGTGAGTGGAGCTGAGACCCGGCCTTCTGCGTCCCCACCTGCAGGACTGCTGGGCAATCTCAGAGTGCCCACTGCAGCACCCAGCACCCAGGAGCACCCAAAAGCCGGCATGGCACAAACGTTTAGAAATAAGCGGTCATCCGTGCCGATTGGTGATCCGCCTTTTAAATTCAACTCGAGGAGCTGGCCACGGGAGGAGGGCTGCTCCGCCAAGAGCCCGCGAGCAGCGGAGCCGACGCGGACGGTAGTCAGGCTGGACGGCCAGTGCCGGCCTTTAAGTCGGGAGTCGTGTGGCCTCGAGACGTCACTCAACCTCTCTGAGCCTCACTTTTCCCTTTTATGAAATGGGAATGAAGTCAGCAGCTGAGCAGAGTGCTGTGGTGAGAGTGAGATCAGCCAGTCCTGGAAGCGCTAGGTCCCGCCCTGGCGCGGAGCTGGCTGCCGAGATGAGTGGATCATTTCTTTCTCGGTCATTCTCGCCGCCAGGACGCCCTGATTTCGTTAGTCCAACTGCTCATTAAGCGCAGTGGGATCCGGGGAACTCTCAACTCTGGGATGGAAGTTCACACCTGCGTCTTCCCCTTGGCCAATGGTCTCAGTCCAGGCCCCTGAGCGGGGTCGTGAGGGGGCCCCTCAGGATGGCTGTGAGCCAGACATGGCCATGAGTGCTGACCACCTCCATGCCAAGCCCACCAACCACTCTGCTCTCAAGGTGAGAGAGCTGAGCGCGAACCAGATCCAACACTGCCCTGCGGTTCAGAAGTCAGCCGCCACCAACCCTCGGCTTCCTTGCCTGAAAAGTGGGAGGAAAATAGAGCGGTTTTCCTGAGAATCCAGCGTTGGCTGGAGAGCGTGGTCCCAGCCTGGAGACCGGCGGGGAGGCGGCTCGCATCACCCCTACAGTTGGCCAGGAGTCAGGCGCGGCCCCAGAGGGTCCAAAGCCTCCCGTGTGGCTCAGCTCCAGTCCCTGAAGTCCCCCTATCACCCAGGTGCAGCACAGGCCCTGGCTGCAGTGCGGCAGTGGACACTTAAAGTGACCAACTCTGGTACCTTGCTGCATGGGGCCAGTGGTACCAGCCTCCTCCTCTGCTGGTGTTAAAAATAGCCCCGGGGGTTGGGGTCAGCACAAGAGGACCACCACGGATCTCAGCACCATGGACCAAAGCCTCAGAGGTCAGGGCTGCTGGAGCCTGAGGCCCTTTAACTACGTGCACTTTTATTGACTTGCTTTTAAGAATCATTTAGGGGCTGGAGTTGTGGCTCCGCGGTGGAGCATTCGCCTGGCATGTGCGAGGCGCTGGGTTCGATCCTCAGCACCACATAAAAATAAATAAATAAAATAAAGGTGTTCCAACTACAGCTAAAATATATATATATTTTTTTTAAAAAAGAATTATTTAGTGCGTTGTAAAGAGCAGACATTATTTTATAACAAAAAAAGAAAGCACCTGAGTTAAACAGATAGCGAGGTTGTGCCATGAGCTCCAGCTGCGATCCTCCAGGCCTCTCTCGTGGCACGTGGCAGGCCAGGGGGACAGCACTGGGCGGGGCCCCAGCCCTGTTCACTGCTGCTTCCTCTTGGTGAATTTGCACTATGACTAGGACCCGTCATCTGCAAAGTGGGCAGAAGTCTCTCACGAGGAGCCAACATGACCCAGGAGCCCCGTTCCCAGATGCACACCCAGGAGGATGGCAAGCAGGGGTTCTCCTGGAGGAGAGTGACTCGGGAGGCTGAGGCAGGAGGATCCCACGTGTGAGGCTGGTCTGAGCAACTTAGCGAGACTCTGTTTCAGAATATAAAAGAAAAAGGTCTGGGGTGCTGCCCAGTGTTAGAGCACCCCCCGGGTTCGGTGCCAGAAAAAAAAAAATGAGGTTTAACCAAAATCTGAATCTGAATGTCCACAGCGGCAATAGCCCAGAGGAGGAACCAGCCCGACCCGTCCACTGGTAGAAGAAAGGACAAAAGGCGTGCGGCCAGTCCATGGCTGTGACGCTGCCCACATGGCAGCAGGAGCTGCACCCTGCAGCGTGGCTGAGCTTTGAAAACAGCTGCCCAAGGAAGCCAGCGCAGAGGACCACGTGGTGCCTGCTCCCAGTGGCAGGCAGTGCCCAGAACAGGCAGACCCAGGAGTCAGAAGCTGACCTGGTGGCCAGGAGCCAGGAGGGGCGTGGGGAAGGGCTGCTGCATGGAGACGAGGGTTCTTCTTGGGGGGATGAGAGTGTTCTGGAATGACGGTGGTGATGGCCCCTCGGCCACTGAACTCCTAAAGGTAGTTGACGCAGAGGAGGTTAACCTTAATAGAAACAAGACCCGCACCACTGTCCTAGGGAGTCGCTGTCACGGAGCCCCTCTGTGCCTGTCCCTGGCGAAGCTGGCCCGGGAGCCCCGCTAGGAGCAGACCGGAGCTCCCCAGAGGCCACGTGGGATCACCCTCTCTGCCCTGTGCGCGGGAGGCCTGGCTCAGGCCCTCTCTGCCCGGGGACCTGGGAAGCCAGCAGCAGCCCCAGCTCTGACCCCCTCCAGCCCCGGTTTACGTGGAGGCCCAAAAGGAAATGAAGGCCCCGCAGGGAAATGGCGAGAAAGCGAGCCGAGGGGCTGCAGAGCCGTGGAGCCCTTTCTTCACCAAGACCAGCCCAGGAAAAATAAAGCTGCTCCCTGTGACGGTCCTTTTCCCATTTAATAACGAGCCCTGGTTAAAGTGCGTCCCCAGCAAATATCTAACCTTAGCACAGCCTGTGCACTGTCCGATAGCAGTCGGGGTTCCGGGGCCAGCTCCTGCCTCCGAAGCAGAGGCTGTGGAGCCCCAGGCAGAGGCTTAACCTCTCTGTGCCTCGTTCCTCTTCTCTACCTACCCAGCTGGGGAGTAGTGACAATTTGATACATAGTCCTTGGGCCTGTGTCTGGCACCACAGGATGGATGTCAGGTCTTCCTCAAGACACTGTTGAGTGACGGCTCTTCATGAGAAAACAAGCCCTATTTTCCAGCTGCCAAATGTGGACTTGTGGGCAGACTTCAGGTCCCTAGTCCTGCAGGTGGCTGGACTTCGGCAGGGAGGCGGGTCAGGTGATGACAGGCCTGGTCTCTCTGGGCCTGTGGGGAGCCAAACCGTCCCTGCTGGGGCCATTCCTGGCCTCCACCTGCCACATGCCCTCCCACCCGCCCTGGTCACAAAAGTGTCTCCAGGCCTGGCCAACTATCCCTGGAGCCGGTAGGACCTTAGCTGAGGAGAGAACAGAGGGCCGTGGCTGCATCGCGTCAGGCTCTCTCCGCGGCTGGCGAGTCCCAGGGAGCTGCACTGGGGTGCGTCTGAGGACATCTCACTGCAGAGAGGCACATGCTTCCCGGCTTGGGGGTCACAGGGGACCCGGCGTCTTGGCCTTGGCTCGACAGCAGTCTGCGGTGACGTCAGGCCGTGGCACCTGCGGCCGCTCCCTCCATGGGTCATCCGTCCAGTGTCCCCAGTCTCCAGCCAGTCAGCTGCGCCCTCTCTGTCCTCACCCACACCCTGGCCGGGTGACACTTAGCATCCAGTTGAGATCCACCTTCTCTGTGACGTAAGCAATCCCCTCTGTCGCAGGATTGTTAGATTTTTTTCTAACGCATTAAATTCTAAATACATAAAATAAGGAGGACATTGTCGTCCTCCCTGAAGCCACCACACGGGCCACTGGGAGAATGCAGAACGGCCTCCGTGGACTGAGGGGAACTCACAGGTGGGAATCCCTGCGACGTGGGGTTTCACGGTCCAGTGGTGACGGGGGTGTGTCGGAGCCAGGCTCAGCCACAGCCCCCTGGGCTTCTGAACCAAGCCTGGGGCTGAGGCGTCTGTCCTGCCCCACCCTCCTCCACCCCCTGCCGTGCCCTGTGGACGTGACGGAAGGGCTCCTGCCCTTGATGGACGCTGTGTGGGACAGCCCCAGGCCCATGGTGTGGGAAGCTGGGCCGGCCCTGAGCCCCCGGCACGCCCTGCAGAAGCCTCTCCTGTGTTTGGGTGGCAGGACAGGCTCACGGCCCAGCAGTGAAAGCCTGTGACCAGCAAGGACTGAGGAGGCCCTCAGGGGCATGCTGCTCAGAGCCCCGGCCACCACGGGCCACATCCCTGTGTCCTGGCCCCTCCGAGTCCCTTGAGCAGGGAATGCCATCGTCAGCAGAGACCACCGTCCCCAGCCCACAGCTCTTCTGGAGCCTGGGCCCCAGGAGGGTGGACCCTCAGCTGACTGGCATGGGCAGGACAGGGGACCTGTCCTGGGCCCGTCAGGGGCTCCACTGGGATTCCGACCTGGAGGAACCAGCGCCTCGGGTAGAGGTGCCATTGAGCCCGGCTCCACCCTGCAGACCTCCCCTGGGCTCCCCGGGCAGCGCACCCTGTGCTCACACCCCCCCCAGACCCCCCTCTATTCAGCTCCTGAGAGCCCTGCCCAGGTGGCCCAGCACAGAGGGGACGGGGAGGCAGGCCCTGCAGGCACCTCAGGAGCCGAGCCCTCGGCCACCAAGATAAAGACGTTTTCACAGGATGTTTTAAAAAATCAAAACCAATGCAAAGAAATTCCACCATGAGCAAAACACCAAGACTGTAAGAAATAGAGCCATCTGCAGCCCAGGTCACCATGCTGCTCACTGCCAGCTCAGGGGACAGCCAGCTCAGGGGATGGCCAGCGCAGGGCAGAGCCAGCACAGGGCACAGCCAGCTCAGGGGACAAGTCAGGGCATAGCTGTGGTCACAGCTCAGGGCAAAACTCAGGTCAAAGCTGATGTCACAGCTGAGGTCACAGCTTAGGGTACAAGTGAGGTCACAGCTGAGGTCATAGCTTAGGGCACAAGTGAGGTCACAGCTAAGGTTACACCTCAGGGCACAGCTCAGAGGAAAGTTAGGTCATAGCTGAGGTCATAGTTCAGGGCACAGCTGAGGTCAAAGCTGAGGTGTCACAGCTCAGGTCATGGGTGAGGTCACAGCTCAGGGCACAGCTGAGGGCACAGCTCAGGACACAGCTGAGGTCACAGGTTAGGTCACAAGTCTGGATACAGCTGAGGTCATAGTTCAGGGAACATCTGAAGTCAGAGCTGTGGTCACAGCTGAGGTCACAGCTGAGGTCACAGTTCAGGGCACAGCTGAGGGCACATCTGAGGTCACATACCAGGACACAGCTGAGGTCACAGCCAAGGTCACAGCTGAAGTCATAGCTCAGGGCAAGGCTGAGGTCACAGCTCAGGGCAGAGCTCAGGGCAGAGCTCAGGGCACAGCCCAGGGCACAGTTGAGGTCTCAGATGAGGTCATAGCACAGGGCACAGCTGAGGGCACAGCTGAGGGCACAGGTGAAGTCATAGCTCAGGGCACAGCTCAGGGCACAGGCCGTAGGGCAGCTCCATGTCCCTTGGGAGCCTGAACCCCAGACTTCAGTGCACACATCAGGTCTAATCTGACTCCCGCATGTTCTGCAGTCCTCCCTTCTTAAATTTGAGGCTCCAGGCGAACACCTTGGTGGCCTCACTGCCCAGCCCTGGCTCAGTGAGCCGGCCCCCCGCCCCTGCACTCAGCCCGCCTCCTGCTCCCGCAGCCTGTCCTCTCCTCCTGGCTCCAGAGCCCGGTGCCCAGCCTGCTCTCCTAGAGGAGCCCGAGGGACTGTGGACGCACACCAGAGCCTGCTCCTCTCCTGCCCGGACCGTCCAGTGGAGGCCGGCACACGAAGGCCAGCTGGGCTCTGCCCCCGAGCCTCACAGCTGCTCCTGGTCCTCCACCCTCCCCTCCCCCAGTTCCAGCACATGGAGGGCCTTGCGGTGGGGGACTCCCCAGCCACCCCTGCCCCGAGCCTCTGCGCAGCTGCAGTCCCTGCTGGAACATTCCGCCCCTAGTGTCCACCTGGGAAGGCCTCCCCGCAGCCCCAGGCTCAGCTCCCGGGTCTGCCCTGCCCCCTCCACTCTGGATCCCTGGGCCCTTGGGTACTTCCCACCCTGTCACCCCACATGGTGGCATCATGACCTGGAGTTTCTGATTTGTTATTCTGTTTCTTATTGGTTCAAGCTTTTTGTTCAGAACGTATGGTCCCCAAATGTAGGAACCCAGTCCGTATGGTCCCCTGTGGATCCCTGAGCCCAGCCAGGGCTGTGAGTGATTTTAGAATGAACCCACAAGTAAATGAAGTCGTTTTCACATGAGGACAGGGTCCCCAACTCTGTCCAAAGCTCCGAAGGCCTTCGCTCAGCGCTCCAGCCCGGGACCCCTTTCCTCGTCAATCCCTGGGGCATCCTGCTGGGGGGTTTCTGACCCCCCATCTCTCCAGCTCCCCACGCACTCAGTCTGGCTCCGATTACCGGCTTCTGCCACCCACCCAGACCAGCAAACGTGGACCAGCTGTGTGCAGGGACTCGCCTCCGCCTCCGCCCGATGGTGTGGGGATGTCTTGAGTTAGCGTGAATAGGCTCTTAACATTTATTTTTTTCCCCTTTGTGCAAAATACCTATCATTAATTCTGACTTGCGAGATCAAACAGTTAACAACGTGTTGATCCTGGCTTCCCCTCCAGTGATGAATTGTATCATTCCGCAGAGTTATGGGGGCCCATACTCTCTTTGACAAATGCATCCAAGTCCGTGAGAGAGGGGCCACCAGCGTCCCGGGGAAGGAAGCAATTAACAGCTCCGCTCCGAGGCCTCCCAGCGCCACTGCGTCATTCCTCCACGTTTTATTGAACACGGCCTTTTTCTTGAGCTTTCTGGCTTTTATTTTATTTTTTTATTTAAACCAGTGGAAGTGAGCGTCTCGAGTTCGTTACTTGGAGCAGCGTCAGAGGTGGACGGGAGAGAAAAGGCTGCTGTGGGCAGCGCCGCGTCCTTCACCCTCTGCGCGGGCACTGCCAGGTGGGCATTCTGTCTGTGGACTTTCTTTCTCGTGGGCCTTCTCCGTCTTCCCAGGGAAGACTCCGTGGCTTTTCAGCACTTTGCACCCCAATACCAACGGTTTCAAAAGCACATCCCTGAGGCTCCAGGGTCCAGGTGAATGTATTGACCAGTCACGCTGGCTACGGATAAGACACTGGGGAGGGACAGTGGCAGACCCAGGTCCAGTCAGAAGGGTCCGCCACCACTCAGACTGTGGCCATGAATCAAGAGAACCTGGAAATTTAGATTTTTTTTTTCCTTTTTTTGGGAAAAACTTAAAAACCTTCTACAGGCCAAACAAAAGCAGAGCCCAAGGCCACCAGGTCACGAGGCCTGCTCTCTGGCCGCGCTTCTAAAACTGCAGTGTGTTTGGCTGCAGGGCTCACGTCAGTGGGTGACAGCTGGAAAGCCCTGGAAGAAATGAGGTTCATCCTCTGGAGAGAGTCGTTTTATTAGAAGGTTTTCTGGGGGGAGTTTGTGGGATTTCACTGATGGACAATGAAATGCGTCTCTTTGGTAGTAAAATGAATTGAGATGTAGCACAGACTGCAGAGAGAAGAACAAACCCACGGAGAACACGGAAGCTCCAGGTCGGTCCAGGTGGGCTAGGGAAGCCCCAGGCCTGGCCGGCTCTCTCCTGTTCTTGCTCTCCCTGAAGCCTGTGGGTGGGACAGTCGGGAGGCAGGGAGACTGTCCTCCTCCTTGCATCCTGGGCGGGTCCTGACCCCTGTGGAGTCCCAGCCAGGAATTCTCAGTGCCTTTCAGCCATGGTTGCTGTCATTGCTCAGAATCCAGGAAAGGAGGCTCAGCGGGGCATCCTAATGCCAAAGGCACAAGGACCTTCTCACCTTGTCACCCTCCACCCCCAGCTCCAATGCTCACTCACTGTCCCTGGTGGGGGGGTGACTTATGCCAGTCCCTGTGCAGGGCTCCTGGCCTGGGGCTGTCTGGGGACCCTCTGGCTCCCCCCTTCCACAGAGACAGCTCTCCTCCCACCTGCCATCGGGCCTCCCCAGCCTCCACCCTCGTCCAATCACCACCTGGAACAGACGTAGTTGGGTCCCCTGGCTGTCCCCTTACTACACAGGGCAGAGCCTGGAGGAGGAGGCATTGCAAGCTGACCTTGGACTTCACATCCTGCCTCCGCGAGAAGTTGATGCGTTTATAACCACCTCGAAGAGACAGCGGGATCTGCAGCCATGGTGTCCTTGGCGGACTTGCTCTGCAGCCGCCCTGAGCCTGTGGGGCCGTGACCACAGGTTCCAACAACTGCAGACTGGAAACATTTGAAAAAGTTGAGTTTGCACAGACTTGTCTTGTCATCAGTGTCTCCCAGCCACACACACAGCATTGACATTGCATCAGGGGTCACAAGTCACCTCCAGGAGATCTGAATAATGCGGGAGAGGACGTGCGTCGGTTCCATACAAATGCTAGGCCACAGTAACAAGAGACCTGGGCGACCTCAGAGCTGGGGGCCCCCACAGAGACCGAGGGGAGACTGTGCTCTTGAGCATCTTCCCCTACTTCCAGCTCTTGCTGGGTTTGCTTCTTCTGGGAGGCAGGACCATAGATGATGCTGGGTATGTGCCGGCACACAGTAGGAGCGCATTGTGATTGGCAGAAATTGAAGCATGTGAACTGGCTTCCTGCAGCTGCTTCAGCAGATCCATTTCTGGCAGAGCTTTGAGGAGACTAGGGGTCTGACAGGTGATTTATGGAGCCGTGAATCAAACAAACAATTTTCCTTTTTTCTTTCCTCTCTCTTTTAGGTGGGAGTGGAGAAGCAGGATCTCTTGGGACAAATAAAATCTCTGAGCTGGCGTTTCCACCCCAGGACCTGGTGCTGCCCAGAAGGTGGCCAGTGCTGTCGCAGGACCCCGCCAGTCAACTCGAGGATGATAGTTTTAATATTCCCCCAATCTTGCAAAATGTGCATCCAATTAACCACTGCTGAAGGGCCTTATTTATAAAATAATACTTCTGTGGTCAGGTTGCACTTTTTCCATTCATTTCCAGTGCACGAAGCTCAAGTTGCAGATTCGGCCTGTGATTAATAGAGACCAACGTGGGATTTCTGCTGGCACTGCAGCCGGGCAGAGTCCGGCCGGAGCAGATTTCCAGGGGGAACACGAAGCCAGAGACTTCTCTTTTTCTTGTGGCCTCTCGTGAAGAGCAGCGGGTGAGAAGTACTTGGGTGGGGGAGGAGGTCATGCAAGCATGAGAGACGAGGCCTTAAACTTGGACAAGGAAGAGCGGGAATGTCTCCTGGTCCAGGCCACCCCCCATACCGTTTGCCTAGTGGAGTGCGAAGGCTCCCTGGTGCACCAGGGTCTGCGGAGAGCCATATGGCCAGCGTGGCATGGGGCTGATGGGAACCCAGCACAGGGTGCAGCCACGGACGAGCTGCCCAGAAGCCTGAGCTGTAGTGGCCAGCCTGCCTGTTGCCTCTCCCTCGTCCTGGCAGCCGTGGACACTATGCAGACCAGGGGCATGGCTGTGCCAATAAAACTTTATTTGATAAGCAGGCAGTGGACTGGATTTGACCCTCGGATTCCAGTTTGCTGACTCTGGTTTAGTCCAGTGGGGACTGAGACACACACAAAGCTGACCGCTTTGCCCAGGGACTAAGTCAGTTCCCTGAATCCACAGCGAGCACCGGCATTGGCCCACGGTCCGCGGTGGACAAATTGATTTCTACTCCAAGTGCCCGTGCCAGGGGCAGAGGCCTCTTTGTCTGGAGTGTTGCTCCAGGTTGGTGGACCAAGGGGCATGGCTGGTGGGTACCCGCGGGTGCAGGCGAGTGTGCACAGGGTCCCTCTGTGCTTCGCTCCTGCTTGAGTGACACAGGGCGGCAAGGGGCGGGGCGGCTTGGTGCAGGTGGCCAGAGGGGTCCTCTGCCTGGGGAAGCAGCTGGGAGGTCAGAGGGAGACGCTCGGAACCCGACACTGGAGCAGATTTCCCCACGCAAGGCCTCGCTTTGGCTTTATGCTCTGGTGGGAGTGAAAGGGACCATGTAAAACTAACAGTTTATCTTCAGGACGTGGATATGCTTGACTTGAGGGGTGATCAAAGGAGCGGGAGGGGAATGTGAACCCCTGTGGGGTCACAGGTCAGCCCAGGGCCTGCTCTTGTCCATGTGGTGGGAAGTCCTGGGACTCGGGAGTGGGTGGACAGCACCCTGGGAAACAACCTGGTCCTGCTCCTCCCGCTGCCGCCTGCCCGGTGCACACCGGCCTCCCCTTCCCTGTCCGCCTGGGGGTCTGCTCCCTCACAGCTCTGAGGAAGGGGCGCTGAGTCCCGGGAGTCTGCACACACCCTCATTTCTGGGAGACCCACAGGCTTTGGGGTCGCCCTCACAGCAGCCCCCCATCCCTTCCTACCCTTGGTCCTGGACTTAAGGATGCCAAGTTCACTGGGCTCTGGGCGTCCAAGTCCGGGGGAGATGTTGTCGGGACTTTTAGTCATCCTGCCCACGGGGAACTCATTACCTGGCCGGCCCTGTGGCACACAGGGAGCAGAGAACTCGCCTCCTGGGAGGTGAGACAGGAGGCACGGCCCCTGTGCCAGCGGGAAGGGTCTGCAGGAAAGGAAGCGAGGTGGTCACAGTAGCCAGGAGGGGCAGCTCTTGTTTCAGAAGGTGACCAGGCAAGGAGCCTGCCCTGCAGCAGCATAGGGTGGCGCCACATGTGGGATGCCCTAGAGGGGCCTCCTGAGCCTGGTCCATCTGGGACCCCAGAAGACCAGCACAACCGCGGGACTGTGAGCGAGAGCAGGAAGCGAAGCCAGGTGTGCGGCGGCCGGGGCAGGGGAGCAGGCCTGACCTTGCAGGTGGGAGCAGGGAAAACAGCAGCGGTCGTTGCCTGGATGGAGAGGGCTGTGCAGCACTGGCCTTGAAGTGCAGCTGCCCGTGCCCTTTCTGCAGCGCAGCAGCCTCTGTGCGCACACTTCCAAATCCCAGAGCGTCCCATCCATGGATCGGAACAATCACGCGTTGTAAATACTGGGGGACAAATGCAGCTAAACTGAACATGTGGATTTTTGGGTCATTTTCCCTAAACAATACAGTAGGATGACAATTTGGGTAGCATTTACCTTTTACCAGGGGTCAGTCATGTAGCCGAGATTTAATGAGCACCCGGGAGGCTGTGCAAACGCTACGCTGGATGTGAGCATCTGTTGGTTTGGGGGTCCTCGTGGGCTCTGCAGCCAATCTCCAGAGACATGGGGGAACAGCAGCATTTAGTGAGCAGGTACTGTGTGCTGGACCCCATGTAAGGCCTGAGGGCACCAGAGGGGCAGAGGGCTCTAGCAGAGATGCCGGGCACCAGGGTCTCCAAGTCCCTGGGGCCTCCTGCAGAGATGTCCCACCTTGGGCAAAAATACAGGACTCTTTCTGCCCCATAAGCCTGGCATTGGACACACAGCCACTGTCCTGGGCTGGACATGGCTGGGAATCTGGCTGCCCGCACCCTGGCACATGGGGGAGGCCTGTCCTGCTCCTCAGTGTCAACCCAGGGGCCTTGGGTTGGCATGGGGACACAGGCAGAGCCGTTAGGAAGAGCCCATTGGACTGCAGTGCTGGGCACCTTGAGTTCCTGCCGAGGGACGTGGTGTATTCGCTCTTCACCCACGAGACTCCGTGGGAAAACCCACCACCCAGAAACGGGCACTGCAGGGTGTTCAGCGCATTCCCGGGGCTGCACAGCCACCACCTCAAGAGCCAAGATCCTGTCACCCCAAAAGGAAACCTGTGCCCATGGGGCAGCCTCCAGTCCCCTTCCCTCGCCCCAGCCCCTGGCAGCCACAACCTGAGTGACTTTAGGGACGGATGTGAAGTTCTTTCCTGTGGGTATTGGACTCACAGCATGTGGCCTTTGAAAGGAACAGTAAAAATCCAGCTGTAGAATCATCACCTGGGGTGCACCCCCCCCAAGCCCCCGAGCTTGAGGTTCACAGGAATCCACCTGTAGCCCTGAGGGTGAGCCCAGGCCCGGAGCCCCTGGGACAATGCCTGTACCCCATCACCCATTTAGCATTTAGACCTATATGAGAGTGAGCCTGCAATGATTGTGTAATGTATTCACAGTAATTGTTTACCCCCTTCCCATTTTATAGATGAAGATACAGTGGGTCAGAGAAGGCTGGTGAATTGCTCACAGTTAATGAGTGGAATCTGGAACTAGAGCCAGGTCTTCTTGATCCTCGAAGATCTTAAGAATCAGGAGAGGGGCAATACAGCCCAGGGCAAGGAGGAGTGACCGCAGGACAAGGTAGACCCTCCTCTGGGACTCCCAGGAGACACTGGCAGTTAGTTAGGTGATGGGGTGTGCCTGGCTTGCAGGATGTGGAGCTCTGCAGCCAATCCCCAGAGACATGGGGGAACAGCAGCATTTAGCAAGCCTGGCCCCCGGCTTCTCCTGTAGCTCTGTGTCCCCCCCTCCCCTCTGCACATTGGCTGCCCCGGGCCCACGGAGCCCCAGGATCACAACATGGACAGCGGGCTCCCTTCCTCAGATGGTGAGCTGAGCCGGAAGTCAACGTCGCTGTGCCCCGGGGTCTGGAGGTCAGAGTCTGGAGTCAAGGGTGGGCAGGGCCATTCTCCCTCTGGAGGGCCAGGGGAGCCGTGGCCTCGCCTCCTCCACCTCTGAAGCCTCCCTAGGCCACGGCTTCTCCCCGCAGCCTGCCGAGCAGCAGAAGGTCACCTTTGACCCTGCCCTCTGCCCTGTGCCCCTGTTATCAGGACCCTCATGGGAGGTGCAGGTGACCCTAGGTGATCTCTGCATGTGGCACTCCCAGGCTGTGGCAGTGAGGCTCTGGTCACCTCCAAGGGCTCCTCTCCTGCCTGCCACCGTACTAGCCACTGCGCTGGGCAGGTCACTTGTCTCAGGGGCACACGGTGCCCCCCCACTGTTGTCGGCAGCACATGTTGACCACCAAGACCAAACCTCTCCAGCCGGTGGTTGTGCCACGGTCAGGCCGGATGGACTCAAGGGAAACGGAAACGGGTTTCCTAGAGAGAGGGCTTCCCCTCTGGGGGCGTGTGAGTGACCCGAGGAATCAGCTGCTGGTGGGCCAGGGAGGACAGACTAGACCCGGGAGAACCCATGGCCGAGCCCTCCGCAGCCGCCGGACGGCCAGGGCAGTCGGCTTCCCTCGGAGAGCCTCCCCTACTTCCTCTCAAGACGCAGGGCTTCGCCAAGTTCAGGGTCTGCCCGAGACTCGCCCCGTTCTGCGCTGGGCCCGCAGCAGACATGACCAGTCCATCACAGGGACAGTCCATCCTCGCCGTCCAGTCCCGGCCTCACTCACTGGCACAGGGCATCACAGGAGTCCCCCCGGCTCCCGTGCGGTTCTCCCCAGATCCGGCCGCCCCCCCAGCTGTGCCGGAGGCCTGGCTGACCTCTCAGCTCTGTGCAACTTGCTGCATTTGATGAGACCGCAGTCTGGCAAGTAGCCCGTCCCTGCAGGGGGGGGCTGAGCGGGCCTTGGAGTTTCGGCATTTCTCCGACCGTTGGGGACACGCAGCCCCCAGCCCTGCCCAGAGACTGCCCTGGGCAGCTTCTCCTGGGAGCCAGACCCTCCTCCTCCAAGCCCAGCTTCTAAATTACACGTTTCAAATTCCGGTCCCCCTGGTTTGGGATGCCACGGTTTGGAAGGGAGAGGGCTATTAACTTTTACAACCACGGAACACAAATAATATTTCTCTTGGAGACTTTTCTCGTTCCCAAGGCCATTGAGCCGAGATCTGAGAGTTCAAAGATACAGCAGGGTGCCGGCGAGGGTGGAGAACTCTCGGGCATCCCTTGCACTCTGGTGACTTCGGCCGCGACCTCCCTGCCCCTCTCCCCTCCCATGTCCCCTCGCGGCTCCCGTGGGATCATCCCAGTTAAGTTGGCGTCTGGAACATGCCATGGGCTTCCTCTTCTCCGGCAAGACCCCTGATCTGTGTGAAGCAGGCCTCGCTCCCCTTTGGTTGTGGGGGACGGTTGGTTCCAACACTTTTGCAAGTGGATCTCTACGTGGGCTGCACTCAATCCTTAGTGTTTTACAAACTGCTAATGGCAGAATATCCAATTTGCTTGAATGTTAGATTTTTTAAAAAATAGGGTTTGCCAAAGTCAGTTACTTACATAACTGGCATTTATGAAATCTAATTAGGAGGAATTATCTGATGTGGCCATTGTAGGCACAGGCTCGGGGGCAGGCTGACCACCCAGTGACCTGGGTGAGGTATCTAATCTTCCCAAGCCTCAAAATCATCTAAAAATGAGGTCCTGGCTACCTTTTGGGGAAAAATCTGCTCCATGTCTCTCACTGTGTCTTTTTCTTCCTTCATGAGCAAGAAAATTTCTGAATCTTTTTTGAGCATGCAACCAACTGGAATAAAACCTGTGCCTGGCAGCTTTTCCTGTACCTAGGTCACCTGAGTTCTAATTAAAGGTGCCTGAATTGATGGGCGTTTGCAATTTCTAGAAAGTGCCCTCAAAGCAGAAAGGGGAGGAGTACTTCTTTGTTGCTGCCTCTTTTTTTGCTGACTGGAATTGCTTTGTAATGGCTGGATCTCCGGCAGACATCTTGGACCCTGGAAGGTGCCTGTTAGGGTAGAGTCTTGTGTTATTCCCTCTGAAGTTTAAACTTTTCTTTAAACACTGACACTGGGTTTTCTGCCACACGTATTGCCTCACTAGTCTGCTTACCTGAGAAGATCAAATGGGTTAATGGACGGTTCGAAGCTTAACATGCTTAGCATGTGTTCTGAAGCTAGCTCCCTCCGTGGAGGAGTTATAACCTTCATTATTCTTTTAAGCAAAAGTGTCACATTTGAGTTGTTGCATTTCCCACAAGAGAAACTCGAGGTGACCTGTGTGTAGGGTGGGAGCCGTGATGCTCCAAGGCCTGCTGTGGCCACAGGCCCCCGGGGACCTGGGTCCTGTATTCTCTGTGCCATGACGCTGTTAGGGTTGTCAATAAAACCCACAACACCCAGTTAGACCTGAACTTCCCTTCCACAGTAGATCACGTGTATGTACAGAAATCCAAACATTGCAGGGGAATATTCACACCAAGAGTTTATTTGCCACTGATCTGCAATTCACTTTTTACTGTAGTTTGATTTGCTGAGCCTGACGATCCTTGGCCCGGGCCTCTCTCTCTGGCCCAGGGAGTGTGACCAGCTGGGTTCCTGACCGTGCTGGAAAGTGGACCTGGAGAAGCTGGGGGGAAGGTCCCTGGGTGGTGTCCTGGGGATGTGTAGGGAGGAGACTTGGGGCTGAGACTAGTCCCCACCAAGTCTGCAGCCACCCATGGGAACTCTGGAGGCGGGATGGCCCCTCAGAGTGGACAGGAACAGGGTGACAGGCCTGGGCTTCCTGCTTCCTTAATGACCACTCACTGAGGTGAGCCACACGGGGCAGGGCAGACCTCGATGGGAGCACGGCCAGAGGCAAGGCTCTCCTAGACAGATGAAGCGAGGAGCTGCCTGTCACTGATGTCCCCAGCAGCTGGGGACTGACCTCAGACCAAAGGGGATCCAGCAGCACATCCTGGTGTCCAACCCAGGACAACTCCTCAGAATAATTAGCCCAGTCAACGTGGGTCACTCAGTGGGCTTGCACCAAGGCCACCCTCAACCACAGGAACCCCCAGCACCACCCCAACGAACCCCACCCAGAGACAGCGCCACCCTCCACCAGCAATAAGAGCATCCCACCAGCCATCCCTGACCTCACCTCCACCACCACTGACACCCACCCACACCCCCAACCTCACCTCCACCACCAATGACACCACCCACACCCCCGACCTCACCTCCACCACTGACACCACCCACACTCCCGACCTCACCTCCACCACACTGACACCACCAACACCCCCGACCTCACCTCCACCACACTGACACCCACCCACACCCCCGACCTCACCTCCACCACCACTGACACCACCCACACCCCCGACCTCACCTCCACCACACTGACACCACCCACACCCCCGACCTCACCTCCACCACCACGGACACCCACCCACACCCCCGACCTCACCTCCACCACCACTGACACCACCCATACCCCCGACCTCACCTCCACCACCACAGACACCCACCAACACTCTCAATGTCACCTCCACCACCACTGACACCCACCCACACCCTCGACCTCACCTCCACCACCACGGACACCCACCAACACTCTCAATGTCACCTCCACCACCACTGACACCCACCCACACCCTCGACCTCACCTCCACCACCACTGACACCACCCACACCCCCGACCTCACCTCCACCACCACGGACACCCACCAACACTCTCAATGTCACCTCCACCACCACTGACACCCACCCACACCCTCGACCTCACCTCCACCACCACGGACACCCACCAACACTCTCAATGTCACCTCCACCACCACTGACACCACCCACACCCCCGACCTCACCTTCACCACTGACACCACCCACACCCCCGACCTCACCTCCACCACCACTGACACCCACCCACACCCCCGACCTCACCTTCACCACTGACACCACCCACACCCCCGACCTCACCTCCACCACACTGACACCCACCCACACCCCCGACCTCACCTCCACCACCACTGACACCACCCACACCCCCGACCTCACCTTCACCACTGACACCACCCACACCCCTGACCTCACCTCCACCACACTGACACCACCCACACCCCCGACCTCACCTCCACCACCACTGACACCCACCCACACCCCCGACCTCACCTCCACCACCACTGACACCACCCACACCCCCGACCTCACCTCCACCACCACTGACACCCACCCACACCCCCGACCTCACCTCCACCACACTGACACCCACCCACACCCCCGACCTCACCTCCACCACCACTGACACCACCCACACCCCCGACCTCACCTCCACCACACTGACACCCACCCACACCCCCGACCTCACCTCCACCACCACTGACACCACCCACACCCCCGACCTCACCTCCACCACACTGACACCACCCACACCCCCGACCTCACCTCCACCACACTGACACCCACCCACACCCCCGACCTCACCTCCACCACCACTGACACCCACCCACACCCCCGACCTCACCTCCACCACACTGACACCACCCACACCCCCGACCTCACCTCCACCACCACTGACACCACCCACACCCCCGACCTCACCTCCACCACCACTGACACCACCCACACCCTCGACCTCACCTCCACCACCACGGACACCCACCCACACCCCCGACCTCACCTCCACCACACTGACACCACCCACACCCCCGACCTCACCTCCACCACCACTGACACCACCCACACCCTCGACCTCACCTCCACCACCACGGACACCCACCAACACTCTCAATGTCACCTCCACCACCACGGACACCCACCCACACCCTCGACCTCACCTCCACCACCACGGACACCCACCAACACTCTCAATGTCACCTCCACCACCACTGACACCCACCCACACCCCCGACCTCACCTCCACCACCACTGACACCCACCCACACCCTCGACCTCACCTCCACCACCACTGACACCACCCACACCCCCGACCTCACCTCCACCACCACTGACACCACCCACACCCCCGACCTCACCTCCACCACCACTGACACCACCAACACCCCCGACCTCACCTCCACCACCACTGACACCCACCCACACCCCCGACCTCACCTCCACCACCACGGACACCCACCAACACTCTCAATGTCACCTCCACCACCACTGACACCACCCACACCCCCGACCTCACCTCCACCACCACGGACACCCACCAACACTCTCAATGTCACCTCCACCACCACTGACACCCACCCACACCCTCGACCTCACCTCCACCACCACGGACACCCACCAACACTCTCAATGTCACCTCCACCACCACGGACACCCACCCACACCCCCGACCTCACCTCCACCACCACTGACACCACCCACACCCTCGACCTCACCTCCACCACCACGGACACCCACCAACACTCTCAATGTCACCTCCACCACCACTGACACCCACCCACACCCTCGACCTTACCTCCACCACCACGGACACCCACCAACACTCTCAATGTCACCTCCACCACCACTGACACCCACCCACACCCCCGACCTCACCTCCACCACCACTGACACCCACCCACACCCTCGACCTCACCTCCACCACCACTGACACCACCCACACCCCCGACCTCACCTCCACCACCACTGACACCACCCACACCCCCGACCTCACCTCCACCACCACTGACACCACCCACACCCCCGACCTCACCTCCACCACCACTGACACCCACCCACACCCTCGACCTCACCTCCACCACCACGGACACCCACCAACACTCTCAATGTCACCTCCACCACCACTGACACCCACCCACACCCCCGACCTCACCTTCACCACTGACACCACCCACACCCCCGACCTCACCTCCACCACCACTGACACCACCAACACCCTCAATGTCACCTCCACCACTAACACCACCAACACCCCCGACCTCACCTCCACCACCATTGACACCCACCAACCCGTCTACATCTTCCCTATCACCCAAAAGAACAACCTAACGCCATCACCCAGCTGCAACATGACCTGTATGGACACGGCCGGACATGCACAGAGACAGAAGACAGCACAGCCAAGAGCGGGCAGCGGAGACTAAGGCTCTCTGTGCTAGCCCATCTCTCCTTCTGAGGCCCAGCTGAGTCCACCTCGGAGGAGACAGGTGGCAGAGAAGTGGCTCGTCCCTGCTAGCACTGTGCCTGGCCTCAGGGGCAGCCTTCAGCATGAAGGGCAAGGGGCAGGGTGCTGCTGGGCCTGGGCTCAGGGCACCTGGAGCCTGGGCCACCCGGCTCCACACCAGTGCGTGAAGGGGCTCAGAAGTGGCCAAGGTCCTCCTCATCCAGGGTCCAGGAGCGCGGAGCAGCCTGGCTCCTCACCCATGTCACAGCAGGACGGCACGCTCAGTGGGCCTCTCCCCAGCCCTGCAGATGGTCTGGAGCCCATGTACCCTCCCTGCTGCGGCCCAGGGACCCCCACCGCTGCTGCCACTGAAGAGGCCCTGCTGGCCCAGAATCACTGCCCACGGTCCCTCCTGGAGCAGCGCAGCCCAGACCAGGCCTCGCCCTGCACTGGCATTTGCCCTGGGCCCCGCTCGGCTGGCGCGTCTGGACACTGGTCATCTCCTTACCTCTGCCAGGGTGCATCCTGCCTCTGTGGGTTTGAGGAGACTGAGGACCGGCTTCCTGTCTGGGGTGCGGCTGGTGGTCCCCAGGCACTCGACAGCAGACCTGGGCTCCCGTCATGGCCTGGCCTTGGAGCCTGTCCAGGATCCTGGAAAGGAAGGAAATTGTGACGCCAGCTACCCAGGGGTGAACCATGAGGACACTGCCAGAAAAAGGGACAAGTACTATATGCACCCACTTCTCAGGGGACGAGGATGGGTGGGGGCTGGCAGAGGGGGAATGCAGGGGTAGTGCCAGTAGGGACAGGGTTTAGCTCTGCAAGGTGGACACTGCCCTGGCAGTGTTGAGGGGACAGCTGTGGGGCAGTCCAGGGACTTGTCTCTGCACTTGGACGTGGCGGCCACTGACCCTCAGGGTGGACTCTGCTAACTGGCCCATGGCACAGCCTGTTCTCGCCGTTGGTGGCAGGGAACGAGGCCACGCGGTGGGAACAGGGACCCAGCTGCTCTGGCTGCTGCACTCTTGGCTCGTGGAGGTCGCTGTCGCCTGGGCCTGTGTCACTGCCCGTGAGCAGCAGCCTGGGATGGCGTCTCCTTGGCCTGCTTTTTCGGGGGCTTTTTGCCCCATCAACAGGCTGCGGCTTTCTGGAGATTCCTTCTAGACTGGACACGGGGCCTGTGCAGGAGAAGCTGCTGCCCCAGCCCTGAGTCCACTCCCTGGAGGCGCCCAGGCTGCAGACTTTGGGAGCTGGGCCTCAGGGTGGGGAGGTGGCTCTCTGCGGTTTCCCAATGTGCTGGGACGCAGGTGAAGTGCCCGGCCCAGGGCCGTCCCTGGGTCCCAATCTGTGGGTGGTTGGCGTGACGAGGCAGGGCGCTGCCCTCTGGCTGGGTGGCCCCGACACAGCCCTCGGCCCCTCTGGGCCACTCTGCTCATTGACAGAGGGGATGAGTCCTGTTTCCCAGGGCGTGTGCCCTGAGTCTCCAGCACCGGAACGGGGACACAGCACGCCGTGCGGGTAGCAGTGTGCCGGGCCAGCGGTGACACAGCTGACGCCGGCCGTGGGTGGTCTCAGCCCCACCTTGCAGATGGTCACATGTCCTCAGAGAGGCTCAGCCACCTGCCCGAGCCGCAGTGCGGGGGCCGGATCGGAGCCTGTTGGCATTCATGTTAGAAGGTGCAGGGGTGGCCTCTCGGACCCCCGGGGCCTTCCAGCCGCCCCATTCTGGGCCCTCCTCCACCCCTCGCAGAAGGAGCGGTCTGCTTCCCAAGCTGTGGCCTCAGAGCTGCCACCGCTGCTCTATGGGGACTGGGAGGGGCACTGAGGTCACGGGGCAGAGCTGGCCCGCAGCTGGAGGCCTGGCCCAAGCGGCCGGGTCGGCACCAGCCTCTGCCTGCTGCCCTCGGGAAGCCGAGGTGAACCCCAGGTTGGGTTTTCCTGCAGCTCTAAGTGGATCCCTGCTGCCAGGCAGCCCAAACCAGCTCCCCAGGAGGCCCTGGGCCTCTGCTGGCCATGTCCACGGAGGCTGCATGACTGGGGACTGGAAGAGAAAGTGCCAAGCAGAGGGACCCTGTGCCTCCGTGGAGGATGGCCGCTTGCTGGGCATGTGCAGCCTGGCAGGGGCCTCGGGGCCTTTCCTGGGGTCCCCGGGGGCAGGTTTGGGCAGCCCAGGCCTAGGAGAGAACAGGGGCAGGAGGCTGGGAGGTGTCGGACCTGGGTCTGAGAGACGCCCGAGGCCCCTGTGGACCTGAGGTGCAGGGAGGGGGCGCCTGGTGGGTTCTGCCCTCATCAGAGTCCAGTCCCCACTGCTGCCCCAGCCTGTTCCTGTGGTGTGATGAGCACCTGCTCCCTGGACGGGCAGGTCCTTCCACCCTCCTGGAGGCTGGGATGACCCGGGGGAGGCGCCATCCGCCCCCTCTCTGTCCTGCACGCGGGTGCCAGGCCCAGTGCACACGGGGGCGCTTCAGGAGCGTTCACTGGATGATGACGTTGTGGGCGCAGCCTGGTGAGGAGCCCATGCATGCCAGGGTGGGGGTCCCCTTTGTTCTCACGCATGGCGAGGCCCGTCTGCAAGCTGCTCTGGTCAGGAAGGGGCAGCAGGCAGCAGGGGAGCAAGTGGAGGACTTGGTGGTGGCCGAATAATGGTGTCCCCATCCCCATCCCCAACCTCACGAGGCCAAGGGGCTTTGCAGATGAGGTTAGCCCCGGAGGTCTTGACCTGATGATAGTGTCCTGGACCATCCAGTGGCCCGAGGTAGCCAGAAGCGTCCCCCGCTTGTGAGGGGAGAAGGAGTGTTAGAGTCAGAGAGGCTGCAAGAGGCCCCTGCAGGAGGGCGGAGACCGCGCCAGCAGCCAGGCACGAGGGCCTCTGGGAGCAGGGAAGGGCAAGAGACGGTCCCCCAGGCTGCCGAAAGGTGGCCTGTGGCCGTGATGTCAGCTGACCGGCCCACCTGCCCACCTGTTTTGGATTCTGGACCTCAAGAACTTTGTGTTGTTTTAAGTCACTTATTTCAAAGCGGCTGGGTGACACCGCCATCCCCAGGCAAGCTGTGTGACCGTGCAGGGGTGCACAGGAAGGTGGCACTGAGGAGGGACTCCACGGAGAGCCAGAGGTGGAAAGACCCGAGGGGGGACTGGCTGCCGCTGACACTGCTGGATCAAGACCTGCCTGACTCAGCCCGACCCCAGCTCCTCTGAGCCAGGAGCCCTCCTTCCCAAGGCCAGCCTTCCCCACAGCCAGCGAGGAGGTTTTGTCCCTGGCACCCGAGAGAGTTCTGACCAAACAGAACCATGCGGCACGGCTACAGCTCTTGGACCGCTTTAGGCCAAGGTGTCTGCTTCAGTTCATGGTTGGTGGAACTAAAGCCCAGAGACACCGCTATGCTCGCCAGAGGCGACCCAGAGTCACGCCTGGACCTGGGGCACAGAGTTCCCATGAGGGCTCCTTCTTCTGCTGTGGGTCAGGAGGCCATCAGCCTCATCCCCCAGCCTCCCCACCTCCCTCACAGATACCTGGGACTTGGAGAAGGAGCAGGGGGCAGAGCTCCCGGTGAGGCAGGTGCCTGGGAGGCCGGCAGCGGCCCTGGCCCAGGTCCTGGAGCCCAGAGGCCTGGAGTCTGGATCTGAGAGCCACGTCTGAGACCAGCGGCAGCAGACCTCCCAGCGTCCTGGACTCGTTTGCAGCCTGGTCTTTCTGCTCTCCGGCTCCACTTGCCTGAGCCGGTGACAGCGGTGATGGTGACACCGACGTCATTCGCATGCTGACCCCACAGTGTGCTCTGAACGCAGCTCTGCAGGGACAGCAGGAGCCCTGGGTGTCCCCTCCGTGTGGGGTCCGCAGAGCCTTCCAGGGCTGGTGTGAGGCTCCGCCCAGGCCGGGCGGTGAGGGGGTCGTGGGGGGGACACTCTGCCTGCTCATCATGGTGGTCCCAGGACTCAGATGTCAAGACTCGCAGCTGTGCCTTTGCTGTGTGACACTCCTCCCTCCGTAAACAAGTGACATCGGTTTCACAAAAACGTCTCTTCTTCCTGCTCCAGCGGTCGGGCTGGTTCCCACAGGTCAGAGCAAACCCTAACCCTACAATGACAGAAAAGTCCTTGAAAAGAAAAGTGACTTTTAAAAAGAGGGCGTGGGTGCCCAGAGCGACCCCTGGGCAGGGCAAGTCCACTGCCAGCTTTGGCGGCCGTGATTGGCGCGTGCACCCGGTGGGGGGTTCCACTGCCCCGGCCCTTCACCCAGTGGAGACCAGGGGAAGTGGGCACAATGCCCAGGCTGGCCTGCGAGCTGCCCGGCGCAGACTGACAAACCAGTGACCTGGAGACCACTCAGGGCGGGAGGGAGGTCAGCCACGGTCACTCAGCACCGTGAGTGCCACCTCGGGCCTCGTGGAAAACCCAGCTCCCTGATGGACCCCGGTCCACCTCGTGTCCAAGGCACCCCTTCAGGCGGGAGGGCAGGACTGTGGCTGGGGGTGCTGCAGGCGTGTCCGCTGGCCAGAATCCTCCATTGGGGCCAGAGGCGGTGCAGAACCAAGATGGGGCTGCAGCTCCCAAGATGGGAGGGAGACTTGAAGACCCATGGAGATCAAGCTCAGGATGGAGAGCAGAGATGAGGTGTCGGGGAGCCTCTCTGAGTGGCTGACATTCTGAGCATCAACTAGGAGAAAAAATAGAGTCAGCAGGTGGGTGTCTGGGGAACCGAATCCGGGCAGAGGAAGGGCCGGGCAAAGGCCCTGTGGCAGGGTGCCAGGGGAAGGCCCTGAGAGCCCTGGGGAGCTGCCCACACTCCCTTCCCTCCTGGCGGCCTTGCCCCCGGGGAAGGGGTGCCCTGTCCGTATCTGGAGGATTCGTTTTCCTTTCTTCCAACAGCACTGAAAGCTGACCCGTGAGAACAGGCCATCCCGGTGCCAGATCTACACATGTCCCTGCGGATCTCGGAGGGTCACCTGCCGGGGAAACGTGACTCCGAGGACGCCATCACAAAGCAGACAGGGTTGGGAGCGCTGGTGCGATGTGCGTCCCTATTTGCCAACAGGTGAGAGGAAGTTGTGCTTCGGGTAATCCCAGATGGACAGGCGCGATCCTGGCGTCGCGGCCTCACTCTCCTCCCAACAAAGGGCTCCCTGTCGGCAGCCGATGCGCAGAGGGAGAGCATTGTGCCCGACTGAAAGCCCTCATTGAGCCGCCCTGGCAGGGAGCGGGCACCCTGGTGCCCACCCGCCTGGTGTGTCCAGCCCCGCTGGCCGCCTGCACTTGAGGGCCGCATCCCCAGGAGAGCCGGTCATGGTCACTGTATCCACGGGAGCCTGAGTGGTGGGGGCAGAAGAGACCAGGGGCCAGAGCCCCCACCCGGGGAGTGGGACTGGGGCCGTGGGAAGCGTGGCCGCCGGCCTCCCAGGCTCCACGGCATGAAGAATCCCCTCTGGTCGCAGTGTCCAGTGCCGCAGGACAGACGCTGCCCACCTCATTCTAGAGTGGCCTTTTGTCCTCTCTCTGTCTGGAGGTGGCAGGTGGCAGGGTTCCACCTGGGTTTCGGCCCTGGGCCTCCCGGCTGGTTCTCCACCCCGTGACCATCCTCCTCCCTGGCCATGTGGTACCTACTCCAACGGGCAGCGAGGATTCCAGCCAGTGCTCTGGTCACCACATCGACGGAGACACGGAGGGACAGGGTGTGAACAGTGGGCTGGGCGCCGTTCCGGGGGCAGAGCCCAAGGTGTTACCATCTCTTGGTACCAGGGATGGAACCCCGGGCACTTGACCCCTGAGCCCATCCCCAGTCCTTTGTGATATTTTATTTAGACACGGGGCCTCACTAAGTTGCGGAGGCTGGCTTTGAACTCTCAGTCCTCCTGCCTCAGCCTCTGGAGCTGCTATTTTTTAAAAATCTTTGCAACTGAGGGTTCAACCCAGGGGCACTTTACCAGCACGCTACAGTCCCAGCCCTTTTTAATTCTCATTTTGACGTAAAGCCTTGCCAAGTTGTTGAGGGTCTTGCTGAGGTGCTGAGGATGGCCTTGAGGTTTCATCCTCCTGCCTCAGCTTCCCCAGTTGCTGGGATTACACGCATATACCATTGTGCCCAGTAGAAGCCCCAATTTAAAGGGATTTTTTTTCTCCCATGACAAGAGGCTGGTGGGAGGCAGCTGCTACCCTTGGTTTCATGGCTTCATGATGTCAAATGCTGATGCCTCTGAGATTCTCTTGACTCTTTCCTCAAGGTCACAAAATGGCTGCAACAGCACTAGTCATCAAATCAGTGGAGAAAGCTGGAAAAAAGGAAGAATGTGTGATGTCAATGACATCTGTCCCTGTTAGCCTGAAGTGGGAAGCTGTCCCCGGCTCCAGCAGACTTCCCCTGGCGTTTTATTGGCTAGAATCGTGGGGTGTGACTGCAGAAGGGTCTGGAAAGGGGACACTTGGTCTTTCCAGCCCTGAGAGTGGACGTGGAGAGGACTGGGGGTGGGATTGGCGGGAGGAGAACAGGGGAGAAGGTGCTCAGCTCTGTGTACCCATCCTGCTGTCCCATCCAGAGCCACCTGGCTCGCCAAGCGGTTTTTGACGACAGAAAGTAAGATGAGTTGTGATCACGGGGCGATGAGGGTGTCTTCAAGGCAGCAGACCCAGGGACAGAGAACAGCCACCACCAGGGAGTTTCTGAGGGCGAAATGTCCGTTTTATAGATGAGAGAGCCACAGAGAGGCCCAGCGACTTTCCCCAGGTCTCACCAGCAGCCAGAGGCCAGGTGCCTGGCCGGGGCTGCGGGAGTGGGGACCTGAACCCATCTGGCCCGTGTCCACGCCAAGCTGCCAGGATCTCGGTCCTCGGGTCCCAGTGGCATAACGGGGATGTGGCTGCTGATGCTCTGAGCCCAGTGCTCTGTCCTTGGCCCGGGCCATCAACCCCGATGTTACTGTCCACCCTGACGTCCTCCGCGGCGCCTGGTGTTTGGCTGAGCTTCGTGAGCTCCCGCGCTGACCTCCGCCGAGCAGGAGAAAGATCCTCACTGTTTTCACCCCAATTCGTTCAGGGTTCTTCGTCTGCAGTTTTATGGCTCAGAGGCGAAGCTTCGGAGTCTAAAGGATGTCCCCAGTGTGCAGTGTCAACCAGAGAGCAGCACAATGTAGACTGTTTTTAAAAAACTGTTCACGACATGAACCACTGGACAGGCCGTTAGTCCAGGGGAACCTCAGAGGGATTCTTGGCCAGGAGGGCGCACGCTGTCCGTGTTCTCTAAATGGTTTCTTCCACGCCCAGGAAGAAACCTGGGCACCTGGGGGGTACGCGGCAGCCCCAGGTCTCTGGCTCTGGGTGAGGCACCTGCACATGTTTAAAGCTGTGAAAGCCCAACACCCACCCCCCCCCCCCGACCCCAGCTGGTGACCTGCCAGGAGGCCCCAGGGGCTCAGCAGAACGCAGGAGGCCACAGTCTGGGGTTTGGGGCTTGAGGTTCTCGATGACTTTTTAAAAATGTGTCCCTTTCAGATACACGTGACAGTAGAGTGCACTTTGACGTGTCCTACTTCCACGGGGTGCAGTCATTCTAACCAGGATCCTCTCTCGGGGTCGTACGTGACGTGGAGATTCCCTGCGGCGTGTTCACATGTGACAGAGGGAAGTGGTGCCCGATTCATTCGGCTGTCTCCCCCTTCCCATCCCTCTCCCTGCCCTCTACTGCCCTTGGTCTAATCCAACGAAGTTCCATCCTTCCCTCCACCACCCCTAGTGGGAGTCAGCAGCCACGCAGCCGGGAGAACACTGGGCCTGGGGGCTTGGGGAACGGCTTATTTCACTCAGCACGAGAGTCTCCAGTTCCACCCTTTCACAGCAAATGCCATGATTTCGTTCCTCTTCATGGCTGAGTGATATTCCTTGTGAACGTGAACCACGTTTTCTTCATCTGCTCATCTGCCGCAGGACACTGGGCTACTGTGAATTGAGCTGCTCTAAGCACTGCTGTGGCTGCATCACGGCGGCTGCTGATCTCCTCAATACCTCTGCAGCCAGTCCTGCCCATCTGGCAAAAGAAGTCTACGAGTCCCAGGGAGACGTGCTTTGACTCGTTAGTATAAGTCTATCCCAACCAGTATCTGGGACATAGCGACGCTAAAACTGTGTCACTTATCTGAAATTTAAATCTCACCGGGAGTCCTAATGCCCACTAGCTCCATGTGATGGGAAGGAGGTGTCTGGCCTGGAAGCCACCAGCTCTGAGTTCAGGAGGGAGAGGGGCTGAGCTTTGTCTCTTTGGAAAGTTGGTCTTGAGGGGGACACGCCAGCCCGGGACTTGGTGTGTGCCGCGCCCGGCCCAGGGCTCAGCTCAGCTGTAGGCGGGAGGTGCAGGTGGCACCACTCAGACCCGGGTCTGAGCCTGGGCTCAAGGCAGCCACAGTGGCCTCCGAGAAGCAGCTGGTGTGTGTGGGGGGAGGGGAGGGGGGAGGGGCCGGAGAGCACCCACCTGCCAGGCCCCACGGGAGGCACCGCGGCCTGGGGGTGAAGGGAGGCTCAGGGCACCTATAGCAGGCTTCCCAGAGGGGACAGCAGGTGCCGGTCACGGGTCCTGTTCAGAGCCCTGCCCCCTGCCAACTCAGGGTCGGCCCAGACTCTTTGTCGGACAAGCTCTGTCCTGGGCACCTGAGTGTCACAGGCTGGGCACACGGGGACAACGGGGGAGGGCTGGGAGGCCACGGAGTCTCCTCGTGCCGTGTGTGTGAAGCAGTCTGAGGGGGACGCAGGTCCCAGGCCCTGGTCAGCACGTGCAGCCCCCAGCTGCTTCCAGGCCTCCAGGGGCCCACCAGGAAGAGGGTCTGCCAAGCCTCTGTGGGTCCGTGGGTCTGCCTAGCAGGTCTAAGAACCCCCTCCATCCATGCAGGGACAGTGCCTGGGACCGCAACGGGCTTGACCAGGGGGATAGAACAGGGCAGTGCCGCTTTGCAGAGCAGTCAGGGAGGGCTTCTGGGAGGAGGCAGCAGGCCAGCAAGGTCTGGAAGACGGAAGCTGTCCTGCAGACAGATGGGGACAGTGAGCCGAGGCCAGGGCGGAGGAGCTCCGAAGGCTGGAGGGTGACCGGAGGCTCTGTATCTGGGCGACACTCTGATTGTCACCGAGACTTACAAGACATGGCCTCCCATGGCACATCTGAGGAAGCCGAGGTCGGACGCCCAGCGTCCTGCACCCGTCGGGGTGCGGGAGAAGCAGGCAGCACGTGGGTGCTCAGGGTTTGTCCCCGGAGCTGGCTCAGCTGGCCGTGGGGTCTGGCGAGGCGGGGGGTCCCCGCGGGGCAGGCGCTGGCCCAGGCTGGTGTCTCAGGGCGAGGCTCGAGGCTGCTGCACCGAGGCTCCTCCTGCCCCGGGGACAGCCCCGCGCTCAGCCTGGTCGCCCGCTCCTGACCACCCGCCAGGATGGAGGGCGCGGGGGCTGCCGCTTTGATCCCAGCGTGGCTCTCTGCAGTCGCCCGGCGAGTGGCTCGTGAAACCCAATATGGGGGATGGGAAGGATTTTATGGGGGCTTCCGGCAAATTCCAGGGCACAACTTTACAGCCCTCGGTTGCAGGACTTCCCTTCCCACCACATCCCCCCAGGAGGGGACAGAGGCGTCCATGGGGGCACGGAGTCAAGCTGGGGGCGCCCAGCAGGAACTGAGGGGCTGGCAGGGCGGCTGGTGGAGGGGGCTCCAGAGCTGTGCCCCAAGTTGGCCGACTCCAGCCAGGGCTCTGGGGACAGCATGGGCCCCTCGTCCTCCACGTCCGAGGAGGCCCACGACACCTCAACACCCACCACGTGGGCCCTGGGTGGGGCCCTGGGGTCTGTCCCTCCCCGGGATGACACAGGGTGGGGCTGGGGGGCCGGCCACGTGCATCGAGAGACCCAGGGAGACCCTGCGAGGGAGGCCAGTTGGGGAAGGGGGGATGGAGATCCCTGGGGAGGTGCCATGATGGGGGACTCGGGGCCACAGGGAGACACAGAGAGATAATAAGGGGGGAGGGGGGAGAGGGAGGGGGAGAGGGAGGGGGAGAGGGAGGGGGAGACAGGAAAAAAATAAAGGAGTCAGAGACACAGAGACAGAAGGCACAGGGAGACACAGAAGGAGAGAGAGACAGAGACGACAGAGACCCAGACACAGGGACACAGAGAGAGACAGGGCCAGAGAGCTGGAGGGGAAGAGCCGCAGAGACGGTGACGAAGGTGACGCAGGGAAGGGGAAGGGGAAGGGGCGGCCCAGCTGAGGGAGGGAGGGGGACCCCGGAGAGACGGAGATGCGAGGGACGGAGGAGAAGGGGCCACAGAGACCTCCAGACAGCGAGAAGATGGGCTCCAGCAGGGACCCGCGAGGGGTGAACCTTACCTCCAGGCCAGGAGCACAGGCGTGGACTGTGGGAAGCCACCAGGGTGTGGTGATTTGTGACAGGAGACCTGGGCTCTGGAGCTGGACTACTGGGACGTGACCCCAGCTCTGCTGCCTGCCGGTCAGCACGCCCCGTCCAGCCTCAGTTCCCCCCGCCCAGGGGCATCGGGGAGCGGGGACACACCAGGGGCTCACTGGGACCGCCCAGGACTTCTTTGGTAGCCACTTCTGCGAGGTCCCTGTGGCTGTGTAACTCAGATGCCCACGGGTTCTGGGGACCAGGACGTGGACACTTGGGGCACTGTCTGCAGCTTCTGGGTGAATAGTCTCCTCTGGCCCCTTGAGCTGGGAGGGAGCTGTGGTGCCCATTCTTGCCTCAGGGACGTGGCCATGCCCCACTGCCTGGTTCCAGCACCCCTGCAGGGCCAGGAGGGTCAGGACAGACTCCAGGGACCCCAGGTGCAGGAGGCTCCTTTGAGGGTGGCCAGCCCAAGGCTTGTCCCTTGCAGGTGGCTGCTGCCCTCTGCTGGCTGCTTGGGGGATAGGCGCCTGCCTCTGCAGGGCTGCCGGCTGCTCACCTGACTGGCGAGGGGAGTCCTCCCAGGGTCCCTCCTTGGGGTGACCTCAGGCCCGTGAACCTCTCAGCTATGGTGGGTGCTGTCATGGGAATAGGTAGTTTCCCAGTGAGGACTAGCTCAGTGTCCCCAGCTCTGGATTGGGCAGCCCACTGTCCAGTGTCGTTCCAGACCTGACTCTGTCACTTCCTGGCTGTGTGGCCTTGAACAGTTAATTTTCCCTGAGTTTTGGCCTCTTCTGGAAGAGGGATCAAGGTCTGCTGGACAGGCACCGTGTGTCCACAGCACCACCTTTGATCTTAATTGTTCTCATCCAGGCTCAGCAGCCCGGGAGGCAGGCACCGCGGTGATTCCACTTTACAGAGGAGGACACCGTCTTGGAGAGTCGGAGCCTCCTGCCCCAAACAAAGCAGAGAACCAGGGAGCAAGTCCAGGTCTGTGCCACCCACCGCCCCTTCCCAAGGCCCATGTGCCCCTGGGTCTCTGGTCCCAGCAGAAACCCAGATTGGCCAACACATGTTCTTGATTGTTTAAAAAAAAAAAAAAAGTAAGAAAGAAAGGCTTTAACAAAAGCGTTTTGTTCTTCAGATATTTCCTTCTGCAGTACTGGTGGCCACGGCCTTGAGAGAGGTCCTTGGAGGCACGTGGTGGGCACCCAGCCTCCATGCCGGACACCACGGGAGTCTTTGGCAGTCCTTCCCATCCAGTCCCCTGCCTTGACGTACAACCCACAGCCGAGGTCCCCGAGTAGGACGCCCGCTCCTAGATCTCCCAAGGAAGAAGGCCCGCCGGCCAGCCACCCACACCCGGGTTGCACCAGGTCCCTTGCGTGGTTACCGAAAGCTCTTTCTAATTTTAACAAAGCTCCTAAAACCCGTTCTAATCTGCGGAATTTGCCTTCTGTGAGAATGGGAGCAGGGCTTTGATTCTAATTAGCAAACCACAAATCCCGTCCGCAGCCTCCCTTTCAGGGCGAGTCTGACAGCACGAGGTCCCTCAGACGGCTCGGCTCGGAGGACCGGCCACTTAGTGCCCTACACTTCAGGTCTCTGGCCCACGGCGTCCTCACCATTGCAGCAAAACGTGGCTGCATCGGGGACGGAGCTGAGCTGGGCGCTGAGGGAGCCAGTGTGAGGTTTCACCGGAACGGTGGCTCTACCTGTTCCCGTCCCCTCCTCCCTGTTTTCTTGATGGACAAGACCAGGTGCTCGGGGAGGGCGTCCCCAAACTGGGCACCATCGCGTGTGAGTCGAACCCAGTCTCATTCAACTTTCTGCAAAGGAGCATCTAGTCGGCGTTTTGGGCCACAGACACCGTGGGGGCGAAGTGTGTGGCTGTTCACAAAATACAGGTGGAGGGTGGACTTGGCCCCCAGCCATGGTTGGCTGACCCCTGGCCTTAGCGATTCGGTGTACTACTTTGTCTTTCTAAGGGTTGTTGGGAAGTTGCCTGGGCTAGGTTCTGGCCCATGAGCCCTGAAGGTCACTTCCACTACAGGAATTTGGGGAGAGTTTCTTTAGTTTTAAGAGACATTCTAGATGGAAACTTTTCCTGCATGCAGCTGGTGAGAAGGTGATGGGTGGAGCTGGTGCAGCTCTATTGTGCCACGGGGAGGGTAGAAAGATCCTGGGCCTCCCGAGTCCCTCCATGATCCACCTGGCACTGAGGCCTTTCTTAGGACTCACAATGCAAAACTGTAAAGATCTGTGTTATTTAAAGCATCTCTAGTAGAAATTCATTTCCTTATAGCTTAAAAGTCTCCTCATGGAATTCCTAGCCTACCTGGATTTATCTTACCTGGTGCCAAGTAGGAGAAATAAAAATCTGACTTAATTCCAAAGGAAAATCAGTGGCAACCTGTGAGTCAGCCCAGTGCGTACAAACCACAGGGGCTGAGTGTACCAACGGGTGGCTTCCCGGCAGGAGTGTTGGATCTGTGTGCAGTTTACGAATCGTTCCCTGCTGCTTTACACGGATCCGGGTGGAAGTCACTGTTATTTATGACTGAGAGCACCAGGTAGACTTTCCAGGAAGGTACCAGGGTAGGGTGCCTACAGTAGGTGCTCAATAAACACATGCCATTCTTTAGGGCACTCAGGAGAATCCAGCCAGCTGCTTCTTTCTTTCAGTTCTTTCTGTGGGGACCACTCCATGCTGTCCCCCAGGACGGGCCCCTGTGTAAGGGGGTCTCACCTCAGAGGTGAGCAGAACTCTCTGCACTCAGCCTACCTATGGCGCCATTGCTTGCCCTCGGGTGCTGGCTGGGGGCATCCTGGGGAGGGATGTACCCTGGCTTGGCTGCTCCTGCTCTGGGGGAGGGTGTCAGCAACAAAGCAGGTCCCCTCTCTAACACCAGAGCCCCCCCACGGGCCGCTGTTCTTCAGGCTGCAGAAGAAGAACTTCCCACAGTTCCCTGAAGCCTTTATGTCCCTTTGTTATTCAAATTAAAAACAAAACAAATAAAAGAAGGAAGAAAGAGCCCCTCCCTGGAGCCACAGGATTGTCCCAGGGCCACCGCTGGGGTTGGCCCAGAGACACACTGAGTTGCCAAGGCCTGAGGCAGGGCTTCTGCAGACCAGGGTGAGGTGCAGACAGGACCCAGACTTTGCACAGCCCGGGGGCGTCTGAGCAGGGGGCCTAGGGCAGCCCCGCCCGGTCTGCCAGTCCCCTCACCCTCAAACCTGGTTTCCTCCCAATGCAAGGGGGTCGGACAGGAGGACCCAGGTCAGCGTGGCATTGCCACAGGCCAGGGGCCTCCTGTGATGGTCAGGGGCCAAGGTGCTTGGGTTGTGCAGCCTGACCTGCCCCCTGTCCTGCGCTCCGTAGGGGAACAGGCCGGTCTAACACCCAGAACACGTTCCCAAGGGTGGGGACCTGTGCTTTGTATATCAGGCCACCCAAGTGCCAGTGGTTTCTGCTGCCTCTGGACAGAGCCAGGACCCCTTGGCCACCCTGAGAGTCTTCATATCACCTGGCCGTGGCCACCCTACCCAAGACCCTGGGCTGCAGGGCCGAGCTGCCTGGGTTTCCGCCAGAGGTGCAGTCTGCTGGCCCTGGGTGGGTCTCGATCTGTTGAGAAACCTGCAGGCGTGAGCCCTGGGGGCCGGGAGAACACACTGCCACGGACAGGGGCCTGAAACCGCAGCGGGTGGACGCCTCTGCAGGGAGCAGGCCCTTCCTGCTCTCCAGCCACCGAGGGTGTCCAGGCCCTCGGCCCAGGGCAGGACGGTTCCAGTCTCTGCTGGTCTCCTGGTGACTGTCTCTCCTCAGGACACTCACCACCGGAGCCCCCCACCCTTAGTCCAGGACAATTTTACCTTGAGGCTCTTAGTCACATCTGCAAAGACTCTTTCCGATCAAAGTGACAGGCTCAGGCTCTGTGATGAGAGCCTGGACGGACCTTTGGGAGGCCACAGTCCTTTGCACCAGGTGGATCGGGGTGTCCTTGGTCTTAGAAAGCTTGGGCGGATGCTGGCCGTGGCTGCAGGATATTTCAAGTGGCTCTTGGGCAGGAGGGAGGGGGCACCAGGGAAGGGAGAACCAGGCCTGGCCTCGGGGTCTGAGGGACAGGAGGCTTCTCTGCCTTGTTCCTGACGCTTCTTCCCGTGTTCAGAACCATTTCCGATGACCGGCTCACAGTGACGGCATTGACATCATGTGACAGCAGAGGCTCCCCGGGGCCAGGCACCTGTGACTGCAAGGCCGTCCCTTCTGGAAGCCCCTGGCCTGGGTCTCCGGCCAGGGCTGGCCAGCTCCTCTCTCCCAGTCCTGGACACACCCCACACCCACGTGAACACACCTGTCTGCACACCCCCATTCGCTTGTGTGTCCATTCCGCCCCACATTCCCCCGAGCACTCTGTTCACAGGCCCACCGCGGTGAGTCTTGTGAATGCTCAGGCCCGTGGGGACTTCGGGGACACTTTGGACACTCGGCACAGATGCTCTCAGCCACCTGGCCTAGGAGGGGAGGCTCCCTTTCAGAGTGAAACCCAGAGTGACCTCCGCAGTATCTTCTGTCCTCTCCCCTCCCCCGCCCTGCCCGTGCGCTCTGGGCAGCTGTGTCCTCCGACTGGCCGAGCCTCTCTCAGTGCCTCTGACCTGCCCCTGGAGAGGCAGGGACTTGTGGGTCCTGTTCTCTGCTCCAGCCCCGCACCCTTCATGGGGCGCTGGGGGAATGTGGGAGTGAGGAGCTGGGTGGGACAGTGTCGTGACAGCCCTGAGCCCACCACACCTCCCCCAGCCCAGCCTAGGCCCGCTCCTGGCCCATGACCACAGGGCCCAGGCTTGGAACCAGTGGGGGAGGGTCCTGCACTTACAGACCCAGGCCACAGTCCCCCACCCCTGCTGGCAGCTTCTGGAACCCAGTGGCTGCCCCGTGTCTGCAGGTGCATACAAAGCCATGTTTGGTCTTCTTTTTTTTGGTACTTAAGATTGAACCCAGAGGTGGTAACCACTGAGCCACATCCTCAGCCGGTTCCCTTCTCTTTAAAACGTTTTGGTTGGAGACAGGCCCTCGCTGAGTTGCTTAGGGCCTCCCTGAGTTGCAGAGGCTGGTTTAGCTGATGTGATCCTGCTGTCTGCGCCGCTCCCGCTGCTGGGATTATAGGCGTGTGCGACCGTGCCTGGCTTGGTCTTCATTTAAAATGACTAGGGAAGAGGAATCTGGGATGTGTCTGCACAGGTGACCTTGTGTGACCTGTCAGCAGCTGCTGGCATCCTCAGCAGAGGACGCTGACCCTCTGGGATTGTGCAGGCCAGGCAGGGACCTGGCCTATGGTGGACTGGGACTCTGCCTGCCTCTGTCCAGCTTTGCTTTCTCTTGCAGAGGACAATGAGGGAGAAGAGCCGGTGGCTCTTGCTCCCCACCTTCCTCACCCACCTGGGAGGCTGCTGATTCACCCTCTCAAAGCATCCTCCGTGAGCCACTCATCCCCGTGCCACCACCATGAGAGCCACCTTCTGCTCCCTGGACAGTTGTGCCAAGGCCTCACTGGCTCCTCTGGGGACCCTCCTTCCTGTCTTCCCACCGCCACTGTCTCTGCTTGACCTGGCCCGCTCTTTTGTGAGAGAGCCACACCAGCAACACGACCAAACACACCCGTGTCTTTCCACCCTGTCGGAGTTTATTGAATAACAGTAAATTCACAAGTGACAGCGCTGTCCCCAGAGCAATTCACCAGTTCTCATGGTCACATCTGGTCCACCCCAGGCTCTTTTATTCCAATCTTGATTACTAATAGCCATGACACTTGAGTCACACGTCACCCTTTACCACGTGACAAATGATTGCATGCATAAGGTTACATATATCGTATTATTACAGAAAGGGTCAAGGTGGCCACAGGGCTTCAGGAGGCTGCACAGAGAGCAAAGGCTGAGGGTCCTTGGGTGGTCAGGTAAGATTAAGAACCAGGATCAGCCAGAGAACTCGCCCAGGACCCTGAGTTGTCAGAGCACAGAGCACCCAAGCCAGGGGGCGGGAACCAGGCAGTTCCCAGTGAGCCCGTCCAGAGGGAGACTGAGCTGAGCAGAAGCCCCAGGACAGAGTCTGAGGCTCATCCCCTGTCCCTCAGATGTCTGATGGCCAGGTGGGCTGCACTAACCCATCTTGGGGGCTCCCGGTTGGGCCTCAGTGAGGGGCTGTTCATACGGAGGTCTGGGCAGCTGGATAAGCTCATGGGGTCGAAGTGCCCATCATCCGTGTGCTTCTGACCTCACTTGGTAAGTGCCCGCTTTGACTGGCACAGTTAGTGGAGCAGCTTGTGCCTGGTGGTGGCGCGGCAGAGGGTGGTGGTCGACTTCTGCAGACAAGGTGTGGAGTCCTTCAGCCTCAGCACTATACCAGGGAGGAGCACCCACAGCAAAGTGCTGCTTTGTCACGCGGAGTAGCTGGGGTCAGGCACAGCCTGGAAACCGCTGTCCTGTTCATCATGGACTCCCTAGGGGGCTGGGCCCGCCTGCTCCCCATAGCTCCTCCTCATCGGATGAAGCCAAACCCCTACCCTGGCTCTGGGACTGCTGTCACCCAGCCTCTCCCCTGCCTCTCTCTAGCATCGTCTCCCAAGCCGCCCTTGGCACCCTCACCCCAGCCAGGCGCCTACTCAGACTCGGCTGCCCCGTGCCCGCTCACCGCAGGCCTGTGCACTGGCCACTCCTCCTGTCTGTGAGGCTCTTGTCACAGATAGCCACAGCCCTGCTGGTTGGATCTTATGATCTGTCACTGCCTCCAGGAAGCCCACCCTGACCACTGGCTCTCCCTCCGCCCTGCGGCAGCTCTTTGGAGGTTCCTGGCTTTGTGGAAGCCCAGCCCCAGGGGTAATGCCAGGGTCTTGCCTGCACATTTGCTTGTGTCCTGTTTCCCAGCTTCAGTGCAGATCCACGAGGGCCCAGGGCTTGGCAGTGACACTCTGTGGGTGAAGCCACAAGCAAGGGTAGACAAGATGGCAAGCTGTCCTCGTAGATCTCACAAGGCAGGCCACATGGTCCTGGAAGTCCCCAACACTGTCATGGACCAAGATGATCCATGATCTGCTGGACGAAGAATCCAGCTGGCTGGACGCTCCTACCCGCCTGGGCCGAGGTTTAGCTTGCAACTGGGGCAGAGGGTGGACGTTTCAATTCCAGTTCACGGTCAGGGCCTGGGTGGGGGGAGGCCAGGCACTGCAGCAGGGTCAAGATAGGGAGCTCCTCCTGTGACCCCGGGGAGTGTGACCTCTGCACTTCCAATGACTGAGCCAGGTCTGGGAGGGGACCGTGCAGCTAGTGAGAAGTGGGCTCCTCTCCCTGATGCCCCTGGGCCCTGCTGGAGGTCGGTGAGTCAGCGCCTACCGACTCTTTCTGATCCTGGAATCTGGCACAGGATTTGGCACAGCGTAGGCGTCAGCAGGAGAGGCAGCACCGCCCAAAGAGTTGCGGAGCCAAAGACGAGATGTGGGAAAGATCACCCATCTCTCTGAAGCTTCCAGAAGGTGGGAGACAGTGGGAGGAACCCAGGCTTTGGGTGGAAACCAGCCCACAGTCCCAGCCGTGGGGTGGGGTGGGGTGAGGCTGGTCTGTTGAAACTCAGTCCCTTCCCCTGTCCCTCCTCACGGGGTGGTGGCCATCAAGAGGGAGTGCGCAGGCGTTGGGGGCAGGAGGCGTGATCGGCTGGAATACGCACTTCTGGGGCCTCCGAGCTGACCTTGTCCCTGGTGCCAACACCTGAGGGTGCTGACACATGGTGAGTGGGGGCCAGTGCTGTGCGTGGTCTTGAGGGATTGAAATGCGACCTGGACCAGCCTCAGACACGGGGTCCTGGGAGAAGGTTGCAAGGGCAGCCCACGACCAGCCAAGAGAACCCAGGAGCCTGGACTCAACACCTCCCCTCTCCGTACCTTCGCCACGTTCTTTTCTTTCTAGAAAGACTGGCTGCCTTGGGCTCTCAAGGCCATCGACCCCTTGCAAGGACTACATGCCACCACCCAAATCCCCAAAGAGCATTTCCCAGGGAAGGACCCTTAACGCAGCTCCACGTGGGCTTTGCGCCTCCCTGCCCCCTGTGTTGAGCGACCCGGCCTCCCTCCTGCAGTCAGAGCAGCCGCCTAGCTGGTGGCTCCCCTCTTCCCAGGCCCGCCTTTGACCAGCCCAGCCCCACAGGCAGGGGCCTGCTGCAGTCAAGGGCCACACTGCCCCTTCCTCCGGCCTCGGTGGCCTCCTAGCAAGTTTAGGGCACAGGTGTAGGATTTCTTTAGGGGGCGATGAAAATTTTCTAAAAGTAGATGGTGGAGATAGTTCATGTACCAAAACCCCCACTAAATCGTGCCCTTTAAAAGAGTCTTATGTTATTAAACTGTCATTTTAAAAAGCTATGGCGGGGCAGGGTGGCCTACGCCTGTAATCCCAGCAGCTCTGGAGACTGAGGTAGGAGGATCAAAAGTTCAAAGCCAGCCTCAGCAACAGGTAAGCACTGAGCAACTCAGTAAAACCCTCTAAAGAAAATACAAAACAGGGCTGGGGACGCGGCTTAGGGGTCTAGTGTCCCTGAGTTCAATCCCCGTTACCCCCCTCTACCGCCAAAAAAGCTGTTATTTAAAAAAAAAAAATGAGACTATTTTGAGAGCTGGGGCTAACCCTGACCCTCTACCACTGGCCTGCACTTGGCCTCCTGGACTTGCCCTCCTCCCTCCTCCCCCACCCCTCCCCCCTGCCTCTCCTGTGCTGCTCCTGTGCTGGGCCTCTGCCCTGGAATGCCTCCTCCCAGCCTCCGGCAGGCCTCCCTCTCTTCTCTCCGGGGCCCTCCGTCCCCCGGGGCAGCCCTGTGTTCTTCCTTGACACTGAGTTGGCGTCTGGGGGCCGCCATGACAAACTAGCACAAAGCAGGCGGTTTAAGGAAACAGAGGCCTTCTCCACCGTCCAGCAGGGAGGGCTGCAGGGGTGGGTGCTGCCGAGCCGGCTGCGTGGGGGGCCCTGGGGGAGCCTGGGCCAGAGCAGGTGATGACACCCAGGATCCAGCTGTTGGTGCCAGATCCGGCTGGCCTCCAGGCGCCAACACCAGTGGCTGACCTGCGGCCACTCACTGACCCTGGTGACAGCTCTGGAGGAAAGTCCTCTGGCGTAGGGTAGAGGGTGGGTACCCGGCAGACGGCTGCCAGCTGGCCATTCAGCCCAGGGCTGTCAACCTGACCCCAGGTCCTCGTCCCGCCCCGACCAGAGCACTCTGCCAGGTGCCCTCTGGGCCTTGGCTTCAGCTGTGTCCCCCCAGGATGTCCTCTTCTCAGCCCACACAGCCTGCAGGTCCTTCAGCCTCGGGGACAGTGTCCTCCTGTTGGCCTCACCCTGGCACCTCAGCAGGGCCACCTGCCCTCCAGTGGGAATGGAGCTGTCTGGGGTCACCTTGTGCCCCTCAGCCTGCCCCTGCTGGCCGGGCTCCCCGAGATCCGGGCCACCACGCCAGGGAGCGCAGGGTGCTGTTGGCCCCGCATGCGCAGAGCCCCGGGGGTGCAGGGGGTGCCCATCCTTCTTACGACAGCCTCACTGAGCTGTGAGACGGTGTCAGTCACATCAGGAAACGTCGCAGGCACAGAGCTGGGTCGAGGGGCCTGAGAGGTGACCGGCTCCAGCACCTTCTTGCTGTCGGTCAGGGGTCAGGTTGAGACCTGGGACACCCACCCTGGAGCTGGGGCCAGTCCTCAGCCGCCCTTCCCCAGGTCAGAGCTCCTCACCTCCCTGAGGCCTCCCTGAGGAGGCAGAACAGGGACCTTGACCTTGTGGTTCCCTCCAGCCAGGGAAAGTGGCCACTCCAATGACCCTGACCCACTGAGCAGAGGAGGGCTGAGGACCCCTTTCCCAGCCTGCCCAGCCCCCACTCCCCTGGGGCTCTTGGGAAGACACAGATGCTCACAGAGGAGGGCGGGGAGGGGTCTGAGACTCGGCATTTCTTAAAGTCTCCCTGGAAGCTCAAAGGATGCCTGGGCACAAGGCTGTGGGAGCCAGAGGGCAGGAGCTGCCCCAGCTCAGGGCAGCTGAGAAATAGCAGCCCACCAGGCGGCAGTGAGGTCAAAGGAGCCCTCTAAGGGGGACCCTGGGGAGGGGGGCTGGACGGGGGCGCTCCCTCTCACCTCTCGGGGCTGGGAATGGAGCTGTCTGGGGTCACCTTCTGCCCCTCAGCTTGCCCCTGCTGGCCAGGGCAAGGCCCCTTCCCTTCGTGTTTGAGCTCATTGGTCACCGCTCACTGTCTTAATAGCCACAGCTGTCCTCTGCCTTTGCAGTCAACTCCCGCTCTACCACAGGACCCGGCCTTGGGAGCACACCAGCCCCCGCCAGGGGCCCCAGCATGCTGGCCACTTCTGTCCCCCAGAGCCTGGCAGGCACATGGTTTATGAATGAACCAAGCTCCTGGGGCACCTACTGTGACTTGGGCGCTCGGAGATGGTCCTCAGCCCTCCCAAGCCCATCTCCGGGTCCCTGCCTCTCCAGCACTGAAGCGCTCCCCTGGGCCACCAGGCCCCGTGTGTCTTGGCTGAATGCGATGGCAGCTGAGCAAGCTCCTGGGACAGATGGGCAGCCCTTCAAAGCCGAGAAGCCACCACATTCCTGGGGTGGAGAAGGACCCTCAGAGGTCAGGCCAAGGTCATGCTTCTCCACACTGGATGGGAGGAAAACTCAGACTTGGCTGCAGAGGGGAAGCTGGGGGCTGTTTGGAGACCTTATGCTCCAGTCCCAGGGCTGGCTCCAGAGCTTGCAGAATGTCTGGCTTCTCTGGGGGGAAAGACTAAACAAAACTGGCTGCATGTGGGGCACAGCCAGCCTGCGGGGGCCCTGACCCGGCCGAGACTCACCATCTCCTGACCCTGGTTGGAGGCCTTGGACGGGGGTCAATGGCTGCCCTGGGAACAGCCCATCATGCAGGGAGGCCAGGGGATGGTGGGCAGCTCAGGGAGGAGGAGGCTGAATCTGCAGGCTCTGTGGTGTTCAGAGCAGAGGCCAGCAGGGCCGGCCGGAGCAGGACGAGAGGCCACCAGCATGGTCCAGCCGTGAGGGCACACAGGCCACCTCCAGGACACCAGCCAGCTCCTCTCCTGCCCTGTGACCATGAGGTCACACGGGTGTCCCCTGGCTGGGCAGGTGTAAGGGTGGCGGGGAGGGGAGAGCGAGGGTTCTGGGTCTTCAGGATGACGCTCTTCCACCATCTCCTGCTTTCCACGGGTCGTTCTTTACTTTTTTTTTTTTAATTTGAATTAATCTTGTTGGAGTAAGAAATGCAAACCCGACAGCTTCGGTGCTTGGGTCTGGCCGCATGACCAACCCCAGGACAACTCCCTTGACCTGCGTCATGGCCGTGGCCGCTCCCCCCACCCACCTCACCTCCACGGCAGAGCCAGGCTCCGGGCTGTCAAGGGACTTTTACGGTGCACTTGACTGGCCACGGGTGGCCACATGAAAACTTACCATGGTGGGGGTGTGAGGGTGGTTCTGAGAAGCCCAGCATTTGGATCTGTGGACGTGGAGCAGACGGCTGTCCCAAGAATCAGTGAATGTCACCCAGTCCCTGAGGGAGATCAGAACTAACACAGAGAAAGGACAGGCTGGCCCTGTCCTCCTGCCTGCTGCTGCAGCTGGGCGCCTCTGCCCCCTTCTCTGGCCCTCACACCACTGGTTCCCCTGGTTCTTGGCCTTGGATCAGAGGGACACCAGGGGCTTTCCTGGGCCACCAGCTTGTAGGTGGCAGATGCAGGACTTCTCAGCTTCCCTGACAGAGAGAGCCAGTCCCTCAGGCTGTGCATGTTCTCTTGGTTGGGTTTCTCTTGAGAACCCCGACGGCCGTACCTCCCAGGTCCATCTCCCCAGCAGGGAGACCGAGGCTCCGAGAAGTGAATCCACTTGTCCAGGTTTGGGCCTCAGTCAGGATGCGTCGGATCCTGGAGTTGAATTCACCTCTGCCTCTCTTTGGGTGCTGGCCGGATCCCAAGCCTGTCGTCCCTATCAACTCTGTCTTCCTGCTAATGACACAATTATAATCAAGGGAGCCCGAGCCACTGGCCAAGGAGGTCTGGTTGTGATTTATCCCAATCAGTTTGGCCCATCCCTAATCAGAACAATCATAAACAGGAAACAAAGAGGTTGGCTCCGTGACAGGGCCCCCGGGACCCCAGCAGGCCTCCAGGAGTTTCTGCCAGTGTGGTTTGCAGCCATGATGTCACTCCTGACGCGGGCGTGCAGCCTGGGGAGTCCGCCACGGAAGGTGCACTTGCCACCAGCAAACTGAAATCCAGGCCCTCCCATCCGATGGCGCGTGGAGGGAGCCCCCAGTCGCCTGGGTGTGCCTGCCCTCCCCTGTGCTCCCAGGGAGTTCCCCTGGCTGGCTGGCCTTGGTGTGGAACAGACAGACAGGAGGAGGAGCAGGATGGAGCTGCTCTGTAGGCGCATTCCCTGCCCTTTCTTCCTTCCACTTCTCCATGCAGTAGCTAGAACCTGCAGAGGAGAGAGCCAGCGAGCACAAGCAAACCTGAACCGAGCTCATAAACCCGCTAACCCGACCCCCCACGAGTGCCCCCCCCCCCCGCGGATCAACTAAGAGACGCGAGTATTTCTTTTTTCAATAAACAAAATGGTGCCCTGCATTCGGGTTGGGGCCCTCTTCTGCACTCTTCTTAGACTGATGTCCTTGATCTGTGACCTCAGCCACAGAAGGCATGCATAGGGGACTGCTTTGGCCAGGCCTCCGACCTCGGGAGTTCCTTCCCTCCCTCCAGCAGGTGCAGCGTGGCGGGCACAGGGTGTGCCTGCAGCCGGGCTTGTCACCTCCTCTCTGGTTACTGTGTTCTGCCACTGTCCCCTCCCCTTATCCACAAGGTGGCTGAGGCACACCAGACACTCTGACATCAGGGAAAGGGCTTTCACCCCAGCGGGGCTGCAGAGTGCCTGTCCCGGGACTGTGCAGGAGTGTGGGGAAGAGGGGCCCCCCTCAGCGAGACTGAGAAACTGGGGCACACGGTCCTGGCATGGTGGGAAGCCGCCAGGAGGTGCATCTATCTGTACAGAGGGAGGGAACTGAGCTGGGAGAGAAAGTGCGTGTCCAGCCGCACCTGACATCCTCTCTGGGCTTTGCAACCAGGAAAACCAATAAATATGACTTTTGCATAAGTCAGATTGAGTTGTGCTTCTGTGGCTTCATTGAAAGACTTCATTGTTTGCCACAAATAGACTTCTACCCTCCTTAGTGTCCTGACCATGCAGAAGGCTCTGTGATAGGAACCCGACGTACCTCTTCAGCGACCCGGATCCACACTCTGCACATCAGGTATTCCAGAGATAGCAGGGAGTCCTCCCTCTCCATCCTCCATCGACAGACTCTGTGCCACCGGCAGCTTCCGGAGAGGATGGCCCCCATCTGTGTCCCCACATTATAGCTCATCAGACCACCGACAGCCCCAGGCCCCACCTGAGCCCATCAGCTGCTCTTTCCTGGGCGCCTGGGTTTGAGATCCAGGGTCCCTGGCTGCCCACAGTGAGCGAGGGAGGAGACACTGGCCGCTAGTGTCTGGGGATGTGGGCGGCAGAGGCAGGGGATGGATAACTGAACAAACCTGGGACGAATGTGGTTAAGTAGGTGACAGGACGGCAGATGTAACAAGAATAAGTAAATAAAGAAAACTGTTGTAAATGCCCAGTTCAATCTGAATTCAGATAAATGACAATTTATGGCTAAGTATGTCACACCATGCTTGAGACTTACTAAAACTGCCTGCTGCTTAGCTGGAGTTTGAATTCAAGGGTGTGCTTGTTTTCTCGGGTGGTGCTAAGAGCTGACCGATGGCGTGTCTCAGGGTCGGGTCACCTGGAAAGTCTGCAGGAAGGGGACCAGGCCACCAGGTGGAGCAGGGCCCTTGGTCGGCATCGCCCCCCCCCCCCCCCCCCCCGCTGCTCCTCACGCTGTCAGCTGAAAACTGGGGGTCGGAGTCCCTGTCCCCTCAACCCTTCTCCCATCCAACCCACCAGCTTCTGTGCTCTCAGCCCTGTTGCGAGGGAATACACTGCATCCATCCCCACCTGCACCCCCATCCTGAGCCGGCCGGGCTCAACCAGCGTCCACCTGGGCCCCAGAGGACATTCGACAATGTCTGCAGAGATTTTGGGTTGTGACAACTGGGAAGGGTGCTACCGGGAAGGGTGCTGCTGGCAGGTGGTGGTAGGGGCCAGGGCTGCTGCTGCCCACCCTTCAGTGCCCGGGACCAAGAGCAGGCAGACAGCAGCCGGGCCCCCGCGTTGGCAGTGCCGCGTGGAGGAACCTGGGTCCACGCAGCGCCCTGCCGGATGGACAGGTGTCACAGCGCTGTCCCCGGTCTCCTGGCCTCTGCATGCCCTTCCCAGTCGTCCTAGGAGGCCACCAACCTTGGCAGCCGCCCGGTGAAACTGCCTCAGGGATCCCTTCTTCTCTGAGCCGTGATTTCTCTCGTGGCCGCCGACTGCCCGTCTCCAGCGCCTGTCCCCGCGCCCTATTTCTTTTCTTTCTTTCTTTCTTTTTTTTTTTTTAAGAGAGAGAGAGAGAGAGGAGAGAGAGAGAGAATTTTTAATGTTTATTTTTTAGTTCTCGGCGGACACGACATCTTTGTTGGTATGTGGTGCTGAGGATCGAACCCGGGCCGCACGCATACCCAGCGAGCGCGCCACCGCTGGAGCCACATCCCCAGCCCTATTTCTTTTCGTTCTTATTAACGGATCCATCCGTTGCAGCGCTGGACAAGGAACCCAGGGCCTGGCACGTGCTAGGCACAAGCTCCACCTTCAACACCGGGTCTTGCTGTGGCTGGCCTGGAACCTGGGATCCTCCGCCCACCTTGGCTCCCTGAGTCTCTGGAATCGCCGGCATGCACCGCCACACCCAGCTTGCCCTGCACTTTATTTATTTTATTTTTTTAAAGAATGCACAGATCTCAAGGAAACACACTCAGTTCTGACTCTTTTTTTTTTTTTTAAGAGAGAGAGAGAGAGAGAGAGAGAGAGAGAGAATTTTTGATATTTATTTTTTAGTTCTCGGCGGACACAACATCTTTGTTGGTATGTGGTGCTGAGGATCGAACCCGGGCCGCACGCATGCCAGGCGAGCGCGCTACCGCTGGAGCCACATCCCCAGCTCCTTGCCCTGCACTTTAGATGAGGGCTGCCTTCCTCCTTTCTGTCCCTGCTCCATTGTCACCTCCTTCGGGAAGCCTTCCTGGGCTTCTGCGCCCCTGACACCTGCCACATGTGACCCGCTTGCCGTGCTCCAAGCACACACACCCCTCCCACACTCTGAATCTCGTCCATTCCCGTCCGTGCCCACCGTCTGCCCTTCCTCTCACTGCCACGCCCCAGTGCCTGTCACATTTATTGACCAGCTGAAAGACCCCACTGCGTCCCTGTGGGTCGCCCAGTTAAAATCAGGATCAGCTGTGGCATCCGCGAGCCTGGTGCAAAGGAGAAGGCAGCCTTCCTTGTCCAGAAATCGGCAGGTCGTAAGCCAAGGGCAGGGTCCTTCTGAGTGTGGGGTCCTGGGCTCCCCCGTGGGGCATACTTGCAGTGCTACTTTGCCCCCCTCAAATCCCAGCAGAGCGTGCACAGCAGGGCGCAAAGCAACAGGAGAAAAACAACCAGGGGCAAGGCCGCCTTCCCTGCGGCTCGGTCGCCTCCGCCTCATCTACCCTACAATTGCTGCCTTTCATCTTTTGCTGGGAAAACGTCTTCTCCTTTTGGAAGAAGGTGCTGGTGGACACCACCACTAGGCCGCGCGCCAGACACCCGCTAACTATCTCCTGCACCTCTGCTCAGAGGCCTGGTGAGGCGGTTCCTCCACGCTCCCCTTGTGGGAGCGAGCCTCGTGGCCAGCAGAGGGGGCCACAGGAATGCCAAACGGGCCTGCTCCTCCCTCTTGGCCCTCCTTCCCTGGCTGCTGGGATGTCTCATTCCTGGGAAGATCCATGGCCTGTACCGGCCACTCTGTCCCTTTCTGCATTTGGGATTTCATGGCCTTCCTGGGTCGAGGCCCCGGCCGTGGATCTCAGCCCAGCCCTGCTCCCGGAAGCTCTGGTCCCCTGGGTCTGCAGCCGCGCGGGGCACCTGGGCTTCGGGCTCTTAGACACCCCACTCCTGACTCCAGGTGGCAATCCTGCCAAGCAGCGGTGGTCACAGAGAAAGGGGGTCTTTCTTGTGGGGAGAAGGGAATGCGTACTGTCCCCTTCTTCTTGCCCGGGGATCTGTCTTCACTTCTTCCTTAGGGGAGGGTGTTCATGGAACAGGCAGGTCATGCTCAGGCGTGGGCCAGCCAAGGAGGACGGCCCGTGCTACATGGCTGGCAGGTGCTTGAGCCGTCGCCGACCTCGGCCTGCTCCTGTCTCCTGCTCCTGTCTCGCTTGTGTCCTGGGCAGACCTGGCCCTGGCTCCTCGCAGCCAGGTGTCGGGGACAAGGGGCGTGGGGCTGCAGCTGCTCCTTGCAGCAGGGCTCCCCCCCCCCAGGAGCCCGCTGCTCCTGCCCTTGCCTCCCGCAGGCCCTGCGTGGCTGTCTCCCCAGGGAGGTGGGGTGGCATGTACAGACTGCTTGCGGACGTGTTTCCTAATAACAAGCTTTTCAACAAAAAGGATAATTCAAAGTTTATGCAAGGCGATAGAAAACCCGAATGACTCAAAAGGTATTTGGGGAGCGGCTGCTCCCGCTGGTCAGGATGAGTAATCCCGAGAGATCACCCGCCACTTCACAAGACTGTCTCCAGGGTGAAAGCCCAAAATAAGGAATCCGTCGGCAGGCAGGAAGGCTGCTTAGACGCCCCTTTGGCAGGTGTTTGCAGGCAGGGACTCCTTCTCCAGGTGTGGAGAGAGCTCTCCCCGCGCCGCCCCTTGACAGAACTACAGCCAGGGACCCGCCAAGCCGCGTGCTTTCAAGACAAAGGCCAGCATCCCCAGGACGTCTGCACAGAGCAGGTTGCGTCAAAGGGGCCAGAGGCGCTCCAAGCCGTCCTCCGCGACTTGGGAGTGGAAGAGGACCCTCTCTGTTCTGGATCATGGTGCTGCGACCTAGTGAGTCCCTCCTCTCCACCAGCAGAGCTGGGCAAAGCCAGAGTCCCCACACCCCTCCACCTCTCTCCTGAGGTCCTTTGACTTTTTCTGCTTCTGAAGACACTGTCCCAGCAGCACCTCCACAGCCAGGGGAACCCCAAACCGACAGGACAGCCCAGGGCCAAGGGCTCCAGCCATCGTTGTTCCCGGCAGGCAAAACGGGTGGCAGGCCTGGAGGGCGCCTCGGAGTTTGCTTCCAGAGGCCAAGACCGAAGCTCCCCTTTTAAAAAGTCCCTCCTTTGGTCAGGCTCCGGGGGTCCGACTCAAAGCCAGAGATTCTTTTGAAAATGTCGTAATTAGAGCATTCTTGTCCTCTAACACGGCCGCTCAAGGAAGGAGGAGGAACTCAGAGAAACGCAGAACAGAGCAAGCGTCCCCACACTGTGACTGTCACGTAGAACTCAGCCCAGGGCAGGATCCAGCCCTTCCCACCGGGGGTCCTCGGTGCCCTGCCTGCAGGAGGAAGGAGGAGCACCCCAGCAGTGGGCACTAAGTGCCCCCAGAAGGTGGCTCGGCAGAGCCCAATGCCTTGGCTCCACAAACACTGTCACTCTTAAGTCATAAACGAGGAAGTGACCTACGTGTCCATCAATCGCCGAGGAAGCCTGCCTCAGCCGGACTCTCCAAGCAGTAAAAATCGGTTCCAATATAATTTAGCCCACATCAGAAGTCAGATTAGCCATGAAGATCGTCAGGAAACTAACTACACATTACATTTTAAAGATCGGTCTATAATTACAGGCTCAATTAATTACACCGGGAGCTGCTCTGGAAAAGGTGTCCTATTTTGTGCTGAGAGGTGGCCTATTAGACCCTACCGTCCTCACAGGTCCGCGAACCCGTGCTCACAGGCTGGGTTTCCATGAAGAGGCCCACCTGCTGTGCTAGTTGGAAGTTCCACATGTGTCACTTAACAAGAGAGAAAGAACACAGGAAGTACACATTTTTTTTGGGGGGGGGGCAGTTAGCCAAACAGAAGAGAGTGGACGGAGAAGGTCAAGTCCATCCCTTGATTCCCTCTCCCAGGCTTTGGCCTGGGTTCAAATCCCGCTGTGGTCGCTCCAGGGCCTTTTCTGACCTGGGTTTGAATGCCTGTGCCCCGTGGATCTCCGGGTCCCTGCAGCAAAGCCAGGTGGCACCTGGCTGGCCCCTGGGTCCTGCTCCTTCCAGGGGCTGTGGGCCTTCAGTCGGACAGGTGGCACGTTTTAAGACACTTTTGTCTTGTTTGACAGCCTTGCAGGCTTCTGGCCTCCAACACGGGACACCCTCAAGTGACCCAGGACTGTGGGAGGGGGCCGCCGCAGGTGCCAGGGCTGGCTCACCATCAGCTTGGTCCTTCCTCGGTGCCCACGAGTCCTAGATCTGTTCTGTTTTGAAACAAACTTGGGACCACTCTGTGTGTGCTTCCTTTCACCTCATGCCAGAATCCGGGGGGTAGCCAGCCCACGGGGCCGCCTCTGCCTCTCTGGGACTGGAACCAAGATCCCTCCTTTCAGCCTGTGAGGGGAGATTCTCCCGTGACGTCCGGCTGGGCTGCCAGTCATTGGGAGCAAGGCCCCTGCCCTGGGAGAGATGCTGTGAGCCCTTCCCCAGGAGACTTTAGTGCAGATGGTTGGAGGGGTCTTGGCTCCATCTCTGGAAACCAGGCTCTCGTGGAAAGTGGCCATGGAGGTTGGGGGGCCAACACACCCTGGGTGAAGACAGAAGACTTCACACCCCAGGATCCCTCTGCAATGGGCAAGTCAGGACGACCGGCCACCGTGGTGGGGCTGGGGAGCCTCCTGAGGGGTTTGGTGGGTCCTGGCCACAATTAGAAGGTTGAGTGACCGCTGGAATGTGCTCCCCAGAAAGTGGGATGTGGGTGGAGAGGGGTCCTCTGTGGAGGCTCGAGACATAGCCTCTGTAGTCAGGGCTGTCCGACTGACCGTGGCCAGAGGCAGGAGCCAAACAGTGGTCTGTGCGTTCACCCCTGATGGTGCTCAGGGCAGAACGGGCAGTGCCTGTGACCGGCATTTAGCTGGTGACACTTGGCAGCCAAGACACTCTCCTGACATTGTGGCCTCAGCCAGGAACCCCAGAGAGCCAGCGTGAGGCCCACAAGCCCCTCTGGGAACCGTCTTCCAGGTCAGCCCAGATGACGCTGGACGCCGGCAGGTAACTGCAGCCTCGGGATCTTGGACCCCGGGTTTGAAAACTGGCTCATCCCCAAAGGACTAGAGCAGGAGCTGGGAAGGACACAGGCCACAGGAAAGCAGAGGGGACTGGTTGGGCCCTGCGCTCCCCCAAGGCACACACAGGCCACATGGTGTGTCCCCACGAGCACCGTCTTGGTGGCTGGAGACAGCGCACTTACAACAGCTGGGAAGGCTGAGCTGGCCCAGGGCTCCTTTGGTGCCACTTGGCTCTGGCTTCCTGGTGCCCGTGGAAGTCCAGGGTCCCCCTCTTGTCACTTGTGCCGGCCAGCAGGGTCGCAGCCTCCGCCAGCCGCGCTGGGCCTGGTTGTGCTCAGTGGGTGTGTCCCCACCCCGCCACCAGCTTCCCAGGTGAAGGTGCTCCACCAGGTGACTCTGTGGGGTGGCGATGGGGCTTCCATCTTCCATCGGCCCCCCACCCGCCCCACCCCAGCCAAGTCGTGCAGACTGTACTGCCCCCCAACTGTTTTAGAAAGTAGCTGTGAACGCCTCATTCAAAATGGGGCCCTGAGGGTCTACAACGGGTTGCTTGATTCTCTAAACAAACCAAAACCTCCCAGAGCCTCGCCAGCTGCTCGGGTGGAAGGCCGGAGCCAGGCCCCTTGGTACATGGGCTCCCCACTGTCCCCTGGCCTCCCTGGGCACTGGGGGTGGAGAGCCCTGCCCTCCACCCGCGGTGGGCGGACTGCATCTCCTATGTGGCTCCTCTGCGTCTGGGGCAAAGCAGCTATGCTTGGTGTCACATGGACTGAGACTGCTAGGTGCCAGCCCAGGTCTCTCCTCCCTCCCTCCCAAGAGAGCCCTGCTTTTACTCTGAGCAGTAATGGACTTGGTAAATATGGTCCATGCGAGGTACAAGGAAGTCAGTGTGAGGGGCTGCTTGGTGGGCTTCTGAAGGACAAGTTGGCTCATCTGAGAAGGATGCCTTTTCCCCCGCCAATCAGTAAAAATCCCTTTGCTCCTTTCTTCTTCCCAGGCTAAGTCATGATGGCTGGCACTTCAGCAGCTATCTTGGGCCATGAGAAGGCCTGAGGAGTGAAAAGCAGAGGAGCAGGAGGGTGGGTTCCCAGTGACCAGGCGCCACTCTCCCGTCCTGGCTGGCTCTCCTCTGGACATTGGTCAGATGAGAAGGAAACAGGCAGGCTCACCTTCTTTAAGTCACTTTCTCAATGGAAGCTTTGGGTCCTGGAGCCCGACCTCCCGACTCCTCTGAGGACTCTCTGCTCTTCCCCTTTGATCTCAGGTCTTGTCCTCCGGCTCCAGCAGCCGATATCTACCAGCCATTGGCCTTTCCTCTGGGGACTCCAGATGAATCTTTCCTGGAACGTGGGATCCAGGCTTGAGTCCCCTCCCCCAGTCCCTCTGCCAGCACTGCACACCAGGACTTCAGTGAGCTGGGGACAGCCTCTGGACCTGCTCTGTCCACTGTGGTGGCCGTGAGCCTGTGGAGAGTGAGCAGCTGGGTTTTATGTTTTTATTTGGTTTTTACTGGTTAAAGCTAAGCAGCCACATGAGTCTCGTGGCCACCATGTTGGATGGATTGGCTCCATCCTCTCCGTGGATGGCTCCTTGGGTGCTGGCGGGGAGAAGTGGCCGCGCTTGGTCTGGACACCTTGTTTCTGGACACCTCAGTTCTGCCCTGATGCCCCCAGTGCCTCAGGTCCTGGCTGCACCTCAGCCTGCCTCATGCCCGTCACCCGGGGTGGTTCCCTTCCCCTGTGTCTTGTCCTCTGGGCCCTGGACCTCCCGGGCTGTCCTGTAGATTGCATCAGGTGGCACATCTGTGCAAGTGTCCTAGGGGAGCAAGTGCCCGGTGGCTTTGGTCCTTCCACACCATCGGCTCCTGAGGGCAGAGTTCTGGTTCAGCCTTGAACCTGGCCTGCGGCTCAGAGCTATGGGACTTTGAAAGTCGAGTGCCCCAGACAGTTCAGCACAGAGCCCTGTGCCCTGGTCTGATCTCCTGAGCCATGTGCCCAGCAGCACAAGTGGCTCTGGGGAGCTCCCTCTGAATTGCCTTAACTGCTTCCCAGATGCAGGAAGGTGCCGCTGTCCGGCCGGCTCACCCAGGTCCTCCTGCGCTGCGCTGGCCATCTGCCCCAGGGAGCTGCAGGGTTGGTACCCGGACACTCTGGGTCACCCGCTCTGACCTGGAAAGCCAGTGGTCTGGTCTTTGGGGTCCAGGCCTTGGCCTTGGGCTGAGCTTTCTTCCTGCACAGGCTCCCTGTCTGCCCCTCTCAGAGACCACGGGAGGACTGGGCTGTGGATTCCACGAGGAAGTCACGCCACACCAGCCGCGTGTGGCTCGGGGTCTCCCCAGTGCCAGGCCCCGTGTGCACACCAAGCACCCTGATGTTTCCAGAACCAAACATGAGGCAGGTCGTGCCCATTCAGACAGGGAGAAACCAAGGCTCAGAGGGGTTAAAAACTTGCCTCAGGTCACACAGTGAAGGAAGGGGCAGGATGGCCTCAGGCTCCGATGGCCCCGGGGTCCACATCACTCCTACCCACGCTTCATCTGGATGAGAAAACAGTGACTGATGTTTGGATTTTTCCCCAGACAAAATTATTTCTCAAATAGGCCTCAGACGGGGATTAGAGTTGACCGATGAAATACAGTCGTGCAGTTAAATTTGGTGTCCAGGAAAATAGCAAAGAACGTTTCGGTGTAGGTGTGTCCCACGCAACACTGGGACATACTTATGCTTTAAAAAAGTGATTTGTTGCTGCTCTGAAGTTCAAGTTGACATGGGCGGCTGGATTTTTGTCTCTGACAGTGGGAACCCGGCAGGTGAGCCCACGCTGCCTCCCTATGTCCTGCAGTACCTGTGGGGTAGAGGCTGTCCTCAGTGTCCACTGAAGCCCAGGAGAACGAGCCAGGTCTCCCGGCGCTAGAGCGCACAGGTGCTTATTAGTTTATTAATTAAACTGCGCAGGCGGCCGCACCGGGCGGCCCTCGCCTGGGCTCTGCTGCCGCGTACCACAGGTGCCCGAGGGGACGGCAGGGCGGGGGCCCCTGCTCCTCTTATCCGCTGCCAAGATTTGGGGCTACCAGTTACTCTTGTCAATCTTTGGCTTAATCATTTAGCAGTCGTAAAGGACTCATTAAAAACGCCGAAGTTTATTGCAAACACCTCCCGCCCGTTCGGAGGCAGGCCAAGCCCGAGCCCTGTACCCACTTGCTCTGCGAGAGCCCCATCCCAAAACTGCTGACTCCAATTCCACCACGGGGGCTGGGAGGGGGAGGGGCAGGGGCTGGTGGTGGGTGGGAAGAGGAGGGAGGAGAGACCCCCCCCCAGGGCCAGGCCTCTAGAGGGAGCCCCTTCTGGCCCCTCCCCAGCTAGATGCAGGCAGTGTGCCCGGCCTCCCTGACATGGCCTCCCTGAGTGGCCTCCCCAAAGTGGCCTGCCGTCTGCCTCCCACGCCTCCTGGGCAGGGTGGCTGGGCTGCTGGGCTCTGAAGGCTCTGGCCCCTTGAATGAGCTGCAAAGCAGCAAAGACAGTCTGGCCCCGGCCCTCCCATGCCGGCCTCTGCCGAGCTTCACCGCAGCCTCCTCCCCAGTTGGCTGGGTGCTGGGGGTGAGGGTGCCCGTCCACCCTGCAATGCTCAGGTGCTGCCTGGTGGCAGAGGCCTCTCTATGGGCCCAGCCAGTGGTGCTCACCCAAGCTCCTGCGGGTGGTGTGGCCCCCTCCCCTCCCTGGGCCCCGGTGTGGGGTAGACGCTGCTCGGGGTTACTCTCCGATCACGACGCTGCCGTTCTCTGTGGACCCCTCTGGGGTCTCCCCTCCCCCTTTCTTTAGCCTGATTCCCCAGTGACAGAATGACTGGGTGAGAAGATGAGGTCCCAGGTAAGGGCTGGGATTCCTGGCCACCTCCCCTGACCTGGGGCTCCCCTCTAGCCTCTCTGTGACCCCCTCTTCCCCCTGGCCCAGCCACCTGTTCTCAGCACGGAGGACAGAGTCCAAGCCATGGCCCCTGGAGCTGGAGCATGGGAGTCCCCTGCAGCCTGGTGAAGATGCTGGGTGGGGGGAGCCCATCGAGTTCCTGCTGGGGGTCCAGGGACCCTGCTTTGAGAACCCTGTGCTAGCCCTCCCAGTGAGCCGCCCTGGACCCCAGGTGCTCAGAGGTGGGTCCTGAGCACATCCTGGGCTCTTCCCGGCCTTCCCCTCTGTGGCCCCCTCGAGGGTTCCTGAGGAATGGTCCAGCCTGGGCGGGGTGAGTGCCACCCACAGCCCAGTACAGACGCTACTGCCCATCACCCAGCCAGGAGATGTCCCACCACCACAGTGTCCATCGGCATCCAGCAGCAGTGACCTGTGTTTCAGTGGGGTGTGCTGGGGCCCTGGGGGCAGCTGGCCAGGCGGAGGGCCAGGGACTAGCTCTAGTGGCCTGGAGTCCCTGCCGGCGCTGACCAGTCCTTTCAGTGCTGACCACACTGGCCACACACACCCTGACAGGGCAGCCCGTTCTGGAAACGGGAGCTGTGACCCAATTCTAGGACAGATGGTGTGGGAAAGTCCGATTCCCTCTTGGATTTTTCCCAGAGTCCTAAGAAGCTGCAGTGTCACACGTCAGCTCTCAGAGAACCTTTGGATCCTTTAGCTACGACGTCACTTGTTCTTTCTCTCTGCTTTGGATGTTGTTTTTAAGATTATTTGAAAATTTTTCTCCATATTTATTCAAACTGTCTTAGAAATAGCGATGAGGAAGAACTTGAAGACACCTCTGCTCGGGAGCTGTGTGGCGTCCTGTCAAACAGAAACTCCGACACAAGCCAGAAACTTGTCCTGATTTTTTTTTGTCCTGGAGATTGAACCCAGGGGGGCCAAACCACACCCCCAGCCCTTTTTTTTTATTTTTTGTAGAGACAGGGTCTCACTGAGTTGCTTAAGGCCTTGCTGAGTTGCTGCGGCTGGCTTTGAACTCATGATCCTCCTGCCTCAGCCTCCTGAGCTGCTGGAATTACAAGCATGTGCCACCAGGTGTTTGTTTGTTTGTTTGTTTGTTTGTTTGTTTAAGGTGACAAGCTTTAATTCAAATCTTTAAAAATGCAGCGTTAGTTATATCCCACAATCCTTTGGGTTTTATCTTGCTGATAACAATAACAGGATGAGATTGTGACTCCCCCAGCGTGGCCCAGCAAGATTGGGGGTTTGAGCTTTGCTAGTAGCATCATCCTTCCCAGACGGTCAAGAAAGTGCTGGTGTGCTTGGGAAGTGCCTGGTGTTAAAATTCTTCAGAAAGGCCCAGAGCCCTGAGCCGTGGTCTCCAGCAGGAGGACAGGACTGTCCTGAGAACCTGGAGGAGGACCTCGCGCTGGGGCATGCCCACACCGGTGTGTGAGGCTCCGCCGTTGGCTGCCTACGACTCCCTTTCATCCAGGGAAACCTGGCGTTATTCATTGGAGATAAAAATCAGCCGTTCAACCCATTCCAAGTTGCAAGTGGTGGCATCCTGGGACAGTTGCCAGGGGCTCCCGGGTGGGGACCCAGCTGCAGCGGCAGGCAGCAGAGGTGGAGCTCAGGGCCCTGCGCCCTGCGAGGAGGCTCCAGGCAGACCGCAGTGTGAGCAGTCTGACTCCCCAGAAGATCTCTGGGGCAGCTCTGGGCGTCCTGCATTGGGCACAAAACCCACATTCGGGGTTTTGTCGCACCCAAGTTTGTGTCGGAAGCTGTGAGATGGACAGATTTCAAAAAGCTGTGATCCTTTCTGTTTTCCTCAGGTAGATTTCTGCCTTTCCAACCATAAATACATAATCAGGTTTAAGAGAGGGAGATCTAGCCCGAACCCTCCCCCCCTCCAACCCTGGACTACCAAAGACGTCTAAGAGCTTCCACATAAAATTAGCAGATTCACATTTAATTAATTTTAACCTTAAAATACTTGCATTCCCCGAAGACTTAGATGTCCTGAAAATCTGCCATTCGGTGTCCACGGGTGGGCAAATCCCCCCAGTGAGTGGTAGGCAAAGGTGAGGGCCTGGAAACAACCTAGGTGCCCAGCTGCGGGGGATGGTTAGTTCCCGGTGCAACCGCAGGACAGAATGGGCTATTGTGCAACTACAGAAGAGCTGTTTTCCAAGAGAACAGAATGACATGGGAAAATTCTCAGGGCTTAAAATTAGATGATTAAAAACTGCATCCTAAATTGGTAATGAAAGGAGTTTATATAATTAGATCTCAAAATTTGTAGAGAGTGTGTGTGTGAAAGAACGGGAACATAGGTTAGCAGTGGATGTCTCTGGGTGGGGGACTTATTTTCTTTGTTTTTCCAAATTTTCTAACTTTTTATTAACCTTCAACTTTGGATAATAATCAGGAGCAAAAATATTATTTTAAGAGTGAGCACCGTTTTCAGTGGTGGGGATCTGGGTGCGTTTTCCTCTCTTTCGCTGCCATAACTTCCAACATGAGTGTCCTATTCTTGCAAGGGACACGTGCATGGTTCATTTTATGTTCTGGGGAAAGAGTAGAATGTATGGTCCATGATAGGTGGGTCAGCGCTGGCAGGATTTGGTGTCATGAAAGGGAGTGACCTCCAAGCCATGGGACATCTTCAGCTTCCGGTGGTGACCACGCTCCCCCCGACTTCAGGAGACCTCGGCACATTCATCATCCCGGGCTCCCGAGAGATGTTGAAACTCGGAGCCCAATGCCAGCTGGAAGGAAAGATTCATCCATCTACTTAGATTTTCAAAAGCACAGAACTAAGGCTTTGAGTCCCGCTGAAGACACCCCCCCTCGCCTCCTCCCCTTATTGTCTGAAACTGGAACGAGCTGTGGCCACTTTGAAGCCGCCCTGTTTTCCCAGAGCTGACTTCTCCATCTGGACCGCATGCCCCGAGGACTTCGTCTGGGCCTTCGTCTGGGACTTCGTCTGGGGCACTGTCGGGGCAGCCCCCACTCAGGCCCCTCAATGTGCTGGGGGTGTTGTGCTGGGGGGCTGTGGTGACGTTACCCCATTTTACAGAGTGGGAAACTGAGGCTGGAAGGATCAAGGAATCAGTGTAAGCCCCCCCAACCAGGAAGTGGTAGAATCACTGTTCAGAGGCAAATCCGTCTTCTTGAAAATGTTTTGTGAAATCCCAGAAAGCCAGAGTGGAGCCCCGGGCTGGACCAAGAGCCCAGGTCAGCCTTTGCCTTTGCGGGAAACACACGGGCTTTACGCTCCGTGGCACGTTACATTTGGCCAAGGAGTCCCCCCTGGGGGAATGGACTGTCAGTGGGTGAGGACCCTTGCAGCTGGAAGCCACCCCAGCCCCCTGTCAACAGGACAGCGTCCACATCTCCAGAGGGGCCCAGGGGCAAGGGACGGAAGGAGTCTCCCCTCCCGGCTCAGGCTGGCCCAGCACCAACTCTAAAGAGGTTGCAACACAGGAGCACTCTGCCACGCAGCCCGGTCGTAAACCACCGCTCAGTCGTTTTTATTATTATCTTTTCTTTCTCAAACTAATTGGTTCAGCATGAGTCACTGTGCTGAAGCCCAGACCATGCCCCGGTGGTGTGCACCGAATATCAGTGGGCACATCTCAAAGGCAATGCCCAGGTTCCAGAAGATTCCAAGGAGACTAGTCTGTAGCCAACCAGTCCTGCCTTTCCTGGGGCTGGGCAGAGGTGCCGACTCATTGGCTAGAGGGGGGGTGCCAGATGAGATACCACACGCACTAGGAGACGTGCAAGCAGAGCTTGCTGTGCATCTGCTGTTCAATTTAAATGCACTTCTGGTACCATGTCTGTAAGCTATTTTTACTCTCTGAATGAAGGTAACACACCCTGACAACACTTCACAGAACAGACTTTTCCAAATATGAAGCTGATCCTCTTCCCGTCTTGCTTAAACCACGTAAACCATTTCTTATTGCTCTCAGCAATGGTTTGCACAGTCTGGGCATCAAATCCACGTGCCAGAGGGCTTGCTAAAACTCAGGCCCCACCCTAGGGTGCCGGATTCAGTAGGTCTGGGCTGGGGCATGAGAATTTGCATTACTGCAAGTTCCCAGAGGAGGTTGGTAATCGTAGGTCCGTATTCAGAGAACTGAGCTCTTAGGAGGCCGACCAAAGCCTCCACTGTCCTCCACCACCATGTTCCACCTGACCCTGCGCTGTCCAGGTCCTGCAGCCCCTCAGACAACCTCCCATTCCTCCCCATACTCACTAGGGAACTCTTCCTAACTGCCCACGGGGCCTTTGCACCTGCTGTTCCTGCCTAACACTTTGTCCCCCGCCCCCACACCAAGAGTGCCATACCTCATTCTCTCCATGGTTCAAATGTGGAAACTGAGCTTTGGAGAATCTTTGCCCAAATCCAAACTGATAATAAGAGTGGGAGTGAGGGATGCAAGACCCTACCTGCCTGTGTCCAGAGCCTGCCTCTCCCTGCGGCCCCGTGCTGCCTCGACACACAACGGAGGCGTTGCCTTGCATTTGAGCTCCTCCGAATGTTGCGCGTATGATTGCTGCTTGTTGGTGTCTATCTGTGCTCACACCAGCCCCTTGAGGGTTAGAACTTTGGAATTTGGTGAACAAGTTCAAGTTCCCCTCTTGACACCCTTCAAGATGCAGTCGACTCTACTCACATCCCATCCAATATCTCAGTGTTTGTCTGAGTGCTATTCCCCCACTCCTGGACACACACTCACACACACACACACACTCACACACACACACACACACACACACACACACACACACCAGAAATCTACAGAGAGCACTGAAACTTCAGTTGCCATGGCAACCATAAGGCTGTTGCCTGAATCCTCCCCTGATGTTAGGGTGACGTCAGCTTCCTTAAAGTCATCCCAGCTGTGGACATCTGCTGGGGAAGGTGAGGCAGGGATTTGGGCAGAGGTAGCTATGTGGGGCCCGGGTCTTCAACTGCAGAAGACCAAGGGAATCCTTCCATGTCTCAGGTCATCTTCTTTGGGCTTCCTTAAAACTGAGAAGCTTGGGTTTTACTGTGGTGTTTTCCAATCCATCCATCCATCCATCCATCCACTCGTCCATCTGTCCATCTGTCCACCTGTCCACCCACCCATCCCTCCACTACACCCTCCCTGAGCATGCCGGGCACAGTTCTGAGCCTGGGGATTTGATGGTGAATAGAAATAGCTGTGGCCTCCCGTCCTCTGGCCCCAGCAACCCCCCCATCCACTGAAACCTAAGACAAGTTCTTAGACGTGCTCAGGGCCAATAAGGAGGGCAGAGGCTGTGGGGGTGCCCAGCAGAGCTGCCTCAGTGCTGGTGGGTTCCAGGAAAAGGTCTGAGTGTCGGAAAACTTCAGGCGGTTGGCACTTAGCAGGTGAGGGGCACGGGCCTAGCAGGTAGGCTCCAGGAACGAGCCCCACCCTCCAGCCCCGGAACCAACACCTGCTGCTGGTGTGCAGCCTGGAGCCTGGTCTCTCCTCTCCCCACTCTCCTCACCATCGCCCCAACGCCATGTTCCATCAGGGGCTGGGTGTCACCTCTCCAAGGGAACTTCTGACCGCCCTGTCCCATGCAGCCACCCTTGGCAGCTGACGATGAGCCATTTCAGGCAACCATTCATGGAGCACATTTTTACTGGGCGCCTGCTCTGTGCCAGGTGCTGGGGAGAGTAGTGGGCACCTCTGGGGCACCTGCTCGTGGACCAGGCACCAAGCCTCTGGCCTCAGAGCTCAGCGCTCTCTGCCTCACACACTCTTTCCTGGCTCCCAGAGAGCAGGCTCTGCCTGTCCTGGCCTCTGCGGCATCCTCAGGACTGGCACACAGTGGCATCTCAGGAATGAGTGAACGAGGACACCAACAAGGCCCTGTGACCCTCCGGAGCGGTGGTTTTCAGGCAGGAATGGTTTTGTCTTGTGGGAACATTTGGAGATGTCTGGGGACATTTTGGGTTGTCATGATGAAGAACAGGGGTGCTACTGGCATCTAGAAGGCACAGACCAGGGGTGCTGCTGAGCACCCCACCAAGCCCAGCCCTGACGAGTGTGCTGCAGGGCGTCCTGCTGACGGGGTCTCCCTCGCCCGGCGGAGGGCTGCCCAGAAGGCTGCCCTGCCCCTCCCTGGGACTCAGACGGTGGCTGTGAAGTCCTGAGGGGGGCAGAGTCCTGACTGCAGGGAGCCTGGAGTGTGCGCCAGGGACACCATCCTCGACCGTGCTGGGAGCCCAGCGGGCCTGGGGCGAGGCCCACAGAGCTCACTGGCTGTGACTGGAGCTGCTGCTCCTCCCCAGCTGGGGCTTGGCTCCAGGCTGGGAGGCTCCCGGGGCCAGCTCCTGGCCAGCTCTCCTGCCACCAACACAGTGACCAGGACTTCTCTCCACATTTGGTTGTTTGTCTCAGCATATCCTTCACTCGCTGGTTCTTTCTCTGGGTGCTGGTGTGGGGTGAATGCTGATCCACCGCATGTGCCAGTGATGATATCGATATCGGGGGGTGTGGCCCGTGCAGGAAGTGGAGCTTGAGCTGCGGTCAGGAATGGCGAGGTGCCTGTAGGCAGAGGGACGGGCCTGCCCTGGCCGTGCTGGGAGGGAGGCCTGGGGTGCAGGCAGGGGCACCTGGGTGGTTTCCCAGGAGGCTGAAGGGATGCACGGGGCGGATTAGAGAGGAAGGCGAGGACCGGTTTCAGGGGTTTGATCTTGAACTCCAGTTCAGTGTTCAGCCTGAAAGGAACTGTCACCAGCTGATGAGTCCTACACAAGGGAGCTGAGTCCTCTGATGTTTATTTTTAAAAGATCCTCGGGTGGGAGAGGATGGAGAGCCGGCCAGGAGGCCCCCGGGCAGTGGCTGGAGAAGTTCAGGGGAAGCCTGTGCCTGGAGCTAAATGGCCACGGGAGGCCAGGAGCCCAGGTCACTTCCAAAGGGAAGGCTGAGCCGAGGGTGCTGGGGCTGCAGAGGGGCGGGAGGCAGAGGCCTGCTGGGATCCCTCCCTCGTCCTGGCTTCCCTAGCGGGCAGACGAGGGTCCTCTCCCAGCACCCAGTCCCAGGTGCCCCCCCAGGGAGAACCAGGATGGCTTTGGAGGTGGGCACCCGGCTTCGGTGTTCGATGACGCTGGGCTGGTGGTGCCTTGGGTCGCCCAGTGGGTGTACCCGGTGAGCTGCTGGACAAGGCCTGGGCCCTGGAGGAGAGGCCCAGGGGACACAGAGAGGTGGAGGAACCTGCTGCGGGTTGCACAGCTCCAAGTGGCCGAGCTGGGATTTGAGCCCAGGTCTTCTCCACCTCTGTCACTGTGCCCCACCGGCTCTCTTCACGGAGGTGGTCTTTCCTGACATGGGCCTCTGTGGGATGACAAGGAGTTCTCAGGTAGGTGGGAGCCATCTGGACCTGCCCCTGCCCCTCCTGTGACCAAGGGCCTGTTTGCTACTTGGTTCTCCTGGAAGCAAACCCTCGCCTGTCCACGCAAGGAAAACCCAACCCTGCCGCGGGGGTCCGAAGTCCCAGTGCTTCTCCCTGGGCTACTGCTGTGTCCTGGCACCTGTTGGGAGAGACACAGAACCCACCCCCCTCTGGGAGGTCAGGGATGTTCCCCAGCCCCGAGTCTGCCCAGCACAGGCGGCGGCCTTGCTCCTGCTTGGCTTCTCCTCAGGCTACCCTGCACTGCTGGTGGACGGGCACTGTCACAGCACCTGGGCACACGGCCCCTCCCTCCCAGGGCTGACCACGTGCTTGGCACCTTGAAACCGCGTGCGCGTGCGATGTCAGTGTCTGTGGGCCAGGAGACGGCACCATCCAGCTGGGGACCACAGAACCCACCAGCAGCTGCAGAGCAGCCCCAGGGTTCCAGGGTCACCAGCAGGGGACAGGAGCTGTCTGTGAGTGGCCAATGAAGTGCTCTGAGGGTGGGTGGCTGCTTCCCTGTGTATCGCTGTCCTCCCCGCCCAGGAATGAACTCGGCTGCCCGGGTGGGGACCCTAGGAAACGGCCAGCAGGGCCTGGGGCTCTGGCGTCTGGTTCCAGGCCAAGATCGGATCTTCCAAAACACTGCGCTAAATAGTCCTGCTTCCTGTGTGGGGTTTTCCCCTTTATTTCTGTTTTCCTGAGACCCACTCGCTGAGTCTTCTGAACGCTGGGTTGGGTTTCTAGTGGTTGCTCGGGTTCACGTCTGTTTGGGAATTAATGAGAAAACCTCCATCCAGACTGGGCTTTTGGGACAGCCGCCCCCTTCCCCTAGCGACGCCCTCCCCCTTCCCTAGCGAAGGCACACACTCGACTCAAGAGAGCTTCTCACGGAAACCAAGAAATTAGGGGGCCCCTCAGGAAGCCACAGCGATCGCCCCCTCAACCCCCAAAGCAAGATCCGAAGGGGACTCTTCACAGTGTTGGGTAGCATCTGTTCCCGTCACCCCAATGCGCCTGCGTGGAGCAGAGGCTGCCCGTTGCAACCAAGGGGAGGCAGGAGGCCCAGCAGCGAGGCCAGGGCCTTCGCTGCTGGGCCTCCTGCCTGCCTGGGCATTTTCCGGCGAGGCAGCAGGCAAGCCCAGAGAGAAGTGACCCGGGGTACCTGGGCTTGTGGCAAAGGTCACCTCTCCCACTGTCCCCTCCCTCCACCCCTGCTCCTTCCCACTCCAGGCTTCTTTGCTCCACACTGCTGACCCGGGCAGGCTCTGTAGTGGAGGCCTCCGCACCCTGGAGGATGTGTAATGGCATTTCTGGCCTCTACCCTCTAGAGACCACTAGTGATGAGCCTCCTCACTTTTGACAACCCAAACTGTCCCCAGACATTGCTAAAGTCCCCCGGGGCTGAGGAGCCTGAGGATCACTAGCCTGTGGAAGCTAATGGTTCTCACTTTTTCTGCTCCATCTCCCCTTCCATCAGGCCTCCCAGCTCCCCCTGGGGATCCTACCCCTTTGCCCCTAGGCACTCAACCCAAGCTCCTCAACTGCAGCCCAGCAGGACAGGACTGCAGGGCTGGACAGTGCCTGGCACGGAGTAGATGCTCAGTGAATATTTGCTGGAGGCTCTTGCCAGGTCTTTTGCTCTGAGTCCCAGCGCTCAGCCCCGCAGGCCTGGGGGTTTCTGTGCTGTGGCCAACCCCGTCCCTTCAAGGGCATCATGGCTACCCCCACATCAGAGGTGAAGAGATCCGTGTCTAGAATGGGGAGAACGAGTCTTTCTGACCCCAAAGCAAAAATGGATTAAAAGAAATGGCCCTGAAAGAATCCTCAGTCTCTCACGGATCCCAGGAAGGAGGTCTACTGGAAATGGATCGGGTCACGCCAGGCTCTTGGTGACACACGATGGGCTTGTCATCTCTCTGGAACTTGATTTCTCCCTTTCCAAAGTGCCCACGTTGCGGCACCGTCTCTGAACACGGTGAGGCTCTTGGAGGCTGGGCTCCTGCTCCCGGCTGTGAGCGCCCACCCTGCTGGGCTGGGGGAGTGGGCTCCTGGGTCTCCTGGGTCTCCGTGGAGGCTGGGCCTCCACCACGCAGCAATCTCACTGCACATGTGGTCTCAATTCTCCAAATTCCTGTGCACATTTTGCTGCCCAATGAGATAAAATCAAGCAGATGTAAACCGAGAGCCCAGAGGAGCCTGGGAAGACTCAGAAAAACAAGCCAGTTTGGAGCCATGGTGAGCAGCCTGGCCGAGGAGGAGCCCCCCAGGGCCTGGGATCCACCTGGGGTGAGGGCTGCAGGAGCAGGGGCTGAGGCTGGGCTGGCTGTCCCCCTGCTGGGAGGGAGGGAGGGGATGGTGGGGACCACCAGGGTGGGGGATGGCAGGGAGGCCCTTCTGAACTCAGTGCAGGTTCCTGGGGCAGAGTCCTGGGCGGGGAATGGGGCTCCAGAGGCTGCAAATATTTTCAAAGAGCCAGGGGAAGAGGGCCATAAACCCCCGCTCAGGTCAGGGCCCAGCAGGTGCCGGGTCTCCCGGATCCTTCAGACAAAGTCAAAAATTTACATTCTTGGGTGACGTCTTCCAGATTTTAAATGTCAAGACACCACCGGGGGCCAAACCCCAGGCACAAGCTGACCCCAGAGGTCTGTGGGCTGCAGGGCTCCCACCCGGCCACAGCCTTGCTTTGGCTTCCCCAGATTTGCCCCTTGCTCAGGGACATCTCTGTTTGTCATTAATGAACGCTTACTGTGGACCAGGCACAGAGGGCACCACAAGTTCCATTTACTCAGTGATCACCGAGCCCGCGGGTGGGGGGCCTGGGAGCGTCCCCCTCTAACAGCAGGGGAAACGGTGGGGGGGGGGTATGAATTTTCCTTGCCCTTAGGTAGTTTGCCCTAAAAACTTATTCCCCAAGCCTTGGTTCACACGGCTGTCCTAGGAATAGACAGGAGGTGGGCAGAGCACCGAGGCCCGCAGTGAGGGCAGCCCTTTGGCATCGACACTTGCTAAGGGAGGAATCGTGTCCTGGGCGCCCAGGTCCCTCTGAGTGTGACCTTACTGGGAAGCAGGGTTATTCGAAGGCCAGGAGGTTAAGGTGAGACCACAAACGGGTGTGGACGTGGAGAGGGTGATGGGGAGCTGGCTCAGCCCTCCCCTGGTGCCCTGGGAGACAGCGCCGCCCCGGTGTGGGCTCCTGGATCTCACCTCCCGCCCCCCAGAGCTGTGAGAGAACCTGCTTCCGTCCTTCAAGACACAGCAAGTGTTTTTTTCCATGGCGGCCCCAGGACACTCACAGATTGTCACCACTGTGGCCCATCCACAGTTGGCCCGCCGTCCTCCACGTCTCTCCAACCTCTGCCATAGGCCATTTGCCAAGTCTCCAGACACTTCCCTGCAGTGCCCTTGGATGGTAGAAACAGCGTGGTGACTTACGGTGCCCGCACGGGCGAGGTGGCATCGTTAGCAAGCGGCACTGGCCTGTCCCAAGCCACAGCCCCACTCTGACATCTCTTCTGTCGGGAGCTGCCCCACATCCTCTCTCTGAGACAGCCCCGATGGGTCGCGTCTGCCATTTGCATTTCTCTCCTTACACAAGTTCTTGCCTGGGATCCACGCAGCTTAGACGACAGGAGAAGCAGGAACTGAAAACAGATACGTTTTGGATTTTTGTCTCTGGCTTCTCCATGTAAAGGAGAAGGGAGCGGAGACTGGAGCCCAGGTGATTTTGAAGCTAGACAATCAGCAGTTTCCACAATTGTAGATCATTCTTTCTAGAAGAGTCGGCGTCTGCCATCGGTTAAGGCCCTCTGCCTGCACCAAGAGCAACACCATCCTTAAACAGCAGGAAGGATTCTTTCACTAAGTGGGGAGGGTGGCTTCACAGGGGGGCCATGCAGTGTGCCAAGGATGTAAGCCCCTGTCAGGGATCCACTCGGCCCCTCAGTGCCCAGCTATCCTGAGACCAGCTCCTTTCCGGTCTCGCTGGTGTGGCTCCAAACCCCCTCTAGATGCACCGACTTCCAGAGCAAGAAGAGAGGCCCTGGCTCCCAGCAGGAAGTTTCCCAGAAGCCCCAGGCAGACAATCAGGTGAGTCACCCAGAGCAGCAGCCCCTGGAACAGAGAATGTGGTTATGTGGTTGGCTGGGAGTCAGTCTCTGGGCTTGGGCTAGGGCTCCCCTCCTGGGGGTGGGCCCTGAGCAAACTAAGGACTATCCCTAGGTAGAGGGGGAACAGGGCTGAGCGGGAACGGGCTTTGATGGGGACCCATGTGAATGGGTCACTCTTCTCTCTCAAATATAAAGCCAGCGTCTACCTGTCTCAGGTCAGGTTCCCTGGAGCAGCGGCTCAGACAGAATCTCAGCAAGTGACTCATGAAGGGCTCCCGGGAGACACCCACAGGGAAGGAGGAGTCCGGGCAAAGCTGGGGAGGGGGCTGGGCAGCATGGTTTTAGTTAATGGCTACAGGTAGCCCCAGCCCACGGGAACTGCAGAGTGGCCCGACCCACAGGTCACCTGCCTCAGGCAAAGAGCCTGGAGCTTTGTATTCTGTATTAGCCGGTCACTGGCCACAGGCCAACCCTGGGGGACCAGGGTGGGGGCCTCCCGGGCATCTCTTGGGTGAGGAGGCCCAGCTGGCCACGGGCCACGCATTCCAGCAGAGTTGGGCCCCACCGGTCAAGACACCCACAGCTGCAGGATCCATTACAGCAATGAAGTTCCTGAGGAGTGAGGAGCCGGGATCCTGGATCTGACCTGTGGGCGGGCAGAGGGAGTGGTCTGTGGGCCCTAAGCAAGGCGGTGCCAGAATGAGGGCTCTCTGGGGGGACTCTCCCTGTCCCTCTAGGGTGGCCAATCTAATTTCTCACATTACAACCTCTCTCTGTGATATTTGAAGCTGGCTAAATCACTACTGATCTCGTTCTTCCCTGTTTAAAACTTCATAACTCGGCTAAAATCCCCCGCTGCCCCCAGTGGCCCAGGGCTGCTGGTCTGGCCCCGCAGACTCTCTGGCTCCTCACTTGGTCTTGTTTCAGTTCTGCCAGATGAACTTGAACCTGCCCTTACTCTGCTCCCCCCGGCCACAGCCCACAGACCGTGGCACAGCCGTCCCTCCAGTGATGCCGTCTCCTCGCCCCGCTGCCTGCTGGCCACAGCTGCCTGAGGATCAGCACCGCCCTGTCCTGCGGAGGGGTGTCCAGGTGGGTGAGGTGCCCTGAAGCCCGGGAGTGACTCCTGCACAAGAGAGACCTCATGCCACATCCTGGGAGAGGGCACAGCAACCCAACTTTGTACCCAGCCTGAGGTCTGTCCACCCAAACAGGGAACACCGGAATCTGCTCAAAGGACAAGTGGGAACTGAAGGTGCTGGGGGAGGAGGAGCCCCCCCCCCCCCCCCGGTTCTGCTGAGGGACTGAGCAGGAGGGTGGGGAGCTGAGCTCGGCCTCTCTGTGGATGCACACGGCAGGTCTCTGAGGGGACGGGCATGGGTGGGCTTCCACCCCTTGCCTCCTCCAGGGCCGTAAGTTGACACTCTCACAGGCACTTGATCAGTCTGTGTCCCCTGTCAGTCTGCGTCCCCTGCTCCCTGCGCAGTGGCTGGAGTGGCTTACGGGGTGGGTGATGGGTAGTCTGCTTTCAGCTCTTTATACAACGGGCTCTGCTCGGGGGTAAGGCTGAGCAAGGGGAAGGATCAACTATCCCCCAGTGATCCTCAAAACAGACGAAAATCCATAAAAATGCAGTAAAAACAGAAAATTTGGATGAATTTACAGATGAATGGATGGACGGATGGACAAACAGATGGATCTGATGTGGATATTAATGGAGAAAAATTGATAAACACAGAGAAACAGCAGTTGGGCATCAGGATAGGTGCTGGTGCAGAAGTTTGCAGAGAGTCCTTTGGAGGTATCATCCATTAAGGTAAAAAACAGTGCGGCTCGAGTAGGGTGCCATGCAAATTTGTTCCCAGAGAAGGTCACCCGAAGAGTTTCTTTGCAGAAGATGGCTAATCCCATTGTGGTTTCCTGGTTCAAGGAAAGGTTAGACCAACACTCCTGGGAATGGGCCCTTTCACGGAGGTGACCTGAGGAGGGTTCTCTCTCTCCTGGCTCTGGTGACTCCAGGGTTGAATTTGGAAGCTCTGTCCTCAGAGCTTTCTCTCCTCAGCCTCTGCACTGTCTCTGGTGCCATCTGTCCACCTCCAGGGCGGGAGTGTGTTCTGAGCAAGGGGAACGGGGCTACCTCCAGCCTTTCCTTCCCTGACCTGGCCGCCGGTGACCATCTCCGAGTGGAAAGTCACCACTCGGTGACGCCATCCTTTCTCTCTGCTTCCAGATAAAGTGCAGTGTCTCGGGGACACCCTTCCCCGTTCTTAGGAGAGTACCTCAAGCCTCCAGTAATCAGCTCCCCCCGTGATCGAGGCACCCAATTAAAGTCAACAACGCACACCGACGTGTCGGCAGAGGACCGCAGCTCCCTCCCTTCCACTGTATGTTGGACATGAGATTCGAGGCTTTCACCGCCATCTGCAAACCAAGACTCTCACCCCGTGACGCTCTTCAAGTCTGAGTGGCATCTGGTGCCAGTGGGTGAGCTATCCTTTCCGAGCCGAGTCAGACCCGTGGAGTTTTCTGCCACCTGCAGTCAGTAGTGGACATAACTGTAAACTCAGCGGGCATCGGCCCCCCCTCCCCGCTCCCCAGCTAAGAATGCCCGTTCACTTCAGCTGCCTACCCCGACACACAGGATGCACCAGCTAGTCGGGGTGAGATGCGAATGGGTAACGCTGCAGCCATTGCGGACCACACAGTGGCCCTGGGGAGGCTGACCTCACAGCTGCCCCTCAGTTCCGTAGCTTCTCCACTGACTCCTACTCTGCACGTGGGAAGAGGCCACCCCCCTCCCTTGCAGCAGCATTTGGGCCTTCGAGGAGCCAACCTGGCTCTGAAGAGCGCTTTCTTCTCCTCTGCTGCCTTGAATTGTTTTTACAAACATGTTTAATTACCTAAGAAGTTATGATCGGTGCTGTTAAACAGACGCTCTGCCATGATGGACGTGCTCTCTAGCTGCACCTCTCTCCTCTGCCTGCAACACCCTCCGCTGCCCCCACACACAGCTACTTGAAATGCATATAGTGTAGCCGAGGAGCTGAGTTCTTCATTGCATTGAATTTCAGTTAATTAGAATTCAATAAACACATCTGAATACTCATTACTGTATTGGACGGCACAGAAACAGAAAAATCAGATTTTTTCCCCCACAGTGCTAGGGAAACTCAGGGCCTTGGGCACTCTACCCCTGAGCTACACCCCACGGCCTGGAACAATTAAATTATATATCTAGCCAGACACCTGTAATCCCAGCAGCTCAGGAGGCTGAGGCAGGAGGATCGCGAGTTCAAAGCCAGCCTCAGCAACTTAGCAAAGCCCTGAGCAACTTGGAAAGACCTTGTCTCTAAATAAAAAACATAAAAATGGCTGGGAATGTGGCTCAGTGCTTAAGCGCTCCTGAGTTCAATCTCTGGCACTAAAACAACTTTTTAAAAATTACGTCTATGTATAAACCTACAGGAGAAAGTAAGTCCTCCTGGGTCCCCCCTCGGAGACATCACTAATATGAAACTCTTGGTTTAGATCCTTATGTTTTATCCGATGCGTAAGTTACATCACTCACCTTTCTGCTGCTGACCAAATTCTTGAGAAAATCAGCTTAGAGGAGGAAAGGTTGATTTTGGCTCAGAGTTCCAGGGCTTTCAGTCTGGGCCTGTGTCGGGGGAGAGTACAGAACACCATGGCCAGGAGGGTCTGGTGGAGTGGAGCTACCTGCCTCATGGCAGAGAGAGAGGGGCGGGGGGAGGCAGAGGGAGGAAGAGGCCAGGAGCAAGACACACCTTCAGGACACGTCTCCAGGGACCTCCTTCCTCCACGAGGCCCACAGGCTGTCAGCCAAGCCCTCAGCATGGGACTTTGAGGGACACAGGCCACCACCAGGCTTCTCAGAATGCACGAGGCTGTGTGGTCCCACCTGCCACATATGGCATCCTCCTCTCGGTGACACCTTCCTACATGACACCCAGCAGGCATGAGGAGCGCCATCTCTGTATCCAGACAGACGGGAGAGTTGGTGTCCTGGGTCTTCCAGACCAGCCACGTGCCCTTGGAGGACTCGGGCAGCCTCACTGTTCCTCAGTTTACCTGTCTGTGGATGGGGATGTCTGCGTGCCCGTGCCACGGTGTTGTGGGGGGCCCACCTGTGGTATAACACCTGCGTGGCGCTGGGCGGGTGGCGGTGAGCGGCCTCCCTGCTGGGCCGTCTGGGGGCAGCAGTTCCGTGGCCGCAGCATCTAGCCACGTGGCTGAGCTGAGATCTGTTTCTTCCACCTTTTGTTATCAGGTTTGGGAGCTTTTGTTGGTTTTTTAAATATCGATGCAGTGATTCCCAGGGTGGTTTATGAAGGGCATGGGCAGTGGCACCCGGGCAGCTCTGTGCAGAGGGACTGGGGTGGCCTGGGTTCTCCAGGAGGACGGACAGAGCCCCCGGACCAGCTTGTCTTGTTTTTGTTTTTTTCCTGAGATCGATTGTCATCCCCTCGTCAGAATTTGGCCAAAAAATCTTTTCCTTTTCGTTCTTTCTAGGTCAGCTTAGGCACAAACTGCGAGGAGAGTGTCTTAAAGCAAAAGCTGCATCTGTGTGGGGTTTGGATTTTCTTCTGTAATTCACCCGGGGGATGGGACGGGTTGGACGTCACAGGGCACTCGCCAGAGATCCAGGGAAAGCATGTAATCTGACCCCTTCCTCTGGAACCTTCCTTGGGGTTTTGAACCTGTGCTAGAACTGGACTCTTCAGTCTGACTCTGAGAGAAAATGAAAAAAAAATTCTTTGGTAAAATATACATGATATAAAATTTTCCATTTAATTCAGTGGCTTTAATTAAATTTGCAGTGTTGTGCAAACGTGGCCACGGTCTATTTACAGAACTATTTCACCATCCTTAATGGAAACTCTACTAATTAAGCAATAACTCCCCATTCCCACACGCCTGGCCCCGGTTCACTGCTAACCCACTCTGTCTCTATGCTGCATGTGCCTCGTCTAGATATTTCACAGTGGAATCATAAAGTATTTGTCCTTTTTTTTTTTTTTTTTTGGTACAAGGATGGAACTCAGGGACAGTTAACCATTGAGCCACACCCCAGCCCTATTTTGTACTTTATTTAGAGACAGGGTCTCCCTGAGTTGCTTAGCGATGTGCTATTGCTGAGGCTGCTTTGAACTTGCAATCCTCCTGCCTCAGCCTCCCAAGCCACTGGGGTTATAGTCGTGGGCCACTGCACTCCGCATATTTGTCCTTTGGTATCTGGTTTATTCATTTACTTCTAGCCCCCCAGCCCCCAGCCTGGGCTCTCCTGGATCCCCTGCCCCACCCCTCTTTCCAGTCCCCACTTCCATCTCAATCCACACATCTTGGAGGAGCCTGCTGGCTGCCACCCTTCCAGCAACACTCTTGGAGTTGGGCCACGACCTCAGCGGCTTCCCATTTGCTCCTGCAGCTCAGAGGGAGGGCAGGGCAGTGTGCCTTCTGACCCCTCCTCACCTGACATGTGGACCGTATGAAGCACCCGGAGAACCAAGACCCAGGCTTCAGAGTGGGGCCGTGCCACCCCTTTCCGTGTGTGGTGCAGCTGTTCCACTGCTGTGACCAAAAGACCTGACAAGAAGAACCCAGAGGAGGAAACATTTATTCGGGGCTGGTGGTCTCAGAGGTCTCAGTCCACAGCCGGCCAACTCCATAGCTCCAGGCCAGAGGAGAGGCAGAATGTCCAGGAAGAAAACAGCAACGCAGGGAGGGCAGCAGGAAGCACAGGAGCTCTGCTCACCAGGGACAAAATACACACCCCAAGGCACACCCAGTGACCACCTCCTCCAGCCACACCCTACCTGCCCACATGACCACCCAGTGAATCCACTGAAGTGGGTCAATGCACTGGTCAGTTTAAAGCTCCCAATACCATGTGAACTCTGGGCAAGTGATGAACTTTGCATCGTGCCAGGTGTAGGGGTCAGAAGGCACACTGCCCTGCCCTCGTTTGTAGAATGAGTTGGTGACAATGGCATTTTCTTCCAGGGCCACGCGAGAAGTTGGTGAGACTCACTTCCACGTGGGCTCCCTGGGGCGCAGCTGGGAGCTGCCAGGACTCCTCCCACTCCTTCTGTCTCCTTCAGGCTCTCGACTATGATTCTCTTGGGTTTTCGCTTTCCTTTCTCTCTTAGGCTTCTACCACAAGGCACGAAGACAGGTCCTGGTGGCCCACCCCAGAGCATCCTTACAGCTTAAGGTCCCAAGGACAGCCAGCAACCACCCAAACCAGCAGCTGCCTTGGAATCCCAGGGAAGGACTCTGATTGGTCTGCCGGTGTCTCGGGCCCACTTCTGGACCAATCACAGCATCCAAGGAAATGGGACATTCTCATTGGCCAGCTAGGCTCTGTGCCCACCCCTTGGGTGGGGGATTGACAGGCCAACCTGGCAGAGCAGGTGGGAGCCCAAGTGGCCAGGAGTAGAGGCTGAAGGAGGGAAGGAAAACGGCCTTCCCGCTGCACCGAGGCTCCTCACCCTGTCCTGCTCACCAAGACAGGAGTGTCCCAGCTTGTCTATCAGGAGGGTAGAAGTTTAAAAAATGTAACAAGTGGCCCTGCCTAGCTGCCCTGGGGTCCCCCTCCAGCTCCTCCGGGGGCTGCTCGCCCGTCTCAGTGGGAGAGTGTTTTGCAACTGGAATTTCTGCCCATCCTCCTGTTTGCGACCCCTGTGCTTGATACTCCAATGTGTGTGTCATCCTGCATTGGACACACTGCTCTTGTCACACCTGTGTCCCACTATTCCATTCCCTGGTTTGAGAACAATGAGTGGAGAGACCCTTCCCTGGGGCTAGGGGAGGTGAGAGTACAGGTCTGGGGTCAGCAGACCCGAGTCAGGTTTCTGTGCTGTGTGTGACACCCGTCAGGTATGGGGCCTCCTGCTTTCTTCCTCTCTGCTGCTGGTTAAGGACTGGGTCTGTCTCCTGGGGTTTGGGGCAGGACACAGGAGATGTTGCACACAGAGGTGGCCTCATCATGGAGCTGAGGGCACTACACTCCCCTTGCACAGGTCCTCCCAAGCCTGGCACTGTGTTCCCATGGGCATTTGTTTTTGTGTGACATTTGCAGATTTCATTGTTCTCCCTATCTTCCTACTCCACGTCCCCCCGTGTGAGATGGTGTTGAACATGGTGGGTCCTCCTTGGATAGGGACGGGATGAGGGTGAGGCCAGCCAGCCCACGGGATGCACAGTTGAGGGCATCTGCAGGCCTCCAGGAGGATGGTGGCCTTTGCCACAGGCCTGCCCCTCCCTGGCTCCCTGGCCCTGCTCCAAGGCCCCCTCCCTGCCATCCTCCTGCAGTTGGTTTTCTTTTTTATTATGCTGAGAAGTGCAGTCGCCAACAGCCCAATCGCTCGCAATGTCTTATGGTACTTTTCTCTCCTTCCCGAGAGTCCACATTTATAACAAGGGCCAGAACTTCCCCAACAGGGAAGGAAGACCACTTCACCACCCACAATGATGGCCACACTAGCATGGAGGCTATTCTAGGCACTCGCCAGTAAAGAGACCGCTTGTTGTCGCTGAGAATTCTAAGAATCATAATCCTTGCACCTCCCAGGCAAATCAAGTTAAAAAAGAAATTGGTAGGAATTCAAACTTTCAAGTGAAGTTTGAGTTTGACTGGAAACATTTAATTTATTTAAAAATAGAAATGTAAATGCAATCTGTATGTTTTCTTCCCTGCTGTCAGGAGCACTCTTCTGCTCTGACTGACTCATTAACAAATTAACATGTTGTGATTCTGCTGTGAAAAGTTGCAAGATAATTGTTACAGCCACAGTCCTGAGGCTCTGCCGCTGCGCCTCCCAAACTCTTTTATAGAGTACAAATTAGATGCTTTTCATATATGCTATCTCATTTTAATTAAAATTTGCCCTAAAGCTATCCTTAACAGCTTTTGAAGTTACTGGAGTTCTGTCATCTTGGGGTGGTGAAGGTTTGCAGTTGATAATGTCAAAGTCTGTACCCATGGAAACCGCTTTCTGACTGCTTCTTCCTGGGACAGCTCAGCTCTTCTGGAGTTTGACTTCACCTCCCTTCAGGGATGATGAGCTGTTTGGAGAAGGTGCGCTCCGGCCCCGTGGCCGAAACTGAGACGCAGAGGCTGTAGCTGGACACGTGGAGCCTAAAGAGGTCTCTGATAGGGGAGCGAGCGTCACCCCTCCGATGCTTGATGTTTCTTCATCTGAAAAACCCAAATCCTCAACGACCTGTGTCCTACAGAAATGGCCACGTCACTCAGGACTCTGAAATTTGGAAAGTGAGGAAAACCATCTCTCCCCAAAATTTGTGCCTGAGCTCAGCCGAATGATTAGCGCACCCTGGGAAGATTTTTTTTTTTTCCTATTTTTCTTCTTAATCCTGGCTCACAGGTTTTGAAAGTCACATGGAGAGGTCATGAGGCTCTTGAGTCCTCGAGCTGGCCCTGGGCAGGCGTGGGGAAGTGGGAACACAGGCTGAGGCTTCCCGCTGAGATTTCACTGATGATGCCTGGGGATTGGGGATCACACGCCCCATCCCTGCTGCCCCAGAGAAATGACATCATTGGACAAAACGTCGTCACTGAACTCCCCTACCCCAGGACCTGATGGTATCTGGAAACAAACTAAACTGCTCCCCCATAAGATACCCCAAGACCAGGGGAGCCGTCACCAGCCAGCTGGTAGAAGCCAGGACTCTGTGTCCACTTTGGAGCAGGAATCGGGCTAAGAACCAGCAGCCCTCACTCTTTCTGGAGGTTTTACAAACAGGAACGATGACCCCTGAGGGTCACAGGTAAAGGAGTCTCTGAAAACAGCCAGTCCCGTTGTCCTGTCCATGCGCACGGTGAATGACCCTGAGGCCACAGAAAAGGGAAGGAGGCTCCCGAGAGCTCACCAGGACAGGCCAGTGGCGGTGCGTCCTCTCAGCTCCTGGAGGAGAGGCTGGTGGGGTGGCTCACTAAGGAGGTCACGCCCTCCATCCTGCCAGCACACCCCGCTTCCTGGCCTCCGCCAGAGTCAGCTTCCATTGCCTGCACTCACAGAGCCGATGTCCATGAGACACAGGGCACTCTGCAGCCCAGGTCAGATGCCGGTCCCACCTGCAGCCACCACGCAACCTGCACCTGCCCAGAGCCACAAGTAACCCCCAAGTGCGCGTGCATGCGGGGCGTATGTGAACACAGCGACCTAGTCTTCCACTTGCCGTGTCTGTGGTCCATCGGGTCCTGTCCCCTCCAGGTTTCTCTCCTGTCGTCGACATCTGCCGTCTGAACGTCTTTCCTTCAGGACAACACCTGTCCTCCGTTCCATGTGGCAGAGGTGACAGTGACTCGGGGAAGGGAGAACTTGACTCAGCTGGCTGAGGCCTCCACATCAGACACCTGGGTTTTTCTCCTGCAGAAGTTCGGGACAAGCTGTGTCTCCCTGGACAGCAGGGTCACCACCTGGACAAGCAGTGAGACCATGCCCTCCCTCCCTGGGCAGCTGGAAAACCTGCTCCTGTCTGGCCCCCTGCACTCCAGCTGGGGTATCCGAGCCTGGAGCCTCCTCCCTGCTGGCTGAATTGCCTCAGTGGGTGCCAGCTGAGTGACGTGACTGGCCAAGTCCCCTCTGCAGAACAGTCATTGAGTGGGAGCAGAGAGCCACACAGCTCTCCCGTCAGAAGTCCAAACCCGCGAGGCACCATCTCCGACTCAGGGTTTTCATGAAACCAAAGCACAGCATCACCTGGCCAGAAACCTGGGGACACGGCTGCTCCTCTCTTTCAAGGGGACTCAGTGAAGGACACTGGGTCACATTGGTTTGCTAGGGCTGCCGTAACCAACGGCCACACGCCATGTCCATGGTCCAACGGACACACGAACCCTCTCGCAGTTCCAGAGGCCAGTGGTCCAGAGCAGAGGTGTGGGCAGGGCCATGTCCCTGAGAACCCTCCAGAGCTCCGTCCCACCTCTTCTGCCAGCTTCTCGAGCTCCGGTCTGCACCACCCCCATCAGCCCCCATCTGCCTACTCCTTGTCTGCTGGGGTCCTCTTGTGCCTCATATGAGGTCACCCTCCTTGGGCTTAGGGGCCCCACTAATCCATAGGCTCTCAGCTTCACCTGTACCTTTTTTTACATCTACAGGATGCTATTTCCAAATGAGGTCACACTTGCTAAGAGCCACAGCCAAGGAATATGATGCATGGCATTTTGGGTTGAAAGGTGATGCCAACAAGCCATTGAGATGATATGATTACGTTTAGATTCTGCATTCATATGGATATTGGACTCCTGCTGTCCACCTCGGCCTGCTACGGGACTCCTGGAGAGTTCCCATTGGTTGGGGAAGTGCGGTAGGAGGGAATTCCGGAGGAGGGACTTTCCTGTTGGGGCCCGGGAGAACGCCCCTGTGGGTCAGTCGGCAATCGTCCCTGGAGCGTATGGGGCATTGGCGGCAGTTTCAAAACTAAAGTTTGTTCCTGCTTGAGTGGCTCGTGATTTTGTGCCCAGCCAGACTGCAGCACACACTCTGACGTGTGAGTGTAGGGGAACACTGTTCACCCCATTTCTTGCTTTGCTGTATCCCAGCCTCAGAGATTGGAAAATAATGAACAAAAGAACAGAAAATATATATACTTCAGAACTAGGGATGGAACTCATACTAGGCAAGCACTCTGTCACCAAGCCACATCCCCAGCCCTGGGTCAGAATCTTACTAAGTTGCTGAGGCTGGCCTCAAACCTTGGATTCTCCTGCCTCAGCCTCCCAAGTAGCTGCGATTGCAGGTGTGCACCCCTGTACCCCAGTGAGAACAGATTTTTAAGTCTCATTCTGTACTGTCCCATAGCACCTAGGGCAAGGCACACAGGGGAAGCCCTGGGAAGGCCTGTGATCCAGGGGTCTCCTTGACCCTCTGCTAACCAGGTGATTATGTAGAGCAAGGGTCTGCAGCTCCAGGGCCAGCTCCTATCTGATGAATAAAGTTTTATTGGAACGTGGGCCATCCATCTGCATCCTGTCTACGGCTGCCTTTGTTCTGTGAAGGCTGCGTGAGCCGAGTGTGGAACCGAGGCTCGTGGCCCACAAGCTTAAGCTGTTGACTGTCTGACCCTTCCCAGAGAAAACGTCTCCAAAGCTCTGATGCGGAAGAGTGAAGAGAAATTTCTCTCATCCCAGAAGCTGTCAGAATTTTCTAGAACAGAGAACAGGACCTTAAAAAATTCCCTAAAGACACATCCAAGGGAGTGGAGGGGAGCGCCCCAAGGCAGTGTCCAGCCAAGACAGGTCACTTGTAGGAACAAAGGGAGGGGAGTAGGGACCCCAGAGGAGGAGAGGCAGGAAGCTGGGCCCAAGCTGGCAGAGATGGCCACGAGGCCCTGCCACTGTGGGTAGCCTGGTGACAGCAGAGGGACCCTCCTCCTTCCCTGCACCTTCAGCAGAGGGCCACACACAGGCCTCGAGGAAAGGCCTGGGTTCCGCAGCGGGTGGCGCTAGCCGTGGGACAGCGAGTGTCGACAGTGAGGGGAGCTCTAGCCCAGGCAGCCAGGAGGGCCAGAGGCCTGCCTTCCCCCGGGCCCAGCTGCCCGAGGGTCACGCTCCACCTCTCAAGGATGGTGTGTGCCAACTGAGGGGCAGGAGCAGCCTTTCCGGAGCTCTGAGGCCCCAGGGAGGGGAGGAATGGGACAGGCCCAAGCGCCCTGGGACTGTGTCCCCTTCTCCCACCTGCCCTGTGTGTTCACTCAGCACCGATTTCCAAACTTCTGCTTTGACCTTGGCCTCATCACTGTGGTCAGCCCTGGGCCTGACTTCCCCAGAGGCCACTCACCTGGACGGAGATAGCTTGCCTGGCTCACCCCCTGGGTGGAGCTGCGAGAAGACCTGGGCATCCCTGTGAACAGGGCTGACGTCCCACACCCGGGGGTCCCAAGAGGATGCGGCTGTGGGGTGGGAAGAGCTGGGGTGGAAGTCCTGGGTCTGAGTCTTGGCTGTGCCACGCTGGCCAGGTGACTTCAGCCCGTCACTTCCTCCACTGGTCAAGTGAGGTCACCAGCCTGCTCTCTGCAGTCCTCCTGGGCTCTAGTGGGAACGTGTGCAAACTGTGACGCGTGATCTTCACGTGACTGTCCTGAGAGTCGCGGGAAGCTTGGGGACGAGAGAATGACGTGCTCAGACCTGGGCTGGGCAGCTCTTGTCCAGGCCAGGGTGGACAGAAGCAGCCCACCCGCCATGTCCAGCCTCTGTCCAGCCAAGGAGCAGCCACAGACTTGGGCTCCGAGGGAGAAGTGTTCTGTTTCTGACCCGACGTGAGGTAGGCGTAGGGTGCTTACAACAGGGAAGGAAACAGCCAGGAGCAATGGACGCCCTGTGTGGCCCTGGCTGACCCCAGCTCCCTGCGCCCCAGCCTACCCTCCATTCTCATTTTGCATGCCGTGGACAAAGGTCGTCAAAGCCCTTGTCGCCTTCCCAGAGAGCCTCTGCTGACCCCCGTGTGAAGGCCACTGCAGCGCACTGGGAGGCACAGGATCCAGGGACAGCTTGTCCCCTGGCCTCACTGCCCCTGCACCTTGGTGCTTCCTGGGTCCTGCATCCCCGGGTCTCCGCACACAGTAGGGCTGTGGCCATTTGCTGGGTGAGTGAGTGACGTCGGGGCGTCTGGGCTGAGGACGCCACCAGCTCTGGGGATGTGGCGATCCCTCCGCGGCCCGCAGTGAGGACAGACCCGTGTGTTTTGTCTTTGCCGTTTGGGTCGTGGTTGAGGTCTTCCCGAGGCAAATCTAACCCATATGTTTCTGACTCATTTCTGCTTTTCTCCCTCGGCCGGCTCCTGGGAACCCTTTCATGTCTGTGATGTCCGTTTAAAAACAGCTTCTTCAAATGTTTCCTCTTCCTCCTCTGAGCCTCAGGAAGGTTGGCTTTCCCCAAAGTGGAAGGGAGACAGGCCCCCAAACTTCAGGTGCTCCAGGGGGCGGAGGGTGAGTGCCCTGGGCCCCCCCCCCCTGACGGCTGCCAAGCCCACCCTGCAGAGTGGCGAGGGCAAGGAGTCCCCAGCGGGAGGCCCTGGCAGGGAGGCCCAGAGCCTCCAACATGAAAGGCGCTGGAGGCGGGGCTGTCAGGGTTGTCAATCAGATAAATATTTCATAATGAGCACTTAAAAGGAAGGGGGTGGGGAGGCGGCTGAACACCCTAGTGCTCCCCTCCACTTTCATGTTCCCTACCCCATAATTAGCAGCATCGAGTGTGGATGACGGACACCGTCTTTAAAGGGCGCTGCCAGTGCGGGCATGTCCGCTCTTTGGACCAGGCTGGGAGTGGGTAATTTCGCCTCTCTCTCTCTCTCTCTCTCTCTCTCTCACTGGCTGCCGAGCACACGTGGGCAAGTGTGCGGGACCCAGGGCTGCAGGAAGGACTGCGCTCTTCGCCGCCCCGGCCTGAAGCGCAGGGACAGGGGCAGCTCGGGTCCCTGGCTTCATTTCCAGGGAGCAGTGGGTGCTGGATGGTGGGACTGCCAGGGCAGGGCGGAGGAGCACTCTCACCACGCTGGGCTGGAAGACACCGATAACAATGCTAATCCCTGACATGTATCCCAGGCTTACCCCAATCCTGCGAATCACAGCCTCTAAGCCAAAGGATCTTCAGGATGTAAACTGAGCCTGTACTTTGAATGAGTTTTTCTCCTTTGTTGTTGGCAAAATCCCCCTGTGGTGGGCCCAATGATCGCCTTCATTTTACAGCGGAGAATGCTGAGGCAAATCGCTGAGGTGGAGAGGAGAGGGAGAAAAGTCTAAATGAGTCAGAAACGTGGGCAGCTCTCACAGTTGTCGAGCTCATTCCTAGACTGGAACTCCACTCCAGCAAACCTTCCAGGCAGGAAAAGCAAGGTGCATCCCTACAGGGTGGCCGGCTCTCCATTTTGCCAGGTACAAGCATTTACAGGGTGAAAAAAACAAAAAAACAACTAGGCTGGTGTTTGCTGGCACCTGAATTTCTTTCTTTTCTTTTTTTCTTATTAGTTGTTCAAAACACTACACAGCTCTTTGGCACCTGAATTTCATAAGAGACATTTTTGCACCAACATAGGAAGGAGAAGCCTAGAGAAAAGACAGTTCTTCGTATCAATTCTATCCTGTTCTGTTTAAAAGTTGGCCCTGGTCCTTGTCTCATTTTGCCAAGGGCCTGAGTAGCTCAAGCTCGCACCGCAGCTCGAGGACTTGGGCTCAGGGTACCTGCTCTGCGGTGGTGGTTCTTATCCAGGGGAATTGGGGCATTTTTGCTCCCAAAGGGACACTGGAGACGTTTTTGGATTTCACAGCCTGGCCTTGGGCGTGCTACTGATGGCCACTGGTGAGCAGAGGCCCAGGTCACTGGGTGACATCCTGCAGTGTGCGGGGTCCTTGAAGCAGAAGAACCTCGTCCTGATTGGTGGTAGTGCGGAGCCGGGAAACCCTGGTACCCAGAGCTCCAAGGGACTCCGAAGAGGCGCCCTGTGCCAACCTGAGTCTGTGGGAAGTGGAACTGGCTTGCTTGTCTACACCGCATATCCATGCTGGAGGGACTGGTGGCCTGCAGTCAGACAAGTGTGCCCCCCCGGGTGCCCCTGAGCGAAGGGAGACCTTTGAGCTCAGGGACCCCGGGACCTTCACTTCTTCCCGCAGGCCAGCCACCTCCCAATTGTTTGGAAAGATGTCTGATAGCCCGGCAACAGTAGCTAGAAACCAGGTCTTCCTGGAGTCCACTGTATCTCTCCTGGCCAGCTTCCTCCCTCTATGGGCTCCGCGCCCCTTCCTGGGTCTGACGGTCTCTGCCTACGCTGCCGGGGGTCCACCGGCAGGGCGGGGTGGCTGTCCACGGCTGTGCCGAGTTATTTCAGTCTGCAAAACAGGGTGCTGTGGGCACACCCAAGAAAGATCAGGCAGATCTGTGAACTGCGGTTTTGATGGGAGCTAATTAGCATTTCATAACATGCGGCAGGGAGGGAAGAGGCAATGACACTTTAGAGCAAATAAAACCCATTTGCAAATGTAATATTTTTCTGATGAGTTAATGTCTCTAACCATTACCTCCCCCTTCCGTAATTTATTCCTTCAACAGCTATTTGTCAAGTTCTCTCCCTACTGCTTTGCTCCCCTGGAACTCACTGGTTAAAAGTGACAGTTGCGCCCGTGATCCCAGTGGCTCCGGAGGCTGAGGCAGGTGGACTGTGAGTTCAAAGCCAGCCTCCGCCACTTAGCGAGGCGCATGGTCATGGGTGAGATCCTGACTCAAAATGAAAAATAAAATGGGCTGGGGATGCGGTCAAGCACCTCTGCGTTCAATCCCCCGTACCCTAAATAAATACATGAAATAAGGTGACAGCTGGATCAGGATCAGGCCCTCACTGGGTTTGTGGCTGAGACCAGGGCTTAGCCCACGGGGCTCAGGGCCACCACAGCCAGCCACCACCTACTTCCACACAAGACACCTGCCAAGGAGGCTGTCCCCAGGTCTGAATGGCAGGAGGGAATCAGAAGGGCAGTATTTTGTGACCCAGGAAAATTGCATGAAAGTCCAAGTTGGGGTCCATGAATAAAGTCACACGGAACTCCACCCTGTGTTGCCCCCCCCACCCCACCCCCCCGCTATAGTGACAGTAGGGAAAAGTTGTGACAGAAGCCACTCAACCTCCAGAGGTGACCGTTTTTATCATTCTTTATATATATATATGAGTTAGGAGAGAGCCCCGGAGTCCACGAGGCAGCTGCAGCTCTAGGAGACCACGCTGAGGCCACGGGTTTAGGGAGCCTCCGGGGGGAACTCCCCTCCCCCGGGATCCTTTTGGGGTCGGGGTAGGCTGTTGTGCGGCCTCCCTGCCCAGCCCCGACCCTGGCCTCCCTCTCAGCAGCTCTCTCTCCTGAGCCCTGCTGGGAGGTGGCTGTGATTTCACCCGGGTTCCCGGTCTCCGTGTCCACACACCTGACGGTGATCACGCCCAGGTTTGCCTTCCTTTGGAATTTGCCGGGACTTCTACCAAGTGACCTGGGATTCCTGGGGCCTCAGGCAGGGTGCAAGGACCTTTGGGAAGTCTAACGGGTCGGTGCCGGGGACGGAGAGATCCTTTCTAGAGAAGTGGGTTCTGGGGCCCCCGTGTGTCTGGCTCACACTGGACAGGAGGTGACTGCTCCTTGGTGGTGTGCTTTGTCACTTAGACATGCTGCCGAGTCTCCTGCATTCAATCCACCTGCAAGGTGGAGGTGGCGGTGGCGTCCCTCACCCTGAGTTACGGGAGGGTGGAGCCAGGAGGTGGCTGTGGCAGGCTGAGCCTCGCGCTTGGTTCGCCTCGGCCACTGGGATCCCCATCCACCGAGGGCTGCGGGAAGCTCCCCACCAGCCCTGGAGGCCGAGTCCCGGGAGCTGTGGGTGGAGTACGCGTTCGTTGGTATAAAAAGGAGGAAAAAAGAATGAAGACATGTGCTGACCCAGCCAGGGCACCGCGGAAGGGGCACAAGACACGCTGGTATCGGTTGACTTGGGGGAGGTGACCCACGGCTGGGCACAGGGGGACGGGGCCAGTTCTCTCTCGCACAGCTGAGCGTGGGGTGACAGGAAAATCACCGATTCAGAAGCCAGGGGAAGCCACTCTATGGAAGGCTGCAAAGACACAGGAGGCAGGGGACGCTCAGCCTTGGGGCCGGGACGAGGGACGGGACCTGAGACTTATGAAGGGTGGGTACCTGCCCCGGGCAGCGAGCAGGTGCAGGGCTGGCCCGGGCTGCGGTGTGACTTGACGAGCTCAGCCTGCAGCTGGGGACTGGGGGACCCCGAAGACAGCTGAGGGGAGTCGGCCCTCAGCCCTGAGGGGACCCACCCAGAAAGCCCAAGGAGCCACGAACCCCAGGGCCGAGTCGGCGGGTCACCCTTTCAATCACTTAGGCCCTGGCCACCCCCGACGGCGTGCGCTCGGTGGCCTTTGACACAGACTTGCCCACAGAGGTCACATCAGATCAAAACGGCATTCTAGAAGATTCTCTTATCAGCAGGCCCCCGAGGACCTGATCCAGTGTTCTCTCAGGTCAGAAGCCTGAGAAGAAGATACCAACACGGGCCACGGGCAGGAGAGACGGGGGAGAAACAGGTTTCCTAAGTGACCAAAGGAATCACATCAGACAAAGGGAAACCTGGGAACAGGTGTGGAGTCCAAGGAGGTCTCTCAACTTTTGCAAAGAAGAAAAAGTCTTTTAGAATTTATTTTGGCCCTTAAAAATCCTTCCATCTAGTCGGGCTGGAATAGAACTCAGCCACGCATAACCGGCTGCCCTCACTGCAGGGGGAGGGCGGGAGGGGGTTTTAAGTGAGGACAGGGGACGGTGGTGATAAGATGATGATTTTACCAGCTAGCGCTCCCCTCTCTCCAAAGTGGACAAGAGCTGGGTGGGCGGAGCACGTCTGGTGACCCCTTGACTCAGAGGCTGAGGCAGAAAGAGGGCAAGCTCCAGGCAGCCTCGGCATGTCGGTGAGGCCCTGACCCCAGATAGAAAGGGCTGGGGGTGTCAGCGTAGTGGTAGGGTGTCCAGGTTCAACCCCCAGCAACACACACTAACACACAGACACACACACACACACACACTCACATGCATACACTCACACACACACTCATACACAGTGGAAATGAGCAGAATCAAAACTCAGTGACAAAAAGATTTTTCATAGTAAATTCTCTTCTTGGAGGTCATGATGAAACGTGTGTTAACTATTTTAAATACCTAACAACCTATTTTGGGCTCTAAAAATTACCCTCCCTTCTTTCTCACATTTCATGTTATTTGGAAGCCAGCAAATTACTTGAGGTGGACCATTGGTACCTCTGTATGTACTTATGAAGACAGGGGGAAACCACGGGCAGGATCTACCTGGTACGGGCTGTGTGGCCTCGGGATGGAGACCTCGCCTCTCTGAACCTCAATTTTCCCTGTCCGTTAGATGAGTGTGATTATAGTAGGTAAGGCCCAGCTGCTTGGGAGGGAATGGGAGCGTGTCATCTGTCACTTTATGGCATCGGGGTAATATTCTGGGTATTTGCCCTTTCCTTCCCTTCTCTCCCCACACCCGCGTCCTTTGGGCTCCTTTGTCCAGGGCGTGAGGAGGAAGGAGAGAGGGAGTCTTTCTGGCTCTGCTTTTCCCAAAGGCAAAGGGGAACTTGATTAAAGAGGCCCAGGGAGGTGACGGGAGGGAGGGGGTCAGCCCTCGGCTCTCCCGGGCCGACTTGTGAGCGGCAACCACACCCCAAGGCAGCCGCGGAAATACACATGAACGTGTGCGTGACGTGCCCCGACGTGCCCCCGACGTGCCCCCGACGAGTCCCCGACGTGCCCCGACGTGCCCCCGACGAGTCCCCGACGTGCCCCGACGTGCCCCCGATGAGTCCCCGACGTGCCCCGACGTGCCCCCGACGTACCCCCACGAGTCCCCGACGTGCCCCGACGTGCCCCCGACGTGCCCCGACGTGCCCCCGACGAGTCCCCGACGTGCCCCGACGTGCCCCCGACGAGTCCCCGACGTGCCCCCGACGTGCCCCCGACGTGCCCCCACGAGTCCCCGACGTGCCCCGACGTGCCCCCGACGTGCCCCGACGTGCCCCCGACGTGCCCCGAAGTGCCCCCGACGAGTCCCCGACGTGCCCCGACGTGCCCCGACGTGCCCCAGACGTGCCCCCGACGAGTCCCCGACGTGCCCCGACGTGCCCCCGACGTACCCCGACGTGCCCCCGACGAGTCCCCGACGTGCCCCGACGTGCCCCCGACGAGTCCCCGACGTGCCCCCGACGTGCCCCCGACGTGCCCCCACGAGTCCCCGACGTGCCCCGACGTGCCCCCGACGTGCCCCGACGTGCCCCCGACGTGCCCCGAAGTGCCCCCGACGAGTCCCCGACGTGCCCCGACGTGCCCCGACGTGCCCCCGACGTGCGTGTTTATATTTACGCTCACGAACGACTCAAGGCAACGAAGGAGACCCGAACCGTCGGCACCGACCCGCTCACGGGTTCCTTCTGGCTGGCGGGTGGCGGGTGGCGGTGGTCCCCCCTTCCCTGCTCGTCTGCAGTCTCTGGTGTTTTTGTAAAGACTTTCCGCTCTCCCACCAGGACACCGTGTAACAAAAGCTGCCTGCAGCCACAGAGCGACAGGTGACGCGGCCGGCTGGAGCCGCATCTGGCTGAAGTCCCTTCCTTCCCCCGTGGGCTTGGGGCCTGCCGGGAAGGCACAGAAGCGCAGCAGGCAGCCGTAGGCACGTGGCTGCAGGTGCCCCAGGAGAGGAGGTGGACACAGGGGGACAGGGCGGCCAGAGGTGTCCAGACTCACACCTCATGGAGCCTCTGGGCTTGGAGGCCACAGTCTGAGGCAGTGGGGAGCCACGGCAGGGTGTTGAGTGAGGGTGGACAGGATGGGGTAGACGGCTCTGGCCCCCGAATGGAGCTGGCCCCGCCTCTGGCTCTCTAGAGACGAACCCCCAGAGGTGGGGGGCCCTTGCTCGGGTTCAAAGGTCAGGCTGAGCCCTGGCTCCTAGGAGGAGCCGAGTTGATGCTGACCAATGGGAGGACCCCTGCGGGCAGAGGGCCATCAGCGCTGGTCAGTCCGCAGAGCCCGACCCCACGGTGTTTGGGTTTGAGCCCCGGCAGGGGTGTGGGGCAGGAAGCTGCTCCCCTCCCTCCTGGGGGCAGAGGTCACCACTCCTGAGGTCAGCTGCGGGTCCAGGGAGGTGGCTGAGCGGCCATGCGGGGACCTGGGCCTGCTGGGGGACCGGCTCTCCTCTCCAGGGTCTGAGCCTGGTCCCTGCTCCTGCGAGCAGCAGGGCTGGGAGCTCCCGTCCCTCCCCCACCAGAAGTCCCTGCCGGCCTGTCCCCAGGCTCAGGGCCGATGGCCGCCCGGAGACCTGAGCTGCTGGGGCCTCGCAGCCGCGGCGTGGAGGGGAGAAGGTGGCATCGGGAGAGCCCACTCCTCCCGGGCCGGGGTGCAAGTGTGGGGGACAGGAGCCGCCCCGAGGCGCCCCAGGGCTGGGCTGGCCCCGCCGAACCCCGACAGGGTTCACCCCATCTCAGGGCTGGGTGCTGCTCAGGGTGGGGGGCTCAGGAGCGAGGAAGCCAGGCCACCACGGGTGGCAGGGGTTGGGCAGGCGCCAGGGTCACAGGGGTGAACGATGGCCCCAGAGTTCCAGACAGGGTGTCGGGGTCCCAGAGCCTGTCTTGTGCCCGGGCTTGGCGCTGTCCCTCCTGGGGGCTCAGGTGGGTGAGCTGGTCATCGTAGATCCCACCCTGTCCTCTACCTGGAGCAGATGGTCAGCCTCGTCCCCTTCTGAGCAGGACTCAGCGCCGGCAGTCCTCCCCGCCCCCACCGGCCAGCCGCTGACTCTAATGGCTTCTGACAGGTATTTGTATGATCTGAGTTCTGTGCCTCAGAGACCTCTCTCCCGGGGAAGGCTCCATGAAGCTGTTTTGACAGCTCTCAGCAAAGGGGCCACGTTTAATGTATAACAGTTCATAAAACAAATCCGGGACCGGGGGTGCCTCTTGCTGTGAGTCACGGTGACATCATCTTTGGGTCTAAGAAAAAAATCCAGGGGGGGGGAACCCGCAGAGAAGAGTTCCCTTCTACTGTGGCATCTCGGAGGGACACCTGAGTCCTGGCACGGACGTCCCCATGTCCCCGGTAAAGCCTTCCCTGCTCCACAACCTCCTGGGCGCATGCCAAGCTCCGCAGGTGAGCAGCTCACCTTTCTGAGTCACCTGCAGGCCCTGGGAGCTCCTCCCGCTTCTCTCCTCTCTGCAGAGGGGACCGTGGAGACTCCCGGTCAGTGGCCAGTGGTCAGCGATCCATCTCCTGCCAACTCCCCCCCTGAGGCCAGCTCCTCGGGTCTCCTGGCTCACGGCCAGGCCCTTGCCTTCACCCTGCGCCCTGTAGGCTGAGGGGCACCTTCACATTGAACCGCCCTCAAAAGATCGTCAGAGAGAGAGTTGGGCCCGGACCTTTCTGGAAGGGGCTGGGGAGGGGGGCTCTGCTCAGCCGAGAGCCTGGATTCTAATAAACAGATGCCAGCTCTCTCCCGTGCCACCCCACCCGGAGGGGAAAAAGTCCCCCCAAATAGAAAAGGCCTCGTTCTCAAAGGACCAGACGCTCGTCCTGCGAGCTGCCAGCTATTCCCGGGGCAGAGGGTGGATTCTTATTCCCCCAAGAGCCAAAGAGAGCACCTGCGGTTGGAAACCAGGAGAGGCGCTTCCACCCACAGCTGGACGTGGGACGGAGCCACCCACCTGCCCACCAGGGGATCTTCCTGGGCTGGGCACCAACGTTCTCGGGAAATCCCGGGTCTCCCCCCTGGTGCGGAACCTGCTGCCGAGCTGAGGAGCAGGACTGTGTCCTGGGGCGGGAGTGGGAGGGACAGCAGGGTTCTGCCTGTGGACTGGGAATCAGCGCACAGTCTCCGTGGCCTGGGGTGGGACCCAGACGCCCGGGGAACCCTGCTCCAGCCTGCAGCCTCCCTCCCCTGCCACCGTCCTCCAAGGGGAACCCACTCCCCACCAAGAACTAGGTCTGTCTTTTAAAGGGGACCACAGTGTTTGAACGGCCAGATTCTGGCTGTGGGAAAAATAGTGAAATCAGGGGCAGAGGAATCCCAACCAGGTAAAGATAGTGTTTTAGTCCTGATTCGCTCATCCATTCATGGAAGGAATGTGCACGGGGGTCCGCCCAAGGCCAGCGTCCAGGGTCTGAAGACACAGCCCTGGCTGCAAAAGACCTCTGCTCGGGACCCTCTGTGCTGGGAGCTCATGAGTACACAGAACCATGCATCCATCAGGCCAGCGCCCAGACGGTGTGGAAATACAGCCAGGGACAGGACGAGCCCTGCTCTCACCGAAGAGGACACTTCCAGGCAGGGGAACGGTGTGTGCAAAGGCCCTGTGGTGGCGTCACCTGCCTGGTCGGCAGGAGGAGGGAGGAGAGGGGCCAGGGAGCTGGGAGGCAGGGTCCCAGCTAGTCTACCTCAGCCTTGCTGCGATGGGGACTGCCAGCTGTGATTCCAGCCACAAAAAGGATAAAAGTCCCTCCTGCTCAGATCACAGGGCAGCTGCTGACAGGTAGGCAGGGGGGGGGGGCGAGCAGGTGCTACCCTGGGGCAGAACAGTGGGAACCTGGGTTGAACCCAGTTGCTGTGACCATGAATCAATTGCTCGTGGGAATCAGAATCAGCTCAAGGTCAGGCTTCTGTTCCAATCCCAGCGGCCACCCCAGCCTCTGAGATGGGCGCTGTGATGGTCAGTTTGATGTGTCAAGCTGGCAAGGCCACAGTCCCTGGTTATTCAGTCACTCATCTAGGTGTCACCACGGAGGCATTTTGCAGCTGTGATTCACGCCCTCAGTCGGCTGGCTTTAAGGAAAGGAGACAGTCCTGGGTGACCTGGGTGGGCCTAGCCCTATCGGGTGTCGAGTCTCCCGAGGGAGGAGGGATGTGCCTGTGGACGCGGCTCCAGCCAGGATCACGCTCTCCTTATTTAGTTTTATTTATTTTGATGTTTGTTTGTCTGCTTTGCCAGGGATGGGACCCAGGGCCCAGCGCAGGTCAGGCAGGTGCTCTGCCTCTGAGCTACACCCGGCCCTGCTCAGACCTGCTTCCCATGCTGTGAGGAGACTTTGAGCCTCAGGGAGGCCTCCACCCATGTGGCCGCCCTGAATCCGTCAGCCAACAGCACGTGTCAAGGGGACAAGGGATCAGCCAGGAGCAGAGGCAGCGGTGAGCTCCAAAGAGTGGCAGGCCAAATTCAAATAAGGAAACAGCACAGACGACATGTCAGAATGGGCGGACTCTGTGGAGGGACGCGGAGGGGTACCGGGTGCCTGGGTAGGGATCTTATTCTTTGAAGGGTGGTTGGGGAAGAACCCTCTGAAGAGGAAATATTGTAAAGAAAAGAGCGCACAGGCCAGGTTTACACTGTGGGGAAGAGAATTCCAGGCAGAGGGATCGGCGAGTGCAAAGGGCCTGGGGCCTGTGGGGGGAACAGCGAAGTCAGCGTGGCTGGAGCAGCGGAGCAGGGTCGTACATCAGAACTGACACTGCAGGTGGCTGTGGAGGGTGCAAAGACTGGCTCTGGCTTTCAGGGGGACAGAATCCTGGCAGGATGGGTCCCCAGGACATTCCCCGGGCTGTCCCTCCAGCCTGTCCCTGGCCTGGGGCCTCCTGAATTACCCAGTTCTGGCTTCCCTGGGCTCCAGGTCCTTCTGCCCCGTGTGTGTGTGTGTGTGTGTGTGTGTGTGTGTGTGTGTGTGTGGTGGAGGGGGGGTACCATGGATTCTGCCAGGGCAGCTCACCCTGCACAACCAGGAAGAAAATATCATAAATGCAGCCCCGGCCCCCTGCCACGGGGAGCTTAAGGACCCTTCCATTGCTCTCTCCTTAGCAAAGAGCTGCTCAGGTGCAGAGCGCCTGCCCTCCCCCGCCCGCCTGTGCAGAGTCAGCTCCCAGAGTGCCCCTGCTGCCGGTGACAATGTGACATACCTGCACAAGGCTTGGCAGCTCTTCTCAGCCACAGAGGGCCTGGGGCCAAGCAGAGGTTTGCGTGAAAGGAGGGCTGCAAGCCTGGCAGCCTGTGGAGAGTCGAGCACAGCGGGGTGGTGGGGGAAGGCTCCAAAGTGCTGAGACCACACGTGTCCCTCTCCAGGCTCTGACAGGAGCCCCTGCCCAGAGACGCGCAGTGTGGCTTCCCCCAGTAACAGGGGCGGCCATGTTTGCTTTTTCTGGCTGCCAGGGCTCTAAGAACTAGAGAGTGGGCGGTCTCAGTGGACCTCAGGCCACAGAAAGGCCAGGTCGTGAGTAGCTGGAGAGGGGTCTCTTGGCCTCCAGGGGACGTGGCGTCTGACTTCATTTTCCAAGGATCGCTGAGTGTTGACGTTGGAAGTGCCGAGAGCCATTGATACTGACTGCAGACCACAGAAGGGCCTGCTCATCTACAGACGGGAAAGGGAGGCTGGGGCGGGTGAGGGGTCTCACCTAGGGGAGGCAAGGCCGGTCAGAGCTCATGTCTAGAATTTCTGGCCTCAGTATCAGGTTTAGAGGGGCGAAGGGACTGTGCAGGGCCAAAACCAACTTCCCCATTCTCTTCGGATCCACCCAAAGACCCTGCCCCTTCCTGCCTCTCAGGACCCCCAGCCCAAGGGGAGTGCAGGGGACAGGAGGCAGGAGGGTCAGCAGCCATGGGACCCTTGCCCTGTCTCACAGGATGGGAGTGAGCAGGGCCCAGCAAATACGCCAGACACAGAGAGGACGCTGACTTGCAGCCGTGGGCAGAGCCCGGGAGGGAGGACGAGCCCTGGCAGGAGTGGGAGGCGCAGGGGCTCACGTGGACCTGGAGGCCCCTCCAGCGTGGGCGCCCGCCCCGGGCTACGCAACCCACAGGAGCCGGGGTGCGCTCCTCAGGGCCCAGCGGCAGCCACAGGACCCTCTTGCAGCAGTGGCCCTGGGCAGGAGAGGGGCAGAAGGGGACTGGCTTCATCGTGAGTCCTCCTGATGGATCCGTGACATGAATTTCTTTGATACATTTTAGAATGCATCTTCACAGGACCCTGAACACACAGAGCTGAGGACTTCCCAGGCTCCCGGAGTCGGGTGCCCTTCTCTTCTCTGGAGCAACGAACCTCACGCAGCTGTGTGCACACAGGCCAGGCAGAGCACACATTGCATTTAGCAAGTGCAAGGTGGGGTGACTTGGCCCTGATCCAGGGCTGCTGAGTGAGCCAGAAAGGGTCGTCATTATGGACATTGGCTTGGGATTTAAATTCAAACCCTACCTTTACCACGAATGGGCTGTGTGACCTCAAGCATGTGGCTGAACCTCTCTGTGTCCTTGTCTGCAGATAGTGGTGCATTTTCTGTCCTGGGGAGAATTCGAGGAAGTGAGACCCGTAGGCAGTGTGGATATGCACTGACGGATCGGGGAGTGTCGTTGGGTGGTGGCTGTTTTGTAATGAAGGTGAAATGGCCCTGAGGGTGGCAGCGGAGCTGGTGGACAGCATTCGGCTCCGGAAGTGGCTCCCAGGTAAGAGGAAAGCAAGAGCCACGGCACCCCCAGAGCAGCCCCAGGACGCACAGCCGCTGCCTCCCTCCTCCCTGCCCCCCTCCTCCCCACCCTGCGCAGGAGGTGGCGATGGGCAGGTCCCTGGCCGGCTCAGGGGTGTGTTTGTTTAGTGTTGCGGTCCTGGGTCGCCTCCCTTCAAAGGCAACGTCAACATTGAAGCGGGGGCACGCCCTGTCGTGTCTGCACATGCAGAGGGACACGGCCCCCTCTGTCCGGGCGAGTCCAGCCGAGCCGGGCTGTGCTGCCTCCTGCCCGGGAAAGCGGGGTTTGTCCTCCACTGAGTCACCGGGGGCGTTTGTCTGTACTCCTGAGCTTGGCGCTCAGGGGCCCTCTGGCTTCCAGGACCGCTGCCCGGGCTCCAGGGTCCATTCCTCACCCTGCCCATGTCCAGAGTGAGGCCATCTGGGCGTCCAGCTGGACCCAGCAGCTGGCTTTGTGGACACTGTTCATCTCCCTGCACTGGGCTCCTGTTGCTCAGCCCGGGGGCGGGGGCGGGGGCGGGGGGGTTGTCCCCTGGAGCCTGAAGTTGCTCAGCCCCCCACCAGGCTTGGGCAGCCCCAGCACAAGGAATGTCCCAGGCCCAAACCCCACCAACCCCACCACAGAGACGCCCAGGGAAGCCAGGGAGCCTGGACAGGGAGGCCCTGCTGAGCGGGGACAGCCCGGCCTCCAGGAGGAGCAGCTTTGCCCAAGGCCACAGTCTGCGGGATTCCGAGCCTCCTGCTCTGGCTTCCCGGGGCCCTGGGCTGGGCCCACAGGCGCGGGAGCCTCCCCATGGCTGTGGGCAGGGTGGAGGGACCTCTCCTGTCTGCAGTAGCGAGAAGGGGCACAGGCCAGGTGCTCCGAGGTGTTCTCTGTTTGCTTGGACTTGAAGGCTCTGCCTTCTTCAGGTCTGGTGGCCGCCGAGGTGGCTCGATGCACTCTTTATCTGGAACAGTGATTTTCTGATTCTGAACTTCATCCCGTTTCTCTTCTCTGCCGAATGGACGGCCACCCTGTAACCCCTCAGAGCTGGGGCCCTGCTGACTTGTGGAGTGAAGGACTGGAGAGGCCCTCTCCCTGTTTCCTGGGCCCCCACCCCTGGGTGCCTGCCCGCCCCCTGCCTCACAGGCCAAAGCTGGAAGGTTGTAAGAGGCACTCGGCTCTGTGTGCTGTTCCCACCCAGGGGTGCCCAGGAGACAGGAGCACAGGGCAGGCCCGTGGCAGCCTCCCCGCACTCTGGGCTTTGGTCCTGGGCTTGCTTCTCCTGTCCAGGAGCCCTCAGCCCCCAGAACTGCTTTGAGGTGCAGGGAGTCTCCTCCACCCGGGGTGCCCCTGTGCCCATCCAGCAGGCTGGAGCCCCTTCCTGCGGCACAGACCATCTCACTTCCTAGTATCAGGGCATAGAAGGATGCTGAGGTCCCCGTCACCACGGAGCTGTTCCTGGACCTGGGACATTTCCACTGGTCTCGTATTCCTTTGGGTTCTCCACCCAGCTCTCCACCTTTAAACGTGCAGCCTGCCAGGAGCCAGAGGAGGTGCCCCGAGCAGCCTGTTTCTCCCTGTGGCTGAGGACTGTGGACTTGGTCCCTGGCAGGTCCCTCTTTGCTAACCCTCTCCAGAATCTAGTCCGACCCACAGGGGGAGGTCCTGGGGTCTCTGCTCTTCCCCGGGCCTGGTTCCCGGCAGACTGGGAGCCCCCAGGGCAGGCCTGTGTCTCTTCTGAGGCACCTCCCTTCTGATGGCCCCTTTTGGACATAGGAGTGTATGTGTGGCCCCCCATGTGTGTGGGGGGTGTCCTCCCTCCAGAGGGGCCTCTCCTTGGAAGCCCCAGCTTGCCCCAGCCTTCCTGCTGTCCCTGCCCAGCTCCAGGTCACCTCTGCTGGAGAGTGCTGCCACCGCCGTCCCTCCTGAGTCCTGCTGCTGCTGGGCTCGAACTCCAGGCCATCAGCAGGGACTTAGGGCTCCGGTGCTGACTCCAGGGACCAATGCCAGCCCCCGGCACCGGTGACCCCGTGAGGAGCCTCACAGAGTGGCCAGAGGGGCTGAGCCAGCATGGGGAAGGAGCGAGGGGTGCAGGCCCGTGATTGTTGGCGAGGGTTTCAACATCGTCTACACATTTGGAGAATTTTTTTTTTTTCATTTAAAAATATAAAAGCCTCAAATCCTTAGACATTGGTCACCAATTCATTTTTTTTCCCCAGAAATATTCTCAAGATAAAGTAAGCATGGCGCAGGCCAGATTTGACGGTGGTTTACAGATCACAACCTCTGCTCCAGTTGGTGCGTGGATCAGGATCTTGTTCATCTCTGTAACGTCCCCAACCCCCTGGGCACTAACTAGCTAAAAGCAGCCCGAGTGGCAGGTCTCAGGCCTGGACACCGTGGCTGGCCGGACAGCAGACTCAGCTGTGCATCCTCTACAGTCTGTGGAGGGTCCTAAAATGCAGGTTCCAACTTGCGCAAAGAGGACGGAGACACCAAAGAGTCTAAACTGGTGTTATTTTTTTCCTTGTGCTGTTGGGGATGGAACCCAGGGCCTGGCATGTGTGAGACAAGCACTCACCACCAAGCCACACCCTGCAGCGGGACGTCTCAGTGAGGGCTGGAGCAACCTCAGTTCATCCTGCCTGCTTTCACTACCCTCTGCCGGCGGTCACTGTGTGGAGGAAAGCAGTCTTTGCAAACTAGAATTCATTATCTTTCCTTTTTCTTCGTGGTACTAGATTGAGCCCAGGGCCTCACACATGCCAGACAAGAGCCCTCCACCCCAAGCTACATCCCCAGTGTTTGGGGCCTAGAATGCAAAGCCAGCAGAGCGTCTGCACAGAGAACCTCGAGTTTATGAACCTGTCAGCCTCCAAGATGCCTGGTGGAAATGGCTGGTCTCCTCCTGTGTGCACCTCTGGACACCTGGCTTCTTAGGTGACAATCATCCCACGGAAGGGAACACATGTTTCCCGGTCCTCAGAGTGAAGAGGAAACAGCCGTCAGAATGGACCCTGGCACACACCCGCCCACCGTCCCTTGGCACTGACCTTGCTTTGAGGTGAGTCTCTAACTGAGTGTTCAGAGGAAAAAGCAGGTTGGTTCTGGGCTCCCAGGAACCCACCAGGGGTCAGGACAGGGCGTGACACAGGACTTCTCCTGGCCATGTTGCCCCCGGGGGTGGGTGGGAAGCACAGCAGCTTAACCAGGAGAGGTGGGCCCAGGGGGTGAGGGGACAGTCGCTGGGACGACTCAGGGGCGTTTGACCCTCTGATCATTGATCCTTTGGTCTAGGCTCCACTACACCACGGGGGGCGGGGTCCCAGTTAGAGAAACGAGGGCCACCCCTCCAGGACTGGCATCAGATCTGCTGGGCCCAGGGGAGGAGGATGTTCTCAAACTGAGCCCTGTGGGTTCCATAAAGCCAGCCAAGGCACGGGGACCAGCAGGAATTGTGGAGGATCTGTGTTACTGGGCGGGGTCCCCCCCAGTGTGAGGTGGGCTCAGGGGTCCCGCCCAGGGTGAGGTGGGGCTCAGGCACTGTTGGAATCAGGACAAGGCTGAGCTGGTGCTGAGGCTGGGAGTCTGCTCTGGGCAGGACCCTTGGGCAGAGGTGACAGGAGGGTGTCTGTCCCGTGGTGGACCCTGTGAGCTGCATCTGGAGAGGGGGCTTCAGTGGAGCCACGACCTTGGGTCTCTGGGGGTCGGAGACCTTGGGGGACACTTCCTTGCCTTAGGCCAGGCAGCTGAGAGTGACCAGGGGTTTGGAAGGTGGCTGGAGGCAGCATTGCCTGAGTGGGACATTGATGGCTGGGGACATCAGGAGCGTGGACAGGCTGCCCAGGGCAGAAAAGCAAAGTTCTCTCCCAGGCCACGAGAGCAGAAGGCACAGAGAGGAATCCTGCAGCAGCCGCCGCACGGGGAGGGATCTCACTGTGTGAAGCCATCTTATAGGGACAGAAACTGGGGCCCCCAGGGGAAGCCTCTGCGGCACCCTGCAGTGGCCACAGCTGAGACTCAGAGGAGGCCTAATGTAGACGCCAGGAGCCAGCCACCCGCAGTGACAGTGGCCATCGCCTCTGCTCCCCAGGTGAGCACACGAGGCACAGGACGTCCAGGAGTCTTGCCCAAGGCCAGCGCTGGCGCCTGGGCTCAGCCCCCCACCCGAGTGCGAGGGAAGGGTCCTCTGGGAACGGCTTCATCTGGGCACTCACACCTCGGAGGCACCACCCGCCCTTGATCTAGCCGTAAAGTGGACTTGGCTTCTCAGCAAACCTTTTCTTCCTACAAGAGGCAGAAACCCAGCCTGGGAAATGGTGAAAACAGAAGCTTCTCAATTAAAACAAAATAAAAATCCAAACAGAGATAAAATATTTTCCCTGATCAGATGGGCAGCCATGGACGTTATGGTCCCCAGGGCTGGAGAGGGTGGGGGAGAGCCGTGCTCCCACCAGGGGGTGTGGGCAGGAGTGTGTGCTGTGGGGGCAGCTGGGTGTCACCTCTGAAGCCTGACAGCCACCCTCCCCAGCTCCAGCAAGGCCACCTCTAGGGACTGACCTGGCAGACGCGTGGGCAAAAGACGTTGGAAACCTGCACTCAGGGACATCCATCAGGGATGTCCACCAGGGCATCGTCTGTGACGGTGGAATGTCATCTGGGACAGGTGCACAGGAGGGGTCAACCTTGCCCACTCCACAGAGGCTCAGCAGAACGGATCCTGACGAGGTGGGGGACCTCACTCACCGAGAGTGACCTTCTACGTAGGGAAGTGTGCGACCTTGAGCCCTCGGCTGGGGTCATCTCCCCACGTGGCACAGCATGTAACCACCGCCAAGATCCAGATCCAGAACTCTGCCATCGCCCAGGCAGCTCCTCGGTCCCTTTTCCACCAGTGGCTCCCCTCCATGGTCACCAAGCTCCAGCCTCGGGGGACCGTGGAGAATTGCTTGTCCTTGAGCCTCAGGGAGGAGGAAGCTCTCAGCAGCACTTCCTGGCGCTGGCCTCTTGGCGGCCTGTGATGTTGGGAAACACCCCATGCTCTGTGCGCAGGGCCTCGTCCTTCTTGCTGTGGGTCGCTGCCCTTGCAGGACGCAGTGTCACTTGCTGTCAGCTCCCGGCTGGGCCACTGTGTCCTTCCTGCTTTCCCAGCAGCAAAAAGGCACTCTGCGTGTTCTCAGACAGACCTCGGGTCAGGCTGCCGTCTGTGGCTCCGAGTGTCTTCATGTTAACAAAAACGACCAGTTTTCCAAAGTGGTGCAAGAAAGTGGCATCCATCTCGCCCTGGCAGCGTTGGAGTGCTCCTGCTGCTCCCGGTCCTTGTCACCAGTCCATACTGTCAGATCGTTTCCGTTTTATTTCAGCCGTTCTGGGTCAGCATGTGTGGTTTCTCATGAATCACAAAGTATTTTTAATTCGAAAAATCGGTACCCAAGACAAGGGCTACTTATGCCCCCTTTGGAGTAATAATATGTATTTTAATGTGTTATGTATTTTAATGTCATGTAGTTTAATAATGTATGAAGAGGTTCACATTAAAAATTTTTTTCAATGATGCTATTGTTGATGAAGAAAAACTGGAACTGGTATTTCATACTAATCCATTCATTAAAAGCTGCGGCTCCGTAGTGCCTGGGAATCTAGGCGTCCCGCTGGCCCAGCACCCATCCCACCTGTTCCTTCTCTGTGCCCGAGTTGTGGCTGAAACGTGGGCTTGGTTCACCTGGTATCAAGAAGAGTAAGGGGAGAAAGATCGCTCAGCAGAGGCACCTCCATCTTTAAAATTCATCTCAAGTGTGAATCAGCCCCCACCTGCTCAACAAGCTTGACCTCTTGATGGTACTTCTCAGTTTCTCTTTGTGCTTCAGGGAGTTCCTGGGTGCTCTGGTGACCTATGAGGATAGATCAGGAAGTCCAGACCGCGAGCCATGCAAGGTCACTGATCGGGACTTGGTTCTCCCTCTGATGGAGAATGATCTTCCGTGGCTCTTGGTTCTGTCTTTGGATACTGTGTTCTAATTCTTGAATTGTGCTTCCTTTTTCATAAAAGTAACCCCACTTTTGCATCCGAGTACTGTACTTGCCCATGGAAGAAGTCTTTGTTTCGTGTGTGTGTGTGTGTGTGTGTGTGTGTGTGTGTGAGTGAGAGAGAGAGAGAGAGAGAGAGAGAGAGAGAGAAAGAGAGACTGGCATTGAACCCAGGGGCCTGCACATATTACACAATTACACAAGAACTTTGCCACCGAGCTACATCCCCAATCCTTTTCAGTTTTATTTTCTATTTTGAGACATGGTCTCAGTAAGTTGTCCAGGTTGGCCTCAAACTCGTGATCCTCCTGCCTCAGCCTCCCAGCCACTGGGATTGTAGGTGTGGGCCACTGTGCCCGGCTTCATTTCATCTTGTACTGTCTCTTCAGCCAAAGGTGGCAGGGTTTCTGCTGGTAAAGTCCTCTGAAACTTTTTATGAGTTTCCTATGAGTCTTATCAAGATTCACTCCATGGGACAAAAGCCGTCCTCCCAGATCCCCTGTGTTTCAGGATTCTGCGGAGTGACTGGGAGTCTGCATACAGCTGCGTCCTGCTGAGGTGTTGACGGAGGATGTACAGACACGCTCATTTTTAGTTTAAGATCATGGTTGTTTCGTGTTTTGGTTTTAACGGTACTTCGTGTTTTACTCTACCCAAAGCCTATTTTAAAAATATTGACATTGTTACCTGGGGAGGCCGGGAAGTTTCAAACCCCAAAGTGCAGCGTGCAGCACCAGAGCTTCTTAAAGACCAAATGCCAAAAGCATTCACAGGAGGGCTGGGTGCGAAGTGCTTAGAGAGCTGGTGCCACTCTGCTGCCAGCAGCTCAGCCAGGAGCCTGCCCAGATCCCAGCTGGGGGGACTTGGTCACCCCATGCATGAGAAGTAGGCAGATGCTGGGCAGAGAAGCAGCTGATGCTTCTCTGCTGCGCCTACAGGTTACAGTGAACAGAAGCCAGGTGCCAGGCCTGTGGAGATTCGGCCGCGCTGCCGTCCAGAGAACACGAGCTGTGCCTCGGGCACCGTGTGCTCGCCCCAAACGTGGGCCACAGGAGGGTTCTGACTCCAAGAGCCTTGAATTGACTCTCACGCAGGAACAGAGGCAATATCAGATGTTCCTGCTCCCTTCAGGTGGCATTAGAGGTTCAGCAGTTCTGAAGAACAGCTTGGTTTAGCGCTGGCCAGCTCTGGGGTGTTTTTAGGAACTAGACCCTCCATGGGGCAGCCTGGTCTTCTGGGTTGTTCTTTGCCAGTTCCTAAAGAATCCCACACGCCTGGGACAGCGGTCCTGGTCCTGTTCCTTTACATTTCTCCTGTGAAAACAAACAAATAAAAGTAGACCCTGGTGTCCTTAAGGAGCAGGTGCAGACTCTCGCTGTCCTTGGCTCCAGGCAGAGGCTCAGGGGAGGGGAAGTTCTCCTGCCTTCCCTTGGAGCTCCCACAAAGGCCTTGGCACAGGGGAATCCAGAGCCAGCATCAAGGGCTTCCACTTGAAATCCAAGGGCACAGAGGGCGAGAACCCACGACAAGGCCTCCGCCGCTCCCCAGCTGTACCCACGGTACACAGTACGTTCGAGCTTCCGTCACAGGGCACGGGGCACCAAGATTTGGCTCAAGTGCAGATTTCATGGCATCAGGGAACTCGGCTTTACCCACCTGTTAAATGGGGATGATGGCAAGGACAGCCCCTCACAGGTTTGCAAATAGGAGGGGACTGTGTTGTGAGAGGGGCATATTTTTCCAAGATCCAATCTTGTCTCTTAGATGAATCTAAAATAAAAATGCATCGAAGAGTTCATTACCTCTTCAGTGAACAATGTCACTACTTCAAACGAGGGTTCATCCTTAAACGCATTTAGGAATAGATGCAAAACTGGCCGATAGCCTCAGAGGGGTCCCGTGTTCCAAGGGACAGAGATTTGCATTTCTATGGGCAAAGTCATTTGCATACTATCAATAAAGACAATGAGAAGCCTGGGCCCTGTATGATCTCGGATATCCAAGGGCACCTAAGCTCTTGTCCCTGTTGAGTGTTCCTGGGGTAAAGCACTGAGCTCTGCTCAGGCTGTCCCAATGCCCTTGCTGGCTTCCCCCTGTGCCGCAGTGTCCTCGCCTAGGGGCCTGGAGCAAGGAGGGGGATCCACCTTCTCCTTGGCTGAGTCTGGCAAGGTTCCAGTTTCTGCCAATGGGCTTTGGTTCAGGGTCCTCTTCAGCTCCCTGGTCTGTGAGTCGATGGGGCCTCTTTATTAGCCTGAAGGCCCCCAATCCCAGACTGTGGGCCCCTCGCGGTGTGCCCCATCCACCCACCAGCTCCTCCTGGGCCAGGCCTGAGCCCTGAGTCACAGGCTGTGCTCTCCAGTCTCTGCTGGCCTGAATCTCAGGAGGCAGGACAGAGCAGCTTGGGTGGCATGTGGGCTCAGCACCTTTGTTGAAAGCCCCATAGCAAACATCCTGAATCCCCCTGGGTCAAGCTCCCTTCTTCCTGGTGAGTCCCATTGAATAGCGTCTGGCAGGTAAGTTCACATCTTAATCTCCAGCCTGTGAGATGGCTCCTCCTACCACCTCTTCCTTCAGCACCCAGGGTGTGAACCTGCCTCAGGCCCTTTGCACAAGCTCATTTCTGCCTGGAAGGCTCTGTCCCATTTTATTTACATCATAGATCTGGGCTCACATTTAAAGGACACCCCATGGCTCCTACCCCTTTCTTGTTTCTCTTCATAATACTCAGCTCCCTGCCTTCTATCACACAGTCACTGTTTACCATCTCCACCCTGCAGAGCGTGCAGGAGCCCAGTCTCACCCTCTGCAGCATCCCCACTTTCTAGGACAGTGCCTGGCACGTAGTAGATGCTCAAGGAAACCTATTGACTGGGATGTGCATGCCATCACATCTTGCATGGAGACCCCATCAGTGTTGCTTTGAGGGGTCAACTGTGCTCACACGCATGACACAGGCTTGGTTTCACACTCAGTGGTAAGGTGCAACCACAGACAGGCAGGCCCACCCCTGGAAGGCCCAGCTGCCATGGCCGGTAGTCGCTGGGGCTTGCAGCTGGGCACATGTTCCTCTGCGAGCCCAGGGCTCCCAGTCTGCTTCCCTCCTCCATCTGTTTTGAGCTGGGTCCAGAACACAGACCCAGGGGTGCCTGCTTGGCTGCTTTCCTGAGCTTTGGTTCCTGTTTCAGTGTGTGACTGTAAGCAGGCAGGGCCTCGGTTTCCCCATCTGCAGAATGGGGTGGTGGAAATGGGGCGGAAGGGAGTTTTATTGCTTAGTTAATTTTGCACACGAGGAGGCCGCTATTTTCTCCATTATCCCGAGAAGTCAGGGGGGCGTTTCCCTGTTTCCTGGGGGTTTTCCTGATCCATCAGAACCTGCCTTGGGCTGGAGCTCGTCCCTCCTGAACTCTCAGCTCTGAGCAGCGGCTGAGCTGTGCTGTTCAGGTGGGTGCTGCAGGCCCACCTGCCTGGCCAGAGCACAGCGGCTGCCCGGGCGCTGGACGCATTATTTGGAATAAGAAAACCAGGCTTTGAAACCTGGAAGCGGTCCAAAGGCTTGACAATGGGGAATTGAGCAAACGGGGACATTCAAATAAGAAAGGCCACAGTCACCAAACGCTGTTCCCAAGGTGTCCTCAGAGAAGAAGAAAAGCAAGTTACAAAACAATACAATCCCTGGCAGGACAGGGCTGGGGGCCTTGGGGGCTTCTCTGGGGGTGCTCTGGGTCCCCGTCCGGGGCCAGTGCCAAGTTCACTTGGTGAAAACTCACCAAGGTATCCCGTGACGCGAGCCCGTTTTGCTAATACAGCTAAGTTTGGTAAAAAGCTTGCTCACAAAGGAGGACTGTTCTTGTTTACGACATAATGGAGTGGTCAGGGACAGGCCTGAGAGCCAGGAGAAGGAGGCTGCCTGTCTGACGCGGCTTCTCCTTTCAGAGGACGTGTGCCCTTGAGGAGAGAGCTGCTCCTCACGTGAGTTTTCTCATCTGCAAAACAGGGACAAAAAGGGTAACTATCTTTCTAGGGCTTTTTGAGATTAAATGAGATAATGTGCGCAGAATGCCTAATTCAGTGTCTGGAACCAGAAATCTTCACACGTTATTCAATGTTGCTATTCCATTATCATGATTATTTTTTTCTAGAACTGGGATCAAACACTGGTCTCCCACATGATGACCAAGTGGTCTACCTCTGAGCTACACCCCCAGCCCTTTTAATTTTTTATTTTGAGACACCCAGACTTTGCTAAGTCACCCAGGCTGACCTCAAACTTATGATCTGCCTGCCGGAGCAGCTAGGATGACAGGCGGGCACCACCTCACTGGGCTATTATAATTTTTGTGGTTATTTTAATGCATAGGAAAATGTCAGGATAACCACGGGGCAGATCATTTCTCCCCTACAGCTTCAATATTTTAAAATAACAAGTGTGCATTCTTTATGCAATTAAAAATTATTAAGAATAAAATAATGGCTTTTAATACTGGGATTAACATAAAGCCCCAAGAAAAGCCTGATCAGCAACAGGTTGAAAAGAAGCCATGTCCTTGAACGTGTTCTTGCTCAACTCACACCAGCCAACTATGGGGCCCTGAAAGGCTGTCTGAGCAGGAATGTGGTGGAAGCCCATCCAGCCCCAGGGCAGATGGCACAGTTTCACTATCCATGGTTTCTGTTACTCATGATCAATGACTAACTGAAAATATTAAATGGAAAATTCCAGAAATAATCCACAAGTTTTAAATTGTATGGCACTCTGAGAGGCATGGAGAAATCGCATGCTGTCTGCTCTGTCCCACTCTAGACATGAATCGCCCCTTCGTGCAGCGTATCCACACTGTATATGCTGCCTGCCTTTTAGTACCCTTCCTGGTTATCAGATCATGGTATCACATTGCCTGTACCTACCCGTGTGCCAAGGATGCAAACAGCCCACATTTTACTTCATAATGGCCCCAAAGCACAGGAGTAGTGATTTAAAGGAGGCACCTGAGAATAAAGCACAAGAGGACAGATTAGCGCTGGTACTACCTGGCAGCGCTGCAGGAAGAATGGTGACATGTATAGAGCCAGCACGGTCCGCAATCTCAGGCATTCAGGGCTTCTTGGAATCCACCCCTGAGGGGAAGGGTGGGTGTCGTGGTTTGTATTTCTGTCCCCCAAAGCTCATGGGTTTCAAGAGCAGCAGGGTTCAGAGCTGGGTCTTCTGGGAGGTGATGGGTCACATGGACCCTGACCCCATGAATGGATTGATCCACCGTGGAGTGGAGCAACTCTGCGGGCTTTGAGGAAAGGGCTTCGTGGTAAAACCCTGTGCTCTACTTTTGCTTCCTGGCCACTGTGAGGGGAGAAGCTCTGCTCTGCCACATGCTTCTGCTATGATGTCCCACCTCCCCTCAGGCCTAAAAGCAACTGGGCCAAGGGACCATGGACTCAGCCTCTAAAACCATGAGCCAAAATAAACCTTTCCTCCCCTTTCAGTGGTTGTTCTCAGGAACTTTGTCATAGCAATGGAGAGCTGATTAACACAGGGACTATGTGCAAGGCTCAATGAGAGTCGCTGTCACCCAGCCCAGGTCTTAAGCCAGATCAGGATGGCCTACCAGGTGCCCTGATGTCCCTCCCCCAGGGGGAAATATGGGCTTTCCCTGGCTCTCCTGATGGTGGGACTATTCATATTAACACTTTGACTCTTCCTCCTGCAGTACAGGGACACGTGGGGACCCAGAGTCTACACCAATGGCCACTGTCACTCTCACCTCTCCCTGGTCCCAAAGCTGCCTGACTCTGGGCTCTCTGGCCTCTGATCTTGGAAACCACATACTCTTCTTGGGCCTGGGCATTTCATTGAAATCTGCAAAGCAGGCCACATTGTGAGTCTGAGAGCATTGTCACCATCCTCCTGCTTGGTGACCACTGGTCTCAGTACAAGTGAGAGTGCTGGGGATCACTGGCTCACGGGACAGCAGCCAAAGCAACCTGTGGCCAGGCCCTGGCCCTGTGTCAGACAAAGAGGGCTGTCGTCCCAAACTGGCGCTCCCTGCCTGGGAACTTCCCCCACGACACCAGATGCTGGTACAGGAAGCGGAATCATCACCCTCAAGGCCCGTCTCCCGGGAGGGCATGCCCGCCACAGGACAATCCTGAGATCCAGAAAATGGAAATAAATTGATACTAAAATGCAAAATGAATACCAGAAAAATCAAAGCCAATAACTGCTCACTTAAATGTCTGTAAAATCTAAGGGCATGTTAACTTGTCAACCCCAACTCAATGACCACACATGCCGTTGTGTGTGTGTGTGTGTCTGTGTGTGTATACAATGCAGTGGCATCAAGGACAACCACAACACTGTGTGGCCACCACCTGTGTGTGACGTGATAAATAGGGTGGGGTCTGGAAGGAACTTTTCTGCAGTTATAGAAGTCCCAAGCTGGCCTGGGCCTCCGTGGACTGTTTGCAGAATAAAACAAAATCCTGTAAATCAATCTCCTGCCCAATGTCTGGTAAGGATTGAATGTCCATGGTCATCATTATTTATAGGGCCCCAGGGGTCAGACCCAGGTCCTAATTCAGCCTCCTCATTTCATTGCTGTGGACTTTGGACAAGTCACAAAACCTCTCTGAGCCTTACTTTCTTCTGAAAAGTGGGGATATTAATAGCACCCACTTTGTAAGGACTAAGGCATCTGAGGCACTCAGCACAGCCCTAGTATACAGTAGGTGTCAGTACGTGGTGCTGCTGAAGCAGAGGGGTGGGGGGGCCGAGAGCTGAGTATCTGGGAGCCCCCGTGTTCACCTCTGCAGGTTGGTGGGCGGATGCCCCCTCTGAAGTCCCAACAGGATGGAGTGTGGTGCTGTCCCCAATAGACCTGTCTCTTCCACATCCGCACGTGGAGAGCCACTGAGAAGGCCCTGTGTTCCTGACTCGGCTCTGCCCAGGGCTCCAGTTCACCTAAGGCTCAGGCCTGATCTGGAGAAAAGCAGAGTGAGGGTTCACACCGCCCACCTGAGCCCCGGCCCCAGCCACTAACACCTGCTGCAGTGGACGGTGCAACGTTGGGCCACCACGGCTGGTCTCTGCACTGGTGCATGCCCTGCGCCCAGTTGCCCCAAATTCTGCAGAGGCAGTGGGAGGCAGGCTGGGGGAGGGAGCTGCATCCCCTGGTGCCCAGCGGGGGCCCGGTGCCCAGCGTCCCTCCTGCCATGCACTAATACACAGGGGGCGCTGTTGGGTGCTGTTCCAGGCAGGTCCTCAGTCACGGCAGACCTGGTCACAGTCCTGGAGGGCTCATGGTCCCGTGAGAGACTCACGTTCCCCAAGTGAGGTCAGCATCCTCGGGTGGCATCTGTGTTGCTGTTTTTGATCACTTTATAGAGTGTCACGGGTGAGAGATGATGTCCACGGCCACCCAAGGCTGAGGCTACGGAAAGGGCTCCCAGCTGGAGTAGGACCCCCAAGGTGGCTGGTGCACAGGTGGTCCTGTGGTCCCGTGGTCCTGTGGTCCCGTGGTCCTGTGGTCCTGTGGTCCCGTGGTCCTGTGTCCTGTGTCCTGTGGTCCTGTGGTCCCGTGGTCCTGTGGTCCTGTGGTCCCGTGGTCCTGTGTCCTGTGGTCCTGTGGTCCCATGGTCCCGTGGCCCTGTGGTCCTTGAGCCGTGCCAACTTCCCAGAGTTAGGGACATGGTGAAGGTGAAGCAGATCCTCGGGATGCCCCAGGGCTTGGGGAAGCCATCGCCCCCGGGAGGCCCTTGACCTCCTTTTGCCTCAGTTTCCACCTGAGGAGAGGAGGACATAATCACCACGTGTGCACCCGGAGCTCTGAGGGGCCGGGATGAAAGTCCTCGTGCGTGCCGTGGGATTATTGGGATCACAGTGGCCTCTGGAAGAAATTCAAAGCGATGTTTTATGACTCAAGTTATGCAGGTTTCTCCGCTCAGGAGGGAAGATCCTCAAGTAATTAGGGTGGCCGCTGGGCGCCAGCTCTGCCCAGAGGCTCCACTGGGGGAGCATCGCGGAACTCCTGCTGGGGGTGGGAGAAGCCCTGAATGGGAGCTGTGATCTCCTGGTGATAGCGACCTGGCTGTGCCCGGGCAGAGAGTGGCCACTGGTGCATCACCAAGTTGACCCCACAGGGCGGGGAGCAGCTCACAGCTGGAGAGGGCAGCTGGACAGAGTAAGCACTCTGCCTGGGACATGGGGTCATCGGGAGCCCGAGCTGGGAGTCCCTGGGGGCCATGTTTTCTCCAAGGATTATTCTAGTGGCAGAAAGTGGTCCTCAGAAAGGGGTGGAGTGCTCCCACGTACTGGGGCTGTGTCAGGAGCAGAGAGCTTCCCATCTGTCCCCGGAGGGAGCAGGGTTTCCTGACCATCTCCCCAGACCTGGCCAGGGAAGGGCTGCGCCTCTTCACCCCAGTCAGAGAGGGAGGTGCTGGGTTCTATGTAGGGGGAAACCAGCGTCTGTCACAGGCAGAGACCCTGGAGCACGGCCACAGGACCAGCCCAGGGCCCCGGGCCTCCCCTGGGGGCTGGGTGGTGCACTTGGGCATCATCTCCGGGCTCCGGCAGGAGTGAGTGGCTCTCTCCTCCCCAGAAAGGGCCTGGGCTCTGCCAGGCTGCTGCCTCTGCTGGGGTCCCCCGGTGCCTGGTTACCTCCTCCTCAGGGGGCTCTCAGTCCCAGGGGTTCCCTGCCCTTCTCCTTCAGCAGCATGTTCAACAACTATAATTGATTATTTGTGCAAAAAATGTCTTTGATCTCTGCCCCCAGGGAGCTGTAAAGCCCAGGGGAGTGGGGACTTGGCCCTGAGCTCCACCTGCACCAGGCACAGACCAGGGGCATGAGGGGCATGTCCCTGACGACAGCCTGGTTAGGTTAGGGGACCCCTGCTTGTCCCTGGTGGGGAGCTGGTCCCTGGGACAGTCATGCAAGTGTCCTGGCGAGTGTGGATGCAGCCGGGGGAGGCTGAGCTGGGCCTGGCCCACCACGTGGTCCTGAGAGGGAACTCAGTCCCATCCCTTGGGGCTGGCACTTCACCCCCCCCTCAGGGAGGGAGGCAAGGGGCCTGGTGGTGGCTCCAGCGTCCCCCCCCGCACCTAAGACCCAGTGCACCCCCTCGTTTTTAAGGCCCAGAGGGGGAAAGAGCCAGTCTTGTCAGGCCACTCCTGACGGGCTGCTGGCCACGTCCCACGCTCGGTGGAGGCATGCTGAGCCCTGCTGGGCCAGGCCCCAGCCCATCGCTGGGGTGTCCTCCTGTAGGAGACGGCTCCCAGACTGGCAAGGTGACCGTTAAAGAAGGTGTGAAGGGCAGAGGCCCACAACAGGCAGCCCCCAGGTTGGGGACACAGTGCGGCTGCCACAATTAGAACAGAAAAAGCACCTGACCCCCGTCCCTCCCCCATCTGACCCCCGTCCCTCCCCCATCTGACCCCCTGTTCCTTTCCTCATCTGATCCCCCAGTTTCCTCCCCTCTCACCCACATCAGGCCTGGCCTCCTGGAGGTGAAACCTAGAAGACTCTTTTTGGGAGCCTTCTCTGGCTTTAAGTCAACACTTGGGCAGAAATCAGGGTCACGGGTCACACAGGTCACACATTTTTCTTTCACACGGGGTGCCCAGCCCCTCGGACAGCAGGATTCCTGGTGTCCCCTGGGAGAGCCAGGAGCTGGACACTGAGGCTCCACCCGTGGGGGCCCGAGGGGCAACCTGGAGTCTTCCAGAAGCCCGCGTGGCTGCGCCGTCTCACCGCACGAGACCTGGACGTTGTGCAACCCAGCGGGCACCTGCCCTTCCTGTTGGGCTCATTTGCAGGGAGAGAGTCGGGTGAGGAGCTTTTGAAACTGGGCAAAGGAGCACAGACGCTCACCTGGCTTCCCCCCAGCCTGAGGCCCTGCCTCTCAGGACCCAGTCCCCTCAGGAGCCTGGCATTAATTCATGGAGTTATTTCCTCTTCTGAACCCAAAGATGCTTTGCTAATCTCTGAACGGGACAGTCTGTACCCGGCGCGTCCTGGGTTGTGCAATGGTGGCCGATGCCCCACTGCCCAGGGGATGGCGTGAGTCCCATCAAGTGAGGCAGGAGTCGTAACCCTTCCCTTCCACGAGCGAGCGGCGTCTCACCCACCAGTCCGCCCTCCTTCACCCTTTGGTCTCCAGGAGCCAACCGTCTGGATTGATTGAAGTTCACATTGGGCTCCTCGGGGAGGCGCCTGTTGCTTGGGCCAGAAGGGGGCAGCGTTTGCCTGCCAGGCCGAAGGCTTCCAAAGCCGAGCCTTGGGGCAGGGGGGCAGGGGCCGCCGGTCTGACTGCCCGCTCGCCCCTCGAGGGATGGGCGACTCTGTCCCCTGCTCAGCAGGTCCTGTGCACTCTCAGTTGGAGTCAGGGGCCTGGGGGAGTCAAGACCACATCCAGCCCCCAGCTCACCCTCCATTGCCTCAACCGATATCTGCAGGTAAGAGCAGGAAAGCCAGGTGCCCGGCCATTTCAAAAGCCAAGTCTCCCTCCACAGCCAACGGGGTGTGAGATGGAAACTGTGGGCCTCAGGGAAGCAGGTGGGAGACCTCCCCGCCAGGGACCCGGAGAGCCTCAGCAAGAATAGGGTGGGGACCTGGCCTCCCAAGAGATGGAGACTCTGGCAAGGTGTGGACCGGGTGAGGCAGCCTCTCGGAGCTCAATGTCCTCACCTGAAAATTGGAAACCAAGAGACAGAGAGCGATTGCAGCGTCTGATGACCATTAAGGCTCAAGCCCCTGGAGAGTGCTGACTGTCACTGGTGCAAGGGACACTGGCACCTGCTGGTTTTGATGCTTCGTTTCTTGGCAGAGAACAAGTTCTTCCAGGGTGCAGTCACACCTAGCACTTGTGACACTGTGGAAGCATGGAGGAGTGCTTGGGGACGCCCCACGCCCCGTCCTCTAACACCCCCCAAAGTACCAATGGCCCAGGTCATCCTACAAGCAAAAAGAAAATCTGGGGGCTGGGGATGTGGCTCAAGCGGTAGCGAGCTCGCCTGGCATGTGTGCGGCCCGGGTTCGATCCTCAGCACCACATACCAACAAAGATGTTGTGTCCGCCAAAAACTACAAAAATAAATATTAAAAACTCTCTCTCTCTCTCTCTCTCTCTCTCTCTCTCTCTCTAAAAAAAAGAAAAAAGAAAAACTGAGCTGCTTTGCCAATAGAGTCGTGTGGGGTATGACAATGCCTCCGGGGATGGTGGGCTGCATGTGTGACAGAGCTCCCAGAGATCATGCCATCTAGTGACACCCTGGCTGCCGTAAGTACGTGTTCTGATGTCCTCACAACAGAATCACCAAATGACGCATTTCTCTGAACATAGCATCTGTCGCTATCGACCTGTGACTCCATGCGGCTTTCACTCAGGTTCTGGGTCTCCTGGATAAGCCTGTCGGCCAAGTGCCTCCTGGTCAGAGACCCCAGACCAATTGCTACTGAAAGCTAAAAGGAGATGGAAGCAGGTGCCTAGGGTGCCTGGGGTGCCTGGGGACTGGGAGGAAGCATCCCTACCCCAGGCAGCACCCAGGAAACTCCCAGGAGTCTGAGGGTTCTGACCAGAGCTTGCACATCGCTGGGTTTGGGTAGAGGGAGGAGATGGGGGCGCAGCTGGAGCCTGCCTGTGGGTATCTAATAGGCCCACCTCCTGGGGGTGCTCCAGACCTGGCTCTGGAGGGTGAGGAGACAGGAAGGTTCCAAGGTGGGCACCTATGGTCTGGGTAAAAATCCTGACCATAGTTTTCTGCATTCAAAGCCCAGCTCCCTGGATCAGGGCTGCCTTCCTGGCAGAAGGAACCCCTTCGAGCTGGGCCAGGCCCCCCTTCTGGAGACACATGTGGTGGTAGGACCCGGGGCTGAAATGCCTGGTGGGCCCCCAGGGAAGGCTGAAGTGGCGGGGGTGCACAGGCTGGCTTTCCAGGGACCTCAGCTTGCTCCCATTTGGATCCTGCCTCTGCCACTTGCTAATGGTGCCACTCTGGGGCAAGTCACGGGGCCACATCCATATTGGGACTCCCTGCCACCCCCTCCTTGGTGGGGCCGTCTTGGGTTGACAGGCAATCATGCATGTAATTCCCCTAGCCCAGAGGCTGGCAGGAAGGGACCCATCACCATTAACCAGCAGCGTGGCTCGTCCTGCGCCTGGACTGACTAGTCCTGAGCCTGTCACTCGTGGTCAGCAGAGCCGCGGCTGTGCACTCTAAGTGACTGTCAGTCACTCTTGAGGACCGGCGTGCTCCTCGATGCCGGCATTTCTGCAGACACTTAAAACAGAGCCGCCCTTGGAGGTGATGCTTAGGAGCTCCTGTTTCTGTGCACTTTCTCCTAAGCCACCCCGAAATGCAGGAGTGCTTCAGTGTCTTCAGTGCCTGGGGCACGGGGACCGAGGCAGACTCAAGACCTCGTTCCCAGTCTTGAAAGATTTGGCCAGCAAGGCTCGCTGCGCCTGGGGAGAGCTCAGAAAAGAAAGGAAATGTTTCATGCATTTACCATTATTAGCATGATTATTCCCATTTTGTCCTCAGCAGACAGGGGTGGGGGCTCTGGCTGGCTCCAGGGGGACGCTGTCTGTGTGGCCTAGAGGAGTTGGGCGTGGGTGACAGATTCAGGGTTCTGGGTTTTCCCATCACTTTATTTCTCCGCGGGGACAGGAAGGCCCTACTTCTGTTCGAACCAGAGCACCACCTCTGCCTTTCAAGTCCAGGGAAATACTGTAAATATGGAGAGAGTGTAGACAGCAACCCGAGTCAGCCGATTTGATCCTGTCATCTAGATCCTGGGCGGGGGTCATGTCTCGGGAACAGCAGCCCTAGGGGCAGGGAAGGGTGACTCTGGTCAGTTCTGGGTTCAGGTTTTGCTGGTTTCCATGAGGAGCCCCTGTTGGCCCTTTGGACGCTGGGAGCATCCGGGAAACAGCCAGGAACCGTCTGGACTGGGAGGAGGGTCCCTGCTCAGGGTGCCATGCCGGCTGGCCCGACGGAGCAGAGAACTGCAGCTCAGTGGGCAGAGGGCCTTGGGGACCAGGGAGCCATATGAATCCCTGCTGGGCAGCCGCCAGACCCCCCAGAGACCCCCAGTTGAAAAATAAGGAAGTTCTCAGAGTTGAACCAGTTCACGGAGTCGAACCTGGGGCACATGGGCCTCGGGGCAGGAGGCTGGCCTCCTCCCACTCTGTCCCTTAGGGCCAAGCCTGGCACGCAGTGGGAAGGAACAAGATGAGCGTCCGTCTGTGGAGAGTGGGGCCTGCGTCACCGCGGGTCAGTGACGTCCTGAGCTGGCTGCTCCTCCCTTCCTCTCCCTCCCAGCTCTGCCAGTGTCAGGCACTGACTGTGAGAACCTTGCAAAATGCTCTTGATGGACATCAAAAACGGAAGCATCTTGTCTATCTCTTCCCTCTGGGAAACAGTGCTGGGCAGGAGACTCAGTGTTTTCCAGAACATTCTATCATCTCTGTGGAACGGGGAGTGGATGGCAGTTTTCAGAGGTGTTCAACTATTTATGTCTCCCCCCCCCCTGGATACTTCAGCATGGCCTCAGGGCTCCCTGTGCCACTTGCCAGGGTCTTGAAGAGGCCAGGCCGGTGGCAGGGGCAGCACAGCTGGGCATGGCCAGGTGTCATGGTGGAGGGGTAGCCATACCATCTGCAGGCCCAGTTCTACAGCAGAAGGGACTCACACCAGCATTCCTCCCTAAATAGACAAAGGACCAAGGTGAAGGGGACACACTGAGAAAGAAAAATACCAAGTAAGCCGCAGAGAAACCGCAAAGCAGGGGACGAGGCACAAGTGGCCAGTCAGCTGCGAACGGAAAGATAGACTCGAGTCCTTAGTCATTAAAAGGGCACGTGAAACACCAGCAAGGATTGGAAGACAGGTTTTAAAACTGGGGACGGAGAGTTGCAGCAGGTGAGCAGGCCCTGGAAGGCTGCGTGCCAAGCCCCTTCTCCTAGGAGACACCAGGAGGGCGGGCAAAGATGCTCACCTACGAGCACCTGCCAGGTGGGGTGGTAGCAGAAAAACTGCACACCACTGAAAGCCCAAGAGAGAAGTCCAGAGACCTGGAAGCCTGTAAAAGTCACGACTTAGATTCAATTCCCTAGAAGAAGCCCAAGACAGCCAGGGCTCAGAATGAACGGAGCTGCGACCAACATATCGTGGATGGCTTTACTTTTTCCCATATGACTCCCCCCCCCCTAATTTTCTATAAGGAACAGCTTTGACCTAGTGATCAGGGAAAAAATTATTATTTGTTTTATTTTTAAAGCAGCACCTGGGCCCCCTGGCTCAGCCTGCCCACTGTTTATCTGAAATTGACTTAACCTGGAAGGAGCCTTGCAGAGGGTCTGTGGGCCGCAGCCTTAAGGTAGGTGGCAAGACCCCACGCCTGGCTCGGTCACAGTACAGTGAAGCTGATGTGGTCTACAGAGCTGTGTGCTGTGTGCACACGTGTGTGTGCAACGGGCTGGCACGCCTACCAGTACTTGGTGGTTGCCATCTGCCCTGGAAGCCCTGCCATCAGCTGCTGTGTGATTATTTCACTGTGGTTGCCTGAGCTGTTCCCAGGACGGAAGACAGCAATGCCCAGGCTGAGGGAGGGTGGCAAAGCCCAGGCTCCCCAGTGCCTCCCAGGGCTCCTCAGAGCCCCCCAGAGCCTCCCAGTGCACCCCAGTACATCCCAGTGCCCCCCAGTACATACCAATTATGGGTAAAGGTTCGGCTTCTCCCAGAGGGAAGTGGGTGTTGGGTTCTCAGAACTACAGGAGGGTGGGAATTAGGGGTGTGGAGAAGATTCGTGAGGATAAAGCCACGGGCCAGGGGTGGAGGGGAGGTTGCGCAGAGAGCTGGCCCTGCCCTGGGCTGCTCACATCTGGGACCCACCCCAGCTGCCTGATGCCGGTGGGACCAGGACCGTGTGCTGAGGAAGGCAGATGTGCCACCAGGCGCCCTGATAAGGTTTGATCCGTGGGTGAAGCGCAGAACCCGACAACAGCAACAGCCCAAACAGAGCACTCATGACCACCAACTGCAGTAGAAGCCATTTAAACGTAGCACTCGCTGGCTTCTGGAATTTTCCCCTTAATGTCTGTGGAATGCGGTGGGCTGCAGGTAACTGGAGCTCAGAACAGGGGACCTGGGCTGAGGGTTCTGCTGCGCCCCTCCATGTGAATAGCCGAGGCAGCTCTCTGCTGCTTACAACCAAGAGACGCAGGCACCTTAAGACCCGAGGAAGGGGCTACGGTAAGACAAGGGCAATGACCTTGGCCGGCAGCAGCGCCTGACCTTCACAGGGCCACACCTGTGGTGCGCTTGAGGGCACACGGCGACAGAGAGAGGGGCTGACATTTATTTGTGGTGGTCAGAACTAATCTGGTTGACTGTGACAGAATTCCAACTTAAACTGACTCCAATAAAAGGTGCCAAGCAGATCCCTGGCAGGAAACCAGAGAAATAGGCCTGCCTTCAGGCCTAGCTGGGTCTGGGCATCACAGGGGCTGTCCTTCCTCTTTCCCTCCTGTTTGCTTCTCTCTCACTTCTCTCCCACGTGGCCTCTCGCTCTCCTACCGCCAGAAACAAGCTCCACCTTCCCACGAAAACCAGCCCACACCAGCCCACAGTGACCCCAGGGGAGGCTGGGACTGAACAGCTCAGGACATGCCTGGCTTCAGATCCCATCAGAGGGCCGTAGGGAGCAGCTTTCGGGCGGCCTGGCCTGGGTCGCAGGCCCTCTGTGGCAGAGTGCGTGGCGGGTCGTGTGACTGGCAGTGCCTCGCTGGTGGCATACAGACAGGGCACCGGTGGGGAGGGGGGCTCCTCCAGAGACAGAATAGGACCCCCACAGACTAAATAAAGCCCTATCTGTCCCCCATGGTGCCTGGGGGTCACAGCAAAGACAGAGAAAGCCAGTGTGAGGCAGGATTGTAATGGCCGAATGTGCTCACAGTGGACGTCCGTGACTTTGGCCAGCCCAGCTCCACCCACGTGCTCCCCAGCCCGTGGTTTCCATCCCTTCTCTGTCTCTTCTTCCTCCCGGCGGACTCAAAATCCTGGCCTGAGGCTGCCTTAACCACAGCAGGCCATGGGAAAGCAGGGCCCAGGGACCAGGATGGCTTCAGGCTCTGGTAGAACTTAGATGCTCCAGGAGTTTGGCATGAACTCCAAAGAAAATAGGGTGCCATTGAAGGTTATTGAGCAGGAGACATGGCAGCTAAAAGGCAAGGGTTGGGGGGAATTTGACACTCCCTAAATATAGCTCAGAGTAGGCGTTCAGTGGTCTCGGGGGAGGCACAGCATTGGCACCCCTCCTGGCTGCGCCTCTGAGCATCGTTGTGTTGTCATTTACTTCCCCTTTGGGGGGCTTTTCATGAAGAAGCGAGAGTGAGAAGATGCCCAGGAAATTAAGATTTGACCCAAAGCACAGGCTTTTATCACCAGGTAGCCTTCAGCTTGGGGTTGGTGTATCCGGAAGCTCTCTCCAAAATCCAGAGTCTCTTCTCCCCTATAACCCATATCTATGTGATATTGCTGAGTAGCCTTTAGAACAGATACTGGGCAGCCACCAGCCTCATGCAGCCCTGGACCTTTGCAGTGTGAATGGTCTCAATGGAGATGTGCTGTCAGGGAAGGTATCCCCGGAACTCAAAGACCTACTACTGAAACAATGTGAAGTATCTAATTGATATTGATTTCATATTGAAATGATACTGTTTTGAGCTAAATAGATAGTTAAAACAAAGTTCACCGCCTCTTTTGTGTTTTGAACGTGGCTACTGGAGAATTTAAAGGTAAACACATGGCTTGCATTGAATTGCCATGGAACGGTGCTGTGCCAGAGAATTCTCAACACACATATTCTCTCATTGACCATCAGAAAAGTCCATTTTATGTGTAAGGAAACCAAAGCTTGGTGTGGTTGAGGGATGGTGTGCCAGTCAGGGGCAGGCTGGGGTAAGCCCCAGGTAGGTCTGGTCCAAAGGTTGATCTTCTGTGCTCTCGGCAATGTCCCCATAGCACAGTGGTGCTGTGATACTATGGCCATGTGCTTTGGACACCAAATAAACAGTCCCGATTCAATTTACCCCCCAATTATCATCTATCGTCCTCCTGAGCAGTTCCAGGCTTGGTCAAGGGGCACACATGCCACAGTGCCACCCGGGCTGCAGAACTCTCCACCTGCCTTGCCCAGGAGGTGTTGTCCTGCTGTGATCAGTGGTAGTGCTTTGCTTCAGCTCCACGCAGCATGTCCTTGAAGACCCTCGAAGGGAAGACAGGTTCTCTCTGTGGACCTCTTTTCCCAGGGGAGGAACACCTTCCCGGGCATCTCCTGGGACCACGTGCTTCAGGTGTGATCTGAGGAGCAGCAGTATGGGTAGCGCGTCAGGTTTGGCGTCTGGCTCTGAGAATTCCTCAGAGGTGCAGGGACTTATCCACCCGCCCCAGACCTTCTGGATCAGATCTTCCTATTAGCAAGATGCCCCGGGGATTTGCTGGGCACATTGCTGTCTGGGTAGCACCGACCTAGGAGCTTCCCCTCAAAGCTCATTGGCCAGGGCTGCATCCTGTATGCAAATGCCCAAGCCAGTCACTGAGGAGAGGGGTGTGATCACCATCATTGATGTAGGACCAGGGTCCTGCCCATCTCTCAGGCCCAGAGGAGGGTGAGTCTGAGCAACAGCAATGTGTAGTGCTGGGCTGTGGTGTGGGGTGAGGACGGTGTGTAGGCTGTCATGAGGCTACAGGTCCTTGAAGCTTTGATGTGAAGATTAAATGAGAGAAAGAATACACAGTGGCTGTACGTCCTGTGACTCTCTGGTTCCACGTTTGCCCCCATGTGAGGCAAGAGCCTGGGCCACTGTGCCTGAAGCATAGGGGCCACAGGGCCACCCAGGAGTCACAGTCTGTATCTTTTCCGCCCTAGGAAGAAGCCGCTTTCCTCACCTTGAGCATGCAGCCTGGGCACCTGCCAGTCTCTCTCACCGGACTGTGATTCCCCTGGTAATAGGAAGGTTGATTTGCTGTCATTCATGTCCCTAGTACCTCGTGGTACATGTCTCGTGGTACTGGGGACATGGGAGACATTTAGCATAAATTTGCTGAGAGAATAAGTGGATGATTTGAGGATATAAGAGGCCAGGTGCCCGGGCTTGAAGGGACTCCAGGAACTTATGTGACCACACTGTCTTTGGCTATCACTTTGGCTATCATTTTGCAGATGAGATGGCTCTGGATAGAGAAGCCACACAATGCTCCTACACCCTGCAGCGACAGGGTAGTGGTAAAGGCTGAGACTAGAGCGTTCAGGACCCTGGTCCACTGGTGGTGATGGGCTTCGCCGCCTTCAGGTTGACCTCCCAGAGAACATAAGTATCTTCTCTCGGCCCTGCTCCATGTCATTTGGAGAGGATCTCTGCCTCCCCCCAGGGACAGATGACACAGAATGGAGGCAAAGGAGCTCTCCTCACCTTGATCCTCCTGGACTCGAGTATGGTGTCCTGATGCTGTGCCATGAGCCACCCGAAGCCCAGCGTCCTAACGTGACGATCATCATGTATGATCTTCCTGTTTCTATAGGTTAGAAATCCAGGAGCAGTTTAGTTAAGCATTTCTGATGCTGTTGATCAAAGCTAGTGTCATTTGAAGGGGACTCTGCTCCCAAGATGGTGCACCCCGGAGGCTGGCAGGTCGGCCCTGGCTGTTGGTGAGAGGCTGAAGCCCTCCTCCTGGGTCTCCTCAGGCTGCTTGAGTATCCTCCCTGCAGGTGGCTCCCCGTCCAGTGTGCAATCCAAGGAGGGAGCCCCTGGAAGCCAGCTTGCTTTGGAGAGTTGGGCTCAGAAGCCACATGCTCCACCTGCAGTCTGGTCCACACTGGGAGGGAGTCAGCCTGCACCTCTGGAGGGAGAGTGTCAGAGAACTGGGAAACATCCTGCACACATGCCAAACTGACTTGCCAACTCTCTTCATCTCAAGGGTAAGGACGCTTGCCTGGTTCCCTGGAGCAGGCTGGCGGGCCCAGAGCTCTTTCCTGGGTGCCATCTGATGATACCAGTTGGTGAAAATACTTCTGCCACACGAGAAGGTGCACACTGTGGCAATGGTGCTTTCTATGCTCTTCCTGTGAAGTGGGCAGCTGAGGCTGGGTGTTGTGGTTCCCTTCAGGCTGGGAGAAGAAAGGAGTCTACACTTCTCCCAGAACCTGCCTTCCCCCTCCATCTCCTGTTCATGGAGATTTCCCTTCCTTCCCTCACTCGGCCTTTCCAGGCTGGGGGGCTGCTTTGCTAAGAAAGGGACTTGCTGTCCTTATCTGCCTTTTGGAGGACACAGAACTAAATTTGGCATGTGATCAAGAGAATCTGCAATTCCCACACTACCCCTGGCATCCCCCTTCCTCCCTGAGCTATGAAGAACATTCATGGCTCTGTGGACCTTAAAAATCAGGCACGGTGTCAAGTTGGACCCCTGTCAATCTACTCAGGGTATGAATTGATGCGACCTCTATACAGGAGCATTAGACAATAGATTTCCTAATTAACAAGACACACATCCTTCAGCCATTCCACTTTGAATAATTTATCCCACAAATACACCCCCATTTGCAAAATCTGACATGCATACAAGAATAGGCACTGCAGCACTGTTTGTGGCAGAAAGAGACTGGAAACAACCTAGCTGCTCATGGCTAGGGCTGGTTAAATAGATTGTGACACATCCATTCAATAGACCATTCCCTGGATGTTTAAAAAGAGAATGAGACACTTAAAAAATTTTTTTTAATAAACTGGAATGGAGCTATCTTAAGATACATTGTTGAGTAAAGTAAGCAAGATGAAAAACAGTGTATAATTTGTTATCATTTGTATAAAAAAGGGAGAATAAGAAGAGTTTATTCTTATGTGCTTATTTCTATATGCAGTGTCCCTGGATGAGAAATCTAGAGTAGTAGATTGAATCATATGAAACTGACATTTTGACTGGTCAAAATGGTAAATGTCAACAATTTATCTCAATAGTAACAGTGTTGCCTCTGAGCGGCTGGACATGCAGAGAAGGAAGGAAAACTAATTTTGGTCAGTGTAACTTTATTGTTGTGCATGTGGAATGCTGTACATATGCATGACTTAGCTATCTTTTAAATTCTTTTTTTTTAACATTTAATTTTCAAAAAAAAAGTGCATAGAGAGTAACCATTTGAAAAACTATCGCAAAGATTGGAGGTTGTCATTCTGAACAAAAAGACAGTAGGGTATTCTGCAATTCCACAAAGGCCATTTCCTATCATAATTCCTTCCATTAAGTGGGGAGGGAGCTGAGCAAAGTTTTGACATTGAAAGAGGAAACTGCAAGAAGAAGGGGCGTGAGCAAACCTTATAAAATCATCCCAAAAGGAGCAAGCATGTTGAGGGCCCTGTCCAAGAGTGCCTGACCCCTGCACTATCTCTGTGCAGCTGCAGCTGCAGACCCAGGGGCACCTTGAGGAGTGGCCCTCCTTAGGCAGCCCCTGTCCCTGGGGAGCACAGCCCTCTGGGACAGGAGCACCAGTCTCCCTTTGCATGGCCTTCAAAGATGACACACCTGGGTCATCAACGATTCTCTGGGACTCAGGGCTCAGCCTCCATTCTGGGGTGGATCCCTGACTTTGCACCAGTCTGGTTGGCCTCCTGTCTTTGTAACAGAATCATGAATATAGAAACCCTTCTCGTTCATTCTTTGAAAGTATAAATGCTAACCTTCTGTGTGCTTACGTTAGAAATCTTGAAACTGCCACTCTGAGTAATTATGATTATTTAGCTAAAAGTAATGTCAAAGGCAGAGTGTGAACAAAAGCCCTAAGAAAAAGCCTCTATGAATGAAACGTTGCAAAAAATCTCCTTCTTCCAACATGTTCAATGTGGTCTTCTGATGGCTCTATTCCTGTCACCAAAGCAGGTAGTTGTCAAGTACTCTCAAATGCTGTTGGTGAGGGGTCAGATTGATACAGTCCTCTTTTTTCTTTCTTTCTTTCTTTTTTTTTTTTTTTTTGAGCATTTTGTGGTGACCTTGAATCATACTTGGGTCCAGCAATTTCACTGCAAAGAGTTAGTTCCGTGGAAATGCTGGAAGGTGTGTAGCGGTAGATCTAAGTGGAAAGTATCACCGCGGTATTGATTGTCTGGGAGAAGAAGTGAAACCACCCCAAATGTCTGGTAACGGGGCTCGCTGGGTAAGATCTAGCACCTCCATCCTCTGGAAAAACTGATGTGAAGAGGTCAGATGAGAAGTTGTACACTCATGTCCCACGGAGCTCGGTCCTTCCTAGCCAGGGGTTCTCACCTGCAGTTGTTGCTAGGAGCCATGTGGCAATGTCTGCAGACATGTCTGCCTGCAACTAGGGCTGGATACTACTGGTGTCTAATGAGTGCTGCTAAGCATAGTGCATAGGGCAGCCCTGCAGACAGAGTGGCCAGCCCCAATGCAGGGACACTGAGGGCAAGAACCCCCAGCCTGCGCCTGTAACATAATCTCCAATAAGTACTGAAATCCCAAGGGATGTTTGTTGACTGAATACACGACATTTTACTAAGGACATTGTGTGCACCTAAGGTGTTCATTGAGTGGTCAGTGCACCAGGAGACGCTAAGACACAGCCTAGGGACCCTTCAACCTCTGACCCTCACTCATTTTGGTATGATTGGTTTTCTTTAAAAGCAGCTTGTAGAGTTAAAAAAGAAGGAAGGAAGGAGCCAGGCAGGCAGGCAGATCCTCAAATATTGTCCTTGGCTTTAGTGTGAGCCTGGTGACAGGGCTGTCCTGGTGTCAGCTGTCCCTAGAGGCCTCAGCCCAACAGGGGAAGCAGCAAGCACTCGGAAATGCCCTTATTGTCTTTACTCTTAAAAGGGGGATGCAGAATGCAATTGGTTCATGTCCGGAATATTCTCCAGGCCCTTGGCTGGCTGCTCAGGTGGAAGATGGGCTGGAGTGCCCCCCTCCCCGTAATAGAGTCTGGGCAGGTGCATCTGTGGACTGGGGAGGGGGCTGGAGTACCCGGGCAGGTGAGTGGTGGCCTCACGTTTGCCTGCCTCTGTCCTGGAGCTGGACCCAGTGGCAGCGATGACAGCCCAGGCCTCCTGGTCCCCTCCCCGCCTTGCCGCCATCTGCCCCTCAGGCCATGCAGGGTTAATGGAGCATGAATGCATTTGTGAGCAAGCAGAGGGCCAATGACTCTCCCTGGCACACTCCTGCCGCCCGGCTCGGTACCAGGGGACCTGAACCCACACTCTGCAGGCTCCAGGCCCAGGTTTTCACCTTGGCCTGGGAACCCCAGTGCCTGAAAAGGCATTTCTTTTCCGCAGAGCGTTGTCCTGGGAGACCAAAAACGTTCTAATCAATGCAAGACGAAGACAGAGAACAGGGCTGGACAAGAGGCCCAGTCCCCACCCACCCCTACATGTTAGCCCTATTTAGCTGCAAATCCTTCAGCCTGCGCTTGTAAAAGCCGCTCGGGGCTGACCTTCCCCATTCATGTAATGTGATATTGCACGCCTGGCCGACCTCAGCAAGCAGCCCGACATATGTCGTCAGCTGGGCGCTGCTGCCCCTCTATTAATGTGGTTCTGGAAGCATATGTGGGAATGGGCCTGCCCTGGAGACTCGAGGGAAAAGGCAGGAACGCGGGCAATTAGGGGGAGCCTGCCCGACCCCACCGCCGCTGCTGGCTGCAGGGGGGAGTGCGGGGCCTCCGCGGATGGGCATGGAAACAATTAGGGTCAACAAATAATCGTAGAAAAGGAAACTTAAAAAAAAAATAGGAACCTGGTTAAATGGCCCAGTTAGCAGCACCCGCCCCCACTCCACCCGAGCAGGGCTGCATCTGGGCTCTGGGTGGAGGCCCCTCCCCCACTGCGGGATAATGACTTCCCTTAGCAATTTTCTGGAGGAAGTCGTTGGAGCGATCTTCCAGTGAGCGAGTGAGCCAGGTGATTCTTAATTTTCAGTCTGAAGTCTCCTCCAGCCCAATCTTCTGATTAATTGGGTCATCAGCTTCACCCAGAACCCCCTGGGTACAGGCCTGGGGAGACAGGGCTCCAGTCTGAGAACACTGCTCTTGTCCAGAATGGCATAGGTGGGCCTGAGCTGCCGTGGGGTGGGGACAAGACCCATCCTGCTCCATTACCCAGTGTGGTCCCCGTTGGGTCAAGACCCGAAGCTTCCCATTTCCTTTCTTTCTGCTAGTTATAGAACAATAACACTGACAATTGCAAAGCACTTTCTAGAAGCTCTTGACCTGCGGTGCCCAGCACAGTAGCCACCCGCCACAGGCAGCTCTTGAGCACCTGCCCTGGGCTTGTAGGATGGAGCCGAATCCTTAAAATTCGACCTGATTTTAATCAGTGTGAATTTAAAAGCTGACCCTTCAGTGAGTAGGAAAACTTTTAAGAATGCTAGGAATAATCTGTGCACGTGAATCTACTTTTTCAAATGAATTTTATAAAGCTTAGGCCAAGATTTCCAATGAAAATTTAGTGCCCTGCATGACATCGTGCACACCAGATTCTTAGGTAGAAAAAAAAGGAAAACATCGCATTGATAACTTCATATTGATTGGTAGCCAGGCACATGCCTGTAATTCCAGCAGCTCAGGAAGCTGAGGCAGGAGGATTGTGAGTTCAAATCCAACTCAGCAACATAGCGAGGTCCTGTTTCAAAAAATAAAAAGGGCTGGGGATGTAGCTCAGTGGTAAAATGCCCCTGCTACTAAAATAACACCACCACTGATGATGATGATGATGATGATGATGATGATGATGAGTGAAATGGTAATCCTTGGGACCTATAGGGTTAAATAAACTACATTATTAGAATCACTGATACCTGGTTTGTTGCACAATGATGTGCGGCTTAATACTACTGAGCTGTTCACTGGAAAATGGTTAAGATGGAAAATTTGATGCCACATATTCTTTTCCACAATAAACAATTCATGTCACCTGTTCCATTTTACTTTTTATGATGTGGCTGCTAGAAGACACAGTTCTGTTGCACTCCTCCTGGACAGCACCGTGTTAGCCCAGGATCTCCTTTACCATGTGGAGTATGACCAGGGGGAGGGGGACGGCAGTGTCCCAGCAGGGGGCCATCTAGGCTAGGCCAGGGGGCGTGGGGCAGCTCCACACTAGTGGGCTTTAGACAGCAAGTCCCAGGGAACGTGACCGTCTGCCCTTGTCCACCAAACCCTTTCAGCGTCCTGTTCCCAGGGGAACAGGGGAGGCCGTCTAGAGAGAAAGCTCTCTGCCCAGGCAGGGCTGGTGAGCACTTTGCTCAGCCGCTGTCTTTGGAGTTATAGGGACAAGACTGCCCTGTCGCTGGGGCCTGGGGCTCTCCACACACCTGCACGCCCTCTGCCTCTCCTCCCCAGTCATGGGAAGGTGTGGCAGCCCAGACCCAGGTGAGCACACCTCTCCTCCATGACATCTTGGCAAAGTCCTCTACAGATTTCAGAAGTGGGGGGGGGGGTCTCTCTCCAGCCCTGAGAACTTCCCAGAGCTGCAGGAACCAGAGCAGGAGTTGAAACCCCGGGCTCTTCTTTGGAAAGGGCTGAGGGGAAGTCTTGCCTGACGTCCCTGCCACTTCTACCTGCGACCCTGTTCCAGCCTTTGATCTCTCCCAGGCTCAATCCCCTAACCTGTAAAAGGAGGCAGGAGAGTAGCAGTTTCAACGGGGAGTGAAGACAGACCTCCATTGTATGTGCCAGTGCTTAGGGTTGTGTCTGGCGTGGCAACCCCGCCCCGGGCAGTGTGCCCCTGCAGGCTGGCCCCTCTGCTGCTTGCCGAGGCTCTGTGTCCCCAGCACAGGTGGAGGGACTTACTGTTTGTTTGTCTGACATAGGGTTCCATGGCTGCAGCCCTGCATTTTCAAGTTTTCTGGAACAATTGCACTCATCTCTCGGGGTCTACTCTGGCCTTGCCAAGCCAGCACAGGCTGGGAGTCCAGGCAGAGGACATGGGGGGTGGGTGCCAACCTCAGCCGGCCACTCTGGACCTGCTCTCTGGACACGCCCAACATGCAGAGCCCTGCAGCCCGGGCCACTGGAGCGGGCCTGAGGCTGCACACAGACATGTCTAGGGTTGGCGACCGGGCTCTGTGTGGCCCAAGGTGAAACCTGGCCCACAGTGACAGTAACAGGCTGTGACAGCTGTCACAACTCTTGGGTCACTGTGCTGTGAAGGCTCAGAGCAGAGGGATGACGACCAGGTCCAGGATGGAAGGTGCCCAGGACACAGTGGGCCGGGCCAGCTTTAACTAGGATGCTGTCCCCAGACGCTTGGGAGAGAGCTCGGTGCAGGACCTGGGGGTTGAAGTTGAAAGCCTCCCCTGGGCCATGTGGGGAAAGGGAGGAGGAGAGCTCAGCCTGGTGCCAAAGAACGGAGCGGACGGGCTCAGGGCTGCTTAGCCCAAGAAAACCTTCTGGCAGGCGATCTGAAGAGGACGGGGCTTCTTCCCTTGGCGATTTCAAAGATACGATAAACTGAAGCATAAATCGGGGGAAGTCCTGCAAAGTTCTGAAATCCCCCAGGACAATACCTTGGATACCTTTTATTTTTCAAGCATCTTGCCCCTTTCTGTCCTCCGTGGCTTCGCTCCGTGGGGAGATCCTTGCTTGCCTCTGCGTCCTGCGTGCTCCCACAGCCCCTGGCGGGGCATCGAGGACAGTACCGAGGCCAGGGCTGCAGCGAGGGGTGAAGGGCCCACAGGTGCACGACTTCCCTCCAAGAGGGCTTCAGCCCAGCCGCAGGTGGGAGAGGCGGTCGCCATGGGCCCTGCGTCTTCAGCAGAGCAGGGTGTGCACCAGCCTCTTCCCACCCGGATGGGAGAACCCGCTCCTAGACCAGGTACTCCCATTAGTGAGAGAGAAACGAGGAGTGGCCGTGACTGACAATTGCTAGGTAGGGCAGTGGCCCCTGTGCCAACTCATTCACAACACCTGTCATCACGTGCTGTCAGCAGAGCGCTCACTTACGGTTAATTTATGCCTCTGGTGTCGTAAGCCAGCGCAGACTGACTTCAAGCCATTGTGGAGACTCTCTTGTTGATGCCTGCGTTTCTCTCGGCAGATGTTCTGGGTGGACGGTGGGGAGGCTCCCTAGCAGCCTCCTGTCCCGTGGTCCCAGCTCAGAGGTGGGCAGTGGGCCTCCCCAGGCCACAGGTATCAGCAGTGCAGGGAAGGAAACGGAGGAGGGGCAGGGCCACCTCTGGAGTGGGATGCCCCACTGCCGAGCCCGCAGCCCCCGTGAGACCCCAGACCCAGAGCACGACTGTCCACGGGGCCTGCGGGAGGCCTTCCTCCCTCAGCCATCTGAATGTGAGTTTCTGTATTGTGCTCAGGGCCAGATTCTCACTGCGTCCCAACCTTGAGTGGTGGCTATCAATTACCCCGCACTCCTGTGCCCAGAGATGTCAGCACGTAACTGAGCTTTTGAAAAATGCCAGCGATGACGGTGCGTGATCCGCCGCTGACAGCCGCACTCACATTTGAAATGTAAAACAGGAGACTGTCCGTCCTCCAGAGGTTCCGTATTCCACAGATGTTGATGGGATGTGTTGGGATATGATAGTTTCACAGTTTCAAATGAAGCTCAGACTTCCTATGCTTGAATCCATTCCCTTTTTGCAAGAACCGATTTCCTGTTTGGTACGGCACTGAAATCAAAGGACAACTCTTGCATCTTGGTCCTCTGTGTGAGGGGACAAGGTCATGCTTACGTGCACTCGGCTCCCTTAGGGTACACTAGAGCCCGAGAGTGAAGAGGAAAGAGTCCAGAAAATAACCAGCTTGCCCGATGCCCAGAGTCCTGGAGTCGTCTCCTAACAAGTGACTAGAGATGGAGGAACTTAGCTCCACCCAGTTATTATCTTATGGTTCTGGCCTGAACTCTGTCTCACTGAGCCACACTCCAGGTGACGATGGGGGCTGCGTTCTTTCTGGAGTCCTGGGGAGGGACCTCACCTCGTCCTTTCCAGCTTTCAGAGCCTTCCAAGCTCCTCGGACCTTCCTGCATCTCAACGCCAGCATCGTGGCTTCTCTCCGGCCATCCCCGTGGTCAGCCCTCCCTCTGCCTCTCTTCTCCTGCCTCCCTCTCTCTCTTTTAAGCACCTGTGACAACACATAAGCCAGGATGATCTCCTTCTTTTAAAGTAGGCTGATTAGCAAACATGATTCCATTTGCGACTTTAGATCCCCCGTTGGGCAAGGTCACGTATCTCCGGGGTGTGGGGATCGGGTTGTGGGGATCGGGACGTGGGCATCTCTGAGGAGGGGCCTGTTATTTGCTTCATCACGGTCAGACTTTAAGTCGGCAGGATTCTAATGCTCTTTGGCCACACAGCACCACCCAAAGGTTCCCCGTACTCTTCTTTCTTCCCTTGTTAATGCAGATGTTCTGATGACAAGTCACAGGCTAACGACAGCGAGGACTATGAAATCTTGAACATGTCCCTCACGCGGGGCCGGGTGCTTTGGGCTTTCTGGGTGTGATTTCAGTCACTCCACCTCTTACCAAGTGAGCTTCCCACTCGGGAGTCAGGAGCCTGGGCCAGGGCTCACGCCCATCCACAGGCAGAGGTGAGTCAGTGGGACTCGAACCCAGACCAGCCTGGTACTGGTGCACGGTGCTTTCTTCCCTCTGTGCTACCTGTTGGGACCGGCCAGGACTGGAAGCCTTGTCATTGAAGTTGAGCCTTCAATGCTCACTAAAGTCTGGTCTTTTAAATAAAAGGGAATAGAAATCCTGAGGTTAGGGCTGAAACAGACTCAAACCCTCCTCCTCATTTGCAGTCCTCCCTCATCATGTTTGTGTGCCACTACTCCAGAGGTCTCACTCCTGTTTCCAATTAGGGACCAGTCTGACCACGAGGCGGACTGGATCCGTTTCGGCTTAGAGCTCTTGAGCTTGCAGCGAGCATCGTGGGGAAGAATCAACACAAAGCTGCCTCAAGCAGACAAGTCCAGTCTCCATTTGAAAACATGCTCTTTAAACTGTAGACGTTTTCAGCCCTAGAGAGTGGCGTCCCACTGCACCCTGGCCCGGTCTGGCTTTTCCACCTTCTCTTTTTTGCTGACCTGGAGGTCTCTTTGGGAGGGAGTCTGCCCCTGGGTGCACTCAGGCAGGTGTGGGAACAGTGCCCGTCTTGTCTGTACTCAGAAGCATCTTGCTGGGAAGCACCTGGGGGCTGAATCCAGGTCCAGAGGCCATAGGACAAGCTACAGGCAGGACAGGGCCCAGAGGGCAGGACGACCTGGCTGCAAGGCCAAGTTCAGGAGATGACCACTCCCTTCTTTGCTGTGTGGAGAGGACACACTATTCATCTCTGCCACTTTCAACATTATGAAAGAAAACCCGATCTCCTTGGACAGCTTTTAAGAGAATGCAATGCTGAGTGGAAAGCTCACATTGTTAGGGTAGTGTAAAGCCCGCAGGCACACGCAGACGCCATGCTGCAGGGCACATCCAGCCCCAGGCTTCTCAGCTTTGCAGGGGGTGACCATGGCCTGTGCACTGGTAGGTGGGCAGCAAGGTCAGCTGCGGTGAATACCCTGAGCACCCAGAGCACGGTGGTGGTATTAGGGTTCTCATGCTGTTTCCGACGGGAAGGGCGAGGCCCGCTCTAACATTCTTTGTATTTCTCAACAGGATAATCTACTTAAGTTATTAAGCCTGCATTTGTTACACTGCTGTGTTTGTGCACACCATTTCACAAACCACATGCTATGGCTCCAAAAAACAATAAGAATCAGTAGATCCCAAGAACCCCGGAGACTGGGGCTTCCAGTTGCCGAGTTAGAGGACCCTGGAGGGGAGAGATTTTTTGCTTAGTTTCATTCATTTCATTCCTTTTAAACATGTACAACCAAGATTTTTTTGGGAGGGGAGGTGGGGACCATTTCTGCTTCGAGATTTAGCTTAGATGTGGATTGATGTAGACCGCCAGGCTCAGCGGGTGGCAAGTCACTGTTTGGCTGGAGACCCCAGTGAGAGGCCGTCTTGCTGAAGTGCACGCGTGACCCCTGTCTCTCCTGCAGCGCTGGAGAGCCCAGGTGGGTGCAGAGGAAGCGGGGTGTGGAGAAAGCCGTGGGGGACGGGCTCCGGCCTGGGCGGGGGAGGCAGGGAAGCTCCCATGTGCTTCCGAGCTCCCGGGGTTCTGCCTGGCCCCCCAACAGCTGCAAGGGTCCTGTCCCTTTCTTGGAAGGTCAAATTGCAGGTCCAAGCACCCAGAACCAGCCTCTCTCTCCATCTCAGTCTAAGAGAGAGATTCCGACTGGTCCTGCTCGGGTCGGGGGCCCTCCAATGGACCAAGGGCCCATGTTCTGAGCGAGGCACTTGCCTAGAACCACGACTGCCCAGCTGGCACCCAGAGGGCAGCTCAGCACAGTGCTCGGCCAGGGCCTGGGCCCAGCTGGACTGGAACTATCCAGATTTCAAATGTCATCTCAGGTGCTCTCAGATTTTTGGAAATCCTAGTATTTTACATCCAAATTACTTGCTAATATCACTGCTGCTTTTGAAGACCTGTCTTGGTCCAAGCCTGCTGCTGTCACCGGAGACCACTGACCAGCTAATCTGTGGCCAAGGGAAATTCATCTCTCACGATTCTTCCAGCCGGGGCACGGGGATCAAGGCACCAACATATCAGACATCTGTGAGGACATCTGCTATGGCTTCCTGTTTGCTACCTTGTTGCTCTGTCCCCAGGTGGAAGAAGGGGCCACAGAGGGTCCCCATGGGAAGGAAGAGTGGAAGGGAAAGAGGGACCAGGCCTCCCATAAGAGTCCTCCTGACTGACCCGCCTCTTAATTCTGTCACCATGGGGATTAGGTTCCAGCATACGAGGACACACTCCTTGACGGCACAGCCAGCACCTTGTGGGTGCAGCCTCGGGCAGGGGACACCTCGCTACACACATCTTATAGAAAAGTAGCGCGAGCTTTGGTCACGTGAAAAGACTCATCCCAGCCGGGTTCAGAAACGCCCAAGGATCCACCCTCCGGATGGTAACATGCACGAGGCAGGGGCCTGTCTGCCGTGGACCCCGCTGTATGGCCAACGTCTGCTCACAGTTGGCGCTCAACCCATCTTTGAGAGATGAATATGGGTCCGACATTTTAAGGGCCGTCTGTGAAAAAGCAAGCTACAAGTTTGAGGGTGACCCTGTGCGTCGGTCTCACCTTGACCCCTCCTGTTTCTCCTCCAGGTCTTCTCAGCTCCACTGGGGCAGCCTGGCTGACCCTGTTGGGATCTTCCCTGGATCCTCCCTTTCCGATACCAGTTGGATCCTCGACAAACCCTCCAACTCTTCTCCCCCAAGGTCTTTCTCCAGGGCAGCACCCGCTTCTGTCGCTGCCATTCGGGGCCCCGTTGAGAAGGCCTCTCCTGTTGCTGGAGGAAGGCACTCACTTCCTAACAGGTCCCTTTCCATCTTTCCTGAATCAAACAGGATCAAGTTTAGCTGCAAGTAACCAAAAGCACCAAATAAAGATGGCTCGGATAGTATACAGGTTAACTTCTCTCCTTCCAGGACGAAGCGATCCAGGGCTGACAGGGTAACACTGAGCTCATGGGGAGCCCAGGCCCCTTCTTTCCCATTGCTTAGCCAATCTCTGCTCATGACTTAATACCTCTTGGCCCCAAAGGGTGGCCTGAACTTTGGGTCATTAACATCTGCATTCTATCCTGAAGGAAGTAAAAGGGGAGAAAAAGGGCATGATCCCTCTCCTCAAAGACACTTGATGGGAATCATACATGACACTCCTGTTTGCATTCCATGGGCCCAAATCATCACTTGGGAAATGGAGTCCTGATTCCTGGGGGCCAGGTGTGCCCAATTCCCACCAGAGTGCCACAGTACAACTTCACCAGCTGCTCAACCAACAAATAGGGCCACAGGGTCCCTGTGGAAACCCACCAGTGCTCCCCAGAGCACTGAAAGCAAACCCAAACTCCTTTGGTACAAACAGACCTTGTGACCTGGCTCCTGCCCCTGCCCTCCGGCCTCCCCCAGGTCCTCATGGGCCTCTGATCTGTGCCCAGCAGACCCAGGTGGGAAGGCCCCGGGCTCTCTGCCCACCCTGCCTCTCCCTCCAGCACCCATGCCTGGTTCCTCCCGACCTCTTGGAAGCATTTCGTCGCCGTCTCTGCCTCCTCAGCCTGTTTGACCTGGACTCTCCCGGACTCCTTTGTGTCCACATTTGTGTCTCTTCTGTCCCTCACAGAGACAGAAAGACAGAGACCTTTCCCCTGCGCCCATCCCGGGTGCCCAAGAGGCTCCATGGCAGGTAGCGGGTTTTCGTCCACGTTGGCCAAATCAGTGCTCAGCGTGGGTCCACCCCCCCACCTCCTCCCTTGCCCTCCTCCATCCTGGCCTGTGGCTACAGTGGGCTGAGGACCTGAGTGGACTGGCAACAGGCTCAGGGACCCTCTGACCACTGGGACCCTGTGTGACCCAGACAACAGGTCCGAGGCCAAGCTGGGTCAATTGGAGCGATTCCCTCAGGTCCTTCCTTTTGGAACTGGACACAGTGCCTTGGCCTGGGCATCCTGGTGCTGGAAGGAAGTCCAACTAGAACCCCGCAGCGACACATTCCCCTGTAGCAAGCAAATCTCCCTGTGGAGGAAGAGGTAGGGCCGGTGCCCAGTGCAGAGCTGGACGGAGTGAGCTTAGGACAGCATTGAGCTCCTGGAGGTAACTGAGCCTGAAGCTATCCCCGGGCTTCCCATTTTCCTGAATCAGTAAGTCTCCTTTTCATTTATCAAACCAGTTTGTTGAATATTGAGGATCATTTCCCCCACCCCCATTTTACAGAGGAGGACCTAGAGTTTGAGAAATAAAGTGCGTTCCTAGGGTCACAGTGCAACTGGTAAAACTGGAATTCAAACCCCAGTCCTCGAGACTCTGAGGCCAAAGGAGTCCCGTGACACCAGGCCCCTGGCCCTGCCCAGTGCTATCTCCAGAGGCCAAAGAGTGTGACCTCTGCTGTGGGAGACAGGAGGAGAGACGGCGGCTCCTGGGGAGCTGGAAAAATCTCACCCAGAGCTGCGGTGTCTTTGACACTGAGCTGGTCCTTTCCCTGGGGGGGAAACAGCGTTTCTCAGCCCGAGTGTCTTCTCTTTAATACACACATGCCAAGACCTAGGCTTCTGGACGAGTCCTCGGGGCCTCCCTGGGAGCCCCAGACAAGCCCAGGGCGAGTGGGTGACGCGTTGTGCTGTGACCATGTTGGCTGTGACCCACGTCACGATTCGTCCCCACGGCCCGGGGTGGCCACACCTGATTACAACTTTCAAAACCTAGATCCACCCGAAATCTGACTTCACTCTTTTTTAAAGAATGCATCCCAAACATGAGCTGAGGTTCTTTAAAATGCGCATAAATATTTGCAGCCTGGCTGGGCTCTGAAGATAAACAGTCATAAAACAATATTGTGACCGAGTTCTCCCCTCCTGCTAAACAACCGCCTGGGGGGAGGGGTCAGGCTAATCACAAGTCAATTAACTGCAGCTGCAGCCAAAAAAGATTTTTAAGAGAAAAAGGTGTGTGAGATGATGCGGGGTGCTCACTGCCCGCCCGGTGGCCGCTCGCCCCGCGGGACCCGGGGCTCTGCGGATGGCTCCTCTGGGTGCCGGGCAGCCGGGGTCTCCGGCAGCGGGGGCTCTCCCAGGCACAGCCAGGCCCCGTGTTCGGCTGGCCGACCCGACGGCGCTGGATTGCAAGCTGGATGTTCATTCAAGGCTGAGGCTGTTTGGAAATGTTATTTTTAAAAACAGCTTATTGTTTTAATTTGTGCAGCTAGAAGCTTCCAAGTCTTTCACTCCACCGCCAAAAGAAATTTAGCTTCCAGATTTATTAGGCTGTCATCTCGCTCTTCACCAGCTCCGTGGATACAGTGAGGGAGGCCACGGCCGCCGCAGGCAGGTGGGTCCAGACTGGCTCCTCTCGGGACTGCTCAGTGGACTTTGTCCTCTACCTCAGCCCAGGTAGGGGGCTCCCAGCCCCAAACTCGCAGTCCGGATAAGGGTTGCTTGCTTCCAGGGTCAAGGTTAAACTGAGGGGATGCGTTTGTTCACTTATTCACTCAACAAACATTCATCCAGAGGTTATAGGGCCCCAGAATCCTGGGCGCTAGAGACAAAAAACAAGGACCTCAGAGACCCCAGAGCTGTGACCTCGCAGGACGTGGGCTTGCATTCTAGTGGGGGAGATGGACAGTGACCTGTGTCCATGCACACTGGGGGTGGGGAGTCAACAGTGGGGAGAGCGGTGCGTCCACCTCCCCCTTACTGACCATGAGGTTGGGCTCCCACCGTCCCTTTCTTTATGCAGTCAGCCTTGCTTTCAGGGCCAAGAGGTCCCCAAGTGCAGAGATCATATTCTGGGGCCAGTCAGGGTGCAGGTCCATTGGCCACTCGAGAACGTCGGGATCCACTGACCCCGGGGTGCCCTGCAACTTGCACATCCGTTTTCACAGTGGAAACACCCAATGCATTAAGCCGAGCTGTCATTCAAAGCAGTGTCAGCCCATGGCTAGCCCTTCAAAAGCACCGCCTCGGTGCAGGAGCCAGGCTAAAGCGTCCTGTGAACTCCATCACTTAATCATCACAGAAGTCCTAATGTAGGCAGACAGAACTACTATCCCCATAAAAAGAAATGGAAGCACAGAGAGGCCTAGCCACTTACCCAAGACCACACAGGGCCAGACTTTAAGAGCCTGGCCGCCTCTTAACCACTCTGCCAAACCACCTGAGCTGTCCAGCGGCCCCTCGGCCTTGAGCTTGGGCTTCCCATTGTGAACGAGAACCATAACATGAGATAAAGAAAAGAGAAGCAGTGTCTTCTCCCGCCTTTAATTTTATTTTTCTGCCTAAATAAATATGTCCTTCGGCAATTTAAAACACACAAGCAACACTCGCCTCATGGACGTGGCTACTGAGACGTGTGAGGCTCTTTTTTTGGGTGGCATAAGCAAAATCCCCCGGGGAAAGTGGCATCTCGCAGCTCCTGTGGCTGGGGTGCTGCTGGGCTCCGTCTTGTTTGAAACCGCAGCTCGGAGCCTGTCGAGCCCAGCCGGGGAGCCCCGCTGACTCCCTGCAGGCGAGGGTGCGGGGGGGTGAAGGCAAATATTGGTTTGCTGGTTGGAGCCGTGAGAGTGGAGCGGCTGCAGCGTTGCTCTTCTGTGACGCGGGGCTCCTGGGGCTTTGCTGCTGCCACCCACGGTGCCAGCGATGTTCCTTGCATTCTCTTATGGACTCTTCACCAAAAAAAAGTCTGGGGAGAGCCTCCGTGGCAGTGCCCGTTCTTCCAGAGAGGGAAACCGAGGCTCAGAGGAGTTCAGGAAACAGCTCAGCTTCCCTGGGCCAGAGAGGGAGGGAGCTGGGTTTGAACCCCAAAGCCAAAGAGGAGCTTCAGCTCTGCCCTGGAAGGGGCCACCAGGAGGCCTTTGCACCTCAGTGACTAAGTTTATGTTGGAAAAACAAAAAAAAGAGCAAGAAAACACAAAACCAGAGTGGACCGGGACCGGGACCGTGCCGTCTACCTGGAGCTCTGGCCACCTCTCTGACCCCAGGTGTCCTGTGGACATGGGCTTCAAGACTCCTGCAGAAGGGCATCTCCCAGGAGCCCTCTCTGAGTGCAAAGGCCGAAGACCCCTCGTTGTGCCAAGCAGACCCTGAGGCTGGAGCTGGGAAGCACCTTTCCAGCGCCCCCTTCCCTTCCTAGGTGAAGTGACCGCTAGGAGAAGATTCCGTGGGCAGCTGCCGGCAGAACCCAGCACAGCAAAGGAGGCCACGCCCAGTCCTGGAGCAGCCCTCTCTCACAGGCCAAAGGGACTCTGCAGATGCAGTGGAGGGTCCTGGGATGGAGAGGGTCCTGGATATCCGTCCGTCTGGGACCTATGTCACCACACTGCTCCCCTCAGGCTGACCCCTGCCACAGCACTGCCAGGGACATGCCATGGCCACCCATTTCCTAGGTCAGAGTCAGAGGCTGAACTGGAGTTCCACGCAGGCTAGCATTGGCCCAGAGTCCTACTTCCCAGAGCCCAGACCAACTCCCTGAGTGGGAAGGAGGGCGAGGACTTCAAAGCATCTGCAGCCCTGGGGAAACTCAAGCCACCACCACTGTACCACCCTCCTCTCCGCCTGAGCATCCTACAGAGCGCCAGTCTGCCTCTGCTGAGGGAAGACCAGGGCCCGGGGACCCCGGCGGCTGCCCTGCTGGGCTCCTGCTCAAGTAGGTGGGCAGGACTGTGGAGGACAGTGCACGCTGTCTGCCTGGAGGAGCAGGTGGTGTGAAGGCTTGTCCTAGACACATCCCTTCCATGGAGAACATGTGGTGTCCTGGTGGAGTCGGAGTGACCTTCCCCATAGGTGGCCCTGGCTTGGCCATGTGCCTTGCCCAACAGACGACTTTAAGTCTCTGCCCTTGAGAAGCCCAGGGTAAGATGCCTGACTTCTCCTCAGTGGGAGAGGGCAGGGGCCACAGGGAGCAGCCCACAGGCCCCGAGTTCATCTGAAACGCACTCCCAGGGGCAGGCGTGAGAGCTGGTGGGCCCCACACAGGAGGACCTTGCCGCCTGCAGGGCTCAGCAATGTCACCTCCTCCCACCGTTGACCCTCCCCCCCCATACCAGTTGAAGGACCATGAGGGTGAGCGAGGGCCCAGTGCCTGGCGGGTGCCTGGAGATGCTCCTGGTCATCAACAGAGTCCCCACAGAGCGTCACTCAGATACCTGCTGAGCAGCCTCAGGGTTGAGGTCTGCATCTTGGTCTGAAGATGCCCAGGGCTGTGTTCCTCAGCTTGTCATCGCGGTGACAAAATGCCCGGGAAAATCAGCTGAACGGAGAGATTGGTCTGGGACTTGTGGTTTCAAGGTGCCCAGTCCAGGGGAGGCCAGCTCCACTGCTTTCAGGCCTATGAGAGGCAGAGAACCATGGCCAGAGGCGTGGTGGAGCAGAGAGGGGACCAAGAAGCAGGGAGGGCCAGGGACCTCCCACGTGCCTGCCCAGGGGCCTGCCTCCTGCAGCCGGGCCCCTCCCAGTCCTTCAACGTGAACTCATCGTGGGTGAATCCACCGGCAAGAGCAGAGCCCCAGTCACTTCCAAAAGGTTCTACCTCTGGACACTGCTGCCCTGGGGACCAAGCCTTCAACAAGTAGCCTTTGGAGGACACCCCAGATCCAGCCAAGACCATGGTCCAGGGTCACACAACTGTCAATCTTGAGCATACAACGTCCTGCGGAAGGCAAAGAGGGGACCCTACAAACGTCCCCACACCATCAGATGTCCACATAAAACACCACTTTCCTTCCTCCACAACTGGGAGGGAAAAGCAGTCACAGGCCACAGGTGGGGTCACAGGCCACAGGTGTTAGACCCTTCCATGTGACTGTCTGGTGACTGGAACTAATGACCTTGAAAGAGTTGAGGGGTCAATCTCCACTTTTCCAACACACTCCCTGGGTTCTCAGATGGGTCCACGGTCCCCACGTGATGCTCAGAGAGACTCCAGCCCAGGAAGGAGGAGGCTGGAGGCAGGTCCACCATGTGGGTCCAGACCCAGCTCTGCCACTTGCTAGCTGGACGCCCTGAGAAGGTACTGTCCCTCTCTTAGCCTCACCTGTGCTCACCTGTGCAATGGGGATCCTCATCGTGCTTTTATTATTTGCTATTTCATAACTGATTCAGCCAAAGTAAAGATCGAGGTGATCGTTACAAAGCCCTCGATGCTCTGCATGGCCAGCATGCGGCCCTGAAAATGCGCGAGCCCTGCCTTCTAAGTGAGAGTCCTGTAGGTGGTTTACTGGGCTGTGGCACAGGAATGCTGTTGCTAGGCGCAGGCCTGGGGGCGGGGGCAGTTCTGGGGGCGGTCAGTTTTCTGTGCCTGGTCTCAGTCCTGCATAGCAGTGCTCCAGGGCAGAACTGCTCCCAGAGCCCAAGACAAGGACTTTGTAGGCTCGAGGTGCCATCCCTTAGCCCAGGAGAGCCCCTCTCCGCATCCACCACTGAGAAGCACAGGCTCCTGCAGAGGGCCGCCCTGTGCGCAGGGCCTCCTTCAGCCCTCTGCTCTCTCCTGCCTGCAGCACGGGACCCTGAGGGAGTTTAACAGTTGGAGTGGAAGCCAGCCTGGCCAGGGTGACCGGGACCCATCAAGGAGGGCAGGGCAGAGCCACGGGGAGGGGGTAACAAGAGGTTTCTGGGTCATGTCAAAGGCCTGGCTTTCCAGGGTGACACAGAGCCAGCCGTTGAGAACTTAAGGTAGGAACAGAGTAAGGACAAGACCCCGTCTCTGTTTTCAGAGCATGATTGTGGTTTAGATTTGAAAGTGAACACTCCTAAAATACAGTCCTTGGCCCAGAGACAGCAGAGTCCCACTTGCCTCCCGTCTCCTAAGCCTTAGCAGGGAGGTGGTAGCCAGCTCTTCAGAGCTCTCCGTCCTCCCCAGCCAGGCCGGGCAGGCTCAGTGGGGGATGCCCTGGGGAGAGAGGTGCTGACAGTCCCTGATCACAGACCAGGGGACCGGGCCTGGGAGTCAGCCTCCGTCCTGTCAGCAGGCAGCCCTGATCTCCCAGTCCAGAGGGTCTCCTCCTACCACACCCCTCCACCCCCAGTTCCCCAGGTTCCCAGGATTCCTGCTTCACTTGTGCCCTTGGGAATGAGCACAGCTCATTAAGAGCACCGTTTAGCCGGTGCCCCTCCCTCAGTTTCTCTTTTAAGGAATGACACTGTTCCTGGGATCTCAACACAGATGGTAGCATTATAAGGAACCAGAGCTGATCTTCCTATTTCTCATAGGGTGGCCAAATTACATACAGGACACCCAGTTAAATTTCGAATAAGCAATGCTTTTTTAAAAGTACAATTCTGGCCCCAATACTGCATGGGACATACTTACACTATAAAAAAAAAAAGAATCTTTTTCGTTCATCTGAAATTCAAATTCAACTGAGCATCCTGTATTCTTGTTTGCCAAGTCGGATGGACCCAACCCTGGCGGGGTGAGGACATCTCCTCATTTGTTGTGCTCCCCAGAAAGAAATCCTAAGAAATAATTAGCCAGAACTTTTCTCTCCCCTCTCTCTCTCTTTAGACGCTAGAGCGGCATTAAACTTGGTTTCTGGAGGGTAGGTCGGAACCTCTTCACTCTGCGCCTCCTCCCCCTCGATCCCCTCATCCTTCAACCTGAGAAATCTGGCTTCGGCAGATGCTGTGAGAACCGGGGTATAAATACCTCTCTGAATAACAGGCGATCTAAACAAATACCCCCCCCCCCCCCGCAAGAGGAGGACGGGTTTTCTTTCTGTTTACTGCATCTTCTGCTTAAATGAAGGCCCTCGACACAGTGGATACACTCGCTATTCCTGTCATTTTGGCTCTGTTTGATGCCTAATGATGTGCTCCTTATAAATGGCATTAAAAAACATTCCTTGTCAGTCACGGACGCCTGCAGGCAAGAGCAACCTTGCTCAGCCCTCAAAAGTAATTAAAGACAATCAACCAAAAATGCAAGGGGTCTGAGGGACCCGGATTCCAAACTCCACCCACTTGCGGCAGGAGCCCAGCATCCCGCAGAGGAGCCATTTACATTTAACCCTTAGGCGTCCAGCAGCCTGGCTGCTCAAACTCACCGGAGCTTGCAGACAGACGCAAACCCCGGAGCTCAGCGAAGAACCACACCGGTCGCTTCCTACCCAGGGAGGGAAAAACTCCCACCCAACACCAGAGTGCTTTCTCCCGGGGGCTGTTTGCAAGATAATCTATTTATTTCTAGTTCCTTCCTGAAACAGACTTATGTGTACCAAGAAAGAGAAGATGAAAATAATAATGTAATCTTCTTCTTAAAGACACAGAAATGGCATTTTTCTTGAAGCAACAAGCAGGTCCAATTCGGTCGAGTAAGACGCTTACCACTTGGGCTTTCTGTGACATTAATTCTACAGGTTTCAAGTACAAAATAAAATCCCAGGCTTGTGTCCATATCCAAAACCATGCTGAGAATAATTTCCCGTGGGGGTGGAAAGATCCCGAGAAGGATGCCCAGTGAGGATTGTGCACTTCACAAAGTTGAAGGGAGCCACCTGGAGTGTAGCGCTCCCTCCCCCACCTCTAGTAGGGCACATTCAAAAGGAAGCAAAAAGTGGGGAGTGCTGAGGGAATCCAGGGTCCAGTGGGCTTCCGGGCTGAAAGGCACAGTGTCCAGAAATCGCTGAAAGAGGAGATGGCACGTCAGATCTTCTCTGAGGGATTTGAGCGGCCATGTAAAAAGAAGGAATTGAGGGGACTGTCACAGTGTAAGCGAGAGTCCTGCCCAAATCTCTGCCTATGCAAAGGATGGGCATTTGTTCCATTTCCAACACAAATCTACCTTGTTTATTACTTGGGTGGGGTCCAGGTAGGGAGTGCAGGGGAATCTCCAGGAGGCTTGGAGGAAGCCTGGGAGTACAGGGGGGCGGGTTGGGTGGGGCTCCAGCCACCTTCTGTGGTTAGCCATGCCTGAGCAGGTGCATTGGCCCCAGTGGACAGGTTCTGTCTGGGATTTGACCTCTCAAAGCAGCTAGGTGGTGTCCCTGTGGCTGGGTTCCCAGGGAGCCCTTGGCCTGTGGATAAAGTGACCTTTGGCGGCAGGGTGACAGAGAGAGGGCAGCACCCCAAGCAAGGGCACAGGCCCTGCCCCATTCATGCAGGATGAACACAACCCACCTGGGGTTCCCTTTCCCTGGAAAATAAATTCTGTGGGGACCACATTCCCTGGAGTTTCTTACTCCTGGCCCAGTGGGGGCTTGGAGACTGGGTTCCATCAAACGCTGGTCATCCGTTTAGCATTAAAAACATTTAAACATTCTCAGAGGTTTGGCAGACAAACAACTCAAAGAGACACTGAATGGGAAAAGGTGCGAGAAGCAGCACTCCCAGAGTTTGGGGGAGCGCACTTTGAAAAGCAAGTGGACAATCAAGAATTCCAACGCCTGTCACCTGCAGCCCAGTGTCTCCGCCACTAGGAACCCAGCAACAGATCGGTGTACCCAGAGAGGAGCATCCTTTGTAGTGGCAAGATCGAGCCCAACCTAACCGTTCTTTAGCACATGATTGGCTAAAGAATGAATGCAGCTCATTCCCAGGAAGGGATACTGACTCAGAGGCGCAGGTGAAAAGCCCCGAGGGTGGGACAGTGTGTGCAGCGAGCTGACTTACTAAGTTCAGATGTAAGAAAATGATGGGGATAAGGAACTAAGAATTGGGGGCAGGAGAAGGGGCGAAGGAGAAAATTTTCACTGTTCAACATGTACATATATTGCTTTATTAGAATTAAACAGAACTTTTAAATGTTTAAATACCATTTAATTTCATTTTTGTTTTCTGCCTGACGATGGATTTCTCCCACTGACTGGATGCATCTTGGGCATTATCCTGTCGGTAGCAGCGCCGTTTAAAGCAGAGGCAGCGTTTTATTAGGACTGACAGCTTCATATCATCAGTCGTGCAATGTCATCTGCTGTGTAGAGTATTGTTTCCAAATGTGGCTTTGGGACCTCGAGGTAACCTGGTGTTCAGCTCAACTGTGAAAGGGTCATGACTCCCGGGAAGTCAACAGAGATGAAATTATTTTCTTACTGTGGGCTATAATAAAGGGCTTTGCCAAAGACAAGAGTAAGATCAGAGACGGCCTGCTGCCATTTCTTCCAGGAAGAAGAAAGTTTCTGGGTTGAAAAGAAAGAGAGTTTAAGTGTTTGCTGAAGGAAGGGACTGGAACAGCATTCCAGTATATTTTATGCCATCCCTACATCACGGAGGCTATATCTTCTAGTATTGACTCCAGCTCTAAATATAAAATACGTAAGAGAAGTATTATTCTTTACCCTTTAAATATTAATTATTCATTTTGAGATAACTGGAAGAATGTACAAAACAAGTATGTACAGATATATTCGTAGCAATATTGCTTTTGGGGGAAAGTAACCTAAATGTCCATCTATGGGGGATTGTTTAAGTAAATAAGGATAAATCCATGTTTCAAAGCACTAGGCAACCATTCTGAGGAAAATACACATAGATATTCACTGACACAAAATAAAGTCTGTAAGAATAGGTCACATCAGATTTTAAAAATGTCTTCTTTGATTCCTTTATATAAAAACAAGACCATGCGTGTAAAGTATAATAGGTGATGAATCATATCTAGTCCTGCAAAAGCGACACGCACATGCAGGTCTGGAATGACAGTGGAAGGGTTACTGCTTCCTTTTTCCTTTTAGTAGACTTTAAAGTTTCTAGAATGGAAATAGTTAGATTTACAAACAGTAATATTTTTGACTGTTAAGAGAAAAGGGAAAGACTCTCGCCAGGGAGAAGAGGGCAAAGAAGACCATTCACTTTCTGCATACAGTTTATATTCATTTTTTACCGACTCACTACACATATATCCACCTGATGCCTACTATGTGCTAGGATGCCTACTATGTACTAGAAGGACCTGATTCGCTCCGTATAACTCCTGGAAAGCTCAGCGCAGGCCCTTCTGCGGGATCATTCACAGTGAACACATTTACTCCAAGAGGTTGAACCATATATACACTTCCCGGCTGGCTGCGTGGGCCACAGGGGCCGCTATCTGCAGGTTCGCAGGGCGCAGCCTGGTTCCCACAGCATTCTTTTGACCTATCAAATTTCCAGTTCTTCTTTCAATTTTCTCCCCTCCTCCAAGGAAGACCCTGGAGGCCAGGGCGGGTTTTGCTGCTGCGCTGGGCCGGGAATCGCTCGGGTGCCTGGAGGGAGAGGAGCCCCGTGCTGCGGGACGACTCTTCTTCGCAGAGAGACGTTTTTGAAGCCAGGCGAAGCCGCCCTTCCCCGGGCTGCAGAGCCCTGGCGCACGCCGGCGCGGGGCAGCGGTCCGCGTAGACGCGCCTCGGCGCGGGGCGGGGGTGCGCGGCCCGGGGCGGGTCCATCTGCCCAGCGAGGGCTGCATCCTGCCAGCCGCTGACCTCCAATCTGTCACTCTGCGGCTGAAAGGCGGCCGCGCTGAAGGGCGCCTCCCGCTCCGCCTATTGAAAGCGTGAATGCGAAGTGGTCCAAGTTGACCCGCCGCCAGCCTCCGCGGCTCCAAGTCGGCGAGGCACCCTACAGTTTACACGGCCCGGCCTCAATGCAGCCTCCAGGCGCCCCATTCAGGCGGGCCTGCATGCAAAAGAGCCGGCCATTAGATCATCGTAATTATCCCATTGACATCGCCCGGGGCCCCGTGGGGCACGGGAGCCCATCAAACGCGTCTCTAATGAGGCGCTCCGGGCCCATTGTGCGCGCGCCGCCCCCTCGCCCGCCGCCGCCCGGGCCGCCGACAGGCGGTGCCTTTCAGGCTTTCACTCGCGCTGACCCCCGACCCCGGGTTCTGACATCAGCAGCCCTGATTTGTGATCATTTTTATTGGCACACACTCAACGCTTGTTTCCTGTGTTTAACTCCGGCCCCCGCCCCACCCTCCCCCCCGCCTTTTAGGCGACACTTATTGGAATCTAATAGGCATCTGCCCAGCCCCGGAGTGAGCCCGCAGCGTTCTCACAGAGGGCCCGACCATTATGCCAGGAGCAGCGACCAGGATTCATTATCTAGGTGCACGGACCCGCTAATCACCGCCAGGGCGAACAATCCCCAGCAGATGTCCCCGACTTTATGAGTTTTAATTAAAATGTTCTACTTATTTTTTTATCAATGCACTTTCCCCCCCACCCGCCCTGAAATGAAAAAAAAAAGATGTTACTTCCTTGTAGTGTTTTGCAAATTACGCCTTCATAAGGGTGATTAAGAGACGCTTATTTGGAGCTAATCGAGTTTTTCGCCCCCCACCCCCTTCCCTTTTAACATGCTGCTGCTAAATTATTTTTTTTTTAAAGAATTAATTAAACTCGAGGTTTAAAAAGATTCTGTTTTCTTATGTCACAACAACTTCATATAGCAGGGAAACTGTAGGTTGCTTCCTTCGGATGCCAAAGATGGTAATTTGCACCAATACCTTAATTTCAAACATGGTTTGACAGAGGAACTCAGCGGTGTCTTCAGTTTCCCTGCCTTCTTCCACAGCGGTTCAGCGTCTGTTTCTTTCCCAAACTGTTTGCCGCAGTTGAAGGACGTGATTGTTGCTCTGTGACTCTGAGTTTATGAAAGATCCATTTTAAACGGAGAGGTTTGGGCTTTTTAAAGTATAAACCTGATACCCTCCTTAAAACGTCTTCAGCACATATGGTTTTTAATGTAATTTTGTTTAACCACAAGCATAATTTAATTTGCCATAAAACTGAAATGAAAGGACATTACAAACGAGCTTTTGACTTGAGGAGTGTCAGTTAAAATAACCATTTGCCAAGAGGCCGGGGCTTAAGGAAAATGGCACCGTTTCACTGCGAGCAAGGCTCCAGAATGTGAAAGAAAAAGTAAGATGATTTCTTTTTCAAAGGTAGCGACTTCTGTGTGATTGGGGAATCTCAGCCTGGATGCATTATTTGGACTCCATTGGTATTCCTCTTGGATCTGTGTGAAAAATAAATTTTCATACAGATGATTCAATTAGAAAGATAGAAAGCACATTCTAAAAACGGAAATCACAGATAACAATTTTCAATTGTTTAAAAAAAAAACCTCTATCAGTTATTTGGTTATTTCAGGAAGCAATAAGTAAGAGAATAGGGCACTTTTCATTTCTTAAAGCCAAACCAAAATGTTTTTAAAAAGCAGGTGATGTCTCCATCACTAAGTACGACCCTTGGGTTCTAATGTGAACAATAATTTTTAAGTCATTTATTTTACTTTCAATTTACAATTTTTTTTCTAAACTTTTTCAGAGACTTCTCCCTGTTTATGCAACTTTGATTTTGCAATCTGCTTCACCCACCGATGGTCTCAGGCACCCACTGCCTCTCAGTTCTTCTTGAAACACTCCTGATTTTTCCTCAATTTTTTTCTCACGTGATCTGAGTCTCCCTCCGTTTCCTGTCACTTCCTAGGAGAGTGCAGAATGTCACCATGTGAAAGCATTTCTCCTGGGGCTTGGTGAAACAGAAAACAGTGGCCACAGCCCAATTTAATGAAATGAGAAGCTTTAAAACACACACACACACACACCATGATTCTGCTTTCACCAGACAACCCACAACAAATTATGACTTTTCTTGTCCTGCAACACCCAGCACCTCTCAGATACAACATTAAGCTCTTAGAATACCTAGCTTTTCATTCCACAATAGGTTATGAGAGTGATTGACTTTGACCATTAAAAACACTGCAGTTCTTTCCAAAAATACAGCTCCTTTCAAATGCCCCAAACTCGCTGCTGCCGTTTCAGATGCTGTGGCCTTTCACCAGAGAGGTCACCACATCTGCTTTCTGGGGGCTCAGGGCTTAAAGGTGAAATGAAAACCCCGTGAGAAGCTTAGCTTTGCACAGAATCTGCAGGCACCCTGGACCTGTGAGTAGCACCCCCAGGACACTGGTGGGCAGGTCTTCAGGGAGCAGGGTTGTCGGCCCTTCTCTGGAGCAGGCCTTCCAAGGGGCACCGGCCCTGTGCTGAAGGCTCCTGATGAATAGACCTTGGAACCGTCCAAAGACCCCCATGACACCCCTAGATCCCAGGCCACAGAAGCAGCTGTGGGCAGTCCATGGTGCAGTGGCGTAAGGAGCCAGGTACAGTGACAACATGGTAAGTTCTCCACCCAAAGGTGATGCTGCCCCAGGACAAGGAAGAGACGGTGTGAGAGGAGGACGAGAGGAGGACGGGACCAAGAGCAGAGCAGAGCCGCTCCTCCACGGGAACCAGGAGGGGAGTTCAAAGGGAGGGACTGATGCAGCACTGAGAACTTGCTCACAGAGGGAGGCCCTGGAACTCAGTGAGCCAGGGACAGACAGTAAACGGGAGGGGAAGGCAGGGCAAGCAAAGGCTCCAGGGTCAGAAATTCCATGTGTCTTTGAATTTTTGATTAAATGCAACAGAAAAATTAAATGCAAAATAAATAAGCCGATGTGGCAGGCCAAAAAGTGAAACAAACCCTGTTTGCAGGTGCAGGTGGCAGCGGGAGGCGGGGGAGCACAGGGCATGCGGGAAGAGAAAGACCTAGAGGAGAAGGGTGCCCGGGAGAGGATCCTGAGAAGCAGGGGTGATAAAACAGGTCTCTGGGGATAAGTATTCTCCCAAGCCGTCCTCACATCAGCAGTGTCTCCAGGCCTTTGAGACCAGCCCACCCAGAGCAGGTGGGTGCAACGACCCCTCCCCCAAGCAGGAGGGAGAGGGAGGGCTGGGGCCTGGAAACGGGCTTTATTCTGTCTCACCCCAGGGGAATTCAGAGGCTGGTGAGTGGCACACAGGGCTAGAAGCGGCCTGCATGGCTTTGGCTCCAACAGACCTTCATTTTGTCGAGTTCTTGCAACAACCAGGGTGGGTAGCCCCATTTCCTGGTAACACACCAAGTGCTCCCTTCCATTAAGCTCTCCTACAGGCCGGGCACTGGGCCAGATATCCCACGTGCATTACCGTGCTCAAAGAGCTGCTGGGTTTAACAAGCAAAATTCCACATCTGGGAATTAAAGATACAAGGATGTTGTTCCTAGTTTATCTGAAATTGAAGTTTAATAAGCAACTTTGTACTGAACTCTCACAAAGTCTAATGCCTACAGTGATCTCCCCATCTCCAGAGGAGGACTCTGACCCTCAGGGAAAGTAAGCCACTTATTTGAAGCCACACATCAAGAAAGCAGCCAAGCTGGGTCTTGTGTCAATCAGGGATCTTCACCGCCACCATCTTCTTTAATGAACCCAGTTGCCTGATTTCAGAGGAACACAAGAGTTTGCCCCCAACCACCATGTCACTGAACACCTCCTGTGTGGCATGTCACTACACCACCTACATATTTGCTACACAGCTTACAAACAGTGTCCCACAAACCCAGTTTGGGACCATTGCTGCTGTGTTATGGTTGGAGAACTAAGAAGTCAGCTTGACCATGCTCGTGTAGCGAGTGTCGGAGGAGCGCAGCCCCTGCTCCGGTCAGCTCTGGACTGTTGCCTGCTACATTGCAGAACCGATGTTGGACCCCCCAGCTCTGCCTGTCCACCGCCTTTCCAGGAAGAGGTGGCCAGAGCATAGGGGCAGGCTCCTGGACCCCACGGCTTTATGCAAGTGATGACCCCGTGTCCAAATACCTCTGGGGCAGGAGGGTGTGCAGAAGTCACATTATGGGAAAGTCCACGTGGAAGTCTGCAGGTCACGTGCTTCTGTCTGTGTAACACAGAAGATAGGTGGGGTGCCGCAGCTGCTTCTATATGCCTGAGGTTTCTGGAAGGACACACAAAGAACAGTCCCAAAGGTCGACCCAGAGGAGGGAAGAGACTTGTACCTCTGCTGCACACCAGGGTTTGGCAAAGCCATTGAGGTAACTGAGGACTTGCGAGTGACCCTGAGGACAAACCAAGTGTGCTTCAGGAAGCCACTCCTGCTTAAAGCAGTGTTGGTGAGCCATAGCCCAAAGGCCAGGTCCAGCCACTGTTGGCTCTTCTGAATAAAGTTTTATTGGGATGAAGCAGGAGGTTCATTATGTGCCGATGGAGGCTGCCTTCACTCGCGGTCCACCTGGCCCCTGGCAAGCGAGCTCACTCGTTCTAGACGGTCCAGGCCGCTTGAGTATTTTGCATGTGTGGATTCATTTCACAATAGGGAAAAAAGAAAGGAAAGATGTTCATGGAGCTGGTGTCACTTCCGTGGCTTGTCAAGAGCTCATCTTTCCTTGCCTTGGAGGTCCAGGCAGGCGGCCAGGGTCGCCCTTGTGTGCCTCCCCAGATTGCTCAGCCCTCTGGTGAGCTCCCACCCTCTGAGCAGCCCATCAGGAAGGCGTGGATGCTGTGAAGACCTCTCCAAGAATTGCTTTCTGGTCTTTCATTGGATGGCTACATAGAGCTGAACGGGTTGGGTGTTGGTCTCCAATAAACCTGATTTTATGTGTGTATTAGGCTCCTATTGCTGCTGTAACGAGCTGTCACATACTCAATGGCTTAAAACTCCATGCATGTACTACGCTATAGTCTTGAGGTCAGCAAGTCCAGCACAAGTCTCAGGGAGCAAAGTCAAGATGGAGGCAGGGCCGTGCCCCTCTGGAGGCTCTGGGGGAGAATCCGTGTCCTGGCTTGTGCAGCTTCCAGAGGCTGTGTGCATCCTTGGGTACGGTCTGTTTTCCACCTTCAAAGCCAGAGGTGGCCTCTTCTGATCCCTCTCTCTGTGACTCTCCTGCCTCCCTATTATAAAGACCCTTATGGCTTCCCTGAATCCACCTGGGAAATCCAGGAGAGTCACGGCATCTCAAGACCTTTCTCCTGGAGGGGAAGAGCTGTGACATCTGGGACTCTGACGGGGGATGGAGCCAAAGGGTGAGAGTGGAGGAAGTGTCTCCCCACAGGGTTCAACTCCACGCTGGCAGAGGCCTCTGGTGAGCTGTCCTGCATGTTGTGCTCCATGCAGACTGTATCCGTCTGTGCCCAGAGAGAGTGATTCACTTTCCCAAGTCACAGTGCTGCTGGCAGAACGGATCCCAGGCCCTCAGCAGGCAGCTTAGCTCTCTGACCTTCATCTGCCAGGTGGGGCCAAGCAGTCACCATCAACCCAGTCAGAGAGCCCTCTGTGCCCATCTCTGCTTCAGTCCAGCTGGGAAGGCCATGGACACAGGCAACACTCTGGCCTCAGGCTGGACAGGCCATTGATCAGTAGGTGGCCAACAGCACTTTGGATGAGGTGTGCCACTGCAAAAAAAAGCCACCAGGGGGTTGGGAAGCTGGATGAGGGCCAGGGAAGTGGCCAGAGAAACCCCTGGGAAGCCAGGAGCTGCCTGGGAGGAGGGTCCACAGAGACTGGAGGGCAGGGCTGAGGCCAGGCCAGCCTCAGCCGGTCCCCCAGCATGGGTCAGCCACCAAAGGGAGCAGGGAGGTGCAGTGCTGGGCGCCCACGCTGTGGCCCTGAGGGTGACACTGAGTGTCCCAGCAGGAGCAGCAGGTACCTCCTGCTGGGTGACCACACAGGGCTGCAGGCTGCAGGAGCTGGGGTGGGCTCAGCCTCCACAGAGGTGTCGGAAAGGAGCACCCAGGCCCCGAGGGGACAGGAGCCCGGGACAGCAAACCACTGACGGCTGTTGTACAACTGAAGTTTCATGGCACAAAGCCACAGCCTCTCGATGACCTGGTTTCTGCTGCCCAGCGCTATGCAGGCCGTCAGGGGGCACAGAGATGGGTGGGGGCAGAGTCGGGTGGTGGACTCTCCCAGTTTGGGGGAACACGGGAATGCTGTGCTAAAATGGGGAGGGTCCTTGCAAACTACCAAGCCTGAAGTTTGCAAGCCCCACCTCAGAGCCACAGAGGCAGGCCCAGGCTGCAGGTGAGGTGCTAAAGGCAGCTGGGGAGGGGCCGTAACAGGCCACCTGCCTCTTTTGGGTGTGGGCAGGGTTCACTCTCAGCATCCACCCGTGCTGGGCCCTGAGTCTGCCTCCGCTGTGGACTCTGCCTCCCGCCCCAGCTCTGTGCTGCCCCCGCCTCCTAGAGCTGGCCAGGACACGCAGCGCCCACCAGGAAAGACCCTGGGAATCATAATCGCTGAATCTGCAAAGTTTCAGGAAACCTCTAAACAAGAGGCGGGGCCTGTCAGAAACACCCACACACAGAGGGCCGGGTGGCGGGTGGCAGGGTGGGCGGGTGGCTGGCCATTGTGCCCATGAGAGGCAGCACCCAGGCCTCCCCAGGAGGCTTTCCTGCGAGACAGGGCGGGGGCGGGCGGCCCCACGTCAGTGGTGCGAAACATAAATATTGATGTGAATTCGGAGGAACAAGGTTTTGTTTTGTTTACTGTTATCCAGAGCAGAACATTCTCAACGTAAACTCATCCTGACCGCCACAAAGCGGACGGCGCTTCCCCACCCATGGAGGCTGCGTGGGTGAGGCTCCCCACGTTTTTGGAGGGGCCTGTCTCAGCTGAGGGTGTTGGCAGAGGCTGGCAGCTGGGTGGGATCAGGTTTGTGAGTTTGGATGATAGTTTTGAAGCATTCAGTTCCAGGAGACGAGGGAGAGACAGGAATGAGCTGGGGTGATCTTTTGTGTCCAATAAAAATGGGGGTGGAGAAAGAGAGCTGAGAACCGCGGGGTTGGTATAAGAGACTCAGATTCCTGTGTTGGCTCCTTTGAAAAATATCAAACAAGTTGTACCAGTGAAAGGCCCCTTGGGGCAGACACTTTGGGACAACAAATCGACACACTGAATTGCCTGCGTGACCGTCTCTCACCTTGGGGGTGGTAATAGACTTGGGGGCCAAGGTTGGCAAGCGGGGCCTGGAGGGGCTGGTCTTGCCTCGGGTGGTCTTGACTGGCACTTTCTTTTAAAATGAATTATTTGCCAACATTCATTGTGAAGAGGTTTTAAAGAACCGGAAGCCTCAGGAGCAGTGGGTCTCTGTCCCCGTGGGACAGCCTCTCTAGAGCTGAGTGGCCACGGCTCCTGGCAGACAGCGGTTCTCAGCCAGGGTCATCGCGCCTCCAGGGACATTTGGCAATGAGTCTGGAGACGTTTTAGGCTGTCATGCTGGCATCTAGTAAGTGGAGGCCACAGCACCCCCAGTGGACCCAGTGTGTGTCATCCTTTCTCATCTTACCAGGTCCCTCGTCTGGCCCTGGAGGGTGTCCAAGCAGGGTCCTGGGCCACCGGTGGGCATTCCCTCTTCGTCACGCTCAGGTGGTCTGTCCCTAACCTCCCCGGATCCTGGTACATGCAGGCTCAAAACCCTCACCTGGAAGTCAGGCTCATGAGGCAGAGGGCTGGGGCTTCCCCATTTGGTCAGTGCCCACCTGCTCCAGCCTTCCCGCTGCCCCAGAGAGGGACCTGCACTTGCTGAGCCTGGTGTGGGCCGCTCAGATTCCAGACACGCCCTCCCCTCTGCGGTCCTTTATGCCCCACTTTCCAGCCCGGGAATCGCATCTGGGAGACCTTCCTGGCTGAGCCCGGGTCTTCCTGGGCCCCTCTGCCCTGTACCTGTGACCCTGCACCCTCATTGTGAATGGTTCCCTCCCCCAGAGGGTCTTGGCTCCAGGATCCCGGAAGGGAGCACGATGAGCGAGCGGCCAGTGAGAGTCGGCTCCATCCACGGCGGGCGGTGTGTACTGCCCCCGATGCTCCTCGGACTTCCTGACCCTGTGCCTGGCTGCAGGGTCAGCAGTGAGCCGACGGTGCCCGGTCCCGGTCCCCAGAGCCAACACACAGTAGCTGGCTGCAGAAGCTTGCTGGCCTCTGAGCAAAGACGTAGCTGGTATCCAGGGACATCTGAGGGAAGAGCCACAGTCCTGGGGAAGCAGAGAGCTGGGCACCTTCGAGCCGGGGCCAACCTTGGCCCACAGCCCACTGTGATGGCCACTCGATCTTACATAGCCACACCCACTTCCTTACCAAGGCTGAGTCGAGCCCACGCGTTAGGGGACAGTGACCGCTAAGCAAACTTATCTCTCTCCTCGTCACAGAGGCAAATTCTCTGATGCACCTGGTGAACAGCATCCTGGGTTGGAAGCTTGGGTCCAGGGTTGCTGGACCCTCTAATTTTCCCAGAGAGGTCAGAGGTGTGCCTTTATGTCTGAGGGCAACTGCCCGAGGCGGCCTGTGGACACTGTGGTGTGGCTCGGGCCACGTGGGGCTATAGGCTCTGCTGGGACTGTCCTGCCTGTCCTCTCTGGCTCCCCAGGCCCGGCTAGCCGCGGGGGCTTCACAGGTGAGGGAGCTCAGAATCCACCAGGAGTGAAGCTAGAAACAGAAAGCTTTAATCCAAGGTGGAAAGTGAAGGCTCCAAAGGGGAGCCAGCAGTATTTTGGGGGGTTGAGAGGGACAGGGAGGGGCTGGGGACGGATCTCGACTGGGGGTGGGGGGAGGGAAATTCTGAAAAGATGGAGCTTCCGGTGGGGGGCTGAGGCTGTCCAGGAGGCCCTTCTGCCCTGGCGAGTGGTCAGTGCCGCGGGAAGTGTGCCATCTGCTGAGACTCCCCCTGGACCTCCTTGCCAGTGTCGAGGTCCCAGGTCCCCGGGTGCCACCAGGTCCTCGGGTGCCACCAGGTCCTCGGGTGCCTAGATTGCAGAAGCACCCACTGCCTCGCTCTTCTCTTTTCTCCCTGGCGTCCCCCGGGCACCTCGGGGTTTCCCAGCCTGGGCTCAGCTCAGTCAGATCTGCTTGGGCCCTGGACGGGGAGCAGGTGTGTGAGCTCTGGGGAGGCTGGGCTGGAGGTGCCCCAGGCTTCTCTGCTGTCCCCATGAGAGTGCCTGCTGGCCTGTTGGGGACCACAGGCATGGCAGCTCTGTCAAGTTGTCCTGTGGTCCCAGCTGCGGACGTCCTAGCATGACCGACAGCTTCTGACCCCTAGACGGGGCGTGAGCCCAGCCAAAGTGGGAAGAGCTGCCCTGCTGCCTCCCCACTCACCCAAATGGGCACTATGGACAGCAGGACAGTAAATACACGCTGGTCCATCGCTAAGGATCGGTGGGTTTGGGCCATGTATCAGTGGATCCTTAGCCTACCTTCAACGATAAAGGAGCCTGCCCTTCTCTTCCCTCTGCCCTTCATTCTTCTGTCTGGAATGCAAATACAGTGGCAGGAGCTGAAGCAGCCACGTTAGGCCCTCAAACAGATGTGTCTTGTTGAAAACAGAAGAGGAAAAAGAGAGAAGGACCCCTGGGGCCCTGGGCCTGAACTGTTTACCCTGAGACTAAAAGAAACAGCCTCCCCACAGGTCTTGGCCCTGCCCTGCTGGCCTCCGTCACAGAAGCCATGTCAGTGGGCTAGTGCTGGAGGCTCTGCGATCAGGGTCGTAACCGGGATGTGGCATTAACTCAGGGATGGATATTTTCGTCCGGCTGGCCACTGGTCAGGGTGCTCTTGCCCCAGGGCCACCCACGGGCCTTCTCCGTGAGGCCAGCAGCAGAAGCTCCCTGGAGCTGACTCCTTTCACACCATCCATCTCTAGCTTTGCAGCCTCCAGCGGGGGCTGGGGCTCTGCTCCTGGGGACTTCGGGGACTAGGCATGGCCCACCACAGAGTCCCCCTTTCCACTAGGTCACAATCGTGGATCAGCAGATTTAGGAACGTTGTGAAATCACGCTCGCCCTGGAGTGTGAACCGCCGCAGGGACACCACTCAGCAGGCTCACGGTGCTGGGACCGGGCAGGACATTGGAGGGGCATTTGGAACTGTGCCTGGACGGCAGGACCTACCATGCCACCAGAGAGGACCGTGTCTCTTTATTAGGGCGGGAAGTCTGTGCCAGGACACCCCATCAGAGTCCCCTGGGTCCCCTGGCCAGGACTGGGTCACGAGCCCAGTGGGCGGCCCAGGGAGCTGGGTTCAGCCTGCTGCCAGCCCTTGGGCATCACCAGGAAGAAGATGCTGGGAGGAGGCCGTAGTGTCTGCCACAGCTGCTCAGAGCCAGGGTCTTCCCGCCCCTGGCCCAGCACACGTCCTTTAGTTTGTAACAAGGTGCTGACGCTCTTGCTGTTTGTCGTCTGTCTTTCCCACACTTGGCCTTGGGTAGGGAGGACCCAGGAGGCAGCAAAGACCTGCCCTGGCCAGCAAAGACCTTAGTGTCCACCCACAAAGACCTGAGCACCCAAAGACCATGGTGCCCTGAAGTGTGGGTGCTTCAGCCTCTGCAGCGGGGAAAGCCATCCTGAAATCATCAGTGCAGAGCCACGCGCAGGTGCCTATGCCTCGCACGCTTCCCTGGCCTGGCCCGCTGCCCCAGCCTGGCTTCCCTCGTGTCTGGGCTGTGTCCGACACAGCCAGGTCATTCCCCAGGCTCGATCGCACGGTGGCAGAGGGGCTCCAGCAGCAGCAGGAGAAGGTGGACCCCAGGGCAGGGCCCTTCTCCATCACCTGCCTGTCTCTGTTGGCTGAGTCCCGCTGCCAGCTCAAGCAAGCCAGATGGACAGGCCATCAGGCCCAAGGAGGGACAGACGAGCCCCATCTCTTGATGGGAAAAGCTGTAGCACTGTGGCCATTTCCCTCAGGGGGGGCTTCCTCTGGCACAGATTTCTGGGAGGCAGAACATTGCTTCTTGGTGGCTGAGAGACGTTCTCACCATTGTCCACTCTAGTCTCTGGCCTGGAACAGAACTCCGTTCAGAAGGGGAGTCTCTAAGCACGGCTGACCTAACCCAGGTGAAGGGGCCCTTGGAGGCCTGTGGCCTCCTACTAAATGCACAGCCCAGGGCACGACCAGTGGACTCTTTTCACCTGCGTGCTACCCAAGATTTCCATTTGGTGGAAAATCCACGTTCTGCCCAAAGTTTCCACATCTCAACATTCCAAAGTCACGATTGTTGACAACCAAACTAAACTTCTCCCGAAACGCAGCCGTATCTGTCTGTCAGAGGAGAGAGGCCTCCCTGGCAGACACCTTGACCACCTTTTCATCACAGTCTGCAGGCATCTGTCAAAATGTACCGCGCCTTATAAATATGTATAACACGGCTCTCGTGTTCTGTGCGAGGAGAGGGTATCAATGCTGCGATTAATTAGGCTAATTTGCATCCAAGACGATACATAATTAATTTCTTCATTAAAAGCTTTCAACATTTCTTTGCGAAAAGTGCAAAAGATCATTGATGAGGTTTGAAGAAGCAATTAGTAATAAAATATGTCAATGCCGGGACAGGAGAGCAGGACGGGCTGCCGGTGCCACTCAAAGTCGGGACGAGGCTGGGACTTGAAGACGTTCGTTGTTTGTCACATCTCTTCTGGTTGTTATTTTCACTAAGGACGGTTCCCTTTTCTTCTTCCTCCCGAGCTGTGTGTGCCCCTTACGTGGTGTCTATAAACTGGCTCCTTGGAAACCCCTGGCACCGATGGACAGAGCTTCGTACAGCCAAGGCAGCCATAACAGCAAGGCACCCCTCAGGACGTTACCGGATGCTCACTATTTCCAAGTTTCACTCGCCTTATTCCATGAACGCTCACAAAACACTTTCTGAAGTCGCTGCTATCGCTAATTCCCATTTAATAAGTCAGAATAAGAGTCGCCAAATTAGGGCCCACGGGCCGCACCCAGTTACCCCCTGTTCGTGGCAGCAGGAAGAGTGAGACGGGGACCCCCACAGCCGCTTCCTGTTCCATTGAAACCGAGCGCCACCACCTCTGTGGGCCACTCTGACCTCATGCTTGGCCTCTGTCCGGCCGCACACCACCTGCCTCAGGCCCTTTGTACTTGCTGCCCAGACCACCCGTGAGTCCCCAGGACTTTGGAGCAGAGGAACCAGCAGGGGTTTGAACGTGGACTGCTGGAGCCCAGCCCTGACACCCCTGGCCAGCTCCCTGGCTCTGTGTGCTCAAGTCTGCCGCTTCTGGGAGGGAGAGAAGGCCCTGTCTTTCCTGTACCCACTCACGTCGGCTCACCAGTCGCCTCTGAGCCATCTTCTCGGAAAGCCCTACCCGCGGGCTTGCTGCCTCCTCCCCCAGACCATGGGCAGCACTTAATGCTACAGGCTCGTCTGTTGCCGCTGATTTCCTCATCAGCCGGCACAGAGGTGCCACTCGCCAAGGAACACCGTGAACAGGGTAGACCAGGAGCAGCCAACCTGGCCTCTGGTCCTTCTCCCACCCACAGAGCACCGTGGGAATGTCCACAGCCAGACCGCAGCTCCATGGCCTGGTCACTAAATGACCAGGGGAGGCAGACTTGGACCTGGTTTTCTCGGTGGCTCAGATAACACCAGAGGGAAGAAGAAAGGCCCATGACTCTGGACTCTCCCGGAGGAAAGATCACGGGCCTTGTGGTCAGAGGATGTCAGCAAGTCACCGCCACCGCCACCCGCCTCAGCTGGCGCTCCTGGAGGTGGCTGTGGGCGAAACGGTGCCCGGTGCAGGGCCCAGCTCCACCCAGCAGTAACCAACACTCCTGCCACTCAGTGCTGATGACAGGAGGCACAAAGGCTTTGGTACCACATCACATGTCCCCAGGTTCACCTGGAGAGGTGACATCACCCTTTGCAGAGAAAAGATTCTTCCAATTTAAATAAGAATGACCGCAGAATCACAGCTGTGGGGAGAAGATGATTCCCCTGGCATCTCTCCTTCTCTTCCGAACCTGAAGAAGAAAGGTCCCTCTCTGAAAGCTTTGAAAACTGCCACAGCACAAGGTGCCCTTCCCCAGCCACTGAGGCTCCCCGGATTCCCGGACATGCAGAAGGTGTGGATATTCATTCAGGTGGTGCCCGGTCAAGACCCACAGGGTGTCCTCTCTCTGCAGCCTCCATTCACACCTAGCTGATTCTGAAAAAAAAAACCCAGGGGGTGGTCTCTGGTGGTTGGAAGTCTTTATCTAAAAACCTCCCTCCCTGGATGCCGCTGATTTGAGAATGAGCCTATCTTAAAGATTTCCTGATTTTCCGTGTGCGTAGCCGGGCACCACGGACCTCTGGATCCACCCAGCTGAAGGGGTTCCGACCCTCACCCCTGAGACCACAGCAGAGGAGTAAATTCCCACCCACTGCCCAAAGCCAGCTTCTCCAGTGGCAGAGGGTCTTGACCAGGGTCAGTTGGCCCTAGGGGGATGCAATGTGGCCAGAGAGGGAAGTCGAGGATATAAACCCGGGACCCCTCAGAGTTCCCCAATCATGAGGCACAACTCCTGGTTTCATAAATAATGCTTCGTGGCGACTCTGCATGACGGATCATTCGTAATAAACTCCAGAGTGGCTTAAATAATCAACCTCCTGCCCACCAAAGCCTGGAGGCAGGAGTGTCCCGGGCCTTTCAAGACCCTCCTGGGAACCCTGCAGGGGCTCTGGGAAGAAGGGGCGGGCCGGCAGCGCTCCCTGTGGTCCTGCTTACCTCCACCCCGTGGCTGGGGACCCTGGCCCCCCAGGAGGGCTTGGGGTGTCCACATCGTCTCCCTGGGCCACCTTGGCTGTGCAGGGGGCTTACCTAGGAAGGCCCTGTCCATCTGCACATCTCCCTCAGACCCTTCCAGGGATAAGGGACAAGCCGGCCTGGCCTGTGTGAGACAGAACTTGTGATCCGCTCACAGTGACAGCATCGCGGAGTCTGGGTGCTGCGGGGCCCTGTACCTCCCCGCTGATGGCATGAACTGCTAGGGGCGGCCAGGGGAGCTGACGGCTGAGCTGGAGCTGGTGCTCGGAGCCCTGGCTGAGCTCCTTGCCCTCGACTCCGCTCCACACTGACCATGCCCTGGGAAGGTGCTGCTCCTGCCTCCACTTTTCAGACCCTAAGAGAAGATTTGCCCAGAACCTGATCAGCTTCCAAAACTGACCAGTTTGTGGCGAAGCTCCTTCTGACGTCACCACCCACACCACGGTGCTGCTCTGCCGGCATTTGTGTTCAGCCACCAGAATGAAGGGACATTTATGGTACCTCTGTGATGGAACTGTTGTGGGACCCATCTCTGAGCTGTAGGTGCTGTGGGAGCCACAAGGTCACTTGGTGCTATTGATAGTTGGCACCTGGGAGAGTGTCTTCGAAGCAGCCAGGCTCCATCTGGCAAAAGCCAAATTGGAGGAAAAGAATCAGGTCTGAAATATTTAAAGTTTACCAAAAAAAAAAAAAAAATACAATCACCTTACATCTAAGGTTAGCAAAAACAAGACCACAGTAACTAACCAAGGCTTCATGACAGCGACTCTTGGACTCATGGTCCTGATCATGGGGGACGCTCCCCTGGGGGTTTGAGTGAAGTCTGGGTGAAGCACACCGTCCCTGCTGCACCTTGAATAGTGACTTGAACTGACTCGGATTCCTAGGCTGTCGGGAGGAGCCCGGGCCTTTCATGCATCCAGTGGTTATTGATTGAGCTTCTACCAAGGTCAAGGCACATTTCTAGGAGCTGAGCACACACTGAGGATCAAAAAAGGCAAAAACCTTGTCCTCATTGAAGTCAAAATTAAAATGTAAAAGTAAACCCAGGGCACGGCTGATGGTGAGATGCTCTCTAGGTTGAGAAGCAAGCAGAGGCGAGGGCTGGCCCTGGGTCAGTGGCCAGGGTGACCCAGGGAGGCCTGGGAGAGAGGGAGGAGTGTGCAGAGGGAAGAGCAGGTGCAGCCTAGGAACAGACCTATGGTTCCAGGAAGGAGGCCGCCTGGAGGGCAGGGTGGACAGTGGCCTCGGCAGGAGATGGTGTCAGTGGGAGACTGGCAGATCCTGGGGCCTGGGGCTGCTGTGGGGGACTTTCTTCGCCCTGTGTCATAGCAGCACTGAGGACAGGGCCAACAGGATTTCCCTGGCTGCCCAGCGGAGTCTCCCAGGGGGCAGCGGCAGCATGGCGGGTGTCACTCTGCCCCGCAGCCCTCTCTCGCACCCTTTCTATGACAAGAGAAACCCTGCAAAGCGGTCCAGTGGCCTTCTCGGCAACACACGCAGGGGCGTGTACCTTTGCTACGGTTTCAGGGTCCATCTCCTCCAGACCCTCATTAAAATGTAGCGGCCAGTGCAGAGGCTTAAGAGGTGGGCCTTTAAGAGGTGAGGAGGCCCCAGGGGCTCCATCCTCCTGGGTGGACCAGGGCCATTGGCTCCAGAGTGTGTCCACTATGAAGGGGAAGTGCCCTCTCCTGTCCTGCTTCCTTCCACGGATGACGCAGCAGCAAGGCCCTCCCAGGTGCCAGCGCCTCCACCTTGGACTTCCAGCCTCCAGACTGTGAGCAATGAGTCTCTGTGTTTTTATAAATGACCCAGGTTCAGGCTTTCTGCTCCTGCAGTTCCGAGGAGGTCACCAAGCTTCACGCACATGCACACCCTGCACAGAGCCACAGGCCAAACCAGGGCTGAAGGCAAGTTCCAGGGGCTCCCAAGGCCACCCTGCAGGGGAGTTGCCTCCTTGCTGCCATGAGCACTTTATCCTGGCACTGCCCACACTCACTGCCAGGTTCATGTGCTCCCGCCCCAGAGGAGAGAGCTCCACCTGGACCTTTTCGGGTCTGCCCAGCTATCACATTGGGGGGAAAATCCTTGACAGCTGTTTGGAGAGACCTCACGTCCTGCACACCAGGGAGGCACTTTGCAGAGTGGAGTTGTACCAGGGCAACACCTGGCTTCAAGCAGCCCTTGCCTGTCTCACAGCCAGGTCCCCAGTCCTAGAGCCGGGCCTGGCCCACAGCAGGTGCTCAGCCAAATTTTGTTGAATGAATAACATGGATTTCTTCAAAGCAGGAGCTAATGGGACAGGAGGGAGAAAGCGGTGGAGTTCAGGGCTGATGCAGCAAGACCCCTGGAATCCTGTGATAGGACTGGTAGAGGGCAGTGGCTGTGTGGCTCCAGTCTGAGGGCACCTCCCACAGGTGATCTGCACCAAGCCTCGGGAAGAGGCCAGAGGGCTCCACTGGAAACACTGCTCCTCCGTCCTGGGCACTGGTGGGCTGGCAGGGCAACTGCCCTCAGCCATTCCTCACAAGAGCTGGTGCCCAAGGACTCCACAAGGCTTGGGGGGTCACTAACTGCCCAGGTGAGAAGCCTCCTCCTACCTGTGGGAGCTGACCAGGGAGGCTGGTGTTTAGGCAGGCCGAGAGGCAGGCTGAGAAGCTCTGACCAGATAAACCAGCCCATGACCTCTCTCCGGCCTGTCCGCATCTCAGGGTCCTCCCGTGAGCAAGGGGAAGGGGCTGGTCCACTTGCTGACTTGCTGTGATGTGCAGGGACACAGACTCTAGGAAAATAGAGTTGATTAAGACACGGTCCTCCCAGGGAAACAGGGCAATTTGGAAATATTCAATTATTTACTCGTGCAAATGGCATGGTAAAGTCTGCCAGGTTGGGTGGTCTATGTGGATGTTTCTAAAATACCAACCAAGGGCAGCATCACAAATGAGCCATGCGGGGACACAAGAGGGCTGGTCTTGTGGTGAAGTCAGATGCGAAAACCCAGACTGTGGTCGTGCCCAGGCCAGTTGCCCTCGGAAACAGCACCAGGGAGCCCAGCGCCCCTTGGGACTGAGGACGCAGGTGCTGAAGCCCCAGCTCAGGACCAGGAATGGTCCAGAAAATGTCCTTTTGCGAAGACTCACAGTGTGGAAGGGCAATTTGGTGGGAACTGAAGACCAGCTTCAAAGACCTCGCCAACCCAGAGCCCCCAGCCCTGGCCTCCCCTCATGCCCTCTGCCCCTGGGGACAGCTGGGCAGCATGCCCAGCGCGTGCCCAGGCTCTGTCAGTGAATGTACCAAACACCCAGAATGTGTGAGGTCAGAATTTGGGGATCGCTGAGTAGATCAGAGCCGATGCAGAATGACTCTCAGTGATGACCGGTACAGACACGTCACAACTGACGGAAAACCCACTCAAACCCCAAAAGGGAGTTATTTTCCCAGAATCAGAAAAGCCAAAGACGATGTTAGCTTTGGTAGAGTTCCGTGTCACATCACCAGGACTTTATTTCTCTTAACTCCACTTCCCACATCCCTCCCGGAGCTGGATCCTGAGCCATTCCTGGCAACTGGAAGCAGCCGGTCCTCCCTCCTCGCACGATGACATAACTGGTTCCAAACCCCACGTCTTCACACAGTTCATTGCTCATAAATCCCTGTAAATCCCCCCTGCTAGAGTTTTAGAAATTTTTTAAAATTGTTATTGGCATATTGTTATTATACATGTTAGTAGCATTAGCTATGCCTGCACACAACACAATTTGGTCAATGTTAGAATGATATTTTAAAATATCTGGACAACTTGGATTTGCAGGAAGATGGCCAAGGTAGTGCTGAGGCTTCCACATGCCTCACCTGTTTTTCTGATTAACGTCCTGGGCAAGTGCGGCACATCTGTGACCAGGAGCCATGCCTACCTCGGCTCCCTTAGCGCTTGCCCAGTGACGTTTTCCTGTCTAGGATCTATTCCTGTCACGTGTGCGTTAGTGCAATATTTTTAATCTTGTCCTTCAAACCACTCAGAATACCCCATGACTTCTGGCCGTCGGGTCTCACTGGGCTCTGCTTGGCTGTGATGTTCCTTGTTTTCATGACCAGGACGGTTTTGAGGAGGACTGGCCTGGTGTCCTGCGGAGGGACTGACTTCTCCCTTTTGCAGCACCTTGATTGCCTGGCGGAGTCCTCCTCTCTGCCCCTGACCCCTGGGTGGCCCTGGAAGGAGCCCTCCATGACCATGAACCTCTCCATAATGTACCTGGACATTTTTCTGCACGAGAGACTGTTCCATTTCCCCTACTTATTCATTCAGCCACTCGCTCTGTTCAATATAGATCATAAATACTGCTTTTGAAGTTTGGGTTGAATCCAGTACAGCTTACTCTCCCGCTAACACGGCCCAGCCTGCCCATGGGCCCTGTGTCTCTGAGTCCACACAGCTCCAGGGTCTGGTGGCTGGTTCAGCATTTCCTCACTTCCTGGCACCATGGGACACCACAGGCCTTTCTACATGTTCTTGGCTCAGTCCTAAAGCTGCCACCTCTCCACAGAGCCCTGGTTCCTGTGTCGTGAGACGTGGGCCGTGGTGCACTGTGCCCAGGTGGCACTGCTGTGGGCGCTCTGGCTGAGGCTGCAGAGAGGCCACGTGCTCCCGTAGCACTGGGCACTTATCGAGTGCTTAGCACCGAGCACTGTGTGCTGGCTGGGGCTAGCCAATCAGGGGCCACCCTGGGGCCGACGGGGAGACGCATCTTAACTCCAACTACAGCAGACAGTAAGGAGGTGTGATTCCCCCGAGCCTCAGGGGGCTGCTAAGAACTGGAAACTGGTGTGCATCAGGGAGGACAGATGTCCACTGCCGTGGGGACCAACCGCAGTGACCAGAACTAGTAGCAAAGCTATCAGCCGTGACATCGCCTGGCTTTCCTTTCCTCTGGAGAAAGGTCTGGGCAGGCAGTAAGTGCCTCGGGAAAATGATAAATCCCGCGGGCATCTATTTCCCAGTCACGGGTGCATTAATGAAATATTTTTAATCTTGTCCTTCAAACCAGCCGGCTTGTTTCCTAATAGATTCCAATTAAATCCTTTTTTTTTTTTGTTAAATTACATTGTTGTTAAAGACTTTGCTATCTTCACATGATTCTCCCCCGACCGCTTTCAGCCCGACCCTCTCAAAATTGCCTCGCCATCCCCCTTTCCTATTAAAAAATGGAAAATTGCACAATTCACCTAATTAGTCAAATTTGAATAGTATGTGGCTATCACAGCCCAATGGTTGAATTTCACACACCATTTGAAAAGATATGGCACAAATGTCATTGCTGATTTCCCACACTCCAGTGGTATATTCAATTACAAAAGGAATTATTTGGCTTTCTGTCGTCGCGATGCTCTAGCAATATGCTATTAACCTTTATTGATTTTTGCTTAAATATATTCAAGATGGGTACATTTTTGCAAATCTAATGTGCTGGTATTTAAACAGAAATATTTCATTAAATGGATTTTCGGTTTAAATGAAATTTGCCAAATGATTATAAATGATGGGGCATAGAGTTTTGAACTTCAATAAGAGATGATGTGAGAAGATTCCAGGAAGAGACTTTTCCATGCTGACAGATGGGCTGGGGATCCAGAGAAGGCTTTGAAGGGAAACCTGCAGTGGGAAGACGAGGTTTCTGGCTGTGTGCATGCCCAGGCTGGCGAACGCACGGGCTGCTTCCTGGTGGGGCTCTTGTGGGTCTTGGAGCCAGCAAGATGAGGGCAGCCGGTGGGGCAGGCTGGCAGGAAACAGCCATTACAGATGACCATGATGAATACTGGCCTCTACCAAGTGCCATTCACTCCCGTCTGTCTTACAGTAATGGCTTTAAAAGGAATGTCCACAATTTGGGGGAATTTTGCAAAAAGCATTATCTGTCTGTCTAGGTGCTCTGTTGCTGAGCTGGGTTGGTTTGTTTTGTGGTGTTGAGGCAGGGTCTCATTAAATTGTCCAGGTGGGCCTTGCACTTGGGATCTTCCTGCCTCAGAATCCAGAGTACCACTTCTCCTGCCCAAAAGGTGGGCATTTATGTGGAAAATCCCAAACTCCAGGGGACTTGCCCTATTTCATTAGGTATGAATGGGGTTAGAGAAAGGCATTTTCCAAATTGCTTTACAACATGCACGACTTTAGCAAATATTAAAATGAGTCCTTAAATTAAAAGCCCCCTGACTAGGGGGACACTCATCCTGGACATGGACAGTTTTCCTTAGGGAGGGACACCAAGTGAGTTTCTCCTATCTAGGAAAGACAGCACTTGGCCCTTGTAATGATTTTAACTTCATCTCTGCAGTGAGCTTGGGGTGGGGGCAGGTACGGGCCCAGTGGCCATCCCTTGCCACAGTGGTTTAATAAAATCACTCAATGGCACCTCCCATGGTGGGTGGTCCATTTGTGCCAACATGCCCCAGTTAGGCCAGTGGTTCCGCTGTCACCCAGGTGGACCCGAATCTCGGAATCACCATTGACTTCAGCCTTTCCCGTGCTTTATCCTATCTGTCACTCATTCCCATTGTCCACATCTTCAACATGTGTCAAAAGGTGTCCTGGGGGATGACTGTCATCACGTGTGTCCTCTGAGCTCCCACCATTCCCCCAGCCCCAGTGGCCTCCCGCTGGCCTCCACGTCTCCCTGTCCCATGCCTTCCTGAGCCAGCAACTCCACGAATCCTCTAAGGAAGGCAGACACGTCCCTCATCTGCTCCAGACGGCCAGTGATTTCCCTCCACATGGACCAAAATGCCAGGCCTGCAAGGCTGCCTCAGGCCCCTCCTCCAGCCCCACACGGCTCTGCCTTCTGCCAGGCAGCCTGCTGACCTTGACCCTGACCACCAGACCACTGGGCTCTGCCGCTTGAGCCATTGCCTCTATGGCCAGGGCCATGACCTACTAACGCCTCTTCCCTCTTCCCATCCCCCAAGAGGGCAGCTCCTCCATGCCCCGTGTGCTGGTGTTCCAACCTGGTTCTTCCTGACGAGGTGGCTTTCCCTCGGGCACCATGGTATGGCGCTTACACACAGGTGCCTCTGTAGTCTCCCATTGATTCCCTGAGGGCTCTCTGTGCCCCCTTACAGGTGAGGAGCCCGGGGAACCCACACACCACTCATCTCCTGCTCTAAACCCCCCCCCCCCCAGGGAGAGGTACCCTTAGGCCCACGTGCAGGTAGGGAGCTGGCCAGGCTGGGTCCACGGTTTGTGTGGGTGGTGGGTGGGCCTGGGGGAAGCCCACTGGGGGAAGCCCGGGGGTGCCAGACAGCACAGTTGGGACCTCTGCCTGCTGGGAGCTTCCATGGGGAGGGGCTGCGGCATTCAAATCACCTCCAGGACAAGGCATGTGACCACAAGCTGAGGGGAGGGGCGGGGCTCAGGAGGGGAGCTTTGGAAGTGAAGCTAGACCAGGGTCTGGGGGTCTCCCTGGGTCAGAGCCTAGCTGGCCGGAGGGAGGCGGCCAGGACAGCACAGGAGCAGCTGGGGCTTGTGTGGGAGAAAGCGAGGGGGCCTGGCCTTTGTCCTAAGACCACGGAGAGCCCAAAGGGATTTTAAACTGTGTCAAAACTGGGAGAGCGTCCCAGGTGAAGGAGCTCCTGGCCTCCGCCTTGACCTTTCACTGGTTAGCCAGGGGCAGGAGGGGCCTTAGAATGCGAGTCCCAGACCAGCCCTGGAGACTGGAGGGTTAGGAAGAGCCTGGAGTCTGCATTTCCAGTAGCAGCAGGGGGTCCCCCTCCTGGCCTGAAGCCTCCTGGGTTTTCCTGGAGCCTGCAGCTCTGGACAGGAACTGGAGAGATCCGTGTGAAAGAGGCCAGGAGGAGAAGAACAAGGCCCAGAACCTACCCCAAGGGTGCTCGGGGCACCCAAGGCATGGTCCCTCTGCTTCTCACTGATTTCTCAGAGGTCAGCACAGGGCTGCTTCTCCTGAATTGCTGTTTTTCCAGCTCCGGAGAAGGCCCTGGGGGCTGGGAGGTAGAAGGAGGCCTTGGGACTTTCTCTAGAGCCGTGCATGCCTGTTGGGGGCCAAGGAGGCAGAAGTGCTGACCCCCTGGCCTGCCTCACAGCCCCATCTCACAAGGAGGAGGATGCTGGACATTTTTAAGCTAATGTTTACTGAGCGACTACTAAGCATTACCCATTCCTGGGACCACAGGCTTTAGATAGCAATAAGGAGGCCAAGACTCGCTGCTCAGGGCAGGGCAGGGTAGGCCAAGGCAACACCGTCACATGCTCAGACTCCACCTAAGAGCCCCTGGGCACCTCTGCCCCCTGTGCTGCCACGGACCCTGTGGGGAGGAGCCTGAAACCAGCCCCTCTCCAAAACCAGCTCTTGAGTTACTGCAGAGTTGCAGGATGGAACCCTGAAATTTGACCATAGGATCTCAGAGTGGGTAGAGATCCTACGAGGTTCAAAGAGGCCAGATTTCTATGAAGACAGAAAAGCGGACAAGGACACCGGATCAAGGATCTGTTCCCTTCAGTTCTGCTCTGCCTCCTAGCAGCTGTGAGACCTGGAGCCAGTTACTTGGCCTCTCTGAGTCTCTTGCTCTACATGATAAATACTGAAGGACTGTCCCTGAGGCCAGATGCTTCCTCCAAACCTCACATGGCAGCCCCCAAGCCAGGCATTCCTAAAAGCAGCCCCCCAAAGCCAGGATCCCAAGGCTGTGGGTGCAGAGCTGGCTCCTGACTTCCCCAGGGAATGCAGAGGTGGGGCCAGCCTCCCTCAGCCACGCAGCCCTGGACTGGGTGATAAGCCCCCCTAGAAATTCTCTTCAATATTCAGGGGGAGCTGAAACCCCCGGCTGCCGACCGTCCCTTGGCCGGGTTTTGCCTTCCTGTCATTCCTAAGCTTCATTGCTCTCCTTCTGCCACCTGGATTACGGCCCCACACCCGCCATGATGCTCGCTCTGTCTTGTCACCTGTCAAAAGGCATTTTATCTCCAGAGCAAGCAACATAAGAGAGAAAGACAGCGAGAGGCGGAGAGGGTGAGATGGAGAGCCAGGATGAGGACTGTAGAAATAGCTCGGGCGGGAGACCCCATCAAAACCAAAACGAAAGGACCACAACAATTAACAACAGAAAGGAGGACCTGGCTGCGAGCCCATCAGTCGTCCTGGGGGACCCACAGCTGGAGACCCTGGGTCACAACCTCAGATGTGATTGGGAGATGCCTTCCTGGGAAACAGGAGCTCTCGTTTGTTCAAGCACCAAGAAAATTTCCTGTCGAAAGTCACTTGGGGGAGGGACATTTGAAGGCCTCCTTGTGGGCTGGAGTTCCCTGTCCCTGAGGTCCCCACAGGTTTGATGTCAGCCATCACTCTCATCCTTAATTAGTTCTGCCAAACAGGACGGGAAACCAGTGAGATCTGAAAGTCAGTTAAACAAAGAATGATATTTTCAGTACAAGTATATCCCATGCAAGATTTGGGATATACTTATGCTAAAGATTTGGCATGATAATTTTGGAATTCAGTATAATAACTTCAAACTTTTAGTACTGTCTAATAATTTTAGAACGATTTTTAGCATAAGTGTATTCAGTAGATAATATCTATACCATACTAAAGTTTTTATTGTAATAATTTAGATATTTAAATATTATATTAAATATTATATTAAATATTTAAATATTATATTTACTATAATAGTGTCAAGGATAATTTTTAGCATACATCCCATGTAATATCTGGGACATCCTTATACTAAATACTTTGGCATAAGACATTTGATTTAGTGTGTATAACTTCAGAATTTTTATATAATTTCAGGGGTTTTTTTTTGGCACAGGGGGTTGAATGCAGGGGTGCTTTACCACTGAGCTGCATCCCCCACACACAGTTACAGATTGAAGGGTCAGGCTGCCTTAAGGCCCATGTTGGTCTTGAACCTATGATCCGCCTGCCTCAGCCTCCTGAATTGCTAGGATTATAGGCCTGTACTAAGAATACTGGCCAGAATAATTGAAGTCTGCTAATGTCCCAAGTTTGGACATTCTCTGTAAACGGTCAAGATTAAAGATAGAGGAACATACCAGATATTTTAGTCCTGACACACTCCAGGGGAGACAGGGTTTACAGTTTTAGCCCAGCCAAGTTAACTGCAGGCTAAAACAAACAAACTAACACTCATCAGAGGAACATAACAGAATCTGGACTCTCTACATGTATAATTCACAATATTCAAAACACAGCAAAAAATATGAGGCCTCCAAGGAAACAGGAAAATATGACCCAAACTCAAGAAAAAAGGCCACTGGTAGAGATCTGGAAGAGTTCAGCCTGGAGAGCACCCAGAGTTTAAATGACCAGACGAGGCCATTAGGCTAGCCATGGGCTCTGGGATCCCAGATAAAAATGTGCAGGTGATGAATAAACAAGGAAGACGTTTCCGCTAAGACACAGAAGCAGGAAGCCACATGAAAAATCTAGAGCTGAAACGCATAGGATCTAAAATTTTTAAAATCACGGGAAGGGCTGAGCGAGAAGATCGGAGATGGCCAAAGAAAGAGTCAGTGGTTCTAAAGATAGATAAATAGAACTTATCCAGTCTGGAAACAGAGAAAAAGAATTCAAAAAAAATTAAACCAGAGCCTCTGTAACCTGTGGGACAGGTTGAAAGTATAACCCTGTATCACCCCTCAGGAAAAGGGGGCCAATAACACACCAAGTCCCTGAGTGGCTCCTTTCTGTCCCCCCAAACCCAGCCTAGTTAAGGCAACACAGAGAGCAAGCCTGGGCCCAAGTCCAGATGCATATTGTCTTGAAGGACCCGCTGCTTCATGCTCTCTGGGCTCGAGGGTCAGCTGGTGCCGTCTGCAGAAGGCTGCTTTCCTGCAGGGGCTCCTTGGGGTGTGGTCGATCAGCACACTAAGCAAGCGGATGTGATGGTGCCCCTGCGTCCCCAGCCCAGCCTGAGACGCCCTCTCTGAGTGGGGATGGCTGCAGAATGAGGCCACTTAGGAAGGATTTGTGTGTGTCACTCACCCAGCCAGCTCCCCCTGGGGAACCCCTGAGGGAGAAGGCACAGCTGGCAGGGCACCCTGAGGGACAGAGGTGCTCTCGATCGGCCGTCACCCCTGAGCACTCTGGAGCAGTCGCTGACCTCTGGTAAGCTTTTCCTAACAAATCACCCCTCCCCCGTGCTGTCTCTGGGCCCTTTCTCTAAACAGTCTGCAACCTACCCCACTGCCCTGGGCACAAATGGGCAGGGCACATGTGTGACAAACACAGATGTGAACTAGTCCCAAAAGGAGAGAAGAGAGGAAGTGGGGCAGCACCTCTGGAGAGAGACACACAGTTACAGAGTGAAGGCCACCGAGCCCCAGGGAGCGTTAAGACAAGGAAAGCCACACTAGGCACTCTGCAGCGGTGGGCCAGAAGACGTAAGGGTGGGTAGGACGCAGGCCACCGGGAAGCGAGGAGAAACTGCAACTTCAGCTCTGCGAAGCTCCCTGTGCCTCAGGCCCGTCTTCCTGCGGCCTGATTCCTGAAAGGCGCTGGAACCCGGGGTAGGGCAGTCGGGCTGCTTGTGCTCGCACAGATACGCAGAGCCCAGGGGGGGTACTGCTAGAGATTTACGAGGATGTTCCGAACCTCTGTACTGACTGACGGCATCGACCCAGAGACCCCCAAAGGGCCTGAAGGGCCTGGCCCCTGTGCCCCGTGATGGAGAGCATCGAGTTCTGCAGATCCACGTCACAGAGCCTCCTTTACAGATGTGCACCCCTCAGACCCCAGAGCACACCTCGCCCCGGGCGCCCGCTCTCCTCCTGGGAGTGTGCACCCTCCACTGCTTCTTCCCCAGATACCTTCTTGCCTCTCACGTAAACCTTCTCCTGTGCCTCTTGGGACGTGTCCTGAAGTTTCTTTCTGTGGCAAGTCAAGAACCTTCTGGGTCTAAATTGAGGTCCCTTCTCCCTTCTCAGGGGTCTCCTTGCATGGGACATAAAGAGCAGATCTCGAAAAGAGGCAGAGGGAAAACCACCCTTGCGCTCCTCACTGCTACCTCCTCCTCAGGGGCGGAGATAAGCCTAATGACTGTCTCTCTCATAAGGGGGAGGGGGGGATCCTTCCAGAGAAGGCCTTCCGGAAACCTTGCTGAATGAAACACAAAGAGAATAATAACTTTAAGAACACTGATGATGAATATTCATTTTTTAGAATGTGCTAAGTACTTTCCATACATTATCTCAATGAACTCTTACAAAACTCCATGAAGAAGGGCCTCTGATTATTCACAGGCTCAGAGAGGTTAAGTAACTTGCCCGGGGCCACGCAGCTGGAGAGGGATGGGCCTGGGATGGAGCCCAGGAAGCTGACTTGAGAATCTGCTGTGTGCCTTCCTAGGAGCACTCTCAGCACTGAGCTTGCAGTGGGGGGACCAGTTTGGCCAGTGACTTTCTCACACAGACTCAAACATCCTCTCTCTGCCACTCCCAGGAAAACCAGGCACCCGGATGTGCGCGTGCAGCATCCCAGTCTGGGTATTTTGCAAAGTCAGCACTCCAGGAGGCTGGGCAGCCACTGAGTCAGAGGGGCTGAGCAGGACTCGCAAGGGCCGAGCAGCGGAGAGTGGGAGCCAGAGGAGCTGAGCGGCTGCGCGGGCACCTCCCGTCTGCAGCACCGGGTGGAGCCTGGCCAGGCCAGCTGCCCTGCCAGCTGCCTTCCTGGCTGGTGCCAAGTCTGGAGACAAAGACCAGGAAACTCCTGCATGGAACCCTCTGTGTACTGATACCTCACCTGCCCTGCTCTGACCCCTGGTGGACTCCAGGCGCTATCTGTGCCCAGGGAGGCAGGACTGTACAGTCAGGCACTGGCTCTGGAGTCAAGGCTGCCCGAGTTCCAATTCCTGCTTGGCCACTGCCAACCCCTGGGAAGGGTCCTTGGCGAACGCCCTTCCCCCTTTTAAGCCTCAGTCTCCACGTCTGAAGATGGAACCATAACAATGACAGAGCCTTCCTGGCGGGGCTGTGGAGGGGCCTGAGGCCTGGCGAGCCGGGTAGCATCTGGTCCTGGGCATCTCTCTGCATTCTCCAGCCCCTTCCCCAGGGCGGCCATCAACGCTCAGCAGCCAGCCCCGCTGGCCCTGGAGCAGTTGGGCCGGTTCCCTGCCCAGGACTTTTGCTGAGAGGCCGTGGGTGACAGCTTCCCGTGCAGCCTCTCGGGAGGTCCCGGTGGGCAGGAGCTGCTCTGCCTGGAGATGTCTGGGAGAGGCGTCCCTCCGGGGCCCTGATTAACTGACGGGACGGGAAAGCCCAGCGCCCTGGTCCTGGGCGGGAAGTGGCCATGTCCTTCATCTCCAGCTCCCAGCGTGTCGGTCAGCGTGTCGGTCTCTTTCTTCCCTGCATCTTGCTCCCCGGGCAGATTCTCTGGAGAGCTGCCCTCAGTGACCACTTGCTCTAGGGAACCTCACCTAGAACAGCTCCCAGGATTTCTCTGTCCATGGAAAACGGCAAATTTCCAAATGGAAGCTGTCATGTGCATAAATTTGACAAATAGGAACACGGTACATGAGTTCAATGTGCCCCGTGTCCCTCTGAAAGCTCCGCCCAGGAACCCTGCGCCCGGCAACGCGCCCGCCTGCCCGCTGCCGACTGTCGCCCCTGCTCAGGCGGGAAGAGGGTTGCAGCAGAGTGACACAGACCCAGCTCCCCGGCTCAGAGCCCCAGCTGCCCGGCAGCGTCGTGGTGGAGGGTGCTGGCCGGGCAGGCAGCTTTCCTCTGTGGGCAGTGTCAGTTCTGGTCGGCTCACCCCGATGCACATGGAGGCTCATGTGGCAGGCAAGGGGGACATTCCTGATGGCAAGTGGCTCTGCTTGATGCTGTGACTCGGGGCTGGCGCTCTAGGGGCGACTGTGTAGATGCTGCTAATGTCCAGGTCTTGCCGCTGGGAGGTCGAGGCACACGCAGGCACGAGCCTGGCCCTGCAGTGACACCTGTCAATTCTGCCTGAGCTTCATGGGTGGGAACGGTCCTTTCTTCCCACACCCCCTTGCTCCCGCCTTTCTGGCCCCCCCCTCCCCTGTTCTTTGATTCCTTTCCTTCTCCCACTTCCATCTCCTTTCCTTCTTCCCTCTTTCCTTCCACACGTGTTCATTGAGCAACTAAGCGCCAAGCACTGGGGTAGGTGCTGAGGAACTGCATTGCCCTGAACCAGACTGGGTCCCGCCCTCGTGGGGCGTAGGGTCTTCTGCACTGGAGGTGGCAGCCTGGGGACGGTGCTGAGTTCCAACTGCCTCTGGCCAAGCAGGAAGGAGCCCTCAGACCCATTAGTGAAGTTTTTAGTCACAGGATTGGGGTGGCCACTGAGAGACGCGGATTTAAACCCCGACCCTGCTCCCACAACCTGCACCGTGGGACTTGGGTCCAGTTCACTGCTGGGTGCCTTGATCCTCAGCCGTGCTAAATGTGGGTTCTGCACAAGCTGCCTCTACAGTCACCACAGCCACATAGACAGTGTATGGGAAGCCGGCGGCTGGGTGACGGCTGAGTCCTGAAGTCACAAGAGGAGAAGGGGCCAAGTGAGCCGAGGGGCAGGGGAGGGCCTGACGTCTCAGCAGGGAGTCCAGTCTGTGGACACACTGGAGGGACCTCCTCTCCAACCTGAAAAGCCCAGGCCCCTGCAGGTGGGAAGGGGGTGCTGGAAGGACACCACAGGGGGCTGGGCTGGCCGCAGGGAATGCCATGCCGAGGCTCTGCCCTAAATTGAGGTGTCGTGCAGAGTAACAGAGCCAGCAGAGCCCTCTGGACAGCGTGTGGTCAGCTGGGGCAGCCCCAGCTGCTGGGGACACTATTTATTTTAATGGATGTAAGACACCACAGAGACAGGACGGTAATCACAGTGACCGCTGACCCTTCCTGAGGCCTCGGGGCAGCAGAGGGACTCCAGTGGATGGCTCAGCTGAGCAAATGGCATAGAAATGTAGGCCAGGGGGCTGGGGATGTGGCTCAAGCGGTAGTGCGCTCGCCTGGCATGCGTGCGGCCGGGGTTCGATCCTCAGCACCACATACAAACAAAGATGTTGTGTCCGCTGAAAACAAAAATAAATATTAAAAAAAAAATTTCTCTAAAAAAAAAAAGAAATGTAGGCCAGGGCTGCCCATGGGGGACGCGGCACCCACCAGTGGGATCTCTGGGCCTGAGGGATGGAAGGAAGGCAGATGCCACTAGGAAGAGGGGCATTGAAACGCCACCTCCGCATTCTCAGGAGGAATCCACCTGACTCCGAGCTTTAAGGTGCATCTGTCACGGTCCCCTGAGCTGTGTCTGTGGGGTTTTGCTTTTTTATCATTTTTTCGAATGCTCACTCAGGTGCCTGCTAGCATCAGGTCCGCGTGGCAAAAGCTTCAGTGAGATCCCAACGTCATGCAAGAAGCCGGAGCCTCGTTCCACAACCCGAGGCCCCCAGTTCCCCCTTTTCCCCTTCCTGGGGGTCACCTGCCCTCTCTGTGGAGCTCCCGGTGCCCATCTGCGGGTCATCTTCGTCTCAGCAACACGCTCCTGGCTAGTCCTCCTGTGTTTCTTGAGCACCAAGGGCTGCAGGGGGTTGTGCTGCTGGGCGGCTGGCTCTTGTCCCCGAGCTATCCCAGCAGTCTCCTGAGTGGGTGCACAGAGGACGTCCTTGTCCTTTGGGGAATGGTATAATGTGACCCTCTGCAGCTGCCCCACAATGACGTTGCCAAATGTCAGCGTACTGATGGACACTTGGGCTGGTCCCATACTCCTGCAGGGCAGGCTTGTCACACCTGTGTCTGTGGACATCAGAGAGCCCTTTGCAGAGACTGCTCTTGCTGCATATGGGGAGCTGTGATGTGGAGATGGACACCACCAAGTCCCCCCGCGGCTGCCCGCCTGGTGCCATCCCACCTCACTACTCTTTCAAGGAGTTTTATTTGGGTGGTCACAGTGTTGCCTCTGAGGACAGCAGAGAGGAGCAGGGAGGTGGGGCCAGGTAAGGTGGGGGCTGTGTGTCCGGGCAGACCACGGCTCAGTGAGCTGCTCATGAGACTTGGGAAAGCTACTTAGCCATTCTGAACCTCAGTCTCCTCGTCTGTCAAATGGGAACATGATCCTGTTTTTCTGCATGGGATGGTAGTGAGGACCAAATCATTGGTCCTGGTAAGACATGGTGCTCAAATGTCACAGTCATTGTGATGGTGGCAGTGGTACTATTTTTCTCATTAGGACTTTGTGCCGAGACCAAGTCTAGTACTGAGCATTTCACATGTTATCTTTATGAATCTGAACTCATCTCCTGACACGTGTGAATAGTTCAAAGGAAGACTGACTTGCTGGCCAGGGAGGACAGGGAGCCGTGGTTGACCACGGTCCAGGCAAGGCCGTACCCTACATCAGTGCTGAGGCTGGGTTCAGGTGCCCCGCACATCCGCATCCCTGTATTAGGGAGTAAGATGGGTCCCCTGCTCTGCTGACTGGGGCTCAAATGTCTCCCTCTGAAGACCCTCGCCCCACCCTGCAGACTAAGTTAGGGACCCTGTAACACCCATCACCCTCCTTCTCCTCCAGACCCAATGGAGAGCCACCTCATCAGGGAGGCGAACTGTGACGCACATTCCACGCCAGCTCCCTGCGTCATTTCCCGGTCCCTGGGAGCCGCAGGGGACGCGCTGCCCAAGCTGACCTGTTTCTTCCTGTGGCTGCTGGTGACGTTGTGAGGAGCGTGCTTCAGGGTGGACCCCACGTCAGCTTTCCCAGGTGTGTTTCTGGCTGTTAGAGTCCCTGTAACTTGGATGCTGCTATTTTTTGAACTGCTCTTATCTTTGGTCATAGTGTTGAAGCTACTTCCCCGATAGAGTGTGCGGGCGAGGGGCTGCTGGGGCCCCAGGGCCTTGTGCGACCTGCCACCCATGCCCGTAAGTTGGGAAAAGGCCGACAGGTTCCCACACAGGCTGTGCAGCGGGCACGCCTGGGTCCCGCCGTGTCTGCACACGCAGACGGCGGGCCGCGGAGGCCGCCCACTCCCATCCTGTGTCTTGGCATCCTGAGTAGCCATGATTAAAAAAATAAAAAGACTTCAGAACATCATTCAAATAGCAACAAGTTGCCCTTCCTGATTCTTCTTGGCATCTGTTACCCTTACATATTATTTCCATCTGTTTTCTCATGGCAGATTCTGTCTGGCAGAGGAGCTACTTCACAGCCTCTTGCCAGACAGATTAATCTCCCTTATGCCCCACTTTAATTACAAATTTCTATCTTCGATTTCCCATGGACCAAATCATCTGGGTTGTTCTCGGGCTCCGAGAGCGGGGAAACTGAGCGGCAAAGGTCTTGCAAGGAGAGAGACTGCAGATAAAATAAGCAAGTCCAAAAGGATCAAATCCTAAAGGCAAGCCACCACTCTCCTGGCTGGGGACACCATGCAGGACTTTGTCACTGACCAGCATTACTGATGGATTCTGGCACAAGCAGGGAGAAAATCAGCTCCATCCGGCTGAAGAGGGGGACACCTGTGGCTCCAGTGCCCATCATGGCCCCCATGGTCCTGGCCCCCAGATTCTCAGCCCTGTGCCGTGCCTCTCATGGTGATTGCCCTCTCTGTTCCCTGCTGCCTTATTAGTCAACATGCCTGACCTCCACCAGGCAGGTCCTCATCACCTCAGCATTGCCAAGCACAGTGCCTGGCACAGAGGGGTGACGAGGTCACTGCCACCAACGTCACCACTCTTGGCCAAGCACCAGCTTGGGCACTTTGTGTGTATTATTTTATTGAATCCTCCTGAGAGCACGAAGGGTCAGTTCCATCATTCTTCTGTCTTACAGATTTTAAAAAATCCAAGTTTCGTCCTTCACACACAAGTCGACTTTAGAGTCTGGCCTCTGAGCCCAGTTGTCTACCCTACAGGGTTGCTGCCTCACGGGCAGGCTGAGCACAAGGAGAGCATTGCTGCAGGGTGTGGGCTGTACAGAGGAAGGTAGGCAGCTCGGGGGAGCTGCCCCTTTGGGATTCATAGTACAGGGTACAGGAGCAGAGCTAAGCTGGGCTGGCATGATAGAAGTGTGGTTTGTTTCTGTGTTAGTCAGCTTTCCTTTACTGTGACAAAGTACCTGAGATAATCAATTCAAAAGGAAGAAATAATCCTCGTGATTCCAGAGGTCTGAGTTGATGTTGCTTGGCCCTCTTGCTTTGGGCAGTGGCAGCTCTGTACATCACAGCAGGAGCAAGGGGCAGAGAAGCCCTGTTCAACTCATGGCAGCCAGGAAGCAAAGAGAGAAGAAGGGCTCAGTGTCCCACTGTCCCCTCCAAGGGCATGTCCCAGTGACCCAACCTCCTCCCAGGAGGCCCTGCCTCCTAATGGCTCTACCTCCTTCCAATGGCAACACTCGGGGGACCAAGCCTTGAACCTGGGGACCCTGCAGATCCAAACAGCAGCAATGTGTGTGTTTCACTTTCACAGACGGCATAGTTCCTGGATGTGCCCGTTAGCACTCACCCAGCTTCAAGGACCTGAGATGACCTTGATTGCTATGGTGGACTCCACGTAGGGCCGCAGGTGTCAGTCAGTGGGCCTGTTAGTCATCTGTGGAGTTCTTCCTGGGTGCCAGACAGATTCCAGGCCCCTGGGTGCACCCCGGAGCCAGGCAGAGCCTCTTGCCTCATGAGGTTGACATTTAAATGGAGAGAGACAGATCACCCTACAAAGGAAGTCCTGACGGGTTCCCAAAGCAATTAGGGGGGAAGGGAGGGGGTGGCAGACAAGCTCAGGGGCAATCTCCTTTTACAAAGTGTGCGCGATGCTGTGTGAGCATGGGCAGCATCCTCGGGTGGTGGCTCGTGGCTCGTGCCACTGTGAGGCCGGGACCAGGCAGTGTGCGGGGGGCCTGCCCACCCTCCGTGTTGCTGGCCTCCTCCCTGGACACGGGGCCACCCCAACATCCGTTCACTGGACGCAGCCAGAGACCACGGGAATCAGGCTGCAAGCCTCGGTTCTCACAGGTCCCACTGGGGATGTCACAGCCGCTTCCCACGAGCCCTGTGGAGTGAGGACACAAGGACACATCAAAACACAAGGCAGCGCTCCAGGAGGAAATGGCCCGGAGCCCTCGCCACAAGGCAAGGACACCCAGTGGGGTTTTGCACGCTGCTTCCCTCGGAGGGTGACTCAGTCGGGCTGGTGGCTCTGGAGGAGTGTTCCCAGACAAGCCAGCAGAAGCTCGGCATTGTCTTAGGAGCCCTTCAAACACAGCCATAAATCAGCCCGTCCAAGATGCTGCCTGGGAGAAGCCGGACCTGAGCGCCCGCGTGCTCCGAGGATCTGGGCCCCTGTCCTGGATCAAGGGCCGCGTGGACGAGGCCCGGCCCCTGCTTTTCTGTGGCTAAATCCATTTTTCTACTTTTCTCTCTTTCTTTTCTTTTCTTTCTTTTTTTTTCTTTTTTGTTCCTCGGGTGTTGGCCACCCAAGCTGGGAGGTGGGACGGGAGCGGGCTGAACCCCAGACTGCACCTTGGAACACACAGAAGCAGAGACACAGGCCTGAACGCCAGGCCCCAGGCCCTGGGCTGACAGCACTTCGAAGCCGAAGAGAGGCTGACGGGGAGGCTCCAGGCAGGGACCAGGGTGAGGACCCCTGGCCAGCACCTGGGGCAGCGGCCATCAGGAAGCAAGGTACCTGTGGGCGCTTACTCCTGGGTTCTGTGACAAGGGAGTAGTGATGATCCTCACCACCTCCTGGAGCCCTGTGGGGAGGTGGCGGACTCCGTCTGGCCCCTTTGAAAACTAGCAGCTTCCTGGAGACGTAGGGAAGACGCCACAACACCTCCTCGGTCGGCCTGCAGCTCAGGAGCCCCACCCCACAGGCTTTCCACCCGCAGCCCCAGGGTCCTCCAGGCCTCTGGAGTGGCTCCCGTCCTACCCAGCCTGCGGCAGCCGCTCTCCAGCTGCACCAGGAGGTTAAGCAAGGCCAGGTCCTCTGTGTCACTCGGGATGATTGATCTGCAAAAACACATAGGTACATTTTAAAGGGGTCCAGAATCCGCAGCCTCTTTTCAGGTAGAAGCCTGTGGAGTCAGCGGGGGCTTGTGCGCTGCGCAACCTGCCCCACCAGCCACGGCGGTGTCTTGTTGGTACCTCAGTCACTGCCTGCAATTTGTCTGTAAGAATCCTATTTCCTGGGGCAATGCTGAGGACACGACAGGAACTGAAACAAAATCAGAAACTCAGAAAACTCAGAAAATTGATGATCTTCATGTGTTTAAATATGTGCACACACACACGCACACACACACACACACATACACATCAAACCAAAAGCTGGAGGGAAACATGCCACCTCCTTACAGTAATGATCTCGGGGTTGGATTTAGATGAGATACTGTCCACGTTCACTGGATGCTCTAAGAGCTGCTTGCAATAACAGTGAAATATGTTACTGAAAATGGAGGTGATACCTCATTCTTCCCTTCCTTTTGCAATACGGATGGGTTGCCTCCTATGGTGTCATGGTGATAAAGATTCCCAATCCATCTTTAAAATCGTTAAGATCCCCAATAGATTTTGCTTCTGGAGCAAAGTGAGAGATTGTAAATAAAATAGCCCGTGCCTCCATTTGCACAAGTACGCCCATGTGTATAGGCATGCTCATGCGCACACACACACACACACACACACACACACACCACGCATTCACTATGTATACATATCCGTGTGTACACCAAATAAGACTTTCCATAAGACGAGTTCTTGAGCTTGGCCAAGTAGATTCTGCAAGGCAAATCTTATCTGTCCAATGGTATTAAATGTCTCTTCATTTCTGGATTCTCCCAAACAAGTCCAACTACAAAAAGCTCTCCAACTTCCTACGACGTTGCCCAGGGTGGATAATCACGAAATTCCGTTGCCATCGAACAAATAAAATGCCAAGTTTTGACCTGTCTGGAAACAGTCCTTACTTCCTGTGGGGCACCCTGCTGCAAGGCAGGGTGGGGTGGGGGGCAGCCCCCCTCAGACAGCTCGTTTCTGTTCATCAGCAAACACTTTTCAGGTCTGTTGCGAATACTCTGTAGCCGATCTGTAAGAGTATCCTTCAGGCAGGAAACTGATCATTTCATGAAAAAAAAAAAAAAAGAAAAAGAAAGAAAAGAAAAGCTTAAATCTTCCCAAAGCTCTTCCTTTCCGTTAAATAAAATTAGTAACATAATATCAAATGTAATGGAATCCTAATGGTAATTAACTGTAACGGATATCAACGTGCACGTGCACACACACACACACACCGACCACGTGGAGCGCGACATCAGCCGCCTTACTGTTGCTTCCTTTCTTTTTCTCTAATTCTTAGGGCCAAGCCAGGTTTTGAGGGGCTGGAGGAGGGAGAGAGTTAAAGACAGTGAGGACAAGAGGTGCCATGCCCTCCAGGGGGGCGTGCTCACAATCAAGGACGCACAGGCGCCTCTTCCTGGACCTTCTAGGACATTGGCTTCTCACCAGCACAGATTTCATCCCTTGGGACATTTGTCTGGAGACCAGCGAAGGGGAGGAGAGGAGCCAGCCGGCAGAGGGCAGGGATGTTGCCAAATGTCCCACGGTGCCGGGACAGTCCCCACCACGGAGAACTCTGTGGTCCAGACGGCAATAGTGGTAAAGTTGACAGCCCCAGTTCTAGAACAAATTACATTAATATTACAAAAGCCACTAAAATAGGCATGTTTTACTACAGCACGCCAACTTCCTGGAAAACACAGCTTGTGCCCTTGGGAATCTTTGAATGTGACAATTAATCTCTCCTGGGGAGGGTCCCGCTTGCTCTGGGGCCTCACTAATGTGATCCACAAACACCCCATGTTCCCTTCGCCTCTCCTCCAGCCCCCCAAACCAGGGGCGGCATCGTCTCCCCGGATGGGCTACAGGATTCCTGGGTCCACGGGCTGCGCGAACTAGGGGAGCTGCAGGCTCAGCCTGGGGCTGGGTTTCTGACTTGGGCGTCAGGAGGACTCCAGTGTCCTTGTCACATCCAGAGGTGGGCTCTGGATGGGCCTGATTTCCTTCTTCTTAACCATCTGTGTTTCCTAACTGTTGACCACAGACAGGCCTTACTTTGTTCAGAAAAGAAAAAAATCTGCCCATTACCGTGAATTCCCCCCTCTTCTAACTGATTCAGGAACTCCGAGGCGCTATTTCACAGCCAGCTCAGGACAGGAAAGCAAGCCACGGGAAGTGAGCGAGGCTGGGCCGGGGTGCACTTGTTCCCCTCGTGGACAGCAGGGTAGCCCTGGCCTGCTCGGACTCACTGTGGGGCAGAGAGCTGGCGGCAGTGGGCATGCCCATCCAGGTCACAGACCAGGACAAGTCCACAGGCCCGGGCAGGCTGGTGGGTCTTTGGTTATTTGCAGAAATGATGCAGGAGAACCAGTTCCCTGCTCACCACGAGACTCGATGTCAGTGCTGGGCAGAGCCAGGCCAGGGAGCTGGCACCAGCCCCTATAAAACATGTGATGTTAAGAGGCCCCACGTCACACCAGCTCGGGACAGACCATTTCTATTCAAGCCAGCGCTGTCTCTGAACCTTGGCAGGGGTGCCCCAGCAAAGGGCCTTTGCTGACTGCTCTCCGAACACTGGACACTCAGGCATCCCACACAGGTCCCTACTCCTCTCTTCCTACCAGGATGCTCTGTCGAGCCAGAGTTTCCCATGTCACCTCAGGGCCACGTGTACCTCTGGAATCAGCTCCCCGAGGTGGCTGATGTCTGCAAAAGAGCCAGCCACTTCACAGGTGATTCTGAGGTGGACTCACTGGTCTGGGACACTGCTAGGTGTCTCTCCCTCTCTGCCAGATTTTGCAAGCCAGTGACACATCTGTGCCTCAGTTTCCTCATCTGCAAAATGAGGATGGTGATCATCGTCACGAAAGCCCCGTGAGCATCTGTGGACCAGCAGAGGACTCGATCAACAAAAGGAGGCTCATGTGTGTGGGAGCATTATTCAGCCTTGAAAAGGAAGGAGACTGTGACACTTGCAGCAAATGGGACGAGCTTTGGGGACATGGTGCAAGGGAAATGAGCCAGCCGCAAAGACACCTGCTCCTCTACCTGCACACGGTCACAGTAAGTGGAAGACCCCGTGGAGCTGGAAGGGCATTTCATCCCGCTCCCCCGAGAGGCCCCTGTGCTCCACAGCACCGTGCAGTGTGGAGGGTATGGGAGGACCGTGAGACCCGTGTCCCTTCATGGGGGCATTTCTGGGCTTCCGGGGAGAGACCTCCCCTCCCCATGAGAAGCAGGTCTCTCTGGTCTCTCTGGGCAGCCTTGGGCCTGCTTTGAGGGGACAGGGACACAGGGGCCTTTGTGGGGGTGGGGGGAGTCCCCGCGCACCTGGGTCTAGAAATTGCAGGAGCTACTCCCCAGGAATTGAGGCTGGGGGTGGGGTGCTTAGAAGAAGTCGGACCCCTGGGGACACTCTGGAGCCTGCAGCCTCTGCAGAGGTCAAGACGGGGTGCCCTTGACCCTGCTGTGTACTTGAGGCTCCTCAGTTGACAGTGTGACCCTGCCCACACTGGGTTCTAGATGGCACCCCGTGGAGCAGGGCTCTGGAGGACGTGCTTTGGGAAACCCCGGCACCGATGTGCCCCATGACTATCACCAGGGGAACTGGAGGCCCAGAGAGGGGCCCCCCGAGGTTCCCCCCAGAGGCAGGAGCAGGGTCGCTGCGGGCAGATGCCTCGCACGTGGTTCTTTACCGGGTCCGAAGCCAACCCCACAGAGCAAGTGCAGTGGCAGGGCCTGGAAACTGACCAGGTGGCCCCAAATGTCACACGATGTAGGCCACGCACTCCGCTGGGGGCCGGGCCATCAGAACATCTGAGCATCGGGCCCTTGAGAACCCACAGATGCAGCCTTTCCGTTCCCAAAGAGGCTCCAGCCGCTTCTTCTGGGCGAACTTGGGTGTGTAATTTAAATCTTATTAAATAATGAATCTGGGTCAGTGGTAATTTATAGATTACCTTCGTTAACTGGATAAAAATAATCACCAACTCAACAGTGAGTCATAAGAGCAATTAAAAAAAAAAAAAGCACAGCTTAGCGCTGGTAGGGTGTGAGGACTTGTCTCCAATTATTTCCCAGAGATCCTGGAGATTGGCGAAAACCAGCATGAATTTTGCCCGAGACAACTCCCTTTCTTCCCCTTAATTTCTAAGCCCGTCAGGAGAAATTTAATCCATATGTTTTGGATTTGTTTACATTTAAACCATCAAAACAGTGTTTGTCAGAAGCATTTGAAGTCCAGGAGCCTTCCTCCTTCTTTGTTAAAGGCCTTTGGTCTTTGAACCAGGAAGTGGTGCAGATGAAACAGGGCCAGCCCCTGCGGGGCCGCTGGACGGTCACCCCTTCCCGCCTGCCCACTGTCCGCCCGCCTGCCCTGGGGGCTGCCAGGACCTGGGGGCTCCTGCCCTGCCTGGGGAACCTGGGAAAGGTGGGGAGAGAGCCCTCAGGAGCTGGTCTGGCCAGAAGCCATCCTCGAGGCTCCTGTCACCAGGTGAGGACGGCAGCTTCACAGAACTGAACACCTACTATGTGCCAGGCACGTGCTGAGCTGGGAACAGCTCCGCTCCCTAGACGGGGACTGAGCCCTCAGAGGTTGGGGACGGCCACGTGCACCAGCGGAGTGCAGCTGAGCTCCGGGGTGGCCCTTGAGTTTCTCTCTTCTCTGTCTCCCCTTCTCCCCTCCTCCCATGGTGCTGGGATGAACCCAGGACCTCGCACATGATCGGCAAGTGCCCGAGCCCTGCGCCCCACCTTGGGGGCTTTGGTTATGGCGTCTGAGGCTCAGAGTTTATTCAAACTGCCAAACGGATCGAGATAAAGGATGTAAGATATTTTGAAAGGTTTATGGCTGCACACACATCTGATGAGTTAATGTTACCACGGCGATGGGTGCCCAGCCCCCTCCTGTCCCTCACCCGCCTCTTTCCTTCCCTCCTGCCCGAATTTATGGATTTAAGCTGCTCTCCTGTGTCTGCATGTGTGGACGTTTTCAGAAGAAAAAAGAATGTCCCCTCGGTGTCCCTCTGCACTGGATTCCCCTCACAGTGTTCTCCTTGCACCCCAGGGATGTCACCTGCCCTTTGGGTGACATTGGGCAGCTGCATAGATGAAGGGTCCATAAGCATCTCTGAGCCCAGGACCAAAACAGTGTGTTTTGGCCTCAGTTTTGATTCTCACTCAGGACCTCTCGGGGCACAGTCTTGATTGGCAAAAGAAAAAAAAAACAGTCCCCATTTAGGGAGCACTCCCAGGTGGCCTGTGCCGGCTGATCTGCTGCCTCCTCTGCTCCCCACCTCGGCCTCCCCACCTGTGGACCCGGCTGGAATCCCACCTCTCAGGTGAGAGGTCCGAGGCTGGGGACAGTGTGACCGCCATGGCACAGCCTCACAGCCGTGAACGGGGCCACGGAGCGGGAGAGATGTGTTTGTTTCCTGGTCTGCAGGAGCGAGGAGCAAGCCCTCCCTGAAGGCTCAGAGGCCCCGTCCTCCACTACGGCTCCATGTGAGACCACGCAGAGGCTGAGACTCCACTGTCAGCGGTGCCTGCGTCTCCACGATCCTGCTCATGAAATGAACCCGGACACAGCTGGGGGGGAGTGGGAGCTGGCAGGGGCCTGGGGAAAGCACGTGGCACTGTCTCCCAAAATTGTAAAGCCTGTCTCTCCACGCCCCACCTGCAGAATTTCTTTTCACCGGCAAACATACAAGGCTCTGTGCAATCCTGAAGGTTGAGGATCAAGTCCTTCAGGCCACCTGCACAATCATGACCTTGGCCAACTAAGTGACCCTTGGGTCTCGGCGTTCTCCCCTGTAATACAGGGTCCTGGTAGAGCCCACCTCCCAGGGCTGTGGAAGGTGGGGGAGGAGCACCCAGAACAGTCTGCATTCAGAAGGGCCCTAGAGGGCTGTCCTACCCACCAGTGTCCACCCATCCAACACGCAGCTGGACAGCACAGTCCTGCACCAGGAAGTAGACCAAGGGCCTGCCTTTGGGAGCATGCACCAGCACAGGAGACAGGGGATAGACAGATGGAGGTGAGTTGGGACCCCAGGGAGTACCCCACCCACAAAGAACACACAGAGGATGGGGCAGCCCAGGACTTCGCCCCCCAGGGAACAAGTGGCAATAACTGGAGACATTTTTTTATTGTCATCTGGGGCCTCCTGTCACGGGGAATGTTCCAGGGTAGAGCTCAGGAAGCTGCTGAGCGCCCTGAGACACACCTCAGCAAGACACCAGCCCCTGAGTGAGACCCACAGAGGCTGAGACTCCAGCTCCAGCCTCCTCCATCTGTCTCTATTTATTAGTAACCCAAATGACACCATTTTATGCGTATTCTATAATCAGTAGCCTGCTTTGTGTATGTGGCAATATAGCAGAAATTAAATGCGTCAAAAAAGCATACTTATTTTAGGACTTTAAAAGCTGTGTCACAGTCCAGGATATGTGGGGGCTATGATAGACCTCACTGAGTTCCAACCATGGAACCTTCCCGTGGACTTTGAGGTTAATTCCAATTTTCCTCTGTTGAAAACAAGCCTGTGATAAACGCCCGTGACCCAAATCTCCTTGCCCACCCATGGTTCCATCCTTGGGCACCACTCCTCCAGGGAGGCACCGGAATGGGAGTAAGAGGGGCTTTGAGGCTCTTGCTGCAGAGTGTGGGAGGCCACGGAGTGGACCTGTGTGGACATGCGTCCAGCTGTGTGTCTGGCCTTGGCCAGCCCCGTCTCACCTCCACTCATGCGTTCAAGCCAGCAGGGAGGGAGACAGCCCTTTCCCCATGGCTGAGGTATCAGAAATATCAGCTTCTTTCATCCTTGCAATGGGATCACCAACACCCACATCACTGTACCTGGTGTGGGTCAAGGGACCCCACCGCGCCCATGAATCATGTGGCAATTGACAGTCAGAAGGGGGTGGTGTCGGTGCAGGAGAGCTCATGCGTGAGCAAAGGTCAGACTCTGGCATGACTGCACCTCCCCAAAGAAATGCCCCAAACAGCTTCATCTTTCCAAGATCCAGCCTGACGTGACCACGCCATGACTCAGTGGTTCAGATGTGTATCCTGGGTAACCAAACGACAAGTTGGTTTATCAGGTGCTCTGCTCAGGGGGTGCTATCCGTTTGTATCTGCCTGTTTTTGTCAAAGCAATGAGGTTTTTACTGGGAATATAAAAGCAGAGCTAGTGAAAGAAATAATAATAAAGAAAGGTCACTGCTTCAGTCTGTGTGCCAAAACTTACTCCTGGGGTCCAAAGATCAGAATGTTAAGTCAGTAGTAAGTAAATAAATTAAGTAATGAAACAAAAAGGAATGGAAAAATAGGTACGAACGAGTATCTTATCATCTTGGGCACAGAGTCTTTAGAAACACAGTGCTAGAGACTGAAATCATGAAGAACAATTTTAACTCCCTAAAAAAATAATCTCTGAATAGCAAATAAAACATTATTAACAAGGTAAGAAATTGGGGAAATATGTAAAAGGTGACATTCATGGCATGGAGTCTTAATATGTGAAGAGTCATTGCTAATCAATAAGAAAAAAATGTACTAATAGGGTATAAATAGGCAAATATCTAAACAAGAGATACAAATGACAAAAGAACCTACATTATTATAGCCATTTTAATCCAACCGCCTACCATGCCACACACATTCCCTGAATTGGTGTTTGGTGTCTGAGCTTGTCTGGAGGCACATAATAAGAACTCGCTGAGTCCCTACCAAGGGATCCAGACAGTTAGGACAAGCACAGAACAGCTCTATCCTCAGGGCTGTAGAAAACCCCTGCAACAGCCACTGGAAGGCCCCTGAGGCTTCCTAGCTGTGTGACTTTGACACGTTCCCTGCCTTCCTGAGTTAAGGAGGCTGAGCCAGGGCAGTAACAATACCCACCCCTGGGACGGTTGCAGAGATTGGGCGAGTTAGTGCACGTCCAGCACTTAGAACAGCGCCCGGCTTGTCGGAAACAGAGCCCAAAGACGCCCAGCCACTGACTGACCGCTCCTCCAGCAAGGGCCCAGTCAGGGCCCCGCAGGCGCCGGGAAGGAGCCCCCAAGGACCCCCACTCCCTCACCATCGGCACAGGTGTCAAGGCCGTCCAGGCAGAGGAGAGACCACCTGTGACGGGGACCCTCCTGGGGAGGGAACCCAGGCGGGGCTCCCGGCCCAGTCCCAGGGTCCATGGGGGCGGATCCCCCAGGAGCTTCTCGCTCAGCCAGGCCGGAAGACAAGTGGGCGTCTGCCAGGAGACGCGTGTTCCGGGCAGAGCCAGCGCTCGGTCCTGACTCTCAGAGGGGCAGGCAGACTCGGGAATCTGTCCGTCCTTTCTCACAGTGTAGCCCTGTCATTAAGGGGGCGGGCTCGGGAGTCAGGCTGTCCAAGTGACATCCGGGCTTGGCCAGCGTGTGGGTGGCATCCCAAGTCCTTCCCACCTCTCTTTTCTACGGGCCTGGGGGAGTGGCTTGATCTCAGGTGCGTGAAACCCTTTCCAGAGGCTGGCAAGCGGGCAGACACGTGCCCAGGCCCCTCGGCCACCAGGGACTTCTAATGAGTTGTACAACTGACCCCCAAGGCCACTGCTTAAGAATCAGGACTTCAGGCTGCCCGGAGCTGGTCCCCAGCCACTTCAGGTGACCCTAACTGGCACTTCTCAACCACCTCGTCATCCACACTGAGAGCAGGTGTTCTGTACGATGGGACCACGTGTGTCCAGGCTGGGAGGACGCTAGGCAGCGTCCCTGGCCCTCCCTCCGGCTGCCAGCCTCAAGCCACCCGGCACCACCCAGTTCTGCAGCCCGGCATGGGAGAGCTGGCCCCTCTCTCCAGAGGAAAGTGTGGCACACAGCACACCCGCTGGCCAGGCCCAGGCCCTGGGTGCTCTTGGCATAACCCAGGAGGCACCCTTACATCTCCCTCAGGAGCTGACGACAGGTTCTGAAACATCAAGAAAAACAGGTAGCTTTCTGGCTTTTCTTGGAGAAGGGGGTCCTCTGTCTGCACCCTGACCCTGGGAGGCAGAACTGAGCTGCAGTCATGCCTGCAGAGGGGCCCTGGTAACCCTTCCCACCATCCCCACCACCCTCCATTGATAGGTTCTAGACTTGGAGAAACAGGGTCGTCACTATCTAGCCCACTACCTTTCATTATATCTACATACTAGCTGGCCTCAAATGGTGCTGGAATCCCAAACTGTGAATCCAGTGTGTTTGCACACACACAAACATACACATACACACGTACACACATATACATGCATGCACATATGCACACATATATATACATACACATGTGCATGCACATACACATATGCACATGTACATATATACACATTTATGCACACACGTGCACACACATACACATATGCACACATACACATGTGCACATGCATACGCATATGCACACATACATACACACATATACATACACATATGCACGCACATGCAGACACATACAATGCACATACAGACACATATGCACACACATGAACACGCATACATATATGCACACATACATATATGCATACACACACATGTACAGGGCATACAGTACGCATAAATATAAATGTGTAATTGTAAAATGACATGCATGCATATCACACATGCTCACACACCCCCTCCACACACACATGTGCACACATGCCTGCACCTGTATCCACAAACATATACACCCCCCACACACAGACCCCGTGGCTCACCTCTGCTGTCCACTGCAACCCAGGGGACACAGCATCCCAGACACACACACCTGGCTTTGAAGCCTGTCCTTTGAAGTCACACCCCCCCACGGGGGCTCTTGGGGTGTCGTGCTGTGTTGATGGATGGGACAGCTCAGCTCTGAGCAACCACCGTGTGTGTTTATTATGGCGACGAGTGTGGGCCAGGCCGCTCTGGCTTGTGTAAGTGTCAACTAGTGACAACATGTGCTCTACAGAAGGCAGATGTCAAGGGGGCTGGGGCAGCAGAGTCACCGCCCACACCATGGGGACCACCCAGGGGCAGCAGTCATGCCGGCAGAGGTGCAGGGTGCCAGGCACAGAGGCCTGACAAAGGGCTGGGCACCACCTCTGCCTCCCTGGAAGACCCCCGGCCCTGGGTGACTGCTCAGTCCCATTCACTCCAGAAGATGCCCAGGCCCTGCTCCTGCCTCATCTGGGCCTCACCTGGGGAGGAGTCAGGAGGAAGGTGCGGCCTCCTGGGAAGAGCAGTGGCTTCAGGCAGAGGCTGAGGGAACCCGGCGCTTCCTGCTCACTTCCCACCCCTCCTGCTCAACTGTCACCCAGCCTCATGGGGAAGGTCGGAGCCTGTGCAGACCACGAGGGCTTACTGCGCATTGGGTACGCCTCGGCACAAAGCTAAGTATTGAAGGAGACGGTGCCGACTGGTCTTTTCCGTGACCTCATGCAGGAGGTTCTGCTGCTGATCCCCCTTCACAGCTAGGAAGCTGAGGCTCGGGTGGTCAGGGCCCAGCTGAGTGTTGGAGAAGAAGCAGAGGCCCACCGGAGTGTGCTCAAGTTCAAGGGGCGCTCCCTGAGGAGTGCCCAGGACTCAGGCCTGGGGATAAAGGACTCCCCTGCCTTCTGCACCTGGTCTGGGCAGCCTGTCCTCACCCTGTCCCGTCCCTCTGGGTCTCTGTTTGCTGGCCCACCAGAGGAAACTTGGATGGCAGGAGGCGCCCAGGTCCAGCCCTGGCCCAGTTGCTGGGTTGGCATGTGGGGTCCGCAGGCTGTGACAACGTGCAGCGAGTCCCTCTTGGCCCCAGGCCTGGCTTCCCCTCACTCCCATGATCAGCATCTGTCAGGAGGCCTTCAGGCACTTCCCGCAGCCCTGGCTTGGGGTAGGGAGGAACATCATCCTCTGGGGACGTGAAGCTGGGGGCAAGTGTCCCCAGGCACAGCTGGAGGACTGGCTCAGAGGTGCCAGAAAGACCTGAGCTCTTTCTCTGCTCCGCCCACTGCAGGCTCTCGGCCCTGCCCTGAGGCAGTCTCCATGGTGGCCGCAAGGTGGACACTTCAGTTTGCTGTTTGTCCACATCTACATCCGGAGGAAGAAGGATCCGCTCCCGGGGACCTGCCTCCGGGGACCTGCGGGGCTTTCCTGGAAGCCCCTGCAGCCTCCCTCAGCTCAGGTGGTCACAGGCCATCCCTTGGCCATTCCACGGCAGGCCCACAGGACCACAGTGGACCTGCGTGTCTCAGGGCTTCCCGAAGGCCACTCTAGTCCTGGACTGTCCCCTCTCACTGATGCTTGAAGCAACGCCTTCCCTCTAAGCAAATCTCCCACTTCCGTCTCCCCTCCTGCAAATGGCAGGAGACACATCTTCCAAGAATGTCACTGATCCACGCCACCTCCCTGTGCAAGGACCAGTATGACTCCCTACTGCCTGCTGCACCAACTGTGACCCTCTGCCTGGCTTTCAAGGCCCTTGGAGACCTAACTACGGACAGTCATTCCTGACACACCCTGAGGTCCCCCATGGGTCAAAGTGCCCGGGCTTCCCCCTTCCCTACCTGACAGAGGCCCACCCCCCCTCAGACCCGGCTGTAGAGGTGTGGACACAGGGCCCCCATCCGACGTCACGTGGGGGAGTCGAAAGACTCCTGCACCATGACCAGTGGAGTCACATTTTTACCAGTCTGTGTGACCAGCGTGTCACCCCCTGTTGGGACATCAGGTTCCTTCATCTTCAGAAAAGCAATGGGAAGGCATCTTGTGGTGCCATCTCCAGGGTTAAAAAAAGCAAGTCCCACGGAATGCCACCCTCTGTGGCCGGCACGTTGAGACCCTCAGCCAACAGCTGACACGAGCGTGTGCCCGAGGGAGCCACCCTGGCCTCGTGTGTCCCTCCCTCTGTGCTGGACATCTGTCCTGTCTCCACTCCGACCTCTGACCCCATAGGCCTGCAAAGCTGGAGTGAATTTGCCACTAACCTCCAGACGGCTTTGCTCTTGGGGGAGAACTGGGAAGAGCTGCCCCACAGATGACCCAGACCCGTGTCCACGCCTGGGTCCCCCTGAGCGCCTGGCTGTGACCGCCCCTCCCTCGACGTGGCCTTCCTTCACCAGGCTCTGGCCCCTGGGCCTGTGCAGACGGCGGTGACTGGAGTGGGGTCCCTATGGGACAGGTGGGACAGGCCCTGTGGAGCTGCACTGAGCCAGGTGACGACCTCCCAGCCAGGCGGCAGTCCTGACAGCCACCCACCCCTGGGGCACCCTCAGGGGACACAAGGCCTCTCCTCTCTCACTTCTCCCACAGCCACCCTAGGCCAGCCTCAAACTTGGAAGTGTGTGGAGGACAGCGTCCCTGCCCCCAGCCCTTCACCAAGGTGATCCCCACCTCTAGAGGTCTTGCTCCAAGACTTAGGAAATTGTCCTCGGACCCAGAGAGCCCGCAGTGTCCTTCTGGCCTCTGCAGGCTGAGCCTCCACAGAGAGCCCTGCGGTGTTTGGGGTCCAGGCTGAACAGACGGAGTGGGGGGCGTAGCTGGCACGGAGGCTTCCCGCTTCTCCCGGGAGCCCCCCTTCTCCTGAGTCCAGCGGCTCCCGGCTGAAGCGCCTGCGCTCTCCAGGGCAGCCTCGTGCTCCTCTGCCCTCCATCGGGGCACCTGCACTGGGTGCCGAGGGTGACGTCCACGCCCACGAGGTACATTTCGAGGGGCACCCTGATGAACAGTCGTTTCTTTTGACCATTTTTAAAACGTATTTTTATGGCTGTCCTCTACGTGTGGGCCTGGGACTGGCTCTCCATCTAACCCTCACGCCCCATCGTCCTGGAGGGGACACCTAGGAAAACCCGAACGGAGCAATTTTGTAGGCACTGCCCTATAAGACCTTACGGGGTTTTGTCGATGTCCTATATATGGGATGATGGGACCATTGGGTTAAAGTCGTGATAAAGAAGAGGTTTCAAATGAAGGTGCTGATCTGAGAAAGATGAGTCACTGACCCGTTCGGGTGACGTAAGGACATAGTGAAATCCTGAAGTCCTGAATGAGTGCTGAGGGCGACGGCTGCAGACTACCTGGGGAAGGGATGGTCAGCCCTGTCTCTCTGCTCAGTCTCCCTACCGCGAAGGCCCTGCCTGGACGACATAGAAGGACCCCATCTTTAAGAGGGGGACATAGATTCAGCTAACAAGAGCCCTTTCCTGTGGGTCCCCCTGGTCTCATCTAGAAGGTAGATACAATGGCTGGAGGTTTGGCAGCTAAATCGCAACCTGGAGGATAAAGGCCACCTGCCAAGGACGGAGGAGTGAGGACCTATAGGAGCCTGGGTCCCTGGTGGTGCTTCGTGCAGCTTCACCAGCCTAGATGGCCAACTCCGGGGAGGCGGGGGGGAGAAGAAAGATCCGCCCTGTGGGGGCTAATCCACTGTGGCTCCCTTTCCGTGTGTGCAGCCAAACGAATCCAGACAGAAATCTCCTTCCCAGTCACCCTGACCACAATGCCAGGGCTGTCACCCATTGGATCAAATGAAACTCACGCAGGTCTAGCCCCAAGCCAGTTGCTGTGGCCAGGGGAGTGGGTCATGCTAACTGGTCAGGCCTGTGTCTGAACTCAGCCCAGTGGACCCCGGAAGACCTGGGAGGCCCCCTCCATCCAGCAGGGCCATGGAGCCGGGTGCAGATCCCTGGGGATGGCCTAGCAGCCCGGCCACGGCGGCTTCTCCCGGCTCTGTCCCCTCAGATCCCGGGACGTGGCCGCAGCGTCCTATGCGCTCACTTGTCCTCTGTGTCCCTCTGTATCTGCTGCCAGCACACAGTCCCTGGTCCCCTTCCTTCATCCTGTCATGAGCTCCTGATCTCTGCCACTGCCCCCAAACAGACCCCAGCAGATCTTCAAACCAACCTCCACCTCTTCAGCCAACCTCCACTCCTGGGCAGTGGCGGGAGCTGGGACCGGGACTTTCCTCCTCTGGTTTGCCAGGCATTCTTCATCAGCCTCAGGCCGACCCTTCTTTCCCAGCCCTTGGGGTGGGCATGGCCAGGCAGAAGAGCAGGCCAGGCAGCCCGGCCACCCCCGTCCTCATGCGGGTGCCTCATGATCTTCGAGGAGAGGCCGATTGAGCAGACAGAAGGGCAGGCGCCCGGTGAAGCATGAGATTCAGAAACACAGCAAGTAATTGGTGCTCGGAGTGTGTCCCTGTGAGGGCTTTGCATTTTACCTGTGACCTCCCAAGTGCTGCCACCTTGCTGAGCCCCTCTCCTGGATCTGGACATGGACACCAGGTCCGTGGGCCCCAGCCTGGTAGAGGGTGCAGGAGGTGACCCCTGATCTGGCTGAGTCACCCCCACCCCGGCACCTCACAGGCGCTCACTGCACTATTGATTTTGATGATCCTGCCACACCAGGGTGAGACCCCGAGGTTAGGATGGGGTCTGTCTCTCTTCCAGGCACAAAATACATAAGTAAAGTTCTTTCATTCTCTATCCGCTCATTGGCTGATTTTCACAAGGGACGAGGCTCTTGGCCTTCAGCCTGTAGGACTTAAGGAGACCCAAATGACCCGGGCGCCATCAGGACACGCATCCAATTACCTGCTCCCAGCAGAGAAGAATCAGCCCACCCTGGGCAGTGAGAACATGACCGAAGTGCCCACTCAACGATGTGGCGAGGCCAGAGAGGATCTGGGGGCCGCACGCTGACCATCAGCTGCCCTGACCGTGGGCCCGGCACTTCAGCTTCGGTGGGTTTTCTCCCCTGTCGGGTGGGGATAAGTGGCCACTGCTCAGCCTGGCACAGAACCCCGACAGCACGAGGACGTGGCCCCAGAGGGAGGAAGGAGGACACTCTGGAAAACAGAGTGAGTGTGGACCAGCACTGCTGCCTCCTGAGAGGCGGGAGGGAGCCCGTGGCTGAGGGCGCCCCTCTCTTCTCTGCCCTTGGACGCAGGATCCCCCCATGGACAGCAAAACCCCAGGATGCTCAAATCGCAGGGGTAAAATGGCATCGCGTCTGCATGGAACCTGGCTCATCCCTGGGCAGACTCCGAAGCGTCTCTAGATGAGGGGTGACACCTGCACGGTGTGACGCCCTGAGAAGAGTCTCACAGCAGCGTCTCACAGGGACGATGACGAGAAAACAAGCCTTACGCCTTCAGCACAGGCACAACCTAATACTTCCCCCCTGGGGCTGGCCGGCTCTGTGTATGTGGAGCCCGCAGATAGAGCACGCGGCTGTGCTGGGGACATGGGGCAGGCACCGAGAAGCGCCCAGGCCTTCGGGATGTGCTGGCTCAGCACTGGGACGTCCTGACGCCTGGAGCAGGTCACGAGCTCACTCTGGACAGGCCCACAAAACCGAGGGGAGCAGGTAGCTGCGTTGTGGTGGACGAAGGGCACAGCGCCAGGGCCAGAAGCATCGTAGTGAGCTTTTCAGCGTGTTCTGGGGACACGTGTGCTTGACAGGGATTATCTCATGTGACCCTCGTGGCCCTCAATGAGATCCTCATCTAACAGATGAGAAAATTAAGAAACAGAGAGCTTATTTTTCTACCGTCACTCAGCTGTCAGGTGAAGCCGGGCCTCATATGCTGGTGACTTGGGACCCTCTTCTAATGTCCTTTCTCCATCTGGTCTCCCTGTCTCTCCTTCCTGGAGCCAAGAGGCCATTCTGCTTCTGGGCTGTTCCTCTTTTTATGCGTGGCCTTTAGCTGGGATGGAACCCTCTGAGCCTCGGTTTTTTCACCTGTACAATGGGCAAAGATAATGCTCCCTTAGCAAAGCAGCCCAGCATTGCAGCCAAGGGCACTGGAGCTCAACGGGCTGGGATCAAACCCTATGGCCACCATTTACCTGCTGTGTAACTTTGAGCATGTGACTTAATCTCTCTGAACCTCACTTTCCTCACCTATAAAAATCCCACAGGTCATCAGGAGCTTTCAATAAGATCTGGTCACGTGGGGCATGTGGTCCTGTGAGCTCCAGGATCCGTCTCTGGGCTGCCAGTCAGCCTGCCTGGCTGTGCACTGTGAGCAGGCAGATGAGCACATTGGAGGAGAATATGCTCAGTCCCCTTCCAGCCTGAGCCTTTGTGTGGGTCAAAGCCATTTCCACTTCCCTCTGCACCTTCACTGCGATTACCATTACCGTGGAAGAAGCAGCCAAAGCCTCTCCAACAGGAATCCTCAACGTTTACTTCCTAACAATTCGGGGCTATCTGTGCTGAGCGGTTGGCCAGGTAATCTTAATTGCTTAAGCGCAAAACAAAATATTTTGCTTGATGTGTCCGCCGAGAACTGAAAAATAAATATTAAAAATTCTCTCTCTCTCTCTCCCTCTCTCTCCCCTCTCTCACTCTCTCTTAAAAAAAAAAAAAAATATTTTGCTTGAAATGCAGCGCAGGAATCGGAGGACTTGAAGCTGGATTCCTTTTAATTCCAATGGAAACAATGAGGCCCTTGGAAACGGCTCCCCCTCCCCAGCTCAGCCTTCTTCTAATTAGCACCGAATAACAAAAGTATAACAGTAGCACCTCCCTCCCAGCTCCCCCAGCAGCCTGTCAGAGACAGAACAGTGTGAAAACAGCTCCGTTTATGAGCGACTTTGTCATTTTTTTCTGTTTAAAATAAAATGTGCCCACCCAGGGAAGAAGGCCTGAGGATTCACTGCAGAAGAGCTGCCCAGGGCAGAAGCCAGGAGGCCGGGGAGGCGGAGGCAGGGGACAGGGGTGGCTCAGTCCTGTGACAGGGCCCCTTCCTTAACACCTTGCTTCCTTCCACAGAGGAAGATCCATCCCCTGGAGGGATGGAAAGAGGGATGGAAAGAGGGGAAAGAGGGATACTGAGAAAAAGAAAAAATGTCCTAACACACAACTCAGGGCCACATGGCAGGACAACTCTAGGCGTGTGACAGGTTCCCTTCAGTCCAGCTCTCTCACCCCTGGAGGGAGGGAGGGAGGGAGGGAGGGAGGCGCTGTCCACCCCACCCTGCAGCAGATCCAGGGCTCTGCCCGGCCTGACCTCAGAACGGAAGCTGCCCGGGGTTCTGCTCCTGTGGCCACAGGAGCCCACTTCCCAGTGGCGGAGACACAGGAGCTGAGCAGTGGAGCCCTCTCCAACCTTCCTGCTGCCCTGGGTTCCTCAGACACTGGCATGATTTTAAAGTCACTCACTTGTCCCACGCTCATGCACAGTGGCTTCATTTTGTCCCTAGCACTGAGGTGGACCCTGAGGGATTCAGAACAGGTAAGACGAGGCATCAGCCCTGCAGGGACTGATCCTCAGCAGGAGAAACCAGAGAGAAACAGCTCAAAATTCAACAGCAAAATCAACAAGTACTTATTACTCCTTTGCTAATGGTGGGGCTCTGGGGACGGCTAAGGACCAAGGTCCACCTTTTGGAGCAAGTACGCGATGCTCTTGGTGCTGCCAATACCACCAAGGACGTGAAGCAGTGGTGCGTGAGGGAGCAGGGCTTCGAGGGCCGGAGGGAAGAGGTGGCACTGGAGTGCAGGCCACGAGAGCAGGTGTGAGCTGAAGCAGGTGCCGGAGAAGGGGTCTCAGATGCAAGGGACCAGAAAGAGCGACGGCCCTGAGGTAGGAACTGGACTCAGTGGAACCCAGCCTGGCACCACAGTGCAAGGGTGACAGGCCTCTGGGGAGCATGAGCAGGGGATGGGGACAGAAAGGGAGGGAACTGCAGGCACAGCTGGGCTTGCTGGTGTGCACCTCTAGGCTGAGTTCCCTGGGAGGCTGAGGCAGGAGGTTTGCTTGAGCCCAGGAATTGGAGGCAGCCTGGGCAACTAGAGAGACCCCATCTCTAAACAGGTCCTCCTAAAATCCAAGTGCATCCGGAAGAGCCAGGGCAGTGTTTTTTCTCTCTGCACCCCACAAGGCACTTAGTGACTTCCTCCATACACCGTCTGTCCCCCCATCTCTCTAACTTTTCCATTTTGAGTTAAGCCTTCCAGAGGCCTGGTTCCCGCAGCAGAAAACCAGTGAAGCTGCCTGACATCATATAGGATGCCCTGTTAAATCTGCGTTCCCGCTTAACAAGGAACAAGGATCACCTTTTGCAGTCCGTCTCACGCACTATCAGGACCCTACCTAGCCAGACATCATCTGCTCTTTCATTGAAATCGAAACCCTGCCCCCATCATCCCCAGGGGGAGGAGGCGGCTGCCACAGCATGGCAGGACTCACCTCTGACTCAGTACCGATCATGGGCCAGGCAAGGTGAGACCATGTCACCTGCAGGGAGAGTTGGGCCACTTGGGGTTCATGCAGCAGAAACCCCAACACTAATCAAGAGAGGTAAAGAGAAAATGTATGGGTTTCTGCAAAGGAAAGTCCAGAGGCGGAGGTGGCCAGGAGCACACCTCCACCAGGAATCCGTGGACCTCTGCCCAGCCCTGGCTTCTGCTTAGCTGGGCTTTGGGTAGCTCTCGAGTTAGCTTCAGGGCACAGGTGCCCGGGAAGAGAGCAAGACTCCCTCGGAAAAGTCCAGCAAAACCCACATTGCCCATTGGCCCCAGTGGCCCTGCTCCAGACACATGCCACCCTGAGCCACCCTGTGCCTGGAGGAGTATGGTTCTCTGGCTGGTCAAGAGCCAGGTGTGTCCCCTCTACAGAGCAGGGAGGGCGGGTCTCGGGGAGGTGAGTCACAGGCAGGAGAGGTGGACTCAGGCATCCACCAGCAGCAGCAAGGCTGGAACCAACTGAAGCCTCTCTCCACGTGACAGGGACAGGAGTGGCCTAGGGAAGGCTGCTGACTCTTGGGAGCTCCGGCAGCCAAGAAGGGCCAAGCCGAGCACCACCTTGCTCTTTCCCTAGGCCACTGGCTCCCAGGGCGTGTCTCCCCCTCGCTGGGACTGCCACGTCCTGCCCACCACGGCAGAGTGGCCAGTGCACTCTGAACTCCTTCAAGCTCCCCGTGGTGACCTACTGTGGGCGCTCCCGGGGGCACACAGGGCGCACTGTAGGAAGGAATCATTCCTGTTTACTGGAAATTCAAGTTTAACTGGGCGTCCTGCACTTTGTCAGGCAACCCTCTTCCGGGGGCCAGTCTGAGACGTCTGGGAAGGTCTCCTGCTGTCGGGAGGTGGGGAAGGGCACGTGCCATGGCATGGAGTGGGTGGACGCTGGGGCATAGCCCACTGTCCAGCAGAGCTCAGGGACGGTGGCCCCAAACGCAGCTCCCCTGCCCCAATGGCACCAGTGCCTCGGCCACCCTTCATAGCTGTCCCACGGAGCTGTGAGGCCAGGGGCAGAGCCGCAGTCTGGGGGATTTAAGCGACCCCCGTGGGCATCTGCATTGGCCACAGTCAACGGTTCATGCGGCCCTGAGGAACGAGGGGGTCACAGGCCACGGCCATCAGCCTCATCGGGATTGGGACCTTCAGTTTCATTATTCGGGTTCCAACTTGGAAGCCCTCGGAGGAAGCCAACGAGAACCTTTGAACGGATTTTGGCTTCCACACCCAAGTAGGCCGAGATGGAGGTGATCTGCCAATCCGCATTTTAGCCAAGGGAATGTTGAGAGGGAATTTTAAAAAGCCATGCTTGTCTATTTGTTGTCAGAATCTCCAAGAGACGGCTGCGAAAATGAGTCACCGCCTGCGAGCAGCGTGCCCCGGCCTCTCCCTCCCAGTCAGCACGGCCCTGGTCGTCGGCCCCCCGGGCCCCACGGATGTGCTCAGCCTTGTCCTGGGCTGGCAGGGGAGGTGGCCGGAGGGAGGACGGGACGGTGGGCCCTGCCTGCACTGGCCCACCTGGCCAGCGTGGCTCTGGGGAGGACAAGGGGGTCTGGTGCTCGCGCTGGCCCTGCTCTGGGGGTCGGAGGGAGCCTTATCCCCTCTCCCATCGCCCGCGCACGCTGCCCGCCTCTCACCAGGCACAAAAGCCCCGCGTGGTCACCGGGCCGCGACATCATGGACCGTGGCCATCCCGGTTCACAGAGCCATCCCCGCTCTCCAGAGGAGCTTTTATTAGTTTGGGTTTTCTGTTTTGTGTTGGGCCGTGTTTGAGGAGGAGGGAGGAGGGACATATTGGTTTAGTGTGTGTGTCCCATAGATGAAGCTCTGGGTCTTTGAAGTTTAAGACCAGTTGTAAATTCCTTGAAGTTCGTCCTATTTCCTTTTATATTAGCATGTTAACAAGCTTTGGAGAACTGACAGGGCTTACAGGAAAGCACAGCTGGGTTGCTCCTGAGCCCCGGCCCTAATTCAAACCAGAGCTGGCCGCGGTGCTGCGGCCCGGCCGGCTGGTGTTTACGAATGCCACAGGAAGAGTGCGGGTGATGAAGCCATCAAGTGGCGAAGCCTCCTCTAGACGAGCCCCAGTTGGGATTAATTAAGAAAGGAAGTGCCGGGATGCTCCAAATTACTGCTCTGGTAGAGACCTTTGCTCCAGATGAAGGGCGACCATAAAAATGGAAGAAGAAAAGAGATCACCTCCCAGGAACGGGTCGGATGGGACTTAGGTCTCGGTCCAGGAGGACGACCCAGGGGACAGCTTCCAGTTCTGGGTGCTGGGGGCACACGACACTGTATCCGTGCCCGGGGAGGAGAGGGCACAGACATAGCAGAGAGCCCCACAGGACCTGAGGCCAGGCCGGGTCAGGGATCCAGGGCACTCGAGGGAGGGGCTGCAGACTTCCTGCCACACAGGGGCCTGAGGAAGGGTCTAGCTGAAGGCCACAGGGGCCCCCTGACACGGCAGGGCGTTAGGGAAGACATGGCCCGCTTCTGTCTCCAGCAGGTATGTGGCTTCTGGGAGGACAGAGGACAGAAGTAGGTAGTGGGCAGCAGGCGCTTCGAGTCACAGCCTAAGCCAGGCACGAGAAGCAGTTTCCAGAAGAATTCGCCTAACCCTGTCTGATGGCCCATGTGTTGCCATGAGCCATCTTTCGGTCATCGGGCCAGATGACAGAGGTCCCTAGCCCTCCCAGCAACGCCTGTCCCCTCCCGCCCGACCACGGACCCCCACCTCACGGCTCTTTGTCCCCTGAACAGTAAGCGGTGCTCCCCGCACCCTCCACACACCAGAAAGGGCTGCGGGGCCACCTGGTTGGTTTTTATTTTGAAGGGATCTCACAAAAAATAAATACGGAAAACGTAAACACTGATGACAAACACAGTTTCCATACGCGGCAGCCATATGTCGAGTCCACGAACACGTGGACATTTTGATTGTTACCAAGATTCCATGTGCACCTGGTTAGGGGACCAAAACATCCCGCCAGAAACATAAACAGGGGCCTCTGAGCCTTGGGCTCCTTGCCACCATCTTGTGGAGCAGGGACCTGGTTCTCCAGGGCCCAAAACCGCTCATGGGACATTGTTACAGGCCAAGAGTGTGCAGCCCAGCAGCTTGCTGAGTGGTGGCCTCTGCTGAGGGTCAAGGCTCGGGCTCCCCAAGTCCCAGAAGGCACCTGGGTGATACGGGGCTTCTCCTCTCTGGGTCTGTCCTGTACACGGCGATGACAGTGTAACCCGCCTTGAAGGTCATTTTGAAAAGTGCGTGAGGGCATGCGTGGGAGTCCTGTCCCTGCTGGCCACCAAGTGGGTGCCCAGTAAACCAGGCACCACGAGGCAAGCCACTGGGACAGCTGGACAGGGATGGAGTCCACAGAGGCTGGAAATCTAACCTTCTAGAAGCAGTGCCACTTTGTCGTGTCCAGAGACCCGGAGAGGACTCCGGCTTCTCCACGCCGTCAGCTCTGAGTCAGGAATCGAGGGAGGTTAACGAAGTTGGCACAGACACTGGACCTTGTTTGCCTCCCCCTGACCATCAGGGAGTGGTTTATCTTGAGGGGCGTGTGTGTGTGTGTGTGTGTGTGTGTGTGTGTGGTTGTGTGTGTTGATATCTTTATTGAAAATTTACATTATAAAAGTCTTGCATATGCGTAGTAAAAAACCCCAAATTTTATAGAAGAGTAAGTTTCCCTCGTACAAGTGGTTTTCGTGCCAAACGCCAAAGGCCACACTGACCGGGGGAGGGGCGTCTTCCAGACTGTCCGCCCTTCCCCAAACACACACGTAACGGGATGATGTGTGCACTCAGTCGTACGTCTTGAACGGCTCTCCCATTCATCCATGACTTCTGCCTCCTTTTTAGTAGACATTTGTTCTTTGACCTTTATCTTTTGGGACAGTTTTCACTGATCAAATCATTGCAAAGAAATACAGAGTTCCCTCGTGCCCCACACCCAATTTCCACCCCCGTTAGTGCGTCTTGTTTGTATAATTAAAGAGTCAACGTGGATATGTTGTTGTTACCGGAGGTCAGACCTTGTTCAGTCCCCAGTTCTCACCCGATGCCCTTTCTTCAGCTAAATCCCACGCAGAGCCTCACATATCCATCGCTCCCCTGGCCTCCTGAGTCCCCCCTGGGCTGCATGGAGGTGCGCTGGCCGGGGATGTGGTGGGACCCTCCACTGCATCTGAGTGGCCGTGGGTTTGGGGGAGGGAGGCAGGAGGGGGCATCTTCTCAACAAATCACGCCAGGGCACATGCTGTTAGCGTGAACGATGGCTGCCGATGTTGACCCTGATCACCTGGCTGAGGTCACCAGATTTTAAACAGCTGCAGATGAGCATTCCATCGTGGGGAGGTGTGATTGCTTTTTTCACGGACCGAGATGATTTTTAACAATACTAGAGGCACGTCCAAGTGCGCATCTGAGCCCTCCATGTCTGCTCAGTGTCCAGGATGCTCCTGTGCCGTGGATCTGGGGGCCGATGGCCCAGTTTGGAGGTCAGCTGACATTACATTTTGCCAGATCCTGCAAACTGCCATGTGAAAAGCCTGCCAGCTGGTCCCCTCACACGGGGGCAGCTCCCCTTCGTCTTCCCCAGCAGCAAGCTCCGCTCCCTGGCATACAGAGGGGACAGGTGGGCAGAATCCGTGACATCACGTGACTCCGCGAGGCCCTTTGCAGCACCTATGTAAGTTGGCGCCCCAAAGTCTAACTTCAGGTTGCTGGGGACAGTCCTAAAAGAAAATGAGCCTAATGCTAAACACCTAGAAAATGTTGGAGACGCATCGGGGTTAAAATCAAGTGGGTTCTAACCGGAGAGTTTCAAAGCAGCGAATCCGTATTTCTAGATTTCTCCTCCAAGGGGAAGGCGTCCCCTGCCTGCCTGGCACACTCAGCCAGCACCGGAGGCCCCTCGCCTCCTCTCTCGAAGCTCAGTCCTTCTGAAAGGCCGGCGTCTAGAGACCAGGCCCTGGTCCCCGTGCAGAAGGACCCGATCTTCTGCGTGAGCAGCCTCCATTCTACTTCAAAATTTATACAAACCACAGGGAACCAGCCCTTTCAGAACTGAGGTCTGACAGCTGTTTACATGCTGAGCAAGCCTGGTTCTACCCACTTCTCGATGTTTACATGGCTCGACAGCCGCTCAGGGGCCCAGGGATCGTGGGTACCCCCAGGCCCCGCCCAAGACCACCAGCCAACACCCGCTCTCTCCACGATCTGATGCGTGGCTCTGGGGGCACAAAGTGGAGTTTCCTGGGGCTCCCCAGTCCAGGCGGCCCTCGCCTTTTCCTCCTGGACCATGCTCCAGGCTCCAACAGGGCCCACATGTCCCACCCAGGCTCCGCTCCCTGGGGTCTTTCTTTACTGCCTTACTGAATAATATGGACTTGCTGGGTCTATTTCCTGGTTTACTTGATCCCTGTCTGGGACCCTACTCCATCATAAACCCCACGAAGAAGAAACCCTGTCCTGCTCACCTCCGCCTCCTCCCTGCCTGAGCAGCACCTGCCGTGGGAGGTGCTCAGGGAGCACTCTGTCCACGACGCTTCCGCACACTGCAGCCAGCGGCAACCTCCCAGGTGGAAACTCACACAGAAGCTTCCTGACAGGTCCACCCCACTTCTCTGCTACCCTGGGACGGACTTCCACCTCCTGAGCTCCAGTGGCCCTCCTGCAGGGTGGACCCCGGCCCCACTTGCAGCATCCTCACCTCCCTCACCACGTTCCCCCCCACACACACACACACTGCAGGCACAGGGAGTGTTTGGCTCCTTGAAGCATATGGCCTAGGCTCTTCTGGACCTGGACTCTGAGTCCTCTGCCTGCACCTAACTTCTGCAACTAGATGCCAATTAGGTGAGGGCACCTCCTCCAGGAAGCCCTCCCTCTGCTCCTCTGTCTCCCGGGATGCTTCCTGCCAGCTGACCCTTAGTCCTCTCCAAATAATCAGTGTCTCCAGGGGTCAGGAGCCAGGCTGGAGTCTCCCTGGACGGTGGCTGAGATAACCGGACATACAGGGACGACACTAAACACCAGGGTCAGGATCTGTGAGAGCAGCTTGGCTACTCCCAAGGGTCTCCAAACGGTACTCATCTTCCAAATGGGGATCATGAGCTTTTCTTTGCAGGATTACAGGTATTAAGTTGTTTTCCCCCCACTTTTTTGATTGAAATTTTTATTGAGAGAACTGAGTACCCACACACAGATGTAGGAGAGGACGTAGGAGAGAGTGCAGTGCCTTCCCTGGTATCCTTTGCCAGTTTCCCCCAGTGGCAGCATTTTACAAAATCACGGCTCGATATTTTGTAACCTGGGGATTGGCTTGATAGGACTCAGCAATGATTACACTGTGTCTTTCTTTCTTGCAGCACCTGTGAGGCACAGGACAGCACCCCCAGTACTACCCAGTCCCGGACACCAACGAGCTAGGTGGTTGACAGGCCCCGAGCAGGGTGTCCCTGAAGCCCAAGGTGCCCTTCAGCCTGGAGACACGGGCCGTCAGTTAATCAAGGGCAACAGGAAAGATCAGATGAGTTCCAGCAGGTGACAAGTGGGACGGTGCCTCTCAAAGGTCAAGAGGGGAAAGGGCAAGAGTAGAGGCCAGGGAGGGAGAAACCTGGGAGGACCTCGAGCAGGAGGAAAGAAGCAGGTCGGAGCTCTGGGAGACACGGGTAGGGCCCAAGGTAGGAGTCCTGGTCAGCACCGTCCTCCGGTGGAACGGCTTCCACGTCCTCCCGCCAGGCTGCACAGGACCCGGATTGAACGTGCAAGCTCCGCAGAGTCAGAGGTCCATCTCTAAGGACAGCTTCCAGGGCCTCAGGCAGCCTTGCTGACCTCCAGCCTGACTCCACACCCCTGGAGCCACCGACACCCGAAGTCTGACTTGCAGCCCTCCCGCCTTCTCACAGGGGTGCAAGACCCTGGTCACCAGGGTTCTCGGGACCACGCACTGCTACTTACCAGCTGTGCCACCTTGGGCAAGTCCCTTGGCCTCTTGACCCTGGGTCCCTACTTGGGAATGATGATAACTGACCAGCTGGGGTCAGGATTCATGAAGCTTCAGTGAGGTGCTACAGGACAGCATGGTCAGGGTGCCGGTAGGCAGTGGGTGCCCGGCAGGCAGTGGGTCCCCATTTGCTAACTCTGCACCTGCCAAATGTCTCTTCTCTCTGTGTGTCTTTCTCCCTGTCTTGGCAAGATGGGCAGTGTCAATTTTACTTGACTCATTCATCTTTCTTTCCCCACTGTGGTCCTGGTGATTGAACCCAGGGATTTATCACCGCTGAGCTATGCCCCCAGCCCTTTATATTTTTGTTTTGAGATAGGTTCTCAGTTGCCCAGTCTGGCCTTGAACTTGCAATCCTCCTGAGCCGCAGGGATCATGGGCATGCACCACTGTGCCTGGCTCTGCTCAATCATCTTTACCCCTAGCTGGACCCTTTTCCCATAGAAGTTATTTTGATTTCTGAGATGCCAAATGATCACACCTGCTCAGCCGGCACATTCTTCATCAGTTTGTGGACTGGGGATCCTAAGAGTCTCACATAGGCCGCTTGCTTTGGTGCATGCCTGTAACCCCAGCCGCTGGGGAGGCTGAGGCAGGAGGATTGCAAGTTTGAGGCCAGCCTGGGTGACTTAGGAAGTCCCTGTCTCTGGATTCAGTAGGGACTGGGGTGTGGCTCAGTGCTGGAGTGCTGGCCTCCCACAGGCAGCATGTGCCAGGCCCTGGGTTCCATTCCCAGCAAAAATGGAGTCTTCCCAGGCTTGCTTGGAACCTGGCGTGTGTGGTCCTGGGGTGCAGGTGTATGCAGGGGTGTGGGGAGCGGGGCTACCCAGACTTCCTGGGAAGGGGCCTGAATGAAAGGGGATGCCCTTCAAAAGCACAGGCCTCCATGGGAGCTCTTCACCCCTTGGAATTCCCACCTCTGCCCCTGATCTCTAACCTTTTTGTCTTTCAGGTGGGGCAGGACAGGGAGGGAGTCCACACCCATGTTTGCCCCCCAACACACAAGAAGTGGTGCACCCCTCATCCACCAGCCAAGCAGCCAGTAAAGGGGCATTTTCACCTGACAAGTTCCACAGAGGGAGGACCGTGCCAGGTGGGCATCATCTGAAGGGACCTGGTGAGGGGACTCTGGCCTCCCTGCTCCCCCAGGTCTCCTGAGGCCAGCTACAGTGGGGGTGGGGGAAAGGAGGAGGTAGCCTGGATGAAGGCTCCAGGGAGCCTCCAAGAATCACATCTGGGCGTTGGTCCACCCCTAGGTCAGGCTTCCCCTCAACAACAGGGTAGGGACCCCCTGTGCCCTCCTTGATTCAACCCCAAATTAATCCAGCAGCAACTGAGTGCAAATGCAAGGAGAGGTGTCAACTGAGCCCCGGGGGCAGGAGGAAATGCTGAAGCACCCGTGCCACAGCCTGTGGTCACTTGGCCAGCTGGGCACGTTAGGAAGGGTGAGGCCCTCACTGCTGACAGCACCAGAGCCTGGCCAAAAGCACCGAGCCCCAGCACACCCCCTGCTGCCTCCTCCCCAGACAGTCCTTGAGCAAAGGTGCTAATCCCTTCCGAGAGGTGCAGAAATTACAAGCAGAGGCACTGAAGTCCTTGCAAGGGACAGATCCATACCACCTTAGCCACCTCTGTGACTGGCTATCCACCTCATGAAACCCCCCTCCTGTGGCTGGCTCCTGGGTTCTGGCCAGTCGAGCCAGCTGCCACCATCCCCTTTGCAGGTGCCTAAGCGGAGGCTAGGGGGATTGGGAGGTGGGAAAGCGACCCAGTGAAACTGCAAGACCACCCAGAGGCACACACCCCTCAGAGGAAACTGCAGATTTTAGGGTCACTTAGCAAGTAAGTGAGAGAAAGGGTGTCCTGGGTTCAAGGGCAGCCAAAGGGGCTACAGCATTCTCCCTGGGCTGGGGGGAGCCTGGCTCTCGTGGACTGCACTTGCAGGGGAAGCAGCTTTCACTAAAGCATGTGTCCATCCCCCAAGGCTTGGGGATTCTGGGAGGCCCCCCACTGGCCTGACCTCCAGGCATCCCATGGCTCTGGCCTGAAGTGAACCCCTGAGGAGACCAAGGCCCATCTGCCTACAACCAAGTGAGAAAATGTCCGGTGGCCCCATCTCTGAGCCATGGCCGTCAATTAAGAAAACTGGTGACGAGCAATGGGGGGTTGAGAAAAGACAGACAGATACACATGAAGAGAAAACACTGGGGCCCGGTGGGCCATCACCTCCTGATGGAGGATAAATGAGCACAGCAGGTTTGATCGGAAGGTTATCTGTGGGAAAGTTTTGGCAAAGCAGGCGACGTAAAGGATGCAGCACTGGTGAGACAGTGGGGTCATCTCGTTATGCTCAGAATCCTCTGTCCCTGGGAACTGGCGCCTGAGCTCAGGGTCCTGGCTGACAAGCTCTGCACCTTTGCAATGCAGCCACGAGGTAGCCACAGAGACCACGATTCAAGTCACCGCTCTCCACAAAAGTGCTGATGTCCTTCACACAGAGGGGGGGTTCCCAGGGCTGCAGAGGTCACATGGCTGTCTTACGGCTGACGCTGTGGCTTTCTTTATCACTTTTAAGCCCCTAAAGAGCAAGGTGAAAAGAAACCAGTGCCTGCCAGCATAACCCTGGGGGCAGGACTCTGAGCTCTGAACTGTGAGCCCTGCTGTCATGCATGGATATGAAGTGTCCCCAAAGGCTCCTGTGTGGAAGGCTCAGTCCCCAGGGCAGCAGTGTTCAGAGGTGGGAACTGGCTGGATCACAAGGCGGATTCACTCACTGAGGGCTGCGGGAGCTGCTGGAGGTGTGGGCCCGGCTGGAGCACGTGGGTTGCTGGGGTGACCCCAGAAGGCTGTGCCTCGTCCCTGGCCCCTTCCTCCCTCTCTCTCCCTCTCCTCCTCCTGCTTTGCTCCCTCCTTCCTGGCTGCCCTGAGCCGAGCAGCCTCCCTTCACCCTGCCCCCCGCTTCCACCACGATGTCCACCTCGCCTCAGGTCCACAGGGGTGGAGCCGCTGACCACGGACTGAACCTCTGAAATCATGAGTGCAAGTGAAGGCTTCCACTTTGAGCTGTTTCTCTCAGGAGTTTGTCACCGAGATCGAAGGCCACCTGGCACCCGGCTGGTCACAAAGCTCCCTCCTCTCAAAATACTGATGTGTTTCACTTAGAGACAAAGTGACGCTGGAACTCCTCGGTGTCGAGATTGGGGTCACAATTCATTCCCCAAGCCGCAGCCGGCAGGGCCTGCCAAGTGGCAGCCCAGTGGTCACATCCTTCCCTGGAGGTCCTGGGAGGCCCCTCTGCAGCTGGACGCCCCTCTCAGCCTTCAGTCTGTGTATCCCAATGTTCCAGTGTGCTCGAGGTGCCTGATGGTGAGATGGAATCATCAACAGACCCCTCCACTCTGCAAATGTCCAGTCTGGCCCCACTCGGAGGCCCTGCCCACCCCGGCCCCCGCTCTCCCTCCCCAGCCTCAGGACACTCGCCCATTCTGCTCCCTAACCCTGGAATGCTCCTCCTTGTTCATCACCTGGGTAACAACAGGTCTTCCTTAGAGAAGCCAGGGGCAGGTGAGCCCTGCAGTGCCCATGTGGCACCTGGTGGCACTCACCCCATGCCCATCCCATTCCGGTTTGAACTCCCTGCTCAAATGGCTCCTGCAACCTCTGCTCCTCTGTGACCTGGCACATGGCGGGTTGAATTGGTGAACCATGACTGTGGGGGTAAAGAGATGAGGGGGTGGCCATGTGGGCTGGACAGGGTGGAAGGCCATGGCCCCAGGGTCACCTTCTCCTACTTGCACAGCCCTGGAGGCCGGCTGGGGATTCGGCCAGGCCCCTCTCCCTGTACGTTGAGGAGCTGGCCTCTGTCCAGTAGGGACTAGAGACCTTCCACTGCAGAGCACTGAGGGCCCTGATGGCCAGACCCTGCTGGGCTCTGGGGACATAGCGGCCAGCAGAGCTGGTCCACTGGGAAGGAAAGAAGCAGGACCAGTGGGGCCAGCCCTTGGCCAGGGTGTTGGGCAGCCCGGCTGAGGGAGTGCCCTCAGGTGACATGGGAAGGGCTAGAGGGAGCTGGCAGTGGGCACCGCATGTGCCCTGGAGTGGGAGGCTGGACACTCGCTGACCTGGAGCCGTGGTGTCCTCAGGGCTCTTCCCAAATGAAGTCCCCAGCACTCCGCGGAGCTGGTGGTATTACAGGTAACACATTGGACAGTCCGGGAGGTGAAGTGGCCTGTCAAAGCCCCCAGCTTGTAAGAGGCAAAGGCACAAGTGTGTGAGCCCAGGCTGTCCCCTGGGGACAGGGCTCCAGCGCAAAGCCTGTGCCTAGGGGAGACTGCCCCTCAGCCACTTCCTGCCCACTTCCCAGCGCAGACAGGCAAAGCTTCACCATGCAGCTGTCCCCGGCCAGGAGTGGCCCAGGCCCTCGGCACCCCAGGACAGAAGGAGGCAAGGGGATCGGGCAGTTAAAGATGGGGAAACTGAGGCCAGGGAGGGGATGGACCTCCTGGAGAGCTCGGGACTTTGGGTCCTGATGCTCCCTCGGTGGGCGGTGCTCTCCCTCACGGCTACTTCTCTGTGTGGCCCCGGACCCCAGCAAGCTCCCGGGGCCAGCAGGGATTCTCTGGATTCCAGTGACTGAAGGACTGACAGCCACTGAAACTCGTACGTTTTTTCTCAGCTTTGATTGTGAACTCCAAATAGCCTCCTGCAGCCCCTGCTTGGGCTTAGAATGCAGGTGTGTGTGTGTGGGGGGGGTGTCCACATGTGTGGGTCAGGGTCACGAGAGTGTGCCCAAGCGCACACACCTATATATACTCAGCACCCACGTGTAGCGTCTGTGTGTGCCCATGTGTCTGGGAGTGTGTGGTAAGTGTCCATGGGAGCGTGCGCGTCTCTGCCTGTACACGTGCGGGTGCATCCCAGGATGTGGGTGTTGTGCAGCTGGTGCAGGGTGAGGTGGGGTGAATGGGCGGGTTGCTAGCCCCAGAGGTGCCTGTCAGGGATGGGACCCTGGGAGAGCGCCCAGGGGGGCCCCTCCTCACTCAGGTCCCCCTGGGTGTGTGTATTCAGAGGATGCACCCGTGGAAAGCCAGGCGCTTCCCAAGCCGTGACCAACCTGGAGGCCCACGTCTCACCTGCACCAGAAATTGGACACACACCTGCTCTTCTGGAAAAGGACGAGGAGCCCTGGTAGGGCACCTCCGTCAAGGTGGTGGTGAGCAGGCTATAAGTAAGCAAAGCCATGCGTGGGCCCAGGTGAGAGGGCGGCAAGGACACAGAGCTGTGGACCCCCGGGTCTCCCGGAGGGCCTGCAGGGGTGGGTGTGTGGATTTGTTAGTGCAGGTCACAAAGGTCAACAGGCCGAGTGACACACTCAGCCCCTCGGACATTAGTTTCCTGTCTGTCACACGGGCCTTGGTTGCATTTTAAGACAGGTGTGAAAGAGACACAGGTGTGTGGGTGGGTGCACCTGCATACCCAGGTAGGCGCGAGCACACAGGCATGGCCCGCCCTGGTTGCAACCGGCCTAGCTTCAGGGCCCTCTTGGTCTCCCTTTCTCCCTTCCCTTTTTGTTTTTTATCCTTTTCAGTGCTGGGATGGAACCCAGGGCTCACACGGGGCAAGGTTGTGCCTCTGAGCTGCGCCAGCGCTCTGGGTATTCTACAAGACAAATAGATCCACCAGCGGAAGTTGTGGCTTCGAACTTCTAGTTGTGATATCACTACTGCATTTTTTTAAAAAACAAAAGCTGTCCCTCCCTCCACAAGGGACACCAAATCACCTAGTGGTCACCAGCCTCAGCTTCTGGGTGGAACCTGGGCGCACAGGCCTTAGGGAGCCTTCATGGAAACGCCGGCCCCAGCCGTGAGCCTCGGGGGTCTGTGGTCTGACCCACTTGGCGTGTCCTTCCCAGACCTCTGGGCTGGTGTCGCGCTCCTGCAGCGCCACCCCCACCCTGGCAGCTGTGGGTCCCCGTTAGCATTTCCTCTGCCGCCATGAGAGGCCCTTCCCACTACACCGAGCAGGCGGATGGATCACTTCTGATTTCTCCCCCGTGGCTGGCAAATCCGAGTTGTCAGCGCCTGTCTCGAAAAGTTGCCGAGGGGTCCTTCAGAGGCAGGCAGGTGTTGTCAGGGAGAAGGGCTGTTGCCAAGGAGACCAGGGAGATCCCGCCCCAACCCCGGGGTGGGGGGGGGGGTCCGGCCTGGGCCCTGGCCCTGTGATGGGGGCCCAAGGGCGCAGGTGGACATGCTCCAGAGCCAGCCTCTTCCCCGCAGGAAATTCTTCCCTGTCGTTGGAGCAGAGCTGCGTGACCCACACCCTCCTTCCTCAAACAAATCTCTCCCAGTGTCTTTATAAAAATCACATTTAAATATTTGATCCGCTGCCATGAGCGCAGAAGAAAAGCTGGTACTGACGGATGAGAATGTCTCCCAGGGCTGCTGGTCAGGGCCAGCCCCGCCCGCCCCACCCAGCCCTCCCCAGAGGGCAGAGCTCCGGCTCGGTGGCGGGAGGAAGGCACAGGGTGCGCGAGGAAGCCACCGAGTGCTCTGATTTTGGATGGTTCTGTGGTTGGCTGTCAACATGGCTACACGGCCATGCGTGTTTTTGCTTCTTTCTGGAGAAATGCAAGACATATGTCACCAGAAAGATAAACTTGCTTGTCTTATTTTTTTATTTTTTATTTTTTCAGCCAGGCAGGGTGGCCCAGGCCTAAATCCCAGCTTGCTGGGAGGCTAAGGCAGGAGGATTGCAAGTTTGAGGCCAGCCTTGGAAACTTAGAGAAATCCTGCCACTAAATAAAATAAAAAAGGGCTCAGGTGTGGCTCAGAGATGGGGGGCCTGGGGTTCCAGCCTCAGTACCACCAAAAAAAAATGGCATTGGAGAAACAGGAGACCCAGAGGCCACAGAGGTTCTGGAAACTCCTTTTCTCTCCTGGGACCAACAGTGTCCTGGCCACACACCCACCATGTGAGGTGGCAGTTGTCGAGGGACAACCCTTGCGTCGACCCAAAGACTCCACGAGAGACCTGGGCGGGCCGTGAGCCAGGGCAGGGACGCTCCTCCGACACAAGCTCGCCCTGGGATCCCTGTCGGGCGGCTGGACCCAGAGCTGCCCTGAGGTCCCGGCTCTTTCCACCTCCCCCTCCCCGCCCTCCCTTCCCAGGTGCTGGGCCCACATTCCAGCTGAAGGCCCTCCCCACTGCTGACCCCTGGGTTCCTCTGGACACTTCTACCAGGAGAGCATCTGTCTTGCTTCCTGTGTCTGGGGCATCTGACCCGCACAGACCTGCAGGTGGCCAGTGGCAGGGGTCACTCAAGCCTCCTTCCTGATCCTGCACATTCTTTGTGCGTTGGCCACACTGTCTGTCTAGGGCAGGTCCCCGGCACTGCCCCAGAGCTGCCTGTCCCTCCCCTGCCCTCACACCCTGGGGACCTGCCCTAGCCACATGGGAGCCCCTGGCTCATCCCACCCCACGCAGGCAGGTCTCCTTCCAGCTCTTCACGCTCATGGAGGGGGCTGAATACGGTCCCCTACCAAGGCATGTCCAGGTCCTCACTGCCACTCCTGTCCTGGTGACCTTACTTGAGAAAGACCCCTGCAGGTGTGGCCGAGGGCAGGCCCAAGATCCAACACTGGTGTCTTCATAAGAGAAAGGAGAGCCGCAGAGACACAGGGAGAAGCCTGGTGAAGACAGAGCCAGGGCCCAGGGCACTGCGTCTGCAGGCCAGGGAACGCCAAGCTGCCCGCGGCCCCCACAGGTTGGCACAGGCAAAGCCGGGCTCCCCCAGAACCACATGGGGCTCGGCCTCCTGACCCCTTGGTTCTCCACTCCCAGCCTCCTGGACCTTGATAGGATTTATTTCTACAGCTTTAAGCCACCAAGGTCAGGGGATGTGCTTCACCAGCCCCGGGGGAGGGAGGGACTGACACTGCGCCTGACCCCAGGCACCTTGGGACACCCTGCGCCTGCCCAGGTACCTACCGCTACAGACCCCTGTGCTCCTCCCTGCAGGAACTCTCTTCCCCTTGGCCTCAGAAGCCTCCTCCAGCTCCCCACAGGTCCCTTGGTCCCCCGTCCACGTCTCCTGTCCCCCATCCCAGCTCTATTAAGGCCTAGCTGACGGCCGTGGCTGAGATGCCTCTCTCCTCCTTGCTGAGACCCGTGGCCGCTGCAGTTTTGTGCCTATCGACATCCTGATGCCTGCCTCCCTCCGTCTCCCAGACCAGAGGGCAGCCCCAAGGGCCCCGCACTCACCGTTGCAACCCAGGACGCCCCAGGGTACCCAGGGGGTGACGCTCGCACCCTGACATGAATAACTACAGAACCCGAAGCAAAGTCAGCGGATCAATAAACGAGGAAACAGGGGAGCCCCCGGGTGCCCCAGCAGAGACCGCAGGAGGACGGGGTGGCCGCGCCGGGCCACGTGGGTCGCCACGTTGGTCACCACGTGGGTCTGCCGGCCAGCTTCCTCCCGAGGAGCGATGGACGCGCGTGGGCCAGATCCAGGAGGAGGGGAGGCAGCCGAAACGCTGCCAAGGCAGGGCCGGCCGCTGCCCGCAGCAGATGGCGAATGGAAGCTCCCGCTGCCCTCCCCTCGGGGCTCAGGTCGCTCCTGGGCCAGACGGGCACCCGCCCCCCAACTCTGGGAAGAAGGGTTTGGCAGGAGGGAGTAGGATGTGCTTGGCTCTGTGCTGGGGCTGCGGGCTGCAGGGACTCACTGGCTACCCTCCCAGCCCAGAGAGGGAACCAGAGGCCCATGAACACTTACGGAAATTAGTGATCTACAGCTGGGATGAGGGGGTGTGCTAGGTGCGGGGTGCTGGGAGGACATGGAATTCCCACCCTGGTCTCGGGAAGCCAGTACTTAATGACCAGCCCCATTCTCCTCCTGCCAAGGCTGAAAGGGTTAAATTGCAGCTGGGGTTGCCCAGGGGCAAGTGTGAAGTTGAGATCTAATGGCGCCACTGTCTTCCTGCCGTTACTGGGGTGGGGATGGCTGGAGTCAAGGCAGCCGTCTTGTGACCCTGAGGACAAGGCAAGAGAATCCCAGAGATGGTAGTCCCAAATCACAAAACCAACACCAGAAACCAGCTGCCTCGAGATGTCTCGTTATGTGAAAAAATGTGTCTGTTTTTTATTTAAACCACTATAACTTGTAGCCCAAAGGGTTTCTAACTGAAATAGGTCTCCAAGGCCAGTAAGTGTTAATTAAACAAAAAGTGGCAGAAATAGCGCTCCAACTAGAGACACAGCAGGTGCAAAGGCCCTGGGGTGAGAACCCTCAGGCTGTTTTGTGATGGGAGAGGGAGGGTGAAGGGGCACAGGCTGGGAAGTTGGCAGCCTTACCAAGTGCACTGAGTGGTTGGGACTTCACCCAAACAGCACCCGAGGGGCACAGAGGGGCTTTAGACAAAGGGTGACAGAGCTCGGCTTCTTGGTATCTTCTCGGCAGGCGAGTCGGTCGACCTCCCGGGTCTGGTTCATCTCACTTGGCACAGCGTTCTCCAGATCCAGCCATTCACTAGCAAAGGGTGTGATTTTTTTCCCTCTTTATGGCTGAATGAAAGCCCCCGGGGTACATGGACGGGTTCTCTTTGTCACTCATCAGCTGACAGGCGGCAGGCTGTGTCCATAACTGACCACCGTGGGAGGTGCCGTGGCAGTGCAGCCTGAGGAACCTCGCTGTCCCCACGTGCTCGGCAGCAGTTGCCACGTGTGTCCTTGATGCTGCATCCTCACCACGGGGACAGGAGATCTCAGGGTGGCTTTGATTTGCACTTCCCTGGTGACAACAGCATGACCTTCTTCTCACGTATTCGTTGGCCCCTTGTGTTTCTTCCTTGAGGGGTGTGGGCTGAGTTCTTTGGTCCACTGGTTGACTGGGTGGTTGTTGGGGGTGTTGATGGTGGGTGGGAGGAGGCCCCTCTGAGTTCTTTAGGTGTCCTGATACTAATCCCCGTGCAGAGGAGCCGTCTGGCCAGTGAGTCTCCCGGGCTCGCGTCACTGTCACCGGGGCTGCGTTCCTCCCAACCCTGCAAGGGGGCTCAGCCCTTCCCGGCGTCTGCAGCCACTGCCCTCCCGCACGTGGCCCCGACCTGGGGTCCCTCCAGCCTCCCTTGATGGGGCGTCCTCTCCCACCTCAGGGCCCAGCTAATCTCACCGGCACAGCCCTGTTCAGGGTGGGAGGGAGTGGACCCCACGCTGGGCTGAGGGTGCGGGCGTCTTCGGGCCGACGACAAGAGTTCTTTTCTGCTGCTTACAACCCCCAGATTCTGGCTGGTACAGCAAAAAGTGCCCAGCCAGGCCTGCTGCCCTCTGGTTTCTGGCGTGAATCTGAAGGGGCTGGGGACGTGGCTCAGTGGTGAGCACCTGCCTGGCCCGAGTGCGGCCCGGGGTTCAGTCCCCAGCGCTGGAAAGAAAATCGTACCTGAACACTTTGGGAGTGGCCTGGACCCCAATCTCCCCTTGGGCCGTCTTTTGCTTTGTTACCTGCCCAGCCCCCACCCCGCAGGTGCAGGGCTGTCCCCCTTTCCTAGGGACGGGCTGTGGCTTCCGAAGACGGACCCCATGCTGGTGCTTAGGGCCTGGCAGACGGGCAGCAGGATGGGTCCCTCCTAGCAGCTCCAGCCAGAGCCTCCGCTGAGCTTTGAAGGGGGAGCTGTACCAGGATGGAAGGACTGACCAACGGACGGGCGGATGGATGGATGGATGGATGGATGGAGGAGAGGGAAGAGGGGAGGGAGGGAAAAAGAGAGGAAGAGAAGGGTGGGAAAGAAGGGAGGAAGGACGGACAGGCAGACGGGTAAAAAGCATCATTGGGCGCTGGCCAGGGTGCGGTCTGAGAAGTAGCGAGGACACGGGAGAAAACCCTCAGGACGTGTGGACGTGTGTCTGTGACAGGCAGCTTCCTGTCCTCAGGTGCCCACAGGATGAAGGAGGCCGTGGCCCGCCCGGTTTGGTCGGTGCCGCAGGAACAAACAGACCCCCACTTCCAGCCTTGTCACCAGGACGGCCCCCGCCACCCACCCTCAGTCCCCCCCACCGGGATCCGGTCCAGTGATCCAAGAACCCAGAAAGGAGAGCGGGGGGAGAAGAGCAGGCGCCCACCCTCTCAAACCGCTGCGAAGCACTCAGGGCTCGGGGAGAAAAAGCCATCATCCCGCAACTGACGGTTCACTAATGGATTCTATTAATTTATGGCCATGAAGGAATCAGCTAATTTGTGGTTAATGGAGTTTAAAAGATAAACAACTCAGATCAAGTCTCTGGAACACGGTCCCAGCTCTCAGAATCTGTCTGCCCAGGAGAGGCCGGGCCTGGCTGGGCCTGGGGAGGACACCATGGCCAGTGGTCAGCTGGGCAGGAGGACAGACTGGAGGAGAAGACCACCTCCAGGTCCCCAGATGTCAGTCCCAGGGGACCCTCTTCACCGTCTGAGTGACCTTCAGAATGACTGTCCTCCCCTTCGGGACCCCACATCACCCACTGTTCTCCCCCAGGACCAGACCCCCTAGCAGCCCCAGCTGTCACGTCTGTCCCCTCCACGCCAGCCCTTCCTTCTCTGTGAGAAACAGCAGACGGTCGGTCCCCATCTTGCATCGGCGGCCGGGGCTGAGGGTTCACGGGGCCTCACCTCCAGGAGCCTCGAATCCTCAGTTTTTAGGGAGGAAAACTGCACCGGGCCGGGGCACAGGCTGCCCACGGTTCTCGAACAAGGGTCTGTGTCCAGCACCTACAGGCCGACCCTGCGGTCGCCAGCCCCTCCGTCCTCACCACGGCACTCGGCCCCTCTGCGGAGCCCCTCGCCTCCGAACCCCTTTCAGCGGGCTCCTCCTGGGTCACCTCGGCCCCATCCCAGGCCCCACGGCCCAGGTCTGGTAAGCAAAAGACGCATCCTGCGGTCATCACGATCCTGCTGTCCACTGTCCTCTGCCACGAGTGCGTCCCTGTGAGCCGCTCACGGGAGCCGGCATCCTGACGCCACATCCCTGTGTCTGAGGACCTGGATCAAGCCGCTCCTGAAACCTCCAGGTGACCTCGGAGTTCTTACCCCCTCAACCTCCCACGGCACAGGCCCTCGTGGTCAGGAGCACTGGCCCAGGAGCCAGGCCTGCAGCCGTGGGGTGTCACAGGTTTGAATGACCCTGGGTGAGTCACCGCATCTCGTGATGCTGTGTCAGAGGCCCACTCTGACCCCTCGCTGTGCTCCACTTCCTGTCCCCAGCCAGCCCTGCCACTGTACATGGCCTTGTCCCTCGGTCACGTGTCTTGCTCACAGCTCAACCCGCAGAACTCAGGGCTGGGCTGGATGCAGGTGGCCCTGGGTACATTCTTGCTGCAAGGTCCTGCCTCAGTTGCCCCCTGGGACCCTGGAGGGAGGCGCTGCCTCTTCTCGCAGGACCCCTTCAGCAGAGCTGTGCTTTGCTTCCATTGCTGCTGCCCAGATGTCTGGGGACATGGCCAGATGCCCCACACAAGGCGCCGAGTGTCTCTTGACAAACTACCTCCTACTCATGGGAAGGAAGTTTTCTTCCTTCACTCCCTCGACCTGCGTCCCCTCATTAGGCAGGAAGTCCCCCTGATGTCTAATCCAATCTTTCATGCTGCAACTCAAGTCAGTTCCTCTGGCTCTTCTCAGGCCTGGACTTCAGCAGCAGCAACGTAGGCTTCCAACCACTCTGGGTCAAGCAGGAGCAGAAGAGGACCAGTCTGAAGGGAGAAAATAAAACTCCTGCACGTTGCTCCCATTTTCTTCCCACGACCAGTCTCTGACTCGTCAGAGGTTCTTTTCTTGTCTACACCTATGAACTAAGCCCTTCTGGAAATGTGGGTACAGAAAGGAGCATTAAGTAAATAAACTATCTGTTTAATCATCCTTAATGTCAAAACAATGGCTGGGCCGGCATGCCCATGCTCTGAGTCACCTGGACCCACATCCGAGGCGGGAGGTGGAGGCAGAGCCTGGAGCCCCGCCGTAAACAGTTCTGAACCCATTTTCCAGATGAGCTCAGAGGAGGCTGGTGCCCCCCGGGCACTTGGCCCCACCCCAGCCGCGGGAGGCCGCCCTCCTGTCCAGCATGGCCTCTGTGCCCGGCCCAGGGTGCAGCAGCTCGTGCACCCACCCAGGAGGACCCTGCCCAGCACTGCCCAGCTGCCGCCTGCCAGGGCCCGGCGGGTGGGGGCAGGAGTCCCGTTGCTGACCACTGGCACCGTCCGAGGTCTGCTGACCCGATGCCTGGAGATATTTGTTGTTCCTGGTTTCTTCCTTGTCTCTCGATTCTGTGTGGGGGGCTTCTCGTCCTCCAGGAAGGGTTCATGTGTAAGTCCCGAGTCTTTTTGTCCTTCCTTTGGGGTCTGTGGCCCTAGAGATCTCGGAAGGGCTCCACGGTGGAGAGGTCCTTAGGCCCTTACTGAAGGTCATAGGCCTCAGTCAGGGGCAAAAAAGGCAGATCCTCCATCGTTTCAGGGGTTCACGAATGAGGAAACCAAGGCACCATGGTGAGTAAGGATCAGGCCCGGTCAGTGCCTCCCCTCCCTGACCAGGGCTCTTTCAGCTGGGCAGTGAGTCATAGATTCCTCATAAAATTAAGAAGAGACAGAGGGTCCTGGAGCTCCCCAGCTGCACTGCCAAGGGACCGCAGAGTCTCCCAAGGCCAGTGGCCCTTTTATTCCCCCATAACTAGTGTCATCTGGTTCTCTGAATATTTGCCCAACTGTCCCCCCCCTGTGGCTGTGAGGTCACTCCCTGAAACCCCTCCTGGGGTAGGAGGCAGACACCACAGGGGGAAGGGCAGGTGAGCATAGAACATTCTAGAACAATCACCTGATGGAAGCTAAGAGCAGACAGTGGTTCCCCAGATGGGTGGAGGTGGGTGGGGAGACTGAGCCGTGTGGCTGCAGGGACACGAGATTTCCACAGGACGGGAAGAATGAGTTCAAGAGATGCTAACACGGCAGCTACACTTAATAACCAAACATCGTGTTCCTGGAGATGGCCGAGGAGACTGCAAGTGTCACCACAAAGAACGCTAACGTGCGCAGAAACGCACACGCTAATGGGCCCAATTTAGCCATTCCACAGCGGGGACACATTCCAGACCATCACGGGGCACACCGTAAATAGATAGTTTTATTTGTCAATTAAAATTAATTAAGTAATTTGAAAAATTCCTGGACATCAAAAACCCTCACTAATAAAACCCAGAGACATCTAACGACTAGGAACGATGCTTCCAACCCACGAGACGGTACTGAGACTCTTCCAACACAAGACGTTCCCACAGAGCAATAAAAATGGCCAAAGAAAAATGACAAATCCCAGAAGCCAAGTCGCAAATGGGCAGAGACGGTCATGAGAAGAGTGTCCACTCACTGGTCATCAAGCCGTCGGGGGAAGCTGCAAAGACATCCCTTTTCATGCCTCTCCGAGTAGGAAGATTCTAAAAGGATGGCAACTCAGTGTCAGGAGGAGGAGAAATGCTGTGTCTGCCGACAGAGGGTGGAGCCACTCTGAGGTCACAAGCAGACAGTCAACTCCTTCAGAATCTGCTGTTTATTTATCTATTTACTTACTTATTGGTCCCAGCACTTTCGATCCTAAGGAATCCTGTAGCAACTAAGCACAAGGAAGGAAATGTATTCCCACATCTTGTCCCTGGGAGAAGCCGGAAGCAGGCTCCGTGTTAAGGAGCTGGTGAAATACATCGTGGCACACACTCGTGGAAAAGAGTAAAAGACGACGACAATGTTCCGTTAAGTAACAATCAGGCTGCAAAACAGCATGAGCGCATCCCGCAGTTTCCCAAACCTGTTCGTGCCCGTCCACGGGTCCCCGCACACACAAAGCCATCTGGAGAAAATTCCCTAAATCGCTAACAGTGGTCCTCCTCTGGAGGTAGGACCCTTTATGTCTCCCCCGTTTTCAGTGATAAATACCAGGACTGGCTGGGGAGGGAGGGGCCGGGAGAGGAGAGCCCAGGCTGCCATGGGAAACGTCCTTTGTCACAGACTTGCCAGACAGATACGACGCTGCTTATCAAAAGTCTTAAGATGTTGATTCATCTCGCCAGTAAAATTTTACTTCTAGGAATGTCCCCTCGGGAAATCAGCAGAGGTGTACACAACAAAGATTTAGGCATGGGGATGTCCACGGTGGCGTTATTTACAAGAGCAAACAGTTGGCATCAGTCTAAATATCCAATGACAGAGGATCGTTGAAATAAGTAAGTGAAGGTGGGTGTGTTCAATGGGGTGCTGTGCAATCATGGAGAGAGGTGTCAAATAATGAGTAATGTGAATAATCTTAATACAATGAAAGACATTGGGGGGCTGGGGTGTGGCTCAGTGGCAGAGCACTTGCCTGGTGTGCTCAAGACCAGGAGTTTGTTAGATCCCCAGCACCACACACACACACACACACACACACATAGTTTAAAATGGCATATGCAACATGACAGCAATGTTGTGAAATACGATACACTACAGAAAGCTATGTATGTGACATGATGATAACCACAGGGGTTGGGATTCTGTTTTTTCTTGTGTTTCTGGGTATTTTGCAATTTCAGTATAGGTTGCTCTCATGGTGCTCGTGTTCTCTCTCTCTCTCTCTCTCTCTCTCTCTCTCTCTCTCTAAGAAAACAAAAATCCCAGGTACATTTGCATTAAAAGAAACCAGTCCTTCTCCTCTGTAAATTCCAGTTTCTAAGCCAGGCTTCTTGGCACTAACAGCTGAGCTACCTGGAGAACCAAACGGCAGGTTGGTGATTAGAACCAAGGATACGTCCCTCTGGACATCCTCTCTTGGTGCCCCCCTATGGGTCTCCCTGGAAGCCCTGCTGGCCTGTCCGCCAACCTCGGGAGACGGGGAAGAAAATTCACCTGTTTTGGATGCTCCTGAGGGAGGAGGTGGTTCCAGCTGGTGTCGGCCACCAGTCTCCTTGCTCTGTTGTCCTGTTGTGTGACACTGGAGGACGGCTGTGTTCTCAGAAAGCCCTGTCAGGACAGGACGGCAGTCTCTAAACATGTGCTCCCAGGCCAGTCCCCTGCTCCTCTGTGGAAGAGCCATCATCACTGAAGATGGTTCAAGTCACAGAAAGCCTGGGGCTGTGTCCCTGGGGTCTGGATCTGTGTCCAGGAGGCTCCTGGCCTGGACAGGTCCACTTGAAACTCAAGTGAGGTCACTGCTCACTGACCACCGCGGGGACAGGCTGCACAGAGGACAGACTGCTCCAAGTGACTTGCCCAAGATGGCACTCAGCCGTGGTGGAACGCAGGAGGGCTGCCCGGGGACCAGATGCAGGGGCAGCTGCGGAACCTTCCAGAAGGAAGGAGCTCTTTGGGGCAGTTGTGTTAAATACTGGGCATGTGGGGAGAATCCCGGATCCCATGTGGCTTCTCGGCCTTTTCAGGGCAGCCCACAAGTGCCCTGCCCACCCCCTTCCTCCTTCCTGGTGCTGCTCTGGCACTGACAAGCACCCCGGGCCCCGCGAGGCCAGGGTCAGTGCTCGGGTCCAGGGCTCACGGGAGCAGAGCCAACTTCTCTGTGGCAGGGCCACCTGGCTGGGTCCCCATCTGAGGCTTGCCCACCCTCCCTTGCCTGTCCATGGGCCCAGAGAAAGTCCAGAGATGTAGGAGCCTGTCCTCCCCCCCCACCAAACGCCATCAGGCTGTGGGTGGCTTGCGCATGGAAAGGGGACAGTGGCTGATCCCCTCTGGGCCTGGGTGCTCCCCGTGTGGCAGTGGCCAAGAGAAACAAGACCCCAGCCTCCCCACAGGTTGTGAGCGTCCCATGAGCAGCGACCGAGCCCATCTGCCCGCAGCGGTGTTGGGTGGCGTGGTCACAGATCACAGAGGGAAGGGACAAAGTCAGAGGTTCCACCCGTCACACGCGGCCGTGTGGACGGAGAGACGAGAAGGACACTTCTTCCTCTGGGTTCTTCTACAATTTCTCATTTCTTTCACAATGAGTTTTTAGCCATCAGAAAAACGAAGACCAAGAAGCTTCAAATCCACGACGACAATCTCTGAGGAGTCCGCGTCACTGTCACGGTCACTTTTTTTTTAATCTCAGTTTTCTGCTGTCCAAAACAAATGTGTTGCTGACATAACTCTGAGAAAAGCTCAGTCAAGAAGAGGGACTGCGTTTCAGAAAAGAAACCAAAGAGGGACAAGGTGACACCGGACAGGGGGCCTGGCCCCAGACACTGAGCAGAGGGGGCCAGAGTCTGGCAGATTCCAGGTAGATCTGGAGCGTGGCTTTGCATCTTCCGGGAAAGGGGACTGTCGGGAAAGGGGACTGTAGAGAGGTCCCCGCAGCCCCCACCGCTGGCTTCACCTCACATTTCAGCTGCCCCTGCAAACGCCCCGCCTGAGGTTGGTTAGTTTGATTGGCAGCTGCTCCGTGGCCCTGGCTTGAAGGACCCCCGCTAACTCTCCAGGGCTCTGGGCAGCCTTCGCCCACCCGGGGGCAGATGAGCAGCTGCTGTGGGTGGAGTCTCCGCTGGGTGCCAGGCTGGCTAGCGGTCAGGGCATGAGCACTCTGCTCCCGGCTGTCCCACCACGTGGCTTGCTGTCCCCACGTCCCTGTGAGCCCGGGCGGGCACTCTTGTCCTTCCACAGATGGGGAAGTCGAGGCTCGGGGGCTGGACACACAAGGCTGTCGACACTGTGTGTCACATGACTTTGTCCAACGCCAGGGAGAGAGTCTGCCCGGGCACAGACAGAGGCCACTGACAGATGGGCATCGGCCCGCCATCCCTGGACGGAACACCCCGCTAAATGCCCCACGAGGGGAGAGGCTCACTCCATTCTCGGCTTCAGAGGTTTAGTTCATGTCACTCGGCCCCTCTGAGGGCAGAAGGTCATGACGGAAGTGTGTGGGGACACAGCTGCTCACCTCAGTGTGGCAAGAAGGAGAGGACGAGGGGCCCTGGTCCCACTGTCCCCTCCCGGGCCACGTCCCCAGTGACCTCCCTCCCTCCCACTAGGCCCACCTCCTGAAGGTGCCACCACCTCCCGACAGTGCCATCAGCTGGGGAGCAAACCTTCAGGGGACGCTTAGGATCCAAACACGGCAGAGATGCACCCCGGCTCGGAGACGTTAAAGTACGCGGGAAAACAGCCCACGGATGACAGCCACGTGGTGTCCTGGACTAGATCCCTGGACGAGGAGGGGGGAACTCATGGAAAAGGTGGAATCAGTTTAAAAGGCTAGTAAACAGCTCACTAGTAACTCTGTGCCAGTGTCCATGTGCCGGCTCTGACCAAGCTCCAGGTGTGATAAAGGTCAATATTAGAACAAGCCAAGTGCTGGGCACGGAGGCCACACCTGTAAGCCCAGGGACTCGGGAGGCTGGGGCAGGAGGATTGCAAGCTCAAGGCCAGCCTCAGCAACTTCGTGAAGACCTGTCTCAAAATTAAAAATATAAAAAAGAACTGGGGATGTAGATCAGTGGTAAAAACCAGTGCCCCCTGGTTCCATCCCCAACCCCCAATACAAAAAAGAAAAAAGAAAGAAAGAAAGAAAGAGAGAAAAAGAGTTAGCCAGGCTGGTAAAATAAGAAGAATATGACGGAGAGTCAGTATGATCTTCGCAACTTTTCCCACCACATTATTCCAAGAGACACTTTCCAAATAAAATTATTCCCAAATAAAAGTTTGTTTGATCATTTAAAAAAAATGATCAAATGTTGGAGTTGGGGCTATAGCTCCGTGAGAGTGTATTTGCCTGGCCTGTGTGAGACCCTGGGTTTGATCTCAGTGGCACAAAAAAAAATGCAAATTTAAAATATGGTAGGAACTGGCACAACACGGCACTCACCATACACAGGCATGAGCGGGAGATGGTGGAAAGAGACTCGTGGACCTGTGACAGAGCAGAGGTCAGGTGGGACATCCCAGGTCTGCAGCCAGTGTCCAGGACGCTCGATAAAGAAAGTCCTTTCAACAGAGGATCTGGGACAACTGGACATCCACATCCACTCGGAAAAACGAACTCCAGCCCTCACCCTCCCATGCACGAAGCAAATCAGTCAAGCGGATCCTAGGCCTGAATGAGAAGCTCCCAACACAGGACTCCCAAAGGAGAACAGGGATTCTTTCTGCCTTTGGATGAGACGCCTGGCGTTTTGGGGGACAGGACACAAAAATCCCAAAGCATAAATGAGCAAAGCGGTAAACGGAACTTTACTTGATTTCTTTTAGCTTTGGCTCTTCTCAGGACGCTCTGACCAACTGATCAGGCGCGCCCGGGGCAAGGGGCACCCGCCAGACACAGCTGGAAAGCACTGGCGCCCGGTGCCTTCCAACAACCTGCAACGTGTCAGAAGAAATGGCAAAGACGAGCAAAATAGCCACCCTTCGCCATGGGACATCACGGAGGGCGAAACCATCGCAAGGAGGCTCTGATGTTGGTCCCCAGGAGCTGCCGGAGAGGAGCAGCTGGACCAACAACCAGACGCGAACGGGAATGCGGAAGAGGACAAAGGCTGCTGGCCGACAGGCCCTTGATAGGTGCGTGACAGCTTAAGGGCCCTGGTCCCCAAACTCAGCTCTGCCAACCCACGCCAGCACCGGGCACCTCCCGCCTGTCCTCTACAGGGTGGCACACCTGGCTCTGGAGGAGCGGGCCCAGCCCACATGCACTTCCCCTCCACCGGGGATGTCCAGGGTTTCAGCTGGTCAGCGTCCTGCTCCCCTGGGAATGGCACCCTCCCCTGCCTTAGGGGAACAGCCCCTTCCTCACCTCAACGCTCCTCTTCAGAAGGGAGTCTGCCCCCTGCTCCAGAGTGGCACGTGGCACAGACTGGGCAGCCTGTCTATTCCACTGTTGACCACAGCCAGGGCTCAGGGGTGGATGTGTGGCCCACGTCTGTCCAACAAGAATCAACCCTGGGATTTTTTTTTCTTTTTTTTTGCACTGAGATGGCTGAGCTGGTTACCACCTGGAGGTGCTCAGGCTGCCGGAGAAGGAGACCAACCCGCGGAGAGCAGGGGAGAGGGGGTAAGAGGGGTGTCAAGCCCTCAGGATCTCAATCACACCCAAGAGTGCACCCTGGGGCGTCGCTGGGGGCTCCAGCAGCTGCTTTTGCTAGACCACGTGCAGCTTGAGTCCTGCCGGTGGGGCTTGGGGAATTGCAAGGACCCTAAGCCAGTCTCCTCCCCTGCGTCCACTTGGCTAACCAGTGGAGTTCACTTCCTGTCAATCACGCCCAGGAGCCCTGACTACTACTTCCCTTCTCTCTGCAGCCTGGCCGGGTCCCACCACTCCTTAAGTGAGAACCAACCAACAGGCTCTTGGATACCCTTTGGAACCTTTTTCTGGACTGAGCGTCAGCTGTCCACCCTGGAACAAGGGAGGGGATGGAGCGGATGTGCCCAGGAGGGCCCTTCTTTAATGCCCAAGGGAAGATCAGCCACCAGTGTCCACAGCATTAGAGCAGAGACAGCCCTGGACGGTCAGATTCCCTGGAGGAGACTCTCCCCGGGCAGGAGCAGAGAACTCGAAAGCAGCAGTCGGCAGCGTGTGCGAGGTCACTGCGCAGACCTGCCCTGACAGGCTGCCGCTCACCCAACACTGGCCTTTTCAGGCCCTGAACAGGGCGCCTTTCTTCAGGGCTGCCAGGAGGACACACCCTTTCCTCCTGGCAGAGCCCGTCTTTGGGGGAAGTCCTTGGCCAGCTTCACCAAGGGAGAAGTGAACAATTGTTCTGGGATCTGGCCGGCCTCTTCTGGGATGGCCGGAAAGAGGGGACTGATAGGTGCCACATCATCCCATGACGACCCAGTCCCTGGCCCAGGTGGGTCACGGCCTGGAGCACTGCAAACTGAGGCCCTGGAGTTGGGTCGAGGCCTCAGCCCCTGTTCAGATGCGAAGCCTCCCTCGGATCTTCTGGAACCAGCCTCTCCACACAGCAGAAGACCCAGGACCCTGAGCCTGCCTGCCCACCAAGCATGTGCTCAGCCACCGGCCGGGGCCTCGGGGCCGGGACACACGCCAGCCCCCCACCTGCTCCGCCCGCCTCATCTTCCTGCCTGGCCCCTGGAAATTGGTGGGTGGGGTGCTGAGTCTTGAACCCGGGCACTTGACCCCTGAGCTACCTCCCAGGCCTTGTTTAAATTTGCAGACGGGGCCTTTCTAAATCCCTAAGGCTGGCTCTGAACTTGAGATCCTCCTGCTCAGCCTCCCAAGACCCTGGGTTTGCAGACGTGCACCCCCACACCCGGCCCCTGTGGGGATCAGGACCAGCCCCCCACCTGCCAGCTCCGTCAGCCTCAGCCTCTGCCAGCTCCAGGGCCAAGGCACGTTCTCCCACGGGGACTGCTGCCCCCGAGGCCTTCGGGGGTCCCAGCGCGGCCTGCCCCAGCACCGCTCAGAGCAACAGCCTTTCCTTCCTCTTCCCCTCTCCTCCCAAGGCTTGTCCTTTGACTTTCTTTTTCCTTCCTTCTTTCTCTGCCTCTCTCTCTCCTTCCTTCCCCCTCCCTTCCTCCTGGGCCTCACGATACACATTTCCCTCACTCACATCAGCCCCCCCCCCAAGGACAGACTCAGCCACCAATAATACAAAACCAGCCCACTCCGCTTCTAAAGGAGGTCCCCTGTGCAGAGCTGTGGGCGACGTCCACACAGTGCCCACGCCCTGCATCCTGGCTTCAGGACCTCAACAGAGGGAGGGCCTCCCAGATTCCCAACCCCCAAAAGAAGGCGGCGAGTGCTCGGGTCCCACCTTCCTGCCCTGCACCTCCACCAGCAGCAGGCCTCACCCCAGGGGAAGACTGTCCACCACTCCCCCTCTGGGCATCATTTTCTTTCTAAAAATAGCCTGTGTGGCCCTTAGCAGATCTCCCCGTCTCACCTCAGGAGTCAGAGAAGTTGAGGCTGGCGTGGGGGTCTCCAAAAGTGGAACAGGGGAAGGGGGCGGTCTCCTTTGTAACCGAGTGTGTTTCTTTTACTAAAGGGTGAGTGGTTGCCTCAGGGCTTATCTCATACTAAAGGGTAGAAGTGGCCCTTTCTCTCTTAGCCACTCTCCTCCCTCCTCCTGACACCCGCTCTGGGCACAGAGGCAGGAAAAAACTGGAGAAGCTTTGTCCAGATCAGAGCGGGCTTGGCCCGGCCGGGCTTCAGCCTGGTCTGCACGCTCTTCGGCTGCCGGGAAGCCAACACCACGGCTCAGCGCCCCAGCACGTCTCTGCTTGCCCTCGGTGATAAAACTCCAATTTTCTTTTCCAAGCTTTAAAGGAAAGAAGGGAGCGTGCCCGCAGTCCCCACCTGGACGCAGCCTGCGCAGCCCGGGGACCTGTCCCCACTCCTTGGAGATCGGGGGGCACTGACCTGCGGGTTCCCGGGCCTCAGGGGCCTCAGATCCCTGGGTTCACCCACCAACGCCCTGGCCTGGCACACGCCAGAACAGCTCAGGCGTGAGTCACGCACGTTCAAAGAGCTGCCCCGGACGCGCTGCTCAGAGATTTCTCAGAACCAAGCAAGAGCTGTTGTGACAGCTGCCCGTGAGCACCCGGAGCAGAGAGCTCCCGTCAGCAGTTCCACCGCGGCTGGCTGGGACAGGGCCCCAGCTGCAGGCAGCCCTTTCCTGGGTCCCACTCCTCTGTGTCAGGGTCGTGGGCTGAACAGGGCCCCCTCTGAGTCATGTCCACCTGGAGCCTCAGAGGGTGACCTTATTTAGAAATGGGATTTTTTGCAGATATAATTAAAGTCATGATACAATGAGATCATGCTGAATTAGGGTGGGGTCTAAACTGAGTGGAGTGTCCCTGTGAAAGACAAAAAGGACACACAGAGACAGAGAAACACCACATGAAGATGGACCCACAGACTGGAGGTCAGTGGCTAACACAGAGCCTGTAGTACGTGCTCACTAAAGGCTTCCTCCAACCCAAGGAGCACCAAGAATTGGCTGCACTGTGGGGAGGAGCAGCAGGGCACGCAAAGGTTGCTCCCTCCGAAAGGAACCCACCTGCCAACGTCAGGACTTGGGCTTCGGGCCTCCAGACCTAGGAGAGGATAAATTTTTGTTTTATTTTAATCCACCTGGTTTATGTAATCTACTATTGTGGCCACAGAAGCAAAGACACTCAGGGAGCAAAAGAAGAGAACTCCATACTTTCCTGTGAGGCAAACTGCCCTGTTAGGAGGTGAGTGAAAGTCAGCAAATTTGGAGCTGAAAATGAGTCCAGTAATTTGGTATCACCACCACGGTCATCACCACTATCTCCAGCACACCATCATCATCACCATCACCACCATCACTGTTATCACCATCTCCACCACCATCACCACCACCATCACCACCACCATCACCACCACCATCTCCACCACCATCACCACCATCACTGTTATCACCATCTCCACCACCATCATCACCACCATCACCACCACCATCACCACCATCACTGTTATCACCATCTCCACCACCATCACCA